>NW_027554094.1:1918540-2558053 GCF_045843805.1 Urocitellus parryii | reverse complement strand
TGACTAATATCCCCCAACACTTACTTTCCAGTTCCTGGTAACAATCATTCTCTTTTCTGCTTCTGATTACAGACTTCTTAAATCCCATGTATAAGAGACATCAGGAAATAACTTTTTTTGTGTCTAGCTTATTACACTTAGTGTAGTGTCTTCCAGCCTCATCTATGTTCTCATAAAGGATAAATTTACTTCTTTTTTAAAAAAAAATAGTGCAGATGGACACAATACATTTATTTTATTTACTTATTTTTATATGGTGCTGAGGATTGAATCCAGTGCCTCACATGTTAGGCAAGCATTCTATTACTGAGCCACAACCAGACCCCTGATTGCCTTCTTTTAAAAAGCTTAATAGTTTTCTATAGCCTACATATACCACATCTTCTTTATTCATTTATCCTTTGATAAAGAATAAATTGATCACATATCTTGGCTTTGTGAACATAAGAGTGCAGATGCTTAGACATCCTGATTTGATTTCCTCTGGATATATAACCAAGAAACAGATTGTTGGATCATTTGTTAGTCTTATTTTGTAATTGGTTGAAAATTTTTCATTCTGTATTTTTCAGTTTTGTTGATTTTATTTTTTTAAATAAATGACAGTGGAATGCATTACAATTCTTATTACACATATAGAATGCAATTTTTCATATCTTTGTATATAGAATATGTTCACACCAATTCATGCCTTTATGCATGTACTTCCTTGTATTTTTTGGCATTACAATTCTTATTACACATATATACCACAATTTTTCATATCTATTTATATATAAAGTATGTTGACACCTAATTTGAGTCTTCATACATATACTTTGGATAATGATGTCCATCACATTTCACTACCCTTGCTAATCTTCTGCCCCCTCCCTTTCCCTCCCACCCTCTTCCCTACCTAGAATTTATCTAATCCTCCCATGCTCCCCATTCCTACCCTGCTCTGAGTTAGCCTCCTTATATTAGATAAAACACTCAGCATTTGTTTTGGGGGGATTGGCTAACTTCCCTTAGAATTATCTTCTCCAACTGCATCCATTTACATGCTAATGACATGATTTTATTCTCTTTTAATGCTGAGTAAAATTCCATTGTGTATATATGCCACATTTTTGTTATCCATTCATCCACTAAAGAGCATCTAGATTTGCTCCACAGTTTAGCTATTGTGAACTGTGCTGCTATGAACATTGATGTGGCTGTGACCCTATAGTATGCTGTTTTAAAGTCCTTTGAGTATAGGCCAAAGAAAGGGATACCTGGGTCAAATGGTGGCTCCATTCCCAGATTTCCAAGAAATCTCCATACTGTTTTTCATATTGGATGTACCAATTTGCAGTTCCACCAGGAATGTATGAATGTACATTTTCACCCACATCCTCACCAACACTTATTGTTATTTGTCTTGATTGTCTTCATAATAGATGCCATTCTGACTGGAGTGAGATGATATCTTAGAATAGTTTGGATTTGCATTTCTCTGATTGCTAGAGATGATAAGCATTTTTTCATATATTTGTTGGTTGATTGTATATCCTCTTCTGAGAAGTGTCTGTTCAGGTCCTTGGCCCATTTGTTGATTGGGTTATTTGTTTTTTCAGTGCTTAGCTTTTTGAGTTCTTTATATACCTTAGAGATGAGTGCTTTATCCAATGTGTGAGGATTAAAAATTTGCTTCCAGAATGTGGGCTCTGTTAAATTCACAGATTTTTTCTTTTGCTGAGAAAAAACTTCTTAGTTTGATTCCATCACATTTTTGATTCTTGGTTTTAATTCTTGTGCTATAGAAGTCTCATTAAGGAAGTTGGGGCCTAATCCCACATGATGAAGATAAGGGCCTACTTTTTCTTTTGTTAGAAACAGAATCTCTGGTTTAATTCCTATGTCTTTGATCCATTTTGAGTTAAGTTTTGTGCATGGTGAGAGATAGGGATTTAATTTTTTTTTGTTGCATATGGATTTCCAGTTTTCCAAGCACCATTTATTGAAGATGCTATCTTTTCTCCAGTGAATGTTTTTGGCACCTGTATCTAATATAAAAATAATTGTAATTTTGTGAGTTAGTCTCTGTGCCCTCTATTGTGTACCATTATTCTACTAGTCTATTATGGTACCAATACCATACTGTTTTTGTTACTATTACTCTGTAATATAGTTTAATGTCTGGTATAGTGATGCCACCTGCTTCAGTCTTCATGCTAAGGATTGCTTTAGCTATTTTGGGTCTCTTATCCTTCCAGATAAATTTCATGATTGCTTTATCTAGTTCTATGAGGAATGCCATTGGGATTTTGATCAGATTGAATAATGGCTATATTAATTTACATTATACACCAAAAGTGTGCAAAAGATTTTTTTCCCCACATCTTCTATAACATTCATTATCTGCTCCATAACAGGTATACTATCAAGAATAAAAGTGATATCTCATTGTGGTTTAAAAATGCATTTTTCTCTAATGACTCATGTTGAGCATTTTTATATGCCTATTGTCCATTTATGTCCCTTCTTTTGAGAAATATCTATTCAGATCCTTGCTACTAAGTTATGTGGATATATTTTTATATTAACAGATGTGAGAATGACAAACTTCTTTCATTCCATAGGTTGTCTGTTCATTTTGTTGATTGTTTCTTTGTCTGTAGAGAGTTTTAGTTTGTTGTAATTCCATTTTTCCATTTTTTAAATTTTATTACCTTTGGAGATTTTCCACTGTGTTTTCTGCTATCGGTTTTATAGTTTTAGGTATTATGTTTAAGGTCTTAACCTATTTTGAGTGGATCTTTTTGTGAGATAAGAATGCAAGTACAATTGCATTCTTCTTCACGTGATATCTGGTGTACGAACATCTCTTAGTGCAGAAATTGTCCTTGTTCCATTAAGTGTTCTTACCACCTTTGTCAAAAAATGTTGGCTCTAAGTCCCTGGGTTTATTTATGAGCTATCTATTCCATTCTATTGGTCCATTCATCATCTATTTTGTGCCAGTACCATGCTATTTGTGTGCCTAAAGCTTTATACTATGTTTTGATGTCAGGTAGTTTAATGCCTCCAGCTTTGTTCATTTTTTTCAAGATTATTTTCACTATTCTTGGTCTTTTATGAATCTGCACGAATTTTAGAATTTTTAAAAATATTTCTGTGAAAATGTCATCAGGATTTTGATAGGGTTTTCTTTAAATCTGTAAATTACTTTGGTCAGTATAAAAATTTTAACACTAGTAAATTTTCTAATCCATGAATACAGAATATGTTTCAATTTATTTGTCTTCTTCAGCTTCTTTCACCAATGTTTTATGAATTTCAGTGTGATGACTTTTGCCTTCTTAAATTTACTTCTACGTATTTTCTTTTGTGTCCATTATAAATGTGATTGCTTTGTTGTTAACTCTTTCAGTTTCCTATTAGGGTATAGAAATTCTCTAGACTTCTGTGTGTTGACTTTATGTTCTGAAACTTTATTGATTGATTTTTAATATTTTTTGTGGATTTTTTAGAATTTTATAAAAATAAAATTGTGTTCTCTGTAAATAGAGAATGTTCATCTCCTTCTTTTTAAGTCTAGGTGCCTATTGTCTCCTTTTCTTGCCCAATGGTTCTGGCTAGAACTTTCCATCACTATGCTGAATCAATCTCTCTCTCTCTCTCTCTCATTCTCTCTCTCTCTCTCTCTCTCTCTCTCTCTCTCTCTCTCTCTCTTGCTCTAGGCTTCAGAGCCATAGGTTGCATTTTTTGTTATTTTTATAGTTTAAAATTTAAATATATATATATATATATATATATATATATATATATATGTCAGATACCAGATAGCACACTCAAATTAGACATCAGAATTTGAAGATATTTTAGTAATAAAAATATGTACAGGGGCTGGAGCTATGGCTCAGCAGTACAGGGCTTGCCTCACACAAAACAACAACAACAACAAAAACTAGACATCTAGATATCTTACTTTTTTTCATTTATCTGCAGATGATGGGTTGTTCCTCCTTTTTGGCTAATGTAAATGTCGTTGCGAACATTTGTGTACAAAAATCTGTTCAAGCCTCTGCTTTCCATTCTTTTAGGCAGCAGAGATAGATTTTTAAAAACATTCTGTAGGGAAAATTTGGAACTGTTATGGAAACAAAATAATTTACCTCATTTAATGATTCATAGAGGGAGCCATTGTTGGGTTTTTCTGAGTTGACATTATAAAAATTTACCTCATCACAAACTTTGGAAGAAAAAAATAATAAAAGACTTTCTGGACTCTGATTTATTATGAGACTATGCAAGTGGCAGTGATCTAAATGATTATCAGATTTTAAGCTTTTCATTAATGTGTTTAATAAAAAATATAGCTTTAGTTCTCAAAGTTGACTAAAATAAAATGAATATGTGCTCATTGGATTTCTTAGACATGTTATGCTATGGTAACTCCATACATATATAATAAGCCTTTTTAAAAATATTGCCCACAGCAACATGTAGCTCTAAGGAATACCATGATTCAGGAGATAAGTTGGTTCCTGTGTTTTATCAAACACCTATAAATAAATCACAGTTTAAGGGAGCCAGGGCCAGTATGCTCAATGGCTAAGGACCACCTGAAGAACAGCTTTTGGAAAAAATATTCCTTGTTATTCAAATAGTCACCTGCTAATCATTTAATTCACCAATTCAGAGATCCATTCTTTGAAATGTGTTTGGAAGCAGGGACAACTCTTCAAGTCTGAGAACTGAAGCCCCACGTTGATTTACCAATGTAACCTATCATGTCATTCCTGAGGCTCATAGGTCTAGACTGCATCTTTAGCTCTTTTGAGCATAATGAAAAGTAGAAAATAACATCATTCAAAATTGGGAAACACTATGAAAGGGCAATATTTTCAAAGCCTCGTGCCCTAATGGCCACCTGGTCATCTCCACATCTCCTACCACAGGTCATCTTTGTTTTTCATTTTTTTGAAGGCAAACTCCTGTCTCATTTCAGGGTCTTTCTTGCCTCACCCCCACCCCCCTGTCTACTTTCTCTGAAATGCCCTCATTGATTTTAAAGACACTAACAATTTTCATTTGGTCTATTTCCTCCAGTCTCTCTTATCCTACACTCTCATGCTTATCCTTGCCTCTTGATATCAAGTCCATACTCCTCAGCTGGATATATAAGACCTCCCATACTGTGACTCCAATCTTTCTTCCCAGTTTACTGGTACTCATTGCCTTAGGTTTTGAAGAAATCTACCCAATGGGTTCAGTCTACACTGTTTTCCCTGTTGGGAATCCCCATCCCTTCCAATTTTACCCATTCCCAGCCTTCCTCATTTATCAAGTCTTTTCTGGTTCTTCTCCTTGGAAAAAGCATGCTTTTGTTTGGACTCCCATTGAGAGTTACCCACTTACCTCTGAAAACGCTTGCCACTTTCTACCCCATGTATCAGTTACTTGCGTTTCTATCTCAGTTCCCATAGATTCCCAGAAGCTTTCATAGCAACTCAATGAAAATATAAGAATGATTATAGGATACCAAGTAATATCAGTAATTTTGGTTCATAATTGCATTACCTTTATGAGAAGTCAGAGTTTTGAGTTATGGTCAACAATAACAATATATTACATACACATTGAGCCTTCTAGGTCTATAATCTATTATCTGAAGACCCCTAGGAAAAGTGGAATCCCCATTCTCATTTGACAAGTGAGAACAATGAAGCAAAGAGCTGGCAGGAAGCAAAGTCAGTGTTGCTGCATCAGGTGAGCATAAATTTCTGAAAATGCTCGAAGAACATAAATCCATCACAAAAATGCAGCTCAGCCCAACTGTACACCTTGGCTGTGGTCCCCAGACGACACTATCTATGGGGCCAAGAATGCCTCAATTAGTGTGGATCATCACGAACACACTTGATACACAGATTTCAGATAAGAGCAAACAGGGAGTGAGTTCCCTTAAACAGAAATCACCATGGATCCGTACTGTTGCTGCTATGTAAGAGAGTTTCCCTATCTTGATACAGAGGAGTCATTCATCAGGCATCCTCTGGATCTGCCAGCTCCCAAGTGCATCTCCCTTCTAGCAGGGATTCTGTCACGGGGGTAGCTGTGCATGGACTCAGGCTAGTGGCAAAGTTTTCCAAAGAGTGTTTACCTGTGGGAACTCATACTGTGACACTGTGCACTTCAAGGCAATTCATAGGTTAATAAGTTCATTCAGTATCCGACTTTGGTTATGTCTTTTGGGACTGCTAAATACATATAGAACAATTTATCTCTTTTGTCCCTTGGTTTTTCAATCAAGTGTGTGTAAAGCATTAGAAAGCAGCCCTTATTTATTTTTAAAGTATGGGGTCAGGGAACAGCCTTGTGGCATGCAAATACCCACAGGTGGAAGTTAGAAAAGTCTGCTAGGGAAATGCTCTCTCATGGGCACCTTTCCTTCCCTCTGCACTGTGCACATCTCTCTGTTGGATTGCTCCATAGCACTCAAAAAATGCAGTCATTTTTTCCCAGCATCATCTGGAATCCTTACAAAGAGAGCATTTTAGTATACAATTAATCGAATGCATTTGAGATAAGCTAGACTTTTTAAAAAGATGATTACCCATGAGCACATCTTCCCTTTCTGGAGAAAGCCTGGTTATGGGCTTCCCAGCTGCAGCACGTATTTCTTCAATATGGATATTTCTAGCCCGAGGTGCTTATGCACAGCTCAGCTGCCAAGATCATGCCAGCCCTCCTTCTTCTGGGACCCAAGGCCCAGCATCTCAGACATCAGTGTGGCTTCCCACAAGATCTTTTTGGCTGGAGGCCCTTTGCCATTTTGCCTAATCCCCTCTGCTGGCAATGGCAGTAATGCCGCTGAGGGCCGTCTGCATTAGTCAATAACTTGCTTATTGGGTGCTTACTTAGAAATGCCTCTGAAAGCATTTTCTTAATCTAGCTAACAAATACTATGGTTGAGTTGATATTAGTTTCAACAGCCAAATATCACCCCAGTTGTCTGTGTTGCTAGGTGAGAATAGTGGTAGGAAAAGCCTCAATAACCATGAATGGATTGACTCACAGTTTTTGGTTTCTTGTTTGTTTTGGTGCATACTTGAAGCACAGGCTCAGCCATGGAGCTGCACTCCCAGCCCTGGCTTGTAGTTTTAGCTCTTTCTTGACTCCTGGGACTTACTCTTCTACAGCTTCTGCTTAAGAACTGGCAATGGTATAGTTGCCTGGTTATACTGAGTACCAAGACTAGAATTTCAGAAAGGCAGAAGTTGATATCCAGTTCTGCACTATAGAATGGTGTGTGTTGTCTAACCTGTTTCCTTCTTTGCCAAAGAACAACAGGATGACCCCATCAGCCCTGGGTAATATCCTGGCCACTGCTGCATCAGATGAGCAGACACATGCCAGGGCCCCTGGGTGAGCAGGAAGCACTAGAAAAAGGAGCTCACTGTTGCTGCCTGGGTGAAGGAGGAGGCGTGATGGGGCACAGGGCTTTGCTGCAAAATATCTAAACCAAGTGCAGCAGCTACAAATAGTCACAAAGCAGAATGGGAAGGATATTACCCAGCAAGAGGGGCATATGTAAGAATGATCTTTTACCTAATTTTTTAAAAAATGCTTTATGTCCACTTGTGTACAATTCTAACTACCTTAGGTACCTTCAGTGTCCAAGGTATTTTCTTGGTGCTGAAAACACCAGAACAGTAAGATACAATCCTTGTTCTCAATGAGCTAGTGATGGGTATGCACACACTATGTGTAGGTGTGCAGGGACGCAGCCACATGAAGGTGCCCTGTGGCTTGCTGTTCTCTGGAGCACAGGGCATCGGGGAGTCCAGGCCAACTGGCAAAGCACTGAAAAGGCAGCAGAGGTGAGTTTGCTTTGAAGGGACTTCAACAGGCAGGTTTATGATAGAAGGTGTTTTTGAAGGAAAAATACTTGAGAGAAGGCAAGGAGGGGGTGTGAGGCACATGCCCCCATGTGCTGATATGTGTGGAATAGGAAGTGGGGAGCTGTGAGGTCCCTGTGTGGCTGGGAGGCATGAAGGAAGGGCAGGAGGGAATTGGTACATTTACAGTAGCCACTCAGGTCTGCTCTTATGATGTTTGGGAACCAAAAATGCCACATTGAGACAAGATCTTAGCTGCTTCTTTTTTGTGGGGAGGAGGTACCAGGGATTGAACTCAGGGGCACTCGACCAGTGAGCCACATCCCCAGCCCTATTTTGTATTTTATTTAGAGACAGGGTCTCACTAAGTTGCTTAGCACCTCACTTTTGCTGAGGCTGGCTTTGAACTCACGATTTTTCTGCCTCAGCTGAGTTGCTAGGATTATAGGCATGTGCCACCATGCTCAGCTCTGGCTTCTTCTTTTTTATTCTGTCCTTTTCATTCAGTTTGGCAAAGAAATGGCACCTTCCTGCAGCAACCAGACCCAAGGACAGACTCCCAATGGACAGTTGTGTATATAGAAAGACTGGCAGAAAAAGAAAGGTATTCTATCTTCCAAAATATTTGTTGGTTTTGTCCCCAAACTTATAAATTGATTTTTCAAGTCACATAATTATAAGAAAACTACAAAATCTTTCCACTTCCTATAAAGTGAAAGACTCAAAGGAATTCACTGAAATTTTTCTCCAAGTTCATTACTAACAATAGCAAGAAAGTTCATCATTTGTTCATTTAACAAATATGTCTTGAGCTCCTATCATGCACCAGGCTCTGTTCTAGGCACTGGGGATGCAACAGGGAACACATAGATGAAAATCTCCACCTGGGTGGAACTTATCGCTTAGCAGCAGAGACCAGCAATAAATGAAATAAAACAGACAGTGAGGCAGGGGACCAGAGATGCTGTGGAGGAAAAGTACAAGGAAAGATGTAGATGGCATCTGTGACACTGGAGCCAATGCCTGAAGGAAGGGTGGGGTGACATCCATGCAGACACCTAGGAAGTGAGCCATGGGGCAGAAAGCTGAAATGTACTTGGCAGGGCAGAAACAGGAAGGAGGCCAGGGTGTCTGGAGCTGAGAGATGGAGAGAGAGGAGCAAGACGTGAGAACAGAGACATAACACAGAGCCTGAGGCAGGAGCACAGCGGATGAGGAGAGGGTGTTTTTTGGCAGCAAGAAGAAACCGTTTCAAGGTGGAAGAATTGATCAATACTAGCTAATGCTCTGAGAGGCCAATTAAGATGAGAACTGAGAACTGATCCTTGAAGGTTCATACCTTAGAGGTCATGAACTCCCCTGAGGAGAAGGGTGTGGGTGGAGTCATACGGGCAAGGCTGGCCACAGTGAATTCAAACAAGAATGGGAGAATGGACAGGGTTTTGCTGTAGCGAGAGCAGAGAAATGGAGTGGATGCTGGGAAAGAGAAAATGGTAAAAAACTATTTTTATTTTGTTCTGTTCTTTCTTTTTTTCTTCAAATGACAGAAATCACAGCCTGTTTTTATGCTGCTAGGAATGGATCCAGCAGAAGGAAAAAAAATCAATGTTGCACAAGAGGAAAGGGGTAGCTATCCAAAGGTACCAGGGCGCTAGGTGGGAGGGAAGATTTAGTGCAGAAGGGAATGGGTGACTGAGGCAGCATCAGGGACAGTGATCTTCAGAAAAGGCAGGAAGGCAGAGCATCCAGGCACTGAGGTTGGGAGATGCAGATGAGTGCTGGCAATTCATGGAGACCCTCTTGTGACAGCTCTGTCTTCTCCATGGATCAGCGCAAGCAGGCAGGGCACTGGTGAGGAAAACAAGAGCCATCATGCAGGGGCTGTCTCTGAGGGAGGAGACAGTGGGACATGGCCTGACTTACATTTGGGGAGCTCTCTCTGGCTTCCAGCTTCAGAATGTACTGAAGGGAGGAAAGCGTGGAAACAGAACAGTTAGTTAAGAGGTCACTGCAGTTGGGGATAGAGACTTTTCATTTTTTCAAGATGAGGATGGTAGCAACAGAAATGGAAACACAGTCAGCTTCAGAATGTATTTTGAACATAGCTGAATGTGGCAGAGTCAATGAAGTACAGGATGTTTTGTTTTTCCCTCCAAAACCAATACAACCCACCTCAGAGATGTTATTACATGACTGAGACCCAACTCAATAACATGGCAGTGCTTTTAATGACCTGATCCAGTTTTTTTTTTTTTGGGGGGGGGATTGGCTTGTTTTGCTGATCCAGTTTTTAACTAGCAATGATTATTCCAGAACAGTGGTGATATCCATAAGTGATGCCAGTGAATACATAAATACCTGTTGGTGTTGTAAAGTGTTATGGAAATGGAAGCTGTAGTTAAGAGAGGCATTTGTGTCTGCTCCAATAAGCCAATAAGCAGGGAGGAATCAATACAGCATGAAATTAGTGTGGAAAAATATTTTAAGCTTTCCAAGATCAAAGAAGGGATAGTAAAATATTAACTTGATGTCCTTTTAACTTCCCTTTCTCAATATTTATTAATGTTTGGCCTCCCTTGAAATGAGAATTCCATTATGAGCTCTTTTGGTAAATGGATTGAAGGTTGTCTCAAAGCACTCCGGCTTCTCTTAAGTATTTTCTATTCTCTGGTAAAATACTATTAGTCTGTATTTTATTGTGCTCAGTGTATCAAAAACAAGCATCTCTATTCAGAAGAACTAAGGGACTGCTCTGTTCTTCTCCCTCCCCTGCCACCTGTGACTACAATTATAGACATTCTTACAATGAGGGTATGTACAAATATAACTGTCATGGTAAAATTGTCATTATAGCTGGGCATTGGACCCACACCAGTAATCTCTGGAACTTGGGAGGCTGAGGCAGGAGGTTTGCAAGTTTGAGGCCAACCTCAACAACTCAACAATCTCCTGTCTCAAAATAAGAAGATAAAAAGAGCTGGGGAGGTAGCTCAGTGTTACAGTGCTAGCCTAGCATGTGCAAGGCCCTAGGTTCAATTCCCAGCAATGCATACAAACATACACAATTATAAAAAACACCAATCCCTGGTGATTCATGAAGCCTACTTTAAATATACCTAAAATATAGGGCTTTGAACAACCAAAATATATGAGAGGCTCAGTACTTTTCAAATTCATAGCTGGGAAAAATGCACACAAAATTTCCCAGAGAATAGAAGACAGAAATCCCTTCCTTGTCTTTTCCTCAGTTCAGATTGTGAGAAGCTGCAAACTTTGGCCACCTAAATATTCTGTGTCTTACTAAAGAGCATGTGAGGTAAATCCTACAAGAACCATGGCAGTTTTTAAACTAAGAATTAAACTTCTAGGATTTAATACTAAAGAAATAATTAAGAATGCATAAATCTCTGGCTATAAGAATGTTCATAAAAGCACAGTTTATTAGAATAAAGAGAAACTGGAATCAATTTAATGCCTAACAAGAGCTGGCTAGTTTTAAAAAAAAATCCATCCATGCAATTGAACTATTAGCTGGGTATAAAATTCTAGGTTGACTTTTTCTCAGCACTATCAAGATATTAACTCATGTAATTCTTCTTTCAGTACCTTTTTTCTCCTGATGGATTCATTTTTATTATTCATTTTCTATACATCACAATAGCATAAATAAATGTGGGTTTACTTTTTATATATTCTATTTGCACTCGATGTGAACTTTCAACCTAAGAACTCATGACTTCATTACTGGAAATGTATATCATTCTTTGTATCTTTTTCTCTTGGAACTAAATCAGATGCATTTTGAAGCTTCTCAATCCATTCCCCATGACTCGTAACTACCCATCACATGTTTACAAGTATGTATGTATGTATAATTTCTATTGTGTTCATATTTTGTTATGGGCCTACATTCTGTTATCCTATAGTAATAGAATTCTACAAAAAAAAATAGGACCAATAAGATATATATGTCTTCTTGAGAGACAGGGAGTCCGAAAGAAATTTATTATAAGGCATTGTCTCATACAATGATGGAGACTGTCCAATCCAAGTCTGCAGTCTGGCTGAGCATGCGTAGGACAGCCAATGATGCAGATGCAGTCTGAAGGCAGTCTTCCCGAAAATTCCCTCTTAGTTGAGAGAGCATGGCCTTCTTGTTGCAATCAGGCCTTCATCCACCCTGATTGGCTCACTCACATTGTAGAGAGCAATCTGCTTTTCTGTACCAATGAAAATGTAAGTTTCATCCAAACATACCCACGCAGAATCACCAGCATAACATCTGAGCAAATATTTGGGCATCTCGTGGCCCAGGTAACACATAAAGTTAATTATCACACCCATTATTTTCTTTCTTTTCTTTCTTTTTTTAATGTGTTAGTTCTAAACTGTAGATAAGAGTTTATTTCATCTGTTAGCAGTTCTTCTTGATGACTTTATTTTGTAGTATCACAATTTACTACTGTTACTTTAAATATTCTCTTATGTGCATACAATTTTTTATTTCATCATTTTTCTTTTTACTTTTATTATAGTTTGTCTTTGACAATCCTAAATAGACTTATTTTTCAATTTTCAGGTTTCTCTATTATTGTAATGTCCCCAGAGTTAAGTTCATTTTCCCATATTTTTTTTTTTAATTTCATTAGTGCCCACTTTTTTCTTCGCGTGTTTCTGGATTTGGGCTTCCAGGTTCATCTTGTGTGAGGCCACTTAAATATACACAGAGGCCACTTGGGATTTCCGTCTGCATGTGATATTAGGAATAATATCCAAGCCAGCAATAATCTTGACCTTGGCCTTTGCTCTGGGGCTTTCTGCCATTTTCCATCTCCCAAGATGTGTGGTTCTAAATAAGCCACAGACCCAAGCAGAATTTCTCTGAAGCCTCTTCATGGCTTTACAGAAAGGACTGTGATGGGGTCTTCTATACCCAATTGTAGACTAGTAGAATTGAATGTGTAGCGGCCTCTGGTGCTTTTTCAACCTAGGACCCACAGGTCAGTAGGTTTACTCTACCAATTAAAATCTTATCCAGAGACATTGACACAGAAACTCCCAGAATAATATTTGACCAAATATCTGGGCACCTAATGACCCCATTCAAAGTGATTCATAAAACTAATCATCACACCCTCTTTTTTATTGCATTTAGAGCAGCAGGTAAGAGGTCTGGAAGGAATGGAATTTTCTATAGCAAAGACACACAGAAAACTTGTCAGAGGTATCTGCTTTTAAAAGCACATAAATCTCAGCCTTTGATCAACTCTCTTTTCATTTACTATGACCCCTTCACCCAAAACCACTTCCTCTTCACTTTAGAGCACCAGTTTGCAGCTCAGAACAATATCAGTTGACAGCACTCCATCCATCAGGAGAGCAGAACTGTGGGACCCCAAGCAGAGACAGGACTGTCCGTAAGGCCTGTCCTGACAGGCTGCAATCCCACATGGAGAGGTGAAAAGAGAAAAGGAGGTGGAAGAGAAAGAGGTGCTCAAACTGAACAGGCAGGTGGGATTCAGTCTTTTTTTCCAAATTAAAGAGATGTCTTCTCTGCCAGGGTTTCTGGGCCCTGATACAGCAGTAAGTCAAATACCAGCATTCATCTTCTTGCAAATGGGAACCACTTCCCCTCCTTGGAGCCCAGACAAAATGCATTTGAGAAACCCAGTGGAGAAAGCTGAGTATGGCTGGGCTGCCACACAGAGGCCTTTGCCTCTAAGTTTCCTTGAGTTCCCTCCCCAGGAGGGACAAATATGCAGGGCTAAGAGGTGTCCAAGGAATGCAGCGGTCTCAGCCATTCATTACGGAGGCTCAAAACCACTGAGGCAGGAAAAGCAGACAGAGAGCTGGGTAGGATCTGTCTCTGGTGAGGTTTGGAAACAGGAGATACCCCTGGCTGGGCAGGCTGAATTGATGTGGTCTGGCCTAGGGGCAAGGGAATGGGAAGAATGACCATCGCAGCGCTCGGCCAGCCCAGTGGGTCTATGAAAAGAGACGTTTGATTCATTCTCAGGCCCTACCCAAGTGACTCTGAAATATTCCTAGACAGTTGCCAGGAGAGTCAATGGTGGATGAAACAAAGATCCAGAAGCCAAATACTGGGCTTCCAAGCCATTTCCTTTCACATTTTTTAAGTGTTTTCCTTTCTGTCTGCTTACTGATTCTCCTTCTCCAATAAGCTCTAAGACCCTGAGGACAGAGCTACTTTCTCCTGCCACCTTCTTCTGCCTCCTCCTCCAAGCTAGATTGGGCTGCCTCAAAAAGAAGAGTTTCTTATTGACTTGGATCATTTCTTGACCTGACAAGTGGCAAGGGCTAGGGAGAGGAAAAGCAAGAGCCAGGGCAGCAAGAATGACAAGGAGAAATAGCCCTGGCATCATGATGGTTACTCATTTATGGTCTTCCAATTTATACTCTACTCTGATGCCCATGAAAGAAAAAGGAAGTTATTTAAATAAAATGTAGACAAATTGCCTGCCCACTCCCAGGCCCAGAAAAAATTAGTTTCTTACCTGGAAGAAATTCCACCAAGCATGAAGTTTAAGTGGGAACCCAAAATCTGATACCTACTCACATCTGGACACATTTGGATCCTATAGATACAGCTGTGTGCAGACAGACAGATTCATCAAAGGGATGTCTGGAATTAGGTACTAAGAACCAGAGAGAGTGAGTCAGGAAAGCCCTCTCACAAGAAGTTGTTTTGAGTAAAGATTTGTGGATGAGGAAGAAATTTGGAATAAGGAGAGGTAGGTACATCCTCTAGGGGTGGTGACGGGCCAAGGATTGAATGAATGGGGGGCTTGGGCATGCAGACAAGGATCAGGAAACATTTTAGGAGAGCCTGCAAATAATAGGAAGTGAGTACATGGTAAGATTGGGCTGGGGAATGAAGCAGTGTGGAGTTGGGGATAAGAAGATAAGAAAACTAGATTGAATCTAGCACAAGGGACCCAGGGAGACAAGTTGGAAACCCATCCAAGCATCTGTGGAGACATGTAAGAAGTTGTGATCTCTCTAGTCTCTCAAAGAGAATCACAGGAGATTCTTTGATAATTGTAAGTTTCCAGTACAGGCAGATCAGGGGAAGGAGAGAAGCTTTCCCAGAAAAGCTGAGAAGCTAAGCAGAGGGGGGATTAGCAGTCAGTGAGTGAAAGCATGCATTTTTGATAAAACCTTTTAGAGGAAACTCCCCCATCCTAGAAAAAGAAAACCACTCTTTGATTGGTATGGATATAAATGAGCTTAATTTAACATCTGAGGATTACTCAGTTACATCAAGAGAGCAGAAATGCTGGCAAGGATGTCAGGAGAAAGGAGTCACTGCATGAGTGTCCTTCACTTACCAGACACCTATGACTGACAGCCAACAGGAGGGCTTGTCCCGGGTTTTGTAGCTGCCCTACACCCCCATGACATAGAACCAGCTAATTTCAAAAGTTCATCTTCACTTCACTTTAGTTCAACAAAAGATTTTTGAATATCTATTTCAAACCAAGCACAATTTTGACACTGGGATGTGTAAGAATAGATGCTTCTGTTCTAGGAGACATGCTTGCATCCCGACGCAAAGAATGCAAATGAAACAAACAAATACACAACTGCAATCGCTGAGTTGGTGCTCAACACTGAGAAGAAAATAAGACATCCAAGCCAAGCACGGATGGAAGTGGCATACGAGAGGGTGACACGCAGCACAAGCTGGTGAGAGAGGACTCTCTGAGGAGTTGATGTTTGTGCTCAGACAGAAAAGGCAAAAAAGGCAGCCAGAGGGAGAGCTCCCTGTACAGAGGGAGAAATACATTCAGCAATCTGATCTCTGGAGCTGAGATTTATAAAAAGGAAACAAATAAGATGTTCAATACTCAAAGTGAGAGATGGACTAAGATGTGGTATGCACAGACAGAAAGGGAGATAAGAAAAGTAACATGTTGGACATTTGAATGGGACATAACAGAGGTAAAAATTAAGAAAGAAAGACAACCAGAAATACACAGCTGGCCAGCAACATGTTTCCTGTACATGCCTCTCGTAGTTGATTGTGTGTGCACACAAAGCCTATAAGTGTGTGACCACAGAGCTCACATCTCTGGGACACTGACAGAGGCTGATAATCTGTCTCCAGGAAAGTGAGTTAGAGAACCAGACAGAAAAGCTCAGTGAGCAAGTGCTCTGGGTCTCCCCAGTCTCCCAGGTAGTGATGACTGCCCATGTCTTCAGAGTCTGCCTTTCCACATGATTGTCAGAGCCTCAAAGGCACATGGCTATGCTCAGCGTGTGTCCACAGTGGCCCTATAAAGCAAGAGCAGAGATTCCACACTCTTAACCTTTGTTATTATTAGTCAAGAAGATTGGAAGATGGTTGGCACTGAATGCTGGACTAACTTTAAAGATTCCTGAGCTCCAATCCTGACCAATAACTTCCCTTTTACTTTCCCCTGTGGGTTTTACTTTCCCCATATATAAAATTAAGGAACTGGATATTAGTATCTAAGGGCTATTCCAGCACTACCAGTCTTAAAATTATGGAGGGAGTATAATCAAAAGAGAAATAGAAAACATTAGCAAGTACAGCATGACAACATCAAAAATCAAATGAGGGGGCTGGAGTTGTGGCTCAGTGGTAGAGCACTTGCCTAGCACGTGTGAGGCCCTTCGATCCTCAGCACCACATAAAAATAAATAAATAAAGATATTGTAACCAACTACAACTAAAAAAATAAATATTTTTTAAAAAAATAAATGAGAATTGCATTTACTCTATAGATGACTTTGGGTAGTATGACTATTTGCACAATATTATTTTTTTTCCAGTCCATGAACATGGGCTGTATTTCCATTTAACCATGTTCTCTATAATTTCTTTCACTGCTATTTTATACTTTTCATTTGAGAGATATTTCATTTCTTTGGTTAAATTTAATCCTAAATATTTTTACTTTTTGTATCTATTTTGAATAGGATTGCTTTTTTAATTTCTTTTCCAGCAAGTTTATTATTTGTGCATAAAATACAATTTTTTTGTATGTTGATTTTATTATCCTGCAATTTTATTCCATCATAAAAACATAATGAAATCCTGTCTTTTTCTACAACATGGATGGAACTGGAGGTCATTATGTTAAGTGAAATAAGCCAGGCACAGAAAGATAAATATCACATATTCCTACTCATCTGTGGAAGCTAACAAGTCAATCTTGGAACAACAGAATGGTAGTCACTAGAGACTAGGAAGGGCAGGAAAGAGAAAGATTGGAAAAAAATTAATAAAGGACACCAAAACACAGAGTGGAATAATTAATTTTGGTTCTTCTTTAACACAGAAGGGTAACTATATGCTACAATAATCTATGACATTTTTCATAATGACTGGAAAAGAAGAGTAGGAAATTTTCAACACATAAAAATGATTAATGTTTAAGGAGATGGAAATGCTTATTACCTTATTTGATTGTTGTACATGTAATTGAATTACCATAAGGTAACCCATAAAGATATACAAATGTTGTGTCTCAATAAAATAATAAATTAAAAAATGAATAATAAATAATGAAATCAAATGGACCAGGGAATTCTGGTGCATTGGTTAGTCAAGCATTTGGCTTCATGTAATAGAAAATATATCAAACACTAGCTTAAGCTAAGTGAAGGTTATTCTCCTCTTATAACAACAAACCAAATTGCTTTAACTCAAGATCTATGCTGAGTATGAGAGAAGCAAAGCTGGATTGAGGGTGATTGGTTAAATGCAAATGTCCTTGGGGATAAAAGGAAAGTGATGACTTCAGAGGTATTTCTCAAGCAAAGGAGGGACAGTCATGGGAGGTAAGAGTGGTCAACAAGGGGACCAGGAGGTTCCAATATCAGAAGAAGGGTTTGGGCAGTTTGGGGAGATGAGAACACCTGTGTGTAGCCTTGACAAAGGATTTCTAACCAGCAGCTAGGAAAAAGAAGAAAGTAATGAGATAATAATTTATATGGATGTGGGTAATTTCTTAGCATCCCCTGGAGGCCACCTTTCTGCCTTACCCAACAAATCCCATCTAGAAAATTAATAAAGAAGTGGCAGATGTGCAGAGAACAAAGGAGCACAGCCAGCAGGGACAGCCTGCCCAGATGGAGGAGATTGGAGGGAAAGGAGCTGGAAGGATTGAATGTCTGCACCTCCAAGGAGGAGATGTGAGGAGGAAATGTGGCAGAACTGTAAATGGCCTGGAAGTAAGGGTGAGAACCAGGAACTGCTTTCTCCCTGCTGAGGGGCTCTCTAAGCCCCAAGGACCTTTCTCATTCTGGCCTCGGGAACTTTGAAGCACCTGCCTATCATGATGGATTTGAGTGTCTATTTGCCCTGTGAAAATCTTTTTTGCTTTGCTGTCTTGGGATCTTAAGTCTGATGGCCCCAGTCACTCTAGTTATTGAATGCCACCAATCTCATGTTTTTTAAAGAGCCTCCAAACAGGGCAGCTTTACTCTTCACACTGGGATGTCCCTAACATGTAAGGACATATGATGTGAACCCATACAAATCATTAGCCCACTAGACTGTGTGCTCTAGTGAGCCCAAACTCCACTGTTTGTCCACATGTTGATTTTTCCATAATAAAAATATGTAGGTGCCTAACAACTATTTCTTGAGTACTGCATATGAGCAGCAGTGTCAGGGTGTTTGAATGGCACTCCAGCGTGACACCCAGTAACATCCTGCGCTGTCCAAAATCAATCATGCTGCCAAAGGCCAGGTGGAGTTGCTGTCCACCTGAGTTGAGGAGGAGAGCTCACTCCCTCCCTCTTCACGGCCCCAGTTTCCTGGAAACCTTACCACTCATAGAACTGGTCTTGGTTTCCTCAGGGTCCCACTGTCTGGGGCCCAGCACATCAGCCTGCAAGCATGTTTACTTTGGGGCCCAGAAGACACCACACTTGTCTTCTGGGGCTTGAAATCACTCCAGAACCTCAGTAGCCAGCTCTCTCAGGTTTTCTCCAGCCCCCTCCCCTTTGCCACTTGCTAGCACTTTCCACAAAGCTTGGCCATGACTCATTTGGTGAGGCAGAAAGGGGTCAAGGGGAGGAGGGAGCTCAGAGCCCCAGGTCGCCAGTGTCTGGGCAACTCAGAGGAATCAAAGTCCAGGCAAATAATCATTATCATCTCTCCCCAGCGCTCCCACTCCCCCCTTTCCTGATGGAAACAAAGTGGATTTGAGGTGAAACATCTGTTTTGCTGTGAACCAACTTCATTTGTCTTTTCTTTCTCTGTTCAGTTTTAACCCTCTTTCTGCCATGAGATAGCTTGCTACATCCACCTAATTTAATTCATCTCCCCGGGGACAACCAAGGCACAGTCTACGTAATGGACATTATTTAGTTTATAGAGTAGGTGAGGTGACTTGTCCTTCCTTTTATCCCTTGGCTACAATGTGTCTGAACTGAGTTCAAAGTATGAAATGATATCTGCCTACTTGATTCATCTCCCAACCAACTATTAAGAGAAAGTACATAGCAGGCACTGTGCTACTTAATGGAGACACAATGATCAAAAAGACATGTACAATCCTTTGAGAGCTTATGTTTCAGGGGCAAAGACAACAAACGAGCAAGTCAATAAATGAAATTGTCACAACCTGTGATAAATGTCTAAAAAGTCAAAAACTAGGGTGTCATGAAAGATAAAAATGGGTAAGAGTCACAGGGGGTCATGGAAGATCAGGATAGTCCCTTCCATAGAGAAGACAATTAAAATGGGACATTGATGTTGGCAAGCTATGGAAAGAAAGGGGGAAAGAGGACTTGGAGAAGAAAAGTGGATCATGTGTTGAAGGAACAAAAAAAAGAGTTTAGTGTTTTCTAAAAATTGTGTAACAACATATCTTTCCTATGTTCATAGAAGACAAGCGAAACTTCACATTATATACAATCACAAGAATGGACCCTAATTAGAATAAGTAATAACTCCACGTATGTATAATGTCAAAAACCATGTATACCATTCTAAAAAGAACAAGTTAAAAAAAAAGTGAGTCTAAAATAAAATATTTCTAAAAAAATTTGCACTGATTTTTTTATAAGGACAAAAGCTTTCCAATAATGAAAAATATGCAAGCAGAAACTTTAAAAAAAAATTTAACTAGCATTGACATAAAATAAAGCTTCTGATGCTTACTGAGTGGGAAAGAAAATAATGACACAAAGGTGTTAGAAAGAGAGGCAGAAGCCAGCGTGGTCAAGCCTGGCCACCTAGAGAGGGACTTTGATTTTATTCTAGGTCCTCTTGGAAGTAAGGCATTGAAAAGGAAAGTCATGGATACCCTGAGATACACCTCTAGGGAAAAACTAGGATAACTTCAAGACTCACCCCAGCTTCATCCCCAACCTCCATTCTCAACTTCCACCCCTTGCCCAGCACCAGCAACCAAAGGGAGCTAAAACCATGTTTAATTATTTCAGTTTCCTCACTCCTCTGATAGGGACAATAAGATACAGTTCAAATCAGTCCATTTGGCAACCTCTCAGCATATTTTGGTCAATGATCAACTCTCAACAAAAATGAGATTTTTGAATTATTGTGAGAAGTTTCAAAGATCCAGCCTCTCCCTGTCCCCCATGACTGTGAAAAATCCCAAATTTTTTATAGGACAGTGCAAGCTTTCTTAGGCCAGAGGATGTTTGCCAGATATTTCTACTCCGGGTGGTTACAAAAGATGGTATCCAATAACAGCCCAGGCCTCTTAGGTTTGGACGCTCACTATACCCAGATGTGCAGAGAAAGTGTGATTTCTTCACACTTCTCTAAGTGATCCTCCCCAGATGCTCACATGTGATAGGGGAAGGAAAAGATAAATTCAAATCAATGGATCATTTCAGTCAAGTACAATAATTTCAACAGTGCTTTTAGGTAAAATGCTCACATTCTTAGACTTTATTACTCTCCCATTGTTTCCTTTTCCATTATGGTTTGTAAGAATATGAAGACAGCTTGAAGTGTCCTCAAAGCCCAGGGGAGGGGCCTCATGGCACCCTCTGATCAATGCTGTGGGGTAGGACCATTTAGGATACTGATTCTCTCTGGGCTAACCTGACATTGGCTATTGAGGTGCTTGGGTGACACAATTCAAGGTCTAATCTCTCTTTTGGTTTGCTGTAGCCCAGTAACCGACAGTGTTTGACCCAGTCTTGCCACTATCATTGTGGATGATGCTCAGGACTGAGTCATCCGAAGGCTCTAGCCTAGGTGATCCATTCCAGAATATAATGCTCTTTTCCCCTGCCCGGAAATCCTCTCCTACTGCCCCTCAGCCTCTTAACCAACTTCTCATCACTAGGTCGACATCCTGCCCAAATTGCACAGGAACCCAGGCAGCTCAAGAGAAAAATAATGCCTTCCATTCCCCAAACTAGGGGGCCCATCAATTTTACTTTGATGTGGCCAACAGTAAGCTGGTTATTTTCGGTCGAGCCCCTCCAGGAGGTAAATGAGATGTTCCCAGCCTTCAAACTCCATTTTAAGTAGTTATTTATGATGCTTCTTGCATGCTTGATCCTACACACCATCCCTCTTCCTCTGTCTTCTTTATTTTCCCCATGATCCCCTGAAGTGTGAACATGGGAGGCCTTTATGCTAGTTGATTCTCTATATTATATACTCCTCCTATCCTTGTTAATCAACTCAGAGATAAGACAGGATTCCTTATGTTATCCCCTTTTTTATTATCATCTGTGTTATAATTTTAAATAATCAGTGAAATTTACAAGGAGCATTTATTTGATTGTGACCTTTAAGTATTTTCTTTTAAGTGACAACATGCAACCTCTACCCTTCCTTTTCATGTCCAAATATGCTAACATGTTTGGAGGAAGTAATATTTTTCAAATACCATTTATTGGTTTTCAATATTTATATTGCCATTTAAAAGTTTAAAAAAGACTTTCAGAATACAAAATTACATGTAAATGCTATACACTTGCAAATTTCAAAAGAATACTCATTACTTGAAAGGAGGATGGGTCAGAGAAAAGGTAGAGAGAAGGTATTGGATACTGAATCCATTCTTAAATACTGGAAACATGAAGACTTTTTCAAATTTTTTTCAATAAATAGAGTTTTTAATATATTATTTAAAATAATAAGTAAACCAATGGAAGGGATGCTAGTAATAATCTAAATTTCTCATCTGTAATAGCATAAAATAGGCTGGTACCTTGATGCATGTCTGTAATCCAGTGACTTGGACTTGGAAGGCTGAGGCAGGAGGATCTCAAATTCAAAGACAGCCTCAGCAATTTAGCAAGGCCCTAAACAATTTAACTAGAGCCTGTCTCAAAAAACAAAATGGGCTGGGGATGGGGCTCAGTGGTTAAGTGTTTCTGGGTTCAATTCCCAGTACCAAAAAAAGTATAAAATAGTACTATTTTTTTTAAAAATGAAATGGAGGTTAAAAACATGTTTTTTTACACATATGTAGATAACCAGCAGAAGTTTTAAAAATAGAAGTAACTCTGAATGTTTACATCTGAAGAGTGGTGCTAGTTGGGAAGAACCCCACTTACTTTTTCTTTGAACATTTCTCTACATATATTTCTTCCCACACAAGAAAGCCCTCAATGAAAGGTGGTAGATGATGTGGATCCCAAAGATCAAAGAGTGCTTCACAGGAGACAGGAAGTAGGTGTTGGCAATGAGATAGGGAAAATGTCCTCAGACACAGAGGGCTCACAGCAGTGGCCAAAGCAAGAAGAAAATAAAATGGTCACAGAAGCCTCCAGTCTTAGAACAGATCTTGGGGGTGTACCATGAGACCCCACAATGACACTCAGCAAGGTTGGTGTAGTTCTGTCACCTGGAACAAAGCATAAGCAGCCACCAAAGGCTTGGATGGCCATCCTATTTTCTCTATGCAGAGAATAAAGACAGGTTAGAAGAACTTGAGGAACTCAGACACTTCTGTGGGTTGAAGAATCAAAGTCCCCAGAGAAGAGACAAGGTACACCTGGAGTTGTCAAGGGTATTCATGTCAAGAAAGAGCAGCAGATGAAGGAACCCAATAAAGGAATCCTATAAAATGAGCATCAGAATCTGGCACTTCAGGATTAGAAAATGAAGAGCAGCTGCAGTAATGACCTTCTCTGTCATTACTGTGAGGGAAAGACTCTAGATTGAAAGCAGCACCAGAAGTGCCCAGTAGCCTCTATGGATAATCCTCCACCTGGCTGAACTGAGGAGGGAGGAGATGTGTTGTTAGCAGGCCATGCTTAGGACTGAACTTTTTACAAATTTATGTCATCAAATCCCGCACTTTGAGAATTACCACTGTTGGTTTGGGCTTTTATAAGAGTTCCAACCCTTTTTATTATTTTTTCCATCCTATTTTATTCTCCTTTTGCTTTTGGTTTCCCAACATATTTTGGCCTGTTCCCCCTCTCTTTGAGCCAATTCATTGTTTCTCAGGAGAAACTAAGAAGAAATCCTCTCTGGACATGAGTTCTTCTCGTGGGGTTTCCATACTCAGTAACAAGTTCTCTCAGGCTTCTGCAGTAAGATGAGAAATATCACTCAGGCCTTCATTTTGAATGGGACTAGAAAGAGGTCCAGAATTATGGGGGGGATTTCAGAGATCCATGCTATCACTGAATGGAGAACCATCAGACAGCTTTCAGTACCAACAGTGTCAGGAGCATGGCCTTCTGTGTTCAGGCAGGAATCACTTTAATTCACTTATCCCAGGGCACACATAAGAAAGTGGGGAGTCAGTGACTAGCTTACTCCCACATACCTGGCAGCTGTCAGATCAGGGTTCACCTCTTCCACCTACAAATACAGACTTTCCCTGAGACTGCTGCAGTCTCTGACCACCCCCATCACTGGTTCCATTGGAGGAAGACACTGAAAGCCACTGCTAAATGACCAATAATACTTACAAAGAGAGGTCCTATGATACAAAGCCAGCTCAGTCATTTAAAGCTGAACTCTAGAAAGTAAACTCACTCTAAAAGTCAGAGCAGACCCATAGAAAAGGAGATATAAGTTGAGCTGGGAGAACATCTTGGGGTTTACGTAGCTCCACCCCCATCATTTTACATTTAAGAAAAAATGAGTCCCAGGGTTATCAGTGCTATTGCAAAGTTACTTACTGATAGAAACAGGTAAACTCCCTTGCATATGGGGTCCTAGTCCATAGAGTCTATTCATAGAGGCATGCCATTTTAGAACTGGAGTTCTTAGGAATGAGGGTCTTAGATCAATATCAGGCATTTCAAAAATTGTGGCAGTATTTATACCTATTGGGAAGAATGACACAAAAGAGACATGTGTTTCAGTTACTGGTGTGTTACACCACCCCAAAATTGGACAGCTTGAAATCACAACACTTCTTTTCCCTATGAATCTGAAATGTGAACAGGTCCCAGTGGAAACAGCTCATCTTTGGTCCAATCAGCTTCAGCAGGGGCAACTGGAAAAGGCCACACATAAGAAAGTGGGGAGTCAGTGACTAGCTTAAAGCTTTGCTGACACTTGATGCTGGCCAGCAGCTAGGCTTTCAGATGGACCTGTGGCCAGAGCCACAGTGCCGCAGCCCATCTGGCTGGGCAAAATAACCAGGGGGTGACGAATAACTTGTGTAGATTGACACAGCAGGAGTAGGAGCCATTTATTGTAGGACAACAGACGTATTTATACATTTTGCACAGCTTATCTTAATTAGCATAAACTAGATACATCAGTCGACCAATAAGGAATCTCCACACTTAATGGCTCGCTTTTGTTACTTCTCAAACCACTCCCTCTGGCATTTTGCCAGGCACCATACAGACTTGTTTACAAACTCTAACATTCCCCTGGCAAAATGCCAGGTGTTATTTTGACTTGTTTACAGACCTTAACACCACAGGACTTTGTGTCCTCTCCATGTTCCCACTAAGAACATGGTGTCTTGGTTCTCATAAGAGAGAACCATGAACCAGCCAAATAGTCTGTCTGATCAAGCTCTTGATGCACGGAGCATAGTATATGCCACATCCACAGAAGGCCATGCTCCTGACACTGTTGGTACTGAAAGCTGTCAAGCAGTCATAAAGCCTGAGCCATCTGAAATTGCAGGGGAATCCAAATTTTGATGGAGGACTGCCAAGAATTTGAAGACAGGTTATAAAAACACCATAGTAGGTAAATTTTCAAAGCTGATTTCAGGGGTTCTCCCAACTAAATCCTGAGCACTTCTTGAGTCGAGATGTTGGAGCTTCCAATAGATGAAAACCACTTGTAATTCTCTTGGTTTTTGGAATTCCTTAGTCACCCAACTCACCTCAGATCCTGTAATACTGGGGTGACTCAAGAATTGAAAACAAAAAAAGAGTTTGCTAATGTTTCAGCTTCCTAAAGCTTAGAATTCTATTAAGTCCATCAGAATAAGAAGTCAAACAACTAGCTAGTGACCCTTTTGATGAGGGAAAACTATCACAGATACTCACAAATGGAGTAAGAATCTGAAGGTTCTATGGCAAAATGGTTTCCTAATAATCTACTAGGGGATGCTGGATGGGTCCCACCTTCTCTGACTACTTATTGGAAATCTATGAACACAAAAATGACCTTTCCCTCCCACTTTTAACAAAGCAAAGTGAAGTGCTCTCTGAATTTTGCAGGCAAGTTGTAACTCAAGGGGGGCTTGATTTCTAATTGTTCATATTTTCCTGATGAATTCTCTTAAGTACCTAAATTTCCTGCCATAGAGCATTCTTCTTTTGGAAAAAGTAAAACATCTCCTGTCTGCCTTGTGTGCAAAAGGCATCACATTAGCCTCTTAGCCCTCGAGTCACACTAACAAAACACTGGACTGACTGTGGAGATACAGGATGCTTAGGCAACACAGAAGGGATGGGGTTTTTAAAGTGTGGAGGCAGGGCAAGGCTACAGGATAAGCATTGTCTGCATGAGGGGAAGAGGAGAGGAAGACAGACGTGGAGTGTATGGGTGGGGAGATGGAGGAAAGCGAAAAGATCACTAAAAAGGTGAGGGATGCATATAAGTAGAATAGAGGAAAGTGGAAGAGCCCTGATACTGCACATGGGTGGCCACAGTTCTTTTGGGTGGGATTAAGGTGCTGCATTCTCTTTGAAGATCAACTGATACCTACCTTTTATGGGCATTCACCTTCCAAGGGACTGATGTGTCAACAAAGAGATGAGAACAAGTAGCACAAAGGAAGAAGAGTCTCACCACTGATCACATGAATATCTCTCCATCTCTCTCTCTTTCTCTCTATCTCTCTCCCTCCCTCCCTCGCCCCTCTCACACACACACAACTTAGGTATCTTATTATGCAAGTGTTCTGCAAAAATCACATCCTTTAGATTGCACAGACTGGCCCCTTAGGAAGCTGAAGTAGGATTTCATCTTTCAGAAGGCTCAAGCTCAGCCCCTGTGAGTTGTTCAAGAGGACTTTGAGGCCATTTTGCAGGTTTTCAATACAACTCTTTCAACATAAGGAGCTCCCTCACTTCCCAGGGGTCAGTGCTCTCCAAGCTGCTCTTAAGAGAACTGTGTCCTAGGAGGGAAAAATCAGAATGCCAATCCATTGGATGTGAACACTGAACTCAAAACCAGGGGAAGACGGAAGATGAGGAGAGACAGACAGAGATAGAGAAGCAGAGGAGAGAGGAGGAAAGACAAGAGAGGGGGAGAGAGAGAAAGCTAGCAGAGGCACATCTGTGTATGTGTGTTTAGAAGGACAACAAAGAAAGAGGAGAGAGGAAGGGAAAGAGAAAAAAGTTGACACTTGAAAAAGTCTTTACTGGTGTTGAAGCCACAGTAAATCAGAGGATAGTGAAATTCTGCACAGATTAAATGCCCATCAACAGAAATCTTGGATGTAAATGATGAATTTTATCACAAAACCTCAGAGTCATATGTTAGTGGGCAGGGTTATCAAAATGGAAGCAACAATTACATTCTTCCTATAAACAAAGTGGTTCTGAAAATGGAAGATTGAAGAAAGAAGAATGGCAACAGTTCTGTCAATGATTAAATGGGGAGCAGGGATCATGCATAGGGGGAGCTGGGGAGAGAGGGAGGGGCTGGGTGGCAGCGATAAATATAGAAGCATAATTTAAGAGACAGTAGGAAACTGTGTGTGTTAATTGGAAATGCTTTCTAGAGGCTGCAGTTTGCTCACCATGAATGTCATGATCTTGGGTTCCTTGAGGGAATGTGGACTCCACCCTGTCCCCATGGTGAAGGGAAGAAGCGAGAAACCATGTCATTCAATGGATGAAAGGACTTCCAGTTTATTGGTGGAGGAACCATTTTTTTGTTGTTGTTTTTGTTTTTCTGTTTCATTCTTTGGATTAAAGAGAGAAATGCTGTGGGATCACCACAAAGCCATCCTGTTTGCCAAGGAAAGAGACTCAGATGGGAAGGTTTGAGAACGGCCACACTCCACGTTAGAGCAACAAGATGGATTCTCCTTTCTGCTCTTGGCTGCCAAAAATTTTGGTTAATCAAGAGAGCATTTGTTCCAAAGGAAATGGAGGTATTGGGAACCGGCTCTGAGAGGAAGATCCCTCCAGTTTATCTGGGACAGTTCTTTTCCCAGAGCCTGACTCTGTGTCACATGATAGAGCAGAAGGGGCCATGCTCGCTCATCAGAAAGCTCACTCATCAACTGAGAGTTGAAGCCTGTTATACATTTGGTATAAAATGCTTTTCTTTTTTTTTAATAAAAATGGCAAAAGGTGAACCTTCAGGAAGTTTCTGCCAACCAGCCCTTATTCTGAATTTTTGTGATTCAGATCATTTCCTCCTTCCATCACTTCCCACACCATTGCTATAGAAGCAGGGTATTTTATGGTCTCAAAGATGACCTAGGATCCTGATGTCCAAGTTCTGGCTGTATCCCAGATGAAAATAAAGGAAGCACTGAAAAACAAAGCTTAAACTTGAATCAACACATGCTCCTGAACCATCTCAGGCCTACCAAATATCTGGCAGGTGTTAGGAGGAGACAAGAAATCTGATTTTATAATGAGCACCAAGGTTTATCTCATGTGGTCATCCCACGTGGAAGCCACTGAAAACCAAACCCTCTGTGTTTTATCTGTGTAAACTAAAACTGAGAGAGGGAAGAGCTTCCAAAGCCACACTCAGCTGAGACCAGAATGCAAACATGGCACTTCTCAATCCAGAACATTTCTTGTATATCAACAATTTCCCTCAAAGCATAAATAAGATCTGAATCTTCTCTACCACCTAAGTTAGGACTGATGTGAGCTTACATCTGGGAACTCTACATTTATGATGATGAGGAGGAGCCAGCCTTGGTGAGGGTGACAACTAATTGTCACTTATGTGCTTGGTGTTTTATGAAAACTTACTTAATCTTCAAAACAATCCCATAGGGTAGGCAGTACAGTTGAATTTAAATAGGGAAGTTATTCAAGATCCACATGGCTAGAAAGATATGGAACTGGGATTTAAGTTTGGGATAGACAGAGCACAGAAGAAGCGTCCAACATCCTCAACATGCCTGTGCATTTTAGCATTTCACCTTTTGGTCACACAGGACATTCTTAGCCTATGGTGCATTACCTCTCTCCATCTTACTATTTCCCCTTCTGTCCTCCACACCTGTTGTAAGTACAATAGAGCGTGGTATAATGAACCTGGAATGAACAGGAAGATGACTGGAGATGGAGGGAAGCACTGGTGTTCAAGGAGGTAAGTGCTGAGAAGGTTTGTAGGAGTGAGCATGACAGGAGGGACCAAGCACAGAACCAACTCATGGCACACTTCTTTCCCCAATCTCATACCTAGATCTTACAAAATTGAAAACAGGACTTAGATGAAGATCAAAGTAAGCACTGGCTATGTTCCCCAGCCCCCAAATACAGGGGCTCTGGTTTTACTATGTGAGGATGTGATTTAAGGCTTCTTGTTTCAGAAAGACTATAGGAAAGCTCCTCTTTACCATCCTCTCTGCCTCCTCCCACTCCTGTCTTTTGGATTTAAGTACCCATCTTGGGAAAGACACAGCAAGTTCTGAGCTACTTACTACAAGAGAAGGCCCACCAAAGTGGTGACCTTGGACATGGTCTCATCAATAAAATGTGCTATTTCTTCTCCTTGCTTGGTGGGCTGGAGGTGTGGGAGGCTAAATAGGAGAGAGGAGAAAAGAGAAACCAGAAGTAGACCTCTGATCCTATACCCTGATGAGGAATAGAAGTCCTTTCTCCTATACAGAAGCATGAAAGGTGGGATGGTGAGTGTTGACTCTGATATGCTCCATGACTATCCCTACTAACTACCCATAGAGCAGCGAGCTCTATGTTTCTCCAGTGGAGCTGATTTGCCTTCATTCATTCATGCTCTTCTTTATTCCACTCTTGTATAAATGATGGATAAAAGAAACCCAGTCCTATAACTTAGGAATTCAATCATGCCTTTGTGACCATATGGATCAGTTAATTCAATTCTGCTTCAGGCCTCCAATCACCATGAAGAGTCAATACAAAGCATCAACCCATTGAAAAATGGCATTATCTTTGTTTTTGTCGCTTGCTCCAAAAAAGAGCCAGTACCCTTAAATGGAGAGAGAAATGAGGCAGGGAGATGATAGAAATAAGCCTCTCAGGGAAGGCTGAGGATTATGACCACCCCTTGAGGCTAGAGCCCAACCCATAGGAGGTGCTGCTGATCTCCAGGGATGCCACATCTTCCTTCCCTTCAGCATCTCCAGCAGGAAGCTCTTAGCTTATGATCCGCCTCCACAGCCCCCTGGGAAAGCTATATCATGAGCATTTGAGATCATTTCATATTTCATAAATGGGCTTAACTCAGACTCATGAGGTCACCAAGGAGGCCTACTGGATTTAATTATGCTGGAAAGGGAGCAGCCAGAAACATCTCACATGGCTCAGGAGAGACGCAGCTCAGAGAAAATCAAAGGGAGATCTGATGTGATATGAGTTACTCTATTCAGGATGAGGGGCTAAAACCACACAGGAATGCAAGGAGAAAGAAACCCACAGTTACTGATCCAATAGCATCCAAGTATATTCTGGTCCCAACCCATTCCTAGGAAGGCTTTGGGAAGTAAGTTGAGTTCATGCTACACTGATAAGTACATGATAAGCTTTATGGCACAGGCCTACATGCCCAGATCCTTAATTAAAAAAAAAATATCTAATAAAGTTTCAACAGGGGTTAATAGACTTGGTCTCTTTCACTATTAGTTCCAACCAAGTTCTGACTCTACAGTATGAAGCTGGCAGGTTTTGCATAAAGTTGATTCAAGGACAATTTTGATGGGACAGACAAGAATCCATGGGAAAGCACATGAGAAAGTGTTGACAGAATATTAGGTGAGGAAGAATACGTTAAATCTCATATCATATATAATGTAATCATGATTTTAATTTACATGCAGTATTTATATACACATATATGGCATTTATTAAAATCATTGCAAATGCCCACTGTCTCCTGGATGTTATCAGTTTATTCCTTTGAGATTGATTCAACTGGTTGGATCACCAGAGGACTGTTTCTTTCATTATTTACTGACATGTTTCATCAGTAGTCTCAGGTTCTCAAGGATTGGAATTGTACTATAAATTTATATAATCATGTATAATATATTATATATTATGTTCTATATAATAATCATGTTGATGTTGTAGAACAAATGAACTAACAAATCCTCAGAGCAGAAACAAAGTTGGCAAAGTTAATCTTCCCTCAAGTGGTCCCAGTCTTAGGCCCCTACCATTGGATGACTTGAATGTCATGTCCATCATTCAAATTCCCATGCTACTTGCAACATTTCCTGGACAGGATTTAGCTGCTGTGATTCTTTTCCTTTTTACTAAGATGCTCTTATAGCTTTTTTGTTACCATAATAGTATTGTGTAGTTTAGAAGCACCTGTTAGCTGGCAGTCATTCTTGAATATAAGTCCAAGAAAACAAGATGACAAACTCAGGTTTTATTTCTTCCCAAATAACCCAGTGAAAAATCAGAAAATATCAAGCATATTACACATAACATGTATATTAAATAATATTATTAAATTAATGTCACCAGAAATAATATAATATTAATAGCTTTTGGATCTAAGTGGTGACTCACAGATATACATTATACTATTCTTTCCAGTTTTTAAGATTAAACATATCCAAGTTTGGAACATTAAATTGAAGGCAAAAAAATACACAGACACGACCCCCACACATATAAGCACACATGCGCATACTCAGGCACACGGGTCAGTTAGGCTACTAACAATTGCATTGTGTTTGCTTATTAATTCATTTAAAATTCATGGGTTTGCACATATTTATTGAGGGGCAACTGAGTTTAGTGAGAGCAGCATGTATTTTGAAGTCAGTCAAATAGAAGGCAAAGATGAGCTTGTCCTGTGGGGCAGCTACTTGAACTCTTGGAGTTCAACATCATCCTTTCATCATTAGAGATGCTGATCATTGTATCAATATCTGTGAATTATTATTATTATTATTATTATTATTATTATTACTAAAATGTGGCAGTCATATTTTAGATCCATATTTTAAAATACTTTCATATTTTGTTTCTCAAGATCTCTTAAGTGAATAAATACCATGCATTTAAGATGGCATTTGGCCATGTAGAAAATTTGTTCTCAAACACTTTAGTAAAAACACACTATTATGAATATACATAGTTATGCATGGTTATGTATATGTGCTATAAATATTTCATACTGCATACACATTATACATGCATATGTGCATATGTTAGAGAGAAATTATGTGTTTGCATATGCAGGGAGAGAGAAAGAAAGGGTTTATAAATGATCAAGCAAATTGAGTAAGATGTTAGCTGTAGATGGTGTTCAGTAGAATCTCCATTTATATGTGCTTTATGCTATTTTTCAATTCATTTGTATAAGATTAAAATTATTTCCAAATAAAACATTTTTAAAAAAAGATGCTTGGTGGCTAGGAGGAAAAGGAAAGCATTTATGTCTATAATAGTCATCTTTTCCTCAAGGTTCTTGAATGAAATATGTACAAATAGAGCTTTGTCTGAGATTCAGGTGCTTCATTTTCAGAGACTAAACCCCCAGTCCTGTATGACTCCCTTAGGGTTGTATGCATAATACAACAAAGCCTTTGATTTAGGCTAGTCACGAGCCTGTGGCTTACAATAAACTTTTTTTTTCTCTCTACAAAATGAAACTTAATGCAGTAAAGAGTCATGGTTAGGCTGGTGGATTCTGAAGATGGATTGCTTAGGTTTGAATTCTGTCACTTAAAGGAATAATGTTGCAGATAGGGATATAGCTAGGTAGACTATTTACCTAGCATACATAAGGCCCTTGCTTCAACCACTAAAACTGTGGGGGAAGATAAAGAATAAAAGTTATTATAAACATTGAGTTTGGGAACTTTTGCAATGGTAGGGATTGAACCTAGAACATCCCCAACCCTAAGCTACATCCCCAACCTAAGAAGAAGTTCTTTTAGAGTATGAGCCAGATGAAGTCATCAAGGGGAAGGAAGGAAGGAAGGAAGGAAGGAAGGAAGGAAGGAAGGAAGGAAGGAAGGAAGGAAGGAAGGAAGGAAGAAAAAGATTGGAAGGAAGGAAGGAGGAAATAAATAGAAAGGAAGGAGAAAAGAGGAAGTAAGTAAGGAAGAAAGAGGTAGAAAGAAAGAAAGGAACAAAGGAAGAACAGAAGGAAAGACGGAAGGAAAGTAGAAAGGTAGATCAAATGGGACAACAGATGCTGTGTGTTAGACAGTACCATGCTTATCCTCTTGCTTACCCCAATTCTAGAAACCATAACCATGTAGCTGTTTTCTACCCCCTTGGAGAATAAGAAAATGCGTAAATACAGACCCGCCCTTGGTGAAGTCTGATATCTAACTTGGGTGAGTGAGCAATAACAACAAAATTAATTGGTTTATGCTAAAGACCTTAGTATTGATTCCAGAAAATGTTTTCTGAGAATAAGTCAAGAGCCTCACAGGTGACAGTAATTTCTCCTATCACATTATGGCAAGTCAGAAGCATAGGTAATTTCTTTGTCTTCCCATCACCATAAAATGCAGGATTTTTTTTCAAAGTTAATTGTCATTTGGTTAACTTCAATGGGACAGAGTGAGAACTCAGTAACTAATAGTGACAAATGTTTAATGAAATGCAAATGTATTATGAATTCATAAAAATGCCATTTATGATGGAACCTTTGCTTTTTCACTTTTTAATTAAAGATTATAGGGTCCCTAAGTAAATATCTCCACCCAGAGAATAAGAAAAGAGTGAAAAGACATCAATAGATAAACTCTATTCAGGTTACATCAGATACACATTTTAACCTCTCTGAATCAATGGTTATGAACCTATTTTTCAATAGCAGTGGATACTTCTATTGATAGTAAGTGCACTGCTATAGCTACAAACACAGATGAAAGAAGTTTCCTGGTTGTGTTGGGCAGGGCCTCAAATTCTCAGAGCTCCTAAGTCAACTCCAGGTACTCAAGGCTCTGCACAGTCCAGATTAATATCTTGTTATTAGCTGAAAGATTCACAATCCTTTCACCATCCAGGATTCTGTGTTATTATTTTTCTCCCAAAGCTTCTAAAACTTCCTATTATGTCATCAAAGGTGAATTACCTATACCAGATGCTTTACATATTATCTGCTTTAATCTTCCCAAATACCTTATTAGGTAAGTTCTATTTTACCTACCTAGTATAGGGAAAAATATCTATTTTATCTAAGTTCACCCAGAAATTGTGGAACTGAGTACTGAACCCAGTTCTGGTTCCAGACACTTAAGCTACTCAGTTAAGCTACTCAGTTAACTCGCAATAATTATGTATTCATTAAAAATTTTTTTTTGTGGGGCCAGGATTGTGTCTCAGTGGTATGGCACTTGCCTAGCATGTGTGAGGCACTAGGTTTAATCCCCGAAACCACATAAAAATAAAATAAAGGGCGGCGAGGTTGGCACACATGGAAGGCCGTCCCACGTGCTGTATGGTTGGTACAGATGGAAGGTGGCACAGTATTCAGAGGCTTTGCTTGTGGGTCACCAGTCAGAGCTCTGAACACAGCACAAGGTAACCCCAGCACCCCCCACCTCACCAAACACCCTAAGCAGGAAACAGATGGAATCCATCTTGGAAAACCTTACTCACCATCTATCAGTTGGTGTGGCTACCAGTGCAGTTCTGTGGCTGACCAGAGAGATTTTGGAACTATACAAGAGCAATATAAATATATAGGGGAAAAACATTAAAACAACAGTCACACAGAGCTGGAAAGAAACATGAGCAGTATAAAAAGACAAGGAAAGAAAGGAACATAAATGATGTAGAGCAGTTCAACATTAGATGAGGTAATATCTGCAGCAAAAGGAATGTCAGATAAAAATTTCAGGATATACATGGTTCAGATGATCTAAAGTCTCAAGAAAGACTTTAGACAGCAAATGAAGACAATGAAAGATCACTTTGACAATGGATTTATATAAACAAATCCAGGAAGCAAAAGATCAACTCTACAGGGAGTTAGAGGTTATACAAGAACAAAACAAAACAAACAAAAAAACCCAAAAAAAACCCCAAAAAACAAAACACAGAAATCCTGGAAATGAAGGAAAAAATAAACCAAATTAAAAACTCAAATGAGAGTATCACCAGCAGAGTAGAACATTTAGACGATAGAACATTAGACAACAAAGTATATCATCACAAAGAGTGTAGACAGCACAGCAAGATTGATAAGAAACCATGAGCAGAATATCCAAGAAATGTGGGATAGCATAAAGAGACCAAATTTAAGAGTTAATGGGATACAGCAAGATATAGAGGTCCAAACCAAAGGATTGAGCAATCTGTTCACTGAAATAATATTAGAAAACTTCCCAGACATAAAGAATGAAACAGAAATCCAAATCCTAGAAGCCTACAGAATGCCAAATGTGCAAAATCACAAGAGATCCACACCAAGACACATTGTAATGGAGATGCCCAATATACAGAACAAGAGAGAATTTTAAAAGTCACAAGGAAAGGAAGCAGATTAGATTTAGAGGTAAACCAACTAGGTCAATGGATGATCTTTCAACACAGACTCTGAAACCTAGAAGATCCTGGAACAACATATTTCAAATGCTGAAAAATAATGGGTTCCAACCAAGAATCTTGTATCCAGCAAAATTAAGCTTCAGGTTTGAAGACGAAATAAAAAACTTCCATGATAAACAAAAGTTAAAAGAATTTACAGGTAGAACACCAGCACTTCAAAACATCCTTGGCAAAATATTTCATGAAGAGGAAATGAAAAATAACAATGAGAACCAACAGTAGGAAGTAGTACAGTAAAGGAAAAACTAATCAAAGAGGAAAAACATATCATGTTAAATAACAAAAATAAACAAATATGGCTAGAAATATAAACCGTATCTCAATAGTAACCCTAAATGTTATTGGCTTAAACTCACAAATCAAAAGACATAGGTTTGTAGACTGGATTAAAAAAATCTAACAATATGCTGCCTACTGGAGACTCATTTGATTGTAAAAGATATACACAGACTGAAGGTGAAAGGTTGGGAAAAATTATACCACTCACATGGACCTCAGAAGCAAGCAAGGGTGTCATATCAAATAAAATAGACTTCAAGCCAAAGTTAATCAAAATGAATAAAGATAGATACTACATACTGCTCTAGGGAATCATACACCAACAAGACATAACAATCATTAATATATATATGCCCCAAACAATGGTGCAGCTATGTTCATCAAAGAAAATTTTCTCAAGTTCAAGAGTCAAATAAAACACAACACAATAATCCAATATAAGCGTCTCACCACTGAACAGATCTTCCAAACAAAAGTTGAATAAAGAAACTATAGAACTCAATAAGACAATTAATAATTTATACTTAATTGACATATATAGAATATATCAACCAACATCAAGAAGATACACTTTATTCTAAGAAGTACATGGATCCTTCTCAAAAATATACCATATATTATGTCACAGGGCAACTCTTAGCAAATACAAAGAAGCAGAGATACTATCATGCATTTTATCTGATCATAATGGATTGAAATTTGAAGTCAACAATAAAATAAGAAAGAAAAATTCTTACATCACATAGGGAATGAACAATATGCTTCTGAATAAACAATGGGTTACATAAGACATCAAGAAGAAAATTTTAAAAATTCTTAGAGGTAAATGAAAACTCAGACACAACATATTGATATCTCTGGGACACTATGAAAGCAATACTAAGAGGAAAATTTATTGCATAGAATTCATTTCTTAAAAGAAGAAAAAGCCAACAAATAAATGATCTCACACTACATCTCAAAGCCCTATTAAAAGAAGAACAAATCAGCAGCAAATGCAGTAGAAGGCAATAAATAATTAAAATCAGAGCTGAAATCAATAAAATTGAAACAAAAGAAAAAATTGAAAAAATTGACAAAACTAAAAGTTGGTTCTTTGAAAAAATAAATAAGATTGACAGACCCTTAGCCATGCTAATGAAGAGAAGAAGAGAGAGAACTCAAATTACTAACATACTGGATGAAAAAGGCAATATCACAACAGATACTACAGAAATACAGAAGACGATTAGAAATTATTTTGAAAACCTATATTCCAATAAAATAGAAGATAGTGAAGATATCGATAAATTTCTTAAGTCATATGATTTGCCCAGACTGAGTCAGGAGGATACACACAATTTAAACAGACCAATATCAAGCGAGGAAATAGAAGAAGCCATCAAAAGATTACCAACCAAGAAAAGCCCAGGACCAGATGGATATACAGCCAAGTTTTACAAGATCTTTCAAGAAGAACTAATTCCAATACTCTTCAATATATTTCAGGAAATAGAAAAAGAGGGAGTACTTCCAAATTCATTCTACGAGGCCAATATCACCCTGATTCCAAAACCAGACAAAGACACCTCAAAGAAAGAAAAATTCAGACCAATATCTCTAATGAATATAGATGCAAAAAATCATCAATAAAAATCTGGCAAATCAGATACAAAAACATATCAAAAAGATTGTGCAACATGATCAAGTGGGATTCATCCCCAGGATACAAGGTTTGTTCAACATAAGGAAATCAATAAACATAATACATCACATCAATAAACTTAAAGATGAGAACCACATGATCATCTTGATAGATGTAGAAAAAGCATTAGACAAACACAGCAACAGCATCCCTTTATGTTCAAAATACAAGAAAATGTAGGGATAACAGTAACTTACCTCAACATTGTAAAAGCTATCTATACTAAGCCTCAGGCCAGAATCATTCTAAACAGAGAAAAAATGAAGTCATTCCCTCTATAATCTGGAACAAGACAGGGTTGCCCTCTCTCACCACTTCTATTTAGCATAGTTCTTGAAACATTGGCCAGTGTAATTAGACAGATGAAAGAAATTAGCACTATTTGCTGATGATATGATTCTATACCTAGAAGACCCAAAAAAACTCTACCAAGAAACTTGTAGAATTAGTAAATGAATTCAGCAATGTGGCAGGACATAATATCAACACCCATAAATCAAAAGCATTTCTGTGTATCAGTAACAAATCCTCTGAAAAAGAAATGAGGAAAACTATTCCATTCACAATGTCCTCAAAAAAAATAAAATAAAATACTTGGGAATCAACCTAACAAAAGAGGTGAAAGACTTTTACAATGAAAACTATAGAACCATAAAGAGAGAAACAGAAGAAGACCCTAGAAGATGGAAATATCTACCTTGCTCATGGATAGGCAGAATTAATATTATTAAAATGACCATACTACCAAAAGCACTATACAGGTTCAATGCAATTTCAATCAAAATCCCAATAGCATTCTGCATAGAAATAGAAAAAGCAATCCTGAAATTTATCTGGAAAAATAAGAGACCCAGAATAGCTAAAGCAATTCTAAGCAGGAGGAGTGAAACAGTTGGTATCATTATACCAGACCTTAAACTATACTACAGAGCAATAGTAACAAAAACAGCATAGTACTGGCACCAAAACAGGCTGGTGGACCAATGCTACAGGATAGAGGACACAGAGACTAACCCACAAAACTACAACTACCTTATATTAGACAAAGGTGCTAAAAGCATTCACTGAAGAAAGGATAGCATTTTCAATAAATGGTGCTGGGAATACTGGAAATCCATATGCAACAAAATGAAATTAAATCCATATCTCTGACCATGCACAAAAGTTAACTCAAAATGGATCAAGGATCTATGGATTAAATCAGAGACTCTGTATCTAGTAGAAGAAAAAGTAGGCCCTAATTTCCAACACGTGGGGCTAGGCCTCAACTTCCTTTATAAGATGCCTATAGCACAAGAATTAAAACCAATAATTAACAAATGGGATGGATTCAAACTAAAAAGTTTTTTTTTTTTCTCAGCAAAAGAAATAATATGTGAGGTGAATAGGGAGCCTACATCCTGCAAACAAATTTTTACCCCTAACACATCAGATAGAGCTCTAATCTCTAGGGTACATAAAGAGCTGAACAAGATAAGTACCAAAAAATAATCCAATAAATGAATGGGCCAAGGACCTGAACAGACACTTCTCAGAAGAGGATATACAATCAATCAACAAATATATGAAAAAAAATGCTCATCATCTCTAGCAATCATAAAATGCAAATTAAAACTTCTCTAAGATACCATTTCACTCCAGTAAGAGTGGCAGCCATTATGAAGACAGACAAGAAGCGCTGGAGAGATGCAGGGGAAAAGGTACACTCATACACTGCTGGTGGGACTGCAAATTGGTGTAGCCAATTTGGAAAGCAGTATGGAGATTCCTTGGAAAACTGGGAATGGAACCACCATTTGACCCAACTATTCCTCTTCTCAGACTAAAACCTAAAAATAGCATATTACAGGAACACAGCCACATCAATGTTTATAGCAGCACAATTCAAAATTGATTAACTCTGGAGAAACCTAGATGTCCTTCAGTGGATGAATGTATTAAAAAATATGGCATTTATTCACAATGGAAGATTACTCAGAAATAAAAAAGAATAAATTAATGGAATTTGCAGGGAAATGGATGGCATTAGAGAAGATTATGCTAAGTGAAGTTAGCCAATCCACAAAAATTGAATGCCAAATGTCTTCTCTGATATAAGGGGAGTGACTCAAAATGGGTTGGAAGGGAGAGCAAGAGAGAAAGATTAACTTTAGATAGGGAATAGGGGTGGGAGGGAAAAGAAGGGAGAAGGGGAATAGCATGGATGATGAAAGGAGATCCCCATCATTATACATAATACATGTATGAAGATGTGAATTTGGTGTCAACATGACTTATATATAATATATAATTAAATGATAAATTATTATATAATTATGTATTAAGAATTGTAATGCAAGGCTGAGGATATGGCTCAAGCAGTAACATGCTCGCCTGGCATGTGCGGGGAACTGGGTTCGATGCTCAGCACCACATAAAATAAAATAAAGATGTTGTGTCCACCAAAAACTGAAAAATAAATATTAAAAGAATTCCCTCCCTCTCTCTCTCTCTCTCTCTCTCTCTCTCTCTCTCTCTCTCTCTCTCTCTTAAAAAAAGAATCATTATCATTATGCAAATAAATAAATAAATATATTTTTAAAAATAAAAATTTATATATAATATATATTAATAAAAAGAGATTTCAGCACCTAGCCAACCCACAAAATTTCTTCCCCAGCTTAAATGAAGTACAAAAGAAATCCCTATCTCTAGCTCTCTAGCTGGATTAATTTGCTCCTGTTAATTCTTTAGATTTTATTTCTCTTTCAACATACAATCTCTGTTTCATTTTGTGAAGTCCAGTGTGTTCCCTGTCTAAATTTTTCCATTCACTTGACAGTAAAAAGAACTGGTTTCTTCAAGGATTAAGTCAGGAAGCAGTTTTTAACTACAACAAATTGAAACATTTGCACAAGGAAGTGTTGCTTTTATAAGGGATGGGAAACTTCAAATGTGATTACAATCAACCTTTGGCTTCCTAATCTGTTCAACAATAGGCCATAGCATTAAGGGCAATTTCAATGCGCAGCATGTGGGTCCCATTTTTTCATTCTTAGACATAGTTCTTTACTGTTCAGCACAGTTTATGCATTTTAATCAGGCTTTTTCAGTCTCCCTTAATAAATCACTACAAAGGGAATGTATCAAAACAAGAACTATTATGCAGTACCCTTACACGTTATTTGCCGCACTAGAGTTTCACTAAGTACTGGAATTCAAAAAATAATAATAATAAAACAAAATAAAGTTATTATATCCATGTAGAGGTAAAATATGTTTTAAATTTTTTTATAGTTATAGATGGACATAATGCATTTATTTTACTTTTTTATCTTTATGTTGTGCTGAGTATTGATCTCAGACCCTCACATGGGCTAGGCAAGCATTCTACCACTGAGCTACAACCCCAGCCCCATGTTATAAGTTCATTTTTAATTCTCATAACACTTATGATCTTAATCATCCTCATTGTGCCCAGTTGGGTGTCCACCTTTCTTATCCTTCCAGATCTCTTATTGGCAGGTCATAGTCACACAAAAGGAATATGAAACCCAGACTTTGGGGATTATTCATGCTGGTTATACTCCTGTCTAAAACTCTGAAGAGTTCCCTTCATATCCCAGTGTGGATCTGTGGTTCTACAACCTCCAGTTGAACTCACAGGCTGTTATAAAACTATTTACTAGAAAGTCATTCTCTTTCCTATAAGAAATATTAAATTATGATTAACTATAGAAGGGGCCACATTGCCAAGTGGTAATTAAATGTTAGGCTCAGTACACCATAAGATCAATAAATCTAAAAGTAATTTCTTCAGGTTTACTTCCCCAAAGTTTGTCATTGCTGTTATTGTTGTTTGTTTGTTTGTTTTACTTTCATTTCTGTAGCTCTTAATCACAGAATGATTCACAAAACTCTTCTGAGATGTGGTCTTTGACTAGACAGCTCTTAAATGAAACACAAGGGGTAACCAAGGTGAAAGTCAAGTCCAGTAAGACTAAAAGTGAAAACAATAACATTCATATATATGGTTCCTAGGCTGTTCAAAGCATTGCTCTGTTTCTTAGATGTTAACCTCATTTAGTCCTCACAAGTCTTGAAGTTAGCTATAATTATTCTAGAAATCTTTTAGTCCCAGATTGTTTACCTAACTTATCCAGGGTCAGTAGGCTAGAATGTAATACCTTGATTCCAGCAAGGGTGAGTGGTCTCAAAGATGTTTACCTAATCAGCATATTTATATAGATTCTTTCTTATTTTGTATCTATTATTTCCTTGAGAGAATTTAGGCCATGCTATCATATCAAAGAAGGGCAAGAATCTCAACAATTTAAAATAAAATTTTATTTTTCACTTTTTTTCCCATTGAGGGTTGATTGAGAGCTCTGCTTGAAAATGTGCCCATTCTAGGTACCAGGCAAAATATCAAAATTGCAGGTCATTGTGCCAGAGGGTAAAGACTTGTGCTCTGTGGATACGAAGGGTTATGACTACAAGTAACACCTGCTATTGTCCCAAGAAGGTCACATGATCATCCCTAACTTCAGGTGAGGTGCCCAAGGAAAGAGCAAGAAGTGGAAATACTTTGTAAAGAGTTCCATTGACTCAGTTCTATTTCAAGTATAAACCACTGGTAGAAAAAAGGGAAGATATACAGATTTACAGGCAAGCATCTTTCTGATACAATTAAGTAAAATTTAAGCAGAATTATTCTATGGGATTGCAAGGAAGCAGTTAGTGAGATAAGTTTAAATTCAACAACTGTTAAACTCAAGGCAGATCCTGCTTGCAAATAAAGTGCATTTTGGTCCTGGTCCTTTGACAGTTTTCACTAGCTGCCTGACAAATAACCATGTTTGTGGGTGGTAACTTCATGCTTTCCTTGTGGTTCTGACCTGCCCACTGCACTTCTCTCCCAAATAATCACTAAGTGAATATTCATTGGGTAATTGACTTATTTGTTCACTTATTAATTCATCTACTTGTTTATGAAACATGCTTTGAGTAAGTACTTTGTCATTGACATTAGGCTATGATCTGGAGATACAAAGATAGAGAAAGCATGGATTATAGTCTCAAAGGGTTCACAGTCTACAGGGACAAAGCATACCTAATTTACCCTGCACCTACAACTTTTATGGCAATGGAGGACGGAGGAATGTTGGTAAGTCCTATGGTGATGACCCAAACACTAAGTATTTTCTACTTGTCACAGCTAAAACTACCTTTATGTAGTAGTGGAATCTGTGCCTCCCTCACAATTTGTTATCCAAAGTGTTTCTGAAGTTTTAGCCAATTCTTTCCATACAGAAATTCCTCAACTAGGGATATTTTTCATGTGGATTTTTTTAAGAGAGAGAGAGAGAGAGAGAGAGAGAGAGAGAGAGAGAGAGAGAGAGAGAATTGAGAATTTTTAATATTTATTTATTTATTTTTAGTTTTTGGCAGACACAACATCTTTGTTTGTATGTGGTGCTGAGGATTGAACCCGGGCCGCATGCATGCCAGGCCAGCATGCTACCACTTGAGCCACATCCCCAGGTCTCATATGGATTTTGCATCATTGTGTTTTATATATCATATACTCCAGAGAAGAGGCAATATAGATCTTTAGGCAGAGTAGTTCAGATAAATAAGCAAAAGTAAAAAGGTAGATTAGAAAGAAGTGGTGGATTTGGAAATCCAAATCCTTAGGAAGCCATTGTGACAGGCCTAGGTTGGAGAGACACAGGAGTCAACATTGGGTCTTTATCCTGTAGGGGACCTTGAGTCCCTGGGGCCACTGCTTTCTAGGAGGTATACTCAAACAATGTCATTTTGAGGTTGGAGTCATGAAAGTGAAAGCAGTCTGAGTAGGTGCTGATCTACTTGGTGGTCTACTCTGATCTGTTGAACAAGGGTAGAACCAATGTGCCCATATCCCCAAACACGCATTGTACCAAATAAAGAAGCCAGAAGCAAAAGAAAGGACACAGTTATCCTCTTTTCATATATAATGCTCCATTCCATATAAAAGTACAGGGATTTGATTTTTTTTTTAAATTCACAAAGACAGAAAATGACAAGTACTCAGGACCAGTAAGTTGTGGAGAAATGTTTTTTTTTTTTTTAATCTTATTTTTTTTTTGGTGGGGTTCTTTTTTTTGTCTTTTTGGAACTGGGGGTTGAACTCAGGGCTTTGTGAATGCAAGGCGGACACTTTGCCACTGAGCTACATCCCAGCCCAGTTGTGGAGAAATGAACAATGAGGTTCATGGATATGGATGGGGTTTATGAAAGTGTTCTGAAATTTATTTTGGTGGTTTTAGAGTATATAAAGTCCTGAAGAAATAAGAAGTAGCTAAAAGCCAATAAATAGGAATATTTCTCACTCTAATTTTGAGAATATGGCTGTGACAACTATGTTGAACAATGGAGTTTCTTGCACATTTGATTTAGATGAACTTACTGTCATCATTTTTTACAAAATTCCCTTGTTTCATGGGGACTTGAGGTTATCTTTCTGATGATTAGTAAGAGGAGGGAAAGAGTGATATGTATGGTTGACTACAAGTATAAATAAGAAAAAACTGAGCAATGTCTGTGGCTGTGCTAAAAAAAAGGTGCCACAGACAAAAGAAATACAGCATATACTGGGGTAAGGAGTTCCTTATTCTTAGGATTTTCATAAGACTTGGAGAGAATTTTATTTGATGTCCCAAAAGAATGGAGAATCCTAGAATTGGTGAAAGACCTATCCATATATTTCATAAATATAATTTTTAAGTTTTAATTAACAAATACAAATTGTACATAAGTGTTCTTATCATAAAAGATAACAAGAATGTGGGAGCAATACACATGTCAATTAGCTCAATTTAGTCATTCCATTTACAATGTATATGTATTTCAGAAGATCATTTGTATGCTGTTTTAGTCATCTATTCACTGATGTGACCAAAAGACTTGACAAAAACAATTTTAGAGGAGAAAAGTTTATTTGGGGGCTCATGGTTTCAGGAGTCTCAGTTCATAGGAGACTATCTCCATTCCTTAGCATTTAAGGTAAGGCAGAACATCATGGCAGAAGAGTAGTGGCAGAGGGAAGTATCTCACATGATCAGGAAGCAGAGAGAGACTATATTCATTAGGTACAAAATATATACCCTAAAGGCATGACCCCCAGTACCACTTCCTCTAACCACACTCTACCTGCCTTCAGTTACCACTCTGGTGATCCCATCAAGGGATTAATTTACCAGTTGAGTTAAGGCTCTCATAACCCAATCATTTCTTCTCTGAATGTTCTTGCATTCCCTCACACATGAGCTTTAGTGAGAGAATGAGACACTTAATATCTAAATCATGAAATATGATAAGAACACTTAAATTCTACTCTCTCTGAATTTTCAAATATACAGCACAATAGAATATTCATTAATTTTTTTTTTTACACAGGGAACAGTTTGATTGGTTTCTCCAGGTCTTTTAAAGAAGTGAACCTGTGCTACTATAAACATCAAAATACAATATAAAATTTCCATTATCAATGCATTCAAAATTTTCTTCCAACCATCCCTTGCTTCTTTGTGTAACTAATCCCTGCTAACAAGATTGTTAGGCCTACCCACAGCTTTTTTATATTGTTGTAGGAATTTTAACCAGGAGACTAGAAATTTCTACATTGCAGACAGTTAGATGGAGGGGCCTCTCTTTGCCTTTATTCTGTACATAAACCTTACTACTGTGAAGAGAATATAGACAAGAGATTGACAATAGCAGTAAAAATAGAAAGTAGCAGAGAAAACTCAGACCCAAGATGTCAGTGACAGGAAGCAATAGAGATGGTCAATGACAATGTGAAGAAAGAGAATGCAGAGTTCTCAGGAAACCCTGAAATCTTGATGACAGGAGGCATGGTGCATGTGTGCACACACATATGTGAACACACTGTGAGTGAATACTTGTCAGGGAGAGATGTTAAAATGAAAGGTGAAGAGTCAAAATGGGAACAAAGTTCCAGCTGATTCAGAAAGTTTAATTCCTTACAAAGGTGGATGTCTATATATGCGTAATAAAATTTAAGTTTTCAAGAGTTTTGAGATGCCCATATAATTATATTTCTAAAACACAACACTGTAAGTTGAGTTGGTTTATATAATTGGATGTGTTTTCTATATTTATTGACTTATTCATTGACTTGCTTCTTTATTCCTTATTTATTTGTTTATTCAACTGAAAGTTAAGTACCTAAGAAGTGCTCCACACTGTGTGATTGATAGACAGCAGTCATGGGCCCTACCTCTGTAAAATGTAAAGAAACCAAAAATATGTTTTCCACAATTAATAGAGTACAATCATAGTAAATCCTAAGATGGAAATATAGACAAATATAGAGTATATGTTATAAATAAGTGATTTATTTTGTGTGGTTGAAGTAGGATTCCTTATGAAACTGGTATTTAATGTAGTATCTGAAAGATAAGTAAGAACTAGGTAAGAGAAAAGGTGAGGGTGGGAGAATATTACAGACAAATGGAAACTCAGACTCAAAAGACTAAAATTCTGGATTAGAATATGGCTTTGGCTGGTGGGGTCAGAAAATACAGAAAAGATAAGCAATGTTGATTATAATTTTGGACTCTAGAGATTTGAAGGTATGATATCATGAAGAACTTTCAAAAATGTTTATTTTAAGGTGAGCTAAAAGCTACTAAAGGAATTTAACCAAGTGAATTACATGAAGTGTTGTATTTTAAAACAGCTTCCAACAAGGAGTTAGGAATTCATTGAAGAAAGAATAATAATGTGAAATAGAGAAGATGATACAGAAGTTCAAGTGAGAGGTGATGGGTTTGGATCATGTGATGTCATCAAAGTTAGAAATAGGTGAACTGAGAACAGAGTTATTAGAAGTTATGTTGATAAATTTGATAAATTTTTGTATGTGAGGAGATTACATAAATTTTAAATATCACATCAATATTTGCGTTAGTAGATATTTGCTACTTCAGTCACATTACCCTTTATATCAGTAGTCAGCAAACTTTCTGTAGCAACTAGCTAGTAAACATTTTAGGCTTTAAGGGAAACACAATTCCCCCTCCATCAATTCAGTAAAAATGTAAGAAAAATAATTCTTATCTTATAGGCTCTAAAACCACAGACCATCAGCCAGAGTTGGTCTGTGGCCAAAGTCGGCCCAGCCCTCCTTTCACCTTGAAGTATTTATGATTCAATTAGAGTTTTTTTTGTAATAATCCATCATATTCATATATATATATATATATATATATATATATATATATACAATATTACTTTATAATATGTTTAACTTGAGTGGTTTATGTTGAAAGTAATTAAGATATCTTTCAAGAGATCATTTTATATCACAAAATTTCCCTTTTTATTTAGAAATTGATCAAGATCATCCAACAAAATATTAAAAGTTCTAGGCTTGACATGGTGGTGCATGCCTGTAACCTCACCAGAGCCAACATGTCCCGGAGAATGAGCAGGCCCAGCCACTGAAGCGATGGAGAAAAAGTGGTGGACAGCTCGCAGGTGGACCTGAAGCTGGTGGCGCACCCTTGCGCCAAGAGCAAGATGTGGAAGTATTTCAGCATCAACACCAATGTCAAAGGATGCATCTTGTAGTGGAAGAAGATCTACTGTCACATCTGCTTGTCCCAGATCGCCTATTCCAAGAACACGTCCAACCTGTCTTACAACCTGGAGAAGAATCACCCCGAGGAGTTCTGTGAATTCATCAAGAGCTACACGGAGCAGATGCTGGAGGCTTTTGTCACAGCCTTCTCCAAATTCAGTCCTGAGTCGTCCTCATCATTGCAGCAGCAGCAGCTGCTGCCACCTGCACAGAACGCACTGGCCTGAAACCTGGCCATGGCTTCTAGGGCACAAGGCAGCAGGAGCTGATGGGCACAGTTCCGTCGCTAATCTGCGAGAGGCTGTGCATCGTTTCCATTGTGGATGAGCCCATGTTCTGTGTGCTGCTCAGGACCACAGAGCCTAGTTATGAGCTGCCCAGTAGGAAGTTCTTCTGCAGCAAGGCTCTGCCAGAGCGCTACAGTTCCATGCGGGAGGCTGTGCTCAAGGAACACCTGGACACCGAGTGATGCGGCATCTCCACCGAGCTGTGGCGCAGCAACCACCAGAACCACGCCTATGTGACTCTGGCCATGCACATCCCGGGCCTTGCGTCCTCTAACTGCCTGTAGGTGGCCTCCAGGTGCCTAAAGACCTTCGAGGTGTCCAGGAGAATGCAGCTGAGATCATCACGCACGTGCTCTAGGAGATGTTCATTGAGTGGGGCATCAGCACCAAGGTCTTCAGGACCACCAAGGATTGTGGGAAGGACAACGCCAAGGCTTGCTCCCTGCTGGATATCCCCATGCAGATGCTGTGTCTGGGGGGTGGATCTTCAAAGCGGGCATCCAGCAGGCCTTCCAGCTGCCCAAGCTGGGCTTGCTGCTGGTGTGCTGTCTCAGGCTGGTGGCGAACTTCCAGCAGTCCTTGGTGGCCAAGTACATGCTCCACAAGAAGCAGAAGCAGCATGGTGCAGAGCACAGCATGATGGTCAGCAACCAGGTGGCCTGGTGGGGCAGCAGCCTGGCCATCTGCAGCGGCTCAAGGAGCAGCAGTTCACCATGGCGGGAATCCTGGTGGAGGACAGCAACAATCACCATCTCATGTTGGAGGCCACCAAGTGAGCCACCATTGGCAGTGTGGTGGACCTGCTGCAGACTTTCAAGCAGGTGGCCAAGATGCTGTCCATATCCAAGCATCCAACCATCAGCATGGTGAAGCCGCTGCTGCTGAACATGAAGCTCAACATCAAAGAGATCAACTGCAAGGAGATGAGAATGGCCAAGGAGATCATTTCCAAAGAGCTCTCCAAGACCTCCCAGGAGACGACTGAGATAGACATATTTGTTCCTCAATGTGGCCACCTTCCTGTACCCTTACTACAAGAGATTCCCCTTCCTGTCCGCCTTAGAGAGGCAGCAATTGGAAAACCGAGTGGTGGAGGAATCCAAAGGCCTCCTGGAAACGTCAAGGACAGCAGCTTCCCGCTGCTGCCGCCTACGGAGGACAAGCTCTACGCAGTGTCCAAGGGGCCAGTGGCCAAGAAGCCCAGAAGCGTCATCAACAGCATGCTGGCCGAGACCTTCTGCCAGATAGGTGGCGCCGAGGAACAGGAGGAGTTGCACTAGCAGCTGCTGGAGGAGCTGAGCAACTTCAAGTCGCAGAAGGTCCTCAGCCTCCAGGGGAACCCACTCAAGTGGTGGTCCGACAGCCTGGCGCTCTTCCCGGAGCTACCCAAGGTGCTCCAGAAGTACTGGTGCATGGCCGCCACCTGCATCTTCCCTATGCGCCTCTTCAGCTCCTCAGCCAGCATGATCAGCACCAAGAGGAACGGGCAGGCCTCGGTGCACGTGGACCAGCAGGTCTTTCTGTACAAGAACGCCAGGAAAACCGCCGAGACCAAGCCCGAAGAAGAAGAGTAGGGCCAGTGGGGGCTCAATCAGGAGCACATTTTCCCTCTCGGGTATGCACTCAGCTGCGGCTTCTTTGGGCTCAGGGTCTGGGGCTTCCTATAGGGACGTGTTTGCTGATGCTTTGCTGTAAATAGTGGGTTTTGTCTGGAACCCCAAAGACCAGTTAAAGCTGAAAAGGAAGGATAGAAGGCTGGGGGTTCCCAGGGGCACAGAGTCTTGGGCCTGCCCTGTCCTCTGCCATCTTCCACAAACCAAAGGCCATAACTTCCTTAAAAGACTATCAATGGCTGATATTTAATTTTCCCCAAGAACTGGACATGGTGGTCCATGCCTACAATTCCAGCAGCTTGGGAGGCTGAGGCAGGAGGATCACAAGTTGGAGGCCAGCCTCTGCAACTAGCGAGGCCCTAGGAAACTTAATAAAACCTATTTCTAAAATTGAAATATAAAAATGGCTGGGGATGTGGTTCAGTGGTTAAGTATCCCTGGGCTCAATCCCCAGTACCAAAAATAAATAAATAAAAATAAAAACCAAGGTGGCATGGGGAGAGGCTGGGAGACACAGGCTTTCAGATGAAACGCTTTCCCCTTCCTTTCCCCCTCTTCCTTTCCAAGGACTGACTATAGGTGTCTCCAGAGAGGGTTCTGAAACAATCTGGAAAATTCCAATCAGGTCTGGGTGGAAGACAGATGCCTCCCAAGCAGCACATCACCTGTCCATCAAAGCCCTGGGTTTTTTTCTATTTCAGGTGAAGCAAAGGTCTCCCCTTGGGGAGTCTGGTAAAATTATTTAGCCACCATACTCTGCTTGAAAAGGGATGGGTTTTATCTCGCGGAGGGGGGGTGGAAAGTATGGGAAAATGAGTATCAGTTCCAGACACTTGGAAAAGTAAATGGAAAAGATTAAAAAAAAAAAAAAAAACAGGGGTGTTGCTCTCTGGCTTTAAGGTTGCACCTATCACATTGCAATGTGTCTCCTACAATTCTGCCAAATTTATCTTTGCTTTCTATTTTCTTGTTGGTACACAAAATACAACAAAGTCCTTTTTTTTTTGAACCACATATTGAACCTAGAGTGGTTTGAGCACTGAGCCCCATCTCCAGCCCTATATTGCATTTTATTTAGAGACAGGGTCTCTCTGAGTTGCTTCATGCCTTGCTGTTGTTGAGGCTGGCTTTGAACTCCTGAACCTCTTGCCTCAGCCTCCCAAGATACTGGCATTACAAACATTCCCTAGCAAAAAAAAAAAAATCCACTTTTAAAGTCCCGTCCAATATAGGTAGTTCATGCATATTGCAGTTCTGTGTTTTATTTGTGATGCATGAACGGAAGTGAACTATTTTTATTTTTCTTGGGGAGAATAAAAGGCTCCTATTTTTTTCCCCTCTTTTTTTTAAACCTACTTGAGGCCACACACACACATATATAGATGGATATAGATAGAGAGATAGAGAGATCAATAAACTGTTCTGTGTGTGTGTGTGTGTGTGTGTGTGTGTGTGTGTGTGTATATTTTTTTTTAGGGGGGATTGGTTTACTGGAAGTGTCCTTGGGGAAAATGGAATTCTGTTTTTAAATTGTAGGACTGTTTTTCAGGTTGGAAGAATGATGCTCCCTTCTTTAAGCAGCTGAACGTTGAGCTCTGTGGTTCCCAGGCTTCACAGCTCCTTGTACAGGTTAAGAGAAGCCAGACTGCACAGGATGCAGGGCAGGAAAGGGGCTGGGTTTAGGAATGAAGGGTAAAATCAACATTATCATTAGTCTCTCTAAATTAAAAACCACTCTGCATTCTAGAAGCACAGGGAATGTCAATACTTTACTATTCATTGAGGACTAAAGTGAACTGATGCAAACCAACAAGGAGAGCTGTCATTTGCCTCAAACACATGCTATAAAGACAGACAAGAGGGTCCCATGATACCCTGGTTTCCACAATGCTACCTCAGGTACTGGTCGCCAGCTATTCTGACAAGTGCTACATGATTAAGATCTAAGCTCCTTGTCCATAGAAACAATTATGCAACAGATACACCTTGACCTCTTCCACATGCAAGGCTGCACTGGGACATGGTGCGAAGTACATGCTGGGTTAAAATCCCCACTGTCACAGAGTTGGTAGACCAGGGGCTACTTGGACTTAGAATACTCATTATATGATGCTTTCAGAAGACATTTCATTTAGAAGTCACTGGAACTTTAATATTGGATGAGGTCTTTAGGATTCTGTGTGTTTAAAATTATAGACCTATTAAGGGTACTGTTAATTGGTGCAGCCACTTTAGAAAATAGTACAGCAGTTCTTTAAAACTTTAACTACTAGCAATTCTATTTCTGGTTGTATAGCTGAAAGCCTTCAAAAAATGAATTGAAAGAGATGCACCTATGTTCATGGCCCCAGTATGTTCACAATAGCCCAAAGATGAAAGCAACCCAAGCCCTTGGATGGATAGATGGATGGATGGATCAATAAACTGATCTGTACATGCACCGCATGATCTGTGGACACATACATTGAAATACTACTTGGCCTTACAAAAAACCAAGTCCCACTCTACAACATCGACTGTGGGAGACCATCCTTGCACATGACTGAGATTCTTCCCCAGCTGGGTGTGATGTGCTCAGTCACTTTTAAGGTGGCAGAGCCTTCCCCACCCTTTTGGGTTTGAAAGCTTGTCCATGTGGAGGCGTGTCTCACCACTGCCCAAAAGATTCAATCATTGTACCTGACCTTGCCACACTGCCCCTCTTGACCTTCATTGGATTAGATTTTCCCCAGAATCCTTTGTTCTCCAATAAAAGCCCTCTCCCTAGCAGTCTCTATCTCTCTCTCTCTCTCTCTCTCTCTCTCTCTCTCTCTCTCTCTCACACACACACACACACACACACACACACACACACATCTTCAGTAAAACCTGGCTGCCCCCCTTGGGGAGCTTGAGACTGAGGGTTTGAGGCACCATCCAGGAGCTGGTTTAAAAGTAAAATGGTGTCTGTGTCTTTAATTTAAACTCCCTGAGGATTTTGCTGCATGACCGAACCTTTCAGAATATCTACGCTGGCTGGCCACAGACTAAAATGGATGAATGTTGAAGTCACTGAGTTAAGTAACATAAGACAGTTGCAAAAGGCCAAAGGCTGCATTCAGGCAATTATACCTGGCACCTTGAGTAATCAAGTTCATGAAGCCCAAGTAGGATGGTTGGTTGCTGGGTGCATGGAGGGGGGAAGAATGGGAGAGAGTGTCTAGTGGGTGTGGAGCTTCAGTTTCTTAAGATGAAAGCATCCTGGAGATGGATATTGGTGACAGATACACAATAGTGTAAGTGTACTCAATGCCACTTAAACTGCACACTTAAAATGAGCAAATGATTACTTTTATGTTATGTGGATTTTATCACAACAATAACAGTTAATTGATGAATTGTGCACTTCAAGTGGGTGAATTACATGGTATGTGATGTATTCCCCAACAAAGCTGTACAGTCCCAAAACTGTACACACACACACATACACACACACACACACAGACACACATGCTCACACAAAAATCCCTGCACTTGAAACACTAAAGCTTTCACTAAAGCTGACCAAAAAAAGCTAAAATATCTAAAATATTCATAGAGGAAAAATAAATGTTATTAATCAGAAAAATAACCAAATAAACCATCTGTAATCAGTAACTCACTTTCGACTATCTGGTAAGATTTATTAAACTATTTTATTCATTGGAAAATAAAAGCTGAATAGAAGCATTACACTGGCTATTCTTACTGTTAGAAACTCATACCTGAAAATTACCTTGGGATCACAGCCAGTTTATTCTAGGTGGCCCCTGAATGATAGCCCTTGAGATGTTCAGCTTCCCATGAGGGTGATTCCTTAAAAAGAGAGAAAGAGAGACATGAATGCTTCTATGCTTAATTATTGTGTTTTGAAGAAAAATCTTTAGTAAAAGGGAGGGGAGACAAATTCCAGTATTAGGCATCCAGAAATGAGATAAAGAATCTCTAAACAATACATTTTAAAGGAATTATTGCTATAACTCTCTATCAACTGCTGAAATAATTTCATAAGTTTTAGGCCCCATTTGTCTTACAGATTCTCCTTCATTTTTCCTTCTTTTCTTAATATTCACAGAATAATCTTTGGCATGACCTAGCATCTTCATGCAGTAGTTGCAATCACTCATAACTGTTTTCAATTCAGAAAGGAGTAATTTTTTATACTTCCTTTAAAAAAACAGAGAGGAGAAAACAATATAACTCAAAACTATTCAGTGTTGCTTGAAATTTAAACGTAGTACTTTTTTTAAAAAAGTCTTCTTTTTGACATTTCATACCCATCTCTTTAGTCTGTCAATAACTATTATTAATTTCCAGTTCAAATTCATGTTCACTTACCACACAGTTTTAATGGGACCTTTGCTAACAGCTCATTAAATATTTATGAAGATATTCAGAAAACTCTGCAGTCTCAAAATTTAAGACAACATGCATCTTAAAAAGAATTTGAAAATGATTGTCAATAAGTAAATAATATAGAAAACATACTGAAAATTATATTGATTTCAGTATATAAACAACCAACTCTTGTTAATTAAACTGCATCTGCTTCTGAAAATGTGTAAGCTCTGCTCTGCAACTCCTGCAACCTGCTTCTTGACTTAGAGAACCAGCGCTGAACCTACAAGAGCCAAGTCCTCCTAGCAGTGCTTCTTCTGCCTCAGTCCTACATTAAGAATCTGGGAAATAAAATCCAGGACTACAAAAGACAAAGCAATCAGGTTAGAGGACAGCTTATTCTGGAGCACATAATTTATTTATATGAGTAAAACACAAAGTAGGAGCAGGATGGAAGTGTATTCAGAAAGTAAAAGAACATCCTGCTCTTATCAACAAGTATTTTTACATGTTTCATCAGATCCTAAAGCAGTGAATGACCTTAAGGGAAAATAAAACCATAGTTTTTTTGTTTTTTTCCAAAAAAAAACTAAGGTGAAATTGATAAGATGGTCACCCAAAAATCAGTTCAACCTACAGGTACACGATTTTATCTCAGTGCTAACAAAGAGTGGATATTCTCATTTCTACATGCACTGGTGTATCAGATCTGGGTTTATTAAAGCACAAGTTTGGAAAAACCATGAGGTTCAGGAAATCATATTGCAGAGCAAGAGAAAACTAACAATATCCAGACCCTGGACACTTGGGCACAGCATTCTTTTGAAAGTCCACTCCTGCAGACCTCAGAAGAAAATTTATGAGTAATTAGAACATCTAAATACAGTTCAAGATAACATAGTTACTAAAAAAAGGAAAAAGTAGCACAAGAAACAACAGACACAATGAAGCAATCACTAATTCCCTTTTCTCTGCTCCCTCCCCAGCACCTCTTATTTTTCAACTTTTGGGTAGTGACCATTCTAACTACAGTGAGGTGATGACCCACTGTGGTTTTAGTTTGCATTCTCTGATGATTAGTGACATTGAGCATCTTTTTTCATTCGACATGTACCTATTCGACATGTATAGGTCTTCTTTTGAGAAATGTCCATTTCAATTTTTGCCCCCTTTTTAAAAAATATCAAGTTATGTTTTCTTTCTATTGAGTTCTTTATACATTTTGGGTAATAAACTTGTCAGATGTATGGTTGGCAAATACTTTCCCCCAATCTGTGGCTTCTCTCTTTCACTTTGTTAATCATTTTCTTTGCTGTGAAGTTTTTTTTTTCCCTTTGATGACATTTCATGTGTCTCTTATTTTTGGAATTATATCTGAAATAATCATTGCCCTGATCAGTGTTATAGAACTTTTCCTCTTATATTGTCTCCCTGTGGTTTTATAGTTTCTGGTACGTTTATCTTTAGTCCCTCTGGAGTTGATTGTTTTACCATAATATTTGTAATATGAAACTGTAATGTATCCTTGTTTGAAATTTCAAAAGGAGATATATTTTGCAGAATTTCCCAAATTTTTGGCTATGTGAGTCTATCTTGACTAGTGCATATTCAGTATATAGCATAATAGGTTTCCTTGTGGCATATTCACATATATGTCACCTTTGAGTTGATGAATGAATGTATTGTTGATGAGGACCCAATTCATCCTTTTGTGTGTAGATACATAATTTTCCTAACAGCATTTATTGAAGAGATAGTCCTTCTCCCCTCTGGGTGCTTGGTACCTTTGTCAAAAAAAAAAGACTGTAAATATGTGAGATTTCTATTCTGTTTCATTATTTGTTTTATGCCAGTTTTATACTGTTGTGCTTTGTAGTACTTTGTAGCATATCTTGAGGCCAGGTAATATGATGCTTCCAGATTTGTCCTGCTTACTCAGGACTTATTTGGCTGGTCACAGTTAGTTGTAGTTCTAATTGAATTTAAAACATTTTTTTCATTGTGTAAAAATGCAAATGGAATTTTGATAAAGATTGTGTTAAACTTGTAGGTTGTTTGGAGTAGTATACTTATTATTCATTAAGTCTTCCAATCCATGAATGAGGCATGTCTATTTGTTTGTGTCTTCTTCAATTTCTTTCATCAACATATTGCAGAATCAGTGTACAAGTCTCTTGCCTCCTTAGTTTATTCCTAGATAATTTATTCTTTTTGATGCTATTGTAAATGGTATTATTTTTCTTTCAGATAATTTGTTATTAGTACATAGAAATGTGACGGCTCTTTGTTTATTTGTTTTTTAATCCTACAACTTTCCTAAATTCATGTATTAGTTCTACCAGATTTTTGCGGTGTATGTGAGTTTTTTTTTAATATACTTATTTGTTAGTTATAGGTGGACACAATATCTTTATTTTATTTGTTTATTTTTATGTGGTGCTGAGGATAAAACACCATGCCTCACGCATGCTAAGTGAGCACTCTACCTCTGAGCCACAACCCCAGCCCAAAGTTTTTTTGTTCCTTTCTTTTTAAATAGTTTTTTTGTAGTTGTAGATGAAGAAAATTCCTTTATTTTATTTGTTTACTTTTATGTGGTGCTGAGGATCAAACCCAGTGCCTTACAAATGCTAGGCAAGTGCTCTGCCACTAAGCTACAGCCCCAGTCCTCAAGGGTTTTCTTTCAGGTTATATCATCCCCAAACAGGAACAATTTTATCTCCTAATTAAATGTCTTTTTTCCCCCAACCCCCATTTGCTCCCACAAGGACTTCTAGTATTGTGTTGAACATGAATAGAAATCATAAGAGTGAGCATCCTTTGCATACTGTTTCTGATATTAGAAGAAAACCTAATTTCCAGTTTTCACAATTGAATATGATATTAGCTGTGGACTTGTCATATATAACCTCTAATTATGTTCTGATCCTAGTTTGTAGAAAATTCTTATCATGAAAGAATATGAACTGATTTTTCTGTAGCTATTGATAGGACCACATGACTTTTATCCTTCATTAAACCTGACAAGATTACTGTTATCAAAAAATCAAAAGACTAGCACTACTCACAATAGCCAAATGTCAAATAACCTAAATGTCAATCAGTGGCTGAATGAATAAAAAAATGTGTATATATACAATTTAGAATATTATGCCACCTTCAAAAAGAAAGGAATACTAAAATATCTGAAAACATGTATAAACCTTGAAAACAATATATTAAGTGAAATAAGCCAGTTACAAAAGGAGAGGTACTACATGATTCACTTATATGGCATTACTGAAACAGTCAAATTTACAAAAGTACAGAGTAGAATAGTGGTTTTTAGGATCTGCAGGGAGAGGTAAGTAGGGAGCTGATTTAAATAGGTACAAGGTTTCAACTGAATAAGTTCTAGAGATCTGCTCTATAACATTATGTCTAGAGTTAGCCAGCTTTTATATAAATAAAAAATCTGTTAAGAGAGTGCACCTCACGTTGCATTCTTAACAACCTTAAAAATGGGTAGGAGTGGGGTTGGACCAACATCTAGCAGACAAGGCAGTAGGGGATAATGAGGGAGAGCATATTTACAAAACTTCAAACCTGACACAGAGTCTGGAGCGCACAGAGGAAGGGTAGATAGTACAAAAATGGAGAAAATTGCTGAAGTGAAGCTGGCAACATGGGGAAGTTCAGGTCTTCCAATACAATTTATAAGAAACACCTACTATATCCTATAAGCAGTTGGGAATCAGAATTGCTTAGCATGCATTCAACTCCCAGTAGAGAAGCCCCAACTAAGAGAGATTTCAACATAAGGAGTTGCTCAGAAACAGGGCTAGTCCAGAGTTGGATAATTCTGTGTCATGATGATGCATGTGGTTAAAGACCCAAGAGCCATCTATCTTCCCAACCTGCCATCCCCATCATGTCAGCACGTTCCCTTATGATTCAGGTGGGGCAGCAACAGTTTCCAAATACTTTGCAGAATTGGGTGAAATGACAAAAATCTATAGCCCAGATCTGTAGCCTCATACTTGACAGTGATGTCTAGATCTTGGGATTTTGATTTTGCACCTAAAGGAGACTTTGGATCTTCAAAGCAGAAACATCCCCAACAGCTGCCTCACACCAACAAACCCATAGCAAGACAGAGAAAAATGATTTATGCAATGCCACTATGGGTCTATGAACAATATGTAGGGCTAAAGATATATGTTTACAAATAAATAGAATTCATCACCAATAAACATTTAATGAGCATTCCTTAGGTGCTAGGCCCTATTTTTAAAATATTTAATAGTGACGGTGGCTGGCGTACCATGAACCCCACAGGAAGATCCTTGCAAGGGGCCTTCCACTTAGTCCAGGGCTGCTAGCCATTGTGGCAGCTGCCATGGACCGCAAAGGTCAGAGGAAAGGAGGGAGCCGGCCCAGCACACGGAGGAACAGCCAAGCAGACCCAAGACAACACGTCTTCCCTGACCTAATTGATTGCCCACCGGCATGCCTCATTTTCAGGGCAGCGGGGACAGCCACTGCACTGCCGATCTTGGCTCAGAGTTTGGCTCCGAGGTGCCAATGCCACCTGGCTTCCCGGAAAACATGAGCAAGCTGAAAAGCCTGCTGATCCAGGTTCATGCCAAGGACTCAACATGGCCCCACATAAGTCCACGCCGCAATCGCTGTCGCACAACCTGCTGCCCAATCTGCAGCCGGTCACCTACATGCATGTCTAGGAGACAGATGGCTTCAGCCTTGGAGTGTTCCTGCTGGAGAGCTGAACGTCCATCCCGGTGCACGACCACCCTGGCATGCACGATAAGCTCAAGGTCCTCTATGGCACGTGCACATCAGCTGTACTGACAAGTTGGAGGCGGAGAGCGGGCAGCAACCACGATCCCTGCTGCCAGAGCAGTAGTTCAAGCCCCCGCTTCAGGCCCTAGAGTGGGAGGCGGTCGACCAGGAGTGCTGGCACTTTATGGCTGAGTATACTGAAGTCAGAGGCCTCTGCATCCTCACGCCTCACAGGGCCAAGCTGCAACAGATCTATGTGGTGGACAGACCCGCTGCCTTCCTGGACATCCTGGCCCCACCCTACAACCCGGAGGGACGGCTGTGACTGCCACTATTACCAGACCCAAGGAGGCCTCTGGCTCTGAGAGCGACCTGCCTTGAGAGGTGTGGCTCCTGTAAACCTCTCAAGCTGAAGACTTCTTGTGCTAGGGAGAGCCCTATTCAGGCCTCCAGGTCTTCCCTTGAAGCAAATTGCGCCCTGGAACATTGGGCAGAAGACATGCCATACCCTTATCAGCCTGGATGGCTGTGGCACTGCACAAAGTCTCTCTTTCTCCCCCCCATCCTGATTATTGGATTTACTGAGGTGAGCAGCAGCTGATTCCTCTGCAGGTTGTGAAGCAGGGGCAACTGGACTACAGACACCTGGTATGGTTTTGGGGGCAGGGTAGGAGGGAGGCTAGGTTTCCTGGTACTTTCATTGCCACTGGGGCTTTGATTTGTGGGAGTGGGCAAGGGACTTTGAAAGGCCTTCACCCTAAAGCCATAATGAAAATATTCTTCCTTGGTAACCCATTCTGTACAGAAAATACTAAATGATTATCTTAATCCCAACCCTTTGGTAAATAGGATTTGTCTTTCACTGCTGCCATTATAACCTTTTGATCCTCATAGTTTTATCTCATTGACTGAGCATGATCCAGTGTTTTGAAGTGTTTGTAGTTCAATTCATTGTAACAGAGGAAATTCTAAGAGTTGAGCTACTTTGAAAGTGAGTTGTCTTGTCTAATTAATTCCCTGTAAAAAGTCAATCATCTTGCAGACCTTCTACTAGGCATCCCACACACTTTGATCTTTGTGCTGGGCTCCTGTTGAGTGACCTGATTTCCAAGCACCCTCTCCTTATTTCCAACTTCAGGCCTCCAGCTCCTCATTTCCACCCTGCTCCTCAGCATAAGCAAGGCCGGTATTTTAAATCACACCTTGACATCTGCATTTTTCTTCTTCTTTTCTCTCATCAGAAACAAAAATGAATGAGGGGGAGAACATGGCCGCCGGCGAAGAGGCAGCACATTCAATGCGTCCGTGGTAAGGGGATCAGAAAGACTCATTAATACACCCACAGGTGTCAGGCTGAGAAACTTCAAGCAAAATACCACTGAAAGCAGACCTACCGGGACCCAGTAAGTTTAATTGGAGGGGTCTGCTTGTCACAGACTACTGAATCTCGGCAACGCAGAGCAGGGGCACAGCCCCGCCAGCCGCTGCCAAATGGCTGCTGCTTACTCGTAGCAGCAATCTTAGGAGCGGGCGTGGCCTGTCTGGGCCCACACCGGCCCGGCTCCGTGATCCACCACCGGCAGATGCCGGGTGGTTGCAGACCACATGTTACAGTGAACGTAGGAGCTGATAGTGACCGCCTGGGCCCCCGCCACCCGGCTCTGTGAACTGCCGACGCCGGGCGCTGCCTGCCAGGGCCCACACCCGCCGCGGCTTTGTGAACCGCCGCCAGCTGGCGCCAAGCAGCCGCTGCCTGCAACCTTGCAGTGAGTGGGGGAGCGAGCGCTGCTTGCACGGCCCCACCGGCCCGGCTCCGAGATCCACCACCGGCCGATGCCGGGTGGTTGCAGACCACACGTTACAGTGAACGTAGGAGCTGATAGTGACCGCCTGGGCCCCCGCCACCCGGCTCTGTGAACTGCCGACACCGGGCGCTGCCTGCCAGGGCCCACGCCCGCCACGGCTTTGTGAACCGCCGCCAGCTGGCGCCAAGCAGCCGCTGCCTGCAACCTTGCAGTGAGTGGGGGACCGGGCGCTGCTTGCTAGGCCCCGACGGCCCGACTCTGTGAGCCTCCTCTGGTGGTTTGGAGCTACAGACGACCGACCGCCCCTCACCTCACCTGCCAGCCCAGTGCTGCAAACGACCCCTGACCAGCTCTGGGAAAGGCCCCGCCCACAGCAGGAGTGGAGACTCGCCCAGTCCGGGAGGAAGAACTGCTGCACAGTGATTGACTCCCGCCTACTGAGAGGAGAGACTTGGCCCGGTAGGCATAGCTCCATCTACTGGAAGAGCAGTTAATCGAACTCTAGGACTACATTTATAATTTTTTTTTTTTTTTGCTGTCCTCCTTTTTAATGTTTTTTTAATCCAGCTTATTTTATTTTATTCTATTTTTTTAAATTTCATTTTTCATTTCTACTATTATTATTTTTTTAAATTCTTTTAAATTTTCTATTCTGTTCTTTCCTTCTCTTCTCCTGCCTTTACATTTCTTTTCATTTCTCTTATTCCCCCTTCCTTGAATTCTACCTGCTTACTCTCATCCTCTTTAGTGACTTCTTCCCATCCCTTCTAATACCTTTCCTCCCAAGCATCAAATAAATTTATAGGAGTAAACAGTAACTCAGCAGTCAAACAGAACAAGAAACAATATGAACAGCATGAAAAAGCAAGGAAGAAAAGGAGTGCAAACAATGCAGGGCAGCCTAAATATTCAGGAGGACATAGAGTCACCAGAAAAATGGTCATATAAAGAACTCATGGATCACCTGAGACAGATGGAACGGAACATTAAAGAGGATACGAGACAGCAAATTCAAGCAGCGAAAGCTAATCATGGAGAAACAAACGAAATATTAAAAAAAAGAGATAAATAATCAAACATGGCTGGAAGTACAAACCATATATCAATAGTAACTCTAAACATTAATGGTTTAAACACTCCAATAAAGCGACATAGGCTGGCAACATGGATTAAAAAAACAAATCCAACAATATGCTGTCTCCAGGAGACACACCTGACTGGAAAAGACATACACAGGCTGAAGGTGAAAGGTTGGGAAAAAATATACCACGCACACGGTCCACGAAAGCAAGCAGGTGTGGCCATCCTCATATCAAATAAAATCGACTTCAAGACTAAGTTAATCCAAAGGGATAAGGAAGGACATTATATACTGTTAAAAGGAACCATTAAACAACAAGATATAACAATTATCAATATTTATGCACCAAATAACGGTGCTGCGAAATACATAAAACAAATTCTCATCAAGTTCAAGAATCAAATAGATCACAACACAATAATTATGGGTGACTTCAACACACCTCTCTCACCATTGGACAGAACCTCCAAGCAAAAGTTGAATAAAGAAACTATAGAACTCAATACCACAATCAATAACCTAGACTTAACTGACATATATAGAATATACCAACCATCATCGAATGGATATACTTTTTTCTCAGCAGCACATGGATCTTTCTCAAAAATAGACCATATATTATGCCATAGGGCAACCCTCAATAAGTACAAAGGGGTGGAGATTATACCATGCATTTTATCTGACCATAATGGATTGAAACTGGAAATTAATGACAAAAGAAGGAAGGGAAAATCCAATATCACATGGAAAATGAACAATATATTACTGAATGATCAAGGGGTTACAGAAGACATAAAGGAGGAAATCAAAAAATTCTTAGAGATAAATGAAAACTCAGACACAACATATCGGAATCTATGGGACACAATGAAAGCAGTTTTAAGAGGGAAATTCATCGCCTGGAGGTCATTCCTCAAAAAAAGGAAAAACCAACAATTAAATGAGCTCACACTTCATCTCAAAGCCCTAGAAAAGGAAGAGCAAAACAATAGTAAATCCAGCAGAAAGCAAGAAATAATTAAAATCAGAGCGGAAATCAATGAAATTGAAACAAAAGAAACTATCGAAAAAATTAACAAAACTAAAAGTTGGTTCTTTGAAAAAATAAACAAGATTGACAGACCCTTAGCCATGCTAACGAAGAGAAGAAGAGAGAGAACTCAAATTACTAACATAAGGGATGAAAAAGGCAATATCACAACAGACGCCACAGAAATACAGAAGATAATTAGAAATTATTTTGAAAACCTATATTCCAATAAAATAGAAGATAGTGAAGACATCGATAAATTTCTTAAGACATATGACTTGCCCAGACTGAGTCAGGAGGACACAAATGATTTGAACAGACCAATATCAATGGATGAAATTGAAGAAGTAATCAAAAGACTACCAACCAAGAAAAGCCCAGGACCGGATGGGTATACAGTGGAGTTTTACAAAACCTTTAAAGAAGAATTAATACCAATACTTTTCAAGTTATTTCAGGAAATAGAAAAAGAGGGAGTTCTTCCAAATTCATTCTATGAGGCCAACATCACATTGATTCCGAAACCAGACAAAGACACTTCAAAGAAAGACAACTACAGACCAATATCTCTGATGAACTTAGATGCAAAAATCCTCAATAAAATTCTGGCGAATCGGATACAAAGACACATCAAAAAAATTGTACACTATGATCAAGTAGGATTCATCCCTGGGATGCAGGGATGGTTCAATATATGGAAATCAATAAACGTTATTCACCATATCAATAGACTTAAAGATAAGAACCATATGATCATCTCGATAGACGCAGAAAAAGCATTCGACAAAGTACAGCATCCCTTTATGTTCAAAACATTAGAAAAACTAGGGATAACAGGAACTTACCTTGATATTGTAAAAGCTATCTATGCTAAGCCCCAGGCTAACATCATTCTGAACAGAGAAAAATTGGAGGCATTCCCTCTAAAATCTGGAACAAGACAGGGATGCCCTTTATCACCACTTCTATTCAATATAGTTCTCGAAACACTGGCCAGAGCAATTAGACAAACGAAAGAAATTAAAGGCATAAAAATTGGAAAAGATGAACTTAAACTATCACTATTTGCAGATGACATGATTCTATACATAGAAGACCCAAAAGGGTCTACAAAAAAACTACTAGAACTAATAAATGAATTTGGCAAAGTGGCAGGATATAAAATCAACACGCACAAATCAAAGGCATTTCTGTATATTAGTGACAAAACTTCTGAAACGGAAGTGAGGAAAAACACTCCATTCACAATATCCCCCAAAAAAATAAAATACTTGGGAATCAACCTAACAAAAGAGGTGAAAGATTTATACAATGAAAACTACAGAACCCTAAAAAGAGAAGTAGAAGAAGATCTTAGAAGATGGAAAGATATACCCTGTTCATGGATAGGCAGAACTAACATCATCAAAATGGCGATATTACCAAAAGTCCTCTATAGGTTCAATGCAATGCCAATCAAAATCCCAATGACATTGCTTGTAGAAATAGATAAAGCAATCATGAAATTCATATGGAGAAATAAAAGACCCAGAATAGCAAAAGCAATTCTGAACAGGAAGTGTGAATCAGGTGGTATAGCAATACCAGATTTCAAACTATACTACAGAGCAATAGTAGCAAAAACAGCATGGTACTGGTACCAAAACAGGCGGGTGGACCAATGGTACAGAATAGAGGATACAGAGACTAATCCACAAAGTTACAACTATCTTATATTTGATAAAGGGGCTAAAAGCATGCAATGGAGGAAGGATAGCATCTTCAACAAATGGTGTTGGGAAAACTGGAAATCCATATGCAACAAAATGAAACTGAATCCCCTCCTCTCACCATGCACAAAAGTGAGCTCAAAATGGATCAAGGACCTAGATATCAAATCAGAGACTCTGCTTATGATAGAAGAAAAAGTTGGCTACGATCTACATATTGTGGGATCAGGCTCCAAATTCCTTAACAGGACACCTATAGCACAAGAGTTAACAGCAAGAATCAACAAATGGGACTTACTTAAACTAAAAAGTTTTTTCACAGCAAGAGAAACAGTAAGAGAAATAAATCGGGAGCCTACATCATGGGAACAAATTTTTACTCCTCACACTTCAGACAGAGCCTTAATATCCAGAATATACAAAGAACTCAAAAAATTAGACAATAAGACAACAAATACCCCAATCAACAAATGGGCCAAGGACCTGAACAGACACTTCTCAGAGGAGGACATACAATCAATCAACAAATACATGAAAAAATGCTCACCATCTCTAGCAGTCAGAGAAATGCAAATCAAAACTACCCTACGATACCATCTCACCCCAGTAAGATTGGCAGCCATCAGGAAGTCAAACAATAACAAGTGCTGGAGAGGATGTGGGGAAAAGGGTACTCTTATACATTGCTGGTGGGACTGCAAATTGGTTCAGCCAATTTGGAAAGCAGTATGGAGATTCCTGGGAAAGCTGAGAATGGAACCACCATTTGACCCAGTTATTGCCCTTCTTGGTCTATTCCCTGAAGACCTTAAGAGAGCGTACTACAGGGATACTGCCACATCGATGTTCATAGCAGCACAATTCACAATAGCTAGACTGTGGAACCAACCCAGATGCCCTTCAATGGATGAATGGATTAAAAAATGTGGCAGTTATACACCATGGAGTACTACGCAGCTCTAAAAAATGACAAATTCATGGAGTTTGCAGGGAAATGGATGGCACTAGAGCAGATTATGCTTAGTGAAGCCAGCCAATCCCTAAAAAACAAATACCAAATGTCTTCTTTGATATAATGAGAGCAACTAAGAATAGAGCAGGGAGAAAGAGCAGGAAGAAAAGACTGATATTAAACAGAGACACGAGATGGGAGGGAAAGGGAGAGAAAAGGGGAATTACATGGAAATGGAAAGAGACCCTCATTGTTATACAAAACTACATAAAAGAGGTTGTGAGGGGAGTTGGAAGAAAAAACAAGGAGAGAAATGAATTACAGTAGATGGGATAGAGAGGGAAGATGGGAGGGGAGGGGAGGGGGGATAGTAGAGGATAGGAAAGGTAGCAGAATACAACAGTCACTAATAGGGCATTATGTAAAAAGGTTAATGTGTAAATGATGTGATTCTGCAATCTGTATTTGGGGTAAAAATGGGAGTTCATAACTCACTTGAAACTAATGTCTGAAATATGATGTGTCAAGAGCCATGTAAGGTTTTGAACAACCAATAAAAAAAAAAAAGTCAATCATCTTTTCAGAATTTGGGTATCACTCTAAAAACAACTATGCATATCAAGGACAAGATTTATTCTCTTTCTTAAGCTTTCCCAGTAGCCACATCTGGTTTACCTTGGCAGGCATCTACTAAGTAATCACCTGTATATCTCAGTGACAGCTGGTCACTTAGGGCTCATCTTCCCCCAAGAATCTCCAGATCTGTGAGTTGAGCAGGTCTCTTATTGCAGATTCACCTTAAATGCAAAGACCATGTTATACTCAAGTGACTTTTTTTCTTGTCTCAATATACTTTAAGAGTTAATAATGTAATCCTGTGTTTTCTAACCAGAAGATTCAGAGAACCTAAATTGGTTATGCTTCCAAACAACTGAATGTAAAACACCTCTAGCCAACTGTTGAATTCCATGCCCCTGTTTATTTCCAGTATCTTTCTGTAAAAGTTGGCAAATATTGTTTGGATGGCTGTTTCATGTTCTCCCTGGAACTCTACTGTTCCAGAAGGCTGTGGTTCTAACTGGGTTGCTAGAAGTGTTGCCTTAGCCTTTATCCTCAAATAATAGTGTGCTATAAATTTGTTTCATTTGATGTGGATTTCTGTAGGAAGGAGTAGAATGAAGAGGTGGAAGGAATGGTTGATCTAGCCTAAAGAAAAAAATAAATAGCTGCATTACTAGCTATTTAGGGCAACAAAACTTAGAATGAAGTATTTCATGCTCCCAACTCTTGATACAAACAGTTTTGCTATCTCTAGCTTTTTTGTCCTTTTTGTAGGCAGAGAAACTTTAACTTATGTACAAATGTATTAACATCATTTACTTAAGCCATAGAGCACTATTTGCCTCATTTTACTATTTATAGGATTCTTTTATTTCACATAACTTTTCATAAAAACAAGCTGTAGAAATAAACACATTAAAATTTGCCCAGCTGTTATTTAAGCCCTCTTGATTGACTTGGTCATGTGGCAGTAGAGTTCTAATATTCATAATAAAGTGATTTACTACTATTTTTGAAAAGTGTTGCCTCTATAAGGGAACAATATGAGCCTTTCCCTCTTGATGCAGACTAGGTTACAGAGACCGAGAGTAAATAAGCATTTTTTTTTACAATTTTTAAAAATAGTATGAAAAAGCAAATTCTTGAGAATGATTTTCCCCTTAAACAGAAAAGAGGCCACACCACATGCCACTGAAAACATTTTGTAAATCCTGACACAGGCATAATACCATGCATTTCCTCCAGGGCTGCAAAAATTACCTTATTGTATTTTTCCTGTTAGTATGGGTTAAAAAGCCTTGAGGGCAATCTGAAGCAGCTCTTCAGGCCTTTCAGTTTGAAATAAATTTTACGTATGCAAATGCTGATTTTCTTAGAAAACTTCACTAAATAAAATTTATTCATAGCACAATAATGTGTGTAATTATCAGTCACATATTCTTGTAAAATACATTGTAGCAAAAAGTTGATTAATATACAAGGGCTGTTAATAGTATTGTAGTGTTGCATGTGTTACAATGCAATCTGGAGTACATTAACCTATAGAAACACATCCTGGAAATTGAACAGCAATAAAGAATTATGAAAGACTTAATTACAAAAAAGTATTAACATTCTCAATTATAAGCAATTTGTAAGAAAAAAGCTTAAGGTACTTTTCAAAGGAATAAATTATTCCAGTCCAAAATGGCAATATAATCTATATGTGGTTTAGTTTAATGAGAAAAAGAAAACTTTTCGTTCACTAATAAATTCTGAGTAAATTAATGGTGAAAAATATAACATTTTGATGAGACATTACAGAGAGAATATGCTCATTACAAAGGAAATGTGGTGCAGAAAAATTCTTGCACCTCTATGCAAGACTGTTAGTCAAGACTGACTAAGTGTGCTGCTACTGTATTTCCAAATAATTCTGTAATATAGACTAGTGAGCAAACAATATTAATTGCTTTTTTCTTTTGAATAGTAAATGCAATAATTGCTTATTATTGATGAGAGGTATCTAAATACTTTTGAAGATTTAAAATTCCCTAATCTTGGCAGTGACTGGTTATATGAATGCAGAATATTATGTACCTTCATAGGATTTTGAGGTTTTCTTACTATGATTTGATGGGTTGAATTACACTTGCTGCTTTTAATTAATGGAAATGAAAATATGTTTTATCAAGAAGAGTGAGCATTCCATGTCTCTCACTATGCAATGCCTTGTATCATCTTTAACTCTACAATCAAAAAGGCCATAAACAAATGTGGGCCTTTGAGTTGGACTTTTATAACCATGAACCAAATTAAACCCTTTAAAAAAAGAAAAAAAAAAAGAAATACTGCTATTAAGGTGTATTGTTTTTAGGATAACAGGAAATGATTACATGTACAATCCAAAAAAACCATATCATTATATAATAAATTATATAAAGTATTAGATATTATAACAATTAGTAATACATTAAATTTATAAAAATATATACACTAATACACCCAATCAATAAAGAAATAAATCACATTTTCCCTCAAGTGTACACAAAATATTTTTTTAGGACAGATTGTGTGTTAGGTTCCCCCCAAAATGTAAAAAAAAATTATGAACATTGACACTGTATATAGAGTATGTTTTTTGACTACAGTTGAATGAAACTAGAAATTTATAAAGAAAGGAAAAATGGGAAAATTTATAAGTATGTAGAAATTAAACAACATACTCCTGAACAACAACAAAAAAAAAATGAAGCAAATAAGAAATCAGAATGTATAGTAGAATGTATCTTGAGAAAAATGAAAATCAAAACCCAACTCAGAAACTTAAGAGAAGTAGCAAAACCAGGAAGTGTATGGCAAATTTTGTAAGAATAAGTAAATTCAATAAATTTACAAAAAGAAATGAGAGCTTACACAGCCTACCTAATGTTACTATTATGATCTGCTTTTTGCAGTGTTGGTGATAGACCCGAGAGCCTCACATATTCTGGAAAACCACTCTATACTGAGCAACATACCAGAAAAATAAGCACAAGGTCATTAAAATACAGAATAAATACAATCAAGCACTAATAAATAAAAGGGAGAATTATAAAATAATAGAGAAAAAGTCAACAATCTGTGAGATTTTTTTCTTAGAAAGGTAAGCCAAATTAATAAAAATTACTTAGATTAAAATAAAAATCAGAAAAGAGAACACTCAAATAAATTAAATCATAAATTTAAACAAGAAAACATTCTAATTGATTCCACAAGGGAAAAATAATGCAGCAGAGATTTCTATGAGGTTATGGAAAATATGCAACTAAACAGATGACCTAGAAGAAAATGATAAATTTCTAAAAACATACAACTTACCAATATTGAAGTATTAAGAAATAGAACATGCCTGTAATAGGTAAGGGATCTAAATAAGAAATGGCAACCAGTTAAAAACACAAATCCCAAGACCAGACCAATTAACAGGTAAATTTTCCTGATTTTTTAAAATATGCCAATTCTTTAATTTAAACTCTTCTTGAAAAGTGGAAATAAGATATCACAATTAATTTTATGAGTACAGCATTATCCTGATACTAGTATTAGACAATTGTATTAAAACAATATTAAATTACAGGTTAATATCCCTGATTAAAATAGATGTGAATCTCTCAAAGAATAACAACAGCAAGTTATCTAATAGTATATTAAAAGATCACACAAATGCTCAAATCAATTAACATGATATATCACATTTAAATAAATACATGATTAAGAATGTATCTAAATAAGTGTAGAGAAAAAAATTACAAAATTAGCACATTTTCATGGCAAAAAAATCTCATAATAAACTTAGTAAGTAGGACTTCAATTCAATATAATCAAATCAATATATGAAAAGCCCACAGCTAATATTATAATCAACAATAAAAAATAAAGCTTTTCTTTTAATGTTAGAATCAAGACAATGAGGAAAACCTTTATCACTTTTCTTCCATATAAATCTGGTAATATGATTCAGAGAAATAGTGGATGAAAAGGAATAAAAATATCTGCATTGTAAAGAATTGAGAATATCTATGTTTTCATACGACTTAATCTTACATGTAGATTCCTCCTAAAGAGTCTACAAATAATTTTGTCAAAATAAGTAAATCCAGTAACTTTACAAGATATGAAATCAACAAACAAAATTCAGTTACATTTCATATGCTAACAATAAACTTTAAAAGCAAAAAAATAAATAAATATCATTTACAATAGCATCAAAAACAGTAAGATAACTCAGAGTCAACTTACGTAAAATGTGAAAATTGTACACTGAAAACTATGAAATATAGATAAAAGAAATTAAAGCAGATACAAAAAAATAAACATCCTGTGATTATGTGTTAAGAGTTGATATGGTTAAAATATCTCTAACACCCAAAGTAGTTTTTAAATTCGATAGTATCCTCCGCCAATGACCTTTGCTAGAGACATAGCAAAGACAATTTTTATTTTTACATTAATCCATATGAAACCACAAAAGCTACAAGTAGCCAAATTAATTTTGACAGTGAATAATGTTGAAGGAGGCATCACAATTCTTGATTTCAAAATATACTACATAGTTTATTAAAATGTTATTTTCCTTACATAATGACAGACATATGGAACATTGAAACAGAGAACTTAGAAATAAAATACACATATATGCCAAGTGAACTTCACCAAAGTTTTCAAAAAGACACAAAGGGGAAAGGACAATATTTGTAACAAATGCTAATAAGGAAATTGAATATACACTAGTAAAATAATAAAAGTAATTTTTTATCTTATATCATACCAAAAAACAACATCAATAGATATTAAAGACTTAAATATAATACCTGCACTGAAGGACACCAAAAATTAACCACTGTAGAAATTAGGAGCTTTTTATCAGTAACTTTTCTTGGATATGATTTCTTGGTTATAAAACCAAAAGCACAGTCAACAATAACTAAAATGGAGAAGTAGAACGAAAAAGCTTCTACACAGCAGAGGAAACAATCAAAACAATGAAAATGCAATTACAAAATTAAAGAAAATAACTTCAAAACACATACCCAAAAAAGGATTAATATCTAAAATATATTTTAAATATTCTACAATAAGAATAACAGCCACTCAATAAAAATATGTGCCAAGCTCTTTTTTCTCCAACCTATGCTTTTGGCCCCTTTGTCAAGAATCAAATGAATGTATACATGTTGGTTTTTCTCTGTGACTTGAATTCTAGTCCATTGATTTCTGTGTACACTTTATGTGATTACCATGCTTCTTATTCTTGTTGTTGTTTTATGTCTCTTCAGTGTAATTTGAAATGAGTAATGGGATTCCTCCAGCATATTTTTTTGCTTAAGATTTTTAGACTATTCTTGAGGATAACATCAATTTAGATTGCTTGAGCTTCACATGTTCTCATCCTTCCATAGGCTAGCTTGTCCAGGCTTGCAATATTCTAAGGGTCAAGGTGAAAATTAAAGCATAGGAAGAATTGAAACGAACTTGAAACTAATACCACATTAAGTTTCTTGAATAATGGGGTTTAAACATTGTCACAAGAGCAGATAGAGTGGTTATTTTCACCACAAGAATCATTATTTTACAGTCAAAAATATAACCGAACTCAAAGTTTGTTGAAAGGATATTATAAAAAAGGACTTAATTGCTAAGTGGTGACATGGCTTCTTTCACTTAGCAAAATATCTTCCAAGTTCATTCGTATAATTATAAATGGCAAGGGACCTCATCAGTCATAGACAGCCAAATGATCACGTCGCCACTATCAGATTATGGAAAATTATGCAACAAAACAGATGACCTAGAAGAAAATGTCAAATTTTTAAAAACATACAACTTACCAATACTGAAGTATGAAGAAATATAACATGCCAGTGATAGGTAAGGGAACTAAATAAGAAATGACAACCAGTTAAAAAGACAAAGCTGGCAGCTTTGCCCCTGCCAAGTTTGGCACAAGTTATTTAGTGCCCAGCAACGCATTGGCCAGAACTGCAGTCCTCTCACGAGTTGAAGCCAGGAGGACTGTGAGCACTCTCTAGGCTCCAAACAGCAAAAGGTGTGCATCAACCCCAACCGCTACCTCCAGGGGACTCCAGGGCTGCCTCCTGCAGAGACAGGGAATGTTTCCAACAGCACCGCTGCCTGGGCAAGTTCTGCTGTGCTTCCCTGCAGTGGAAGCAGCTCCTGCAACACGAGCCATCCTTCCATCTCCAGGGTGCTCTGTTTTCTGCTCTGCCACACTACCCACATGGCCTGGCCCCAATATCGATGAGCACAGCCCCACCCTCGACTCACAGTTGCACGCAGCACACACGCACAGACGCACGCACGCACAGATGCACCACAAACTGCTTCTGCAGAGTGGGTTTCCCGCGGCCTAGAAGTGTCTGGCAGATGGTGGAGAAGCACATGTCTTCAATTCGGCGAGGTCCTTCCTGCTGAAGGATGCTTGGGCTGCTCTCTCCTGGCCATACAGCTTTGTCGCCATCAGAAGATGTCCCTGCCATCCTTTCCACATCCCAGTTCCTAGTGAGGATGTGGGGCCTCCCATAGGGGCAGCCTGGTGCTCACCACTGCACTCCTGTTGGCCATCATGGATCCGGGAGGAGAGCCTCAAGTAGGGAGAGTCCCAGTGTGTTCAGCAGCTTGTGGGGTGCAACCCTGCCTGGAGTGGAATCCTGGGACCAGAGCTGGGTGGGGTAGTGCATGGGGCGGAGGCGCACTGTGTCTCTCCCTGTAAGGCCATTCATGGAGGGGTGACCTGCTTAGGCCTGTGGGGGATGGGACCCTGGCTGAAGAGTTCTTAGGGAACCAGGAGCAGAGTTGGGTAGGAACTCATGGGGAAGGAGGTGGTTGAGGTAGGAACCCCGTGGGGTAGGAGCTTGGAAGGGTAGTGCAGGGTAGGGGACACACTGTGCTTGCCCTTAGGAGGCAGTGACTGAAGGGGTGACCATGCTGAGGCTTGTGGGGGAAGGGCCCTTGCTGGAGATTTTAGGGGACCTGAGCTGGGTGGGGTAGTGCCTTGGAAGGAGGTGCAGTGTGCCTGTTGCTGCTAAGCATTGCCTCCTAATATCTCTGCACAAAGCCCTTCCCTGATGCACAGAGGCATGCATGACTCACACAAGCTTCGGCGGCCATTTCGCAAACTGCTTCTCCGCCATGTGTTTCCAGGTATGCAGAAGTGATGAGCAGACCATGAAGAAGCATGTTCCTTCAAGTCCTGGAGATCCTTCCTGCTGGACCCTGGAGGAGAGCCTCAGGTAGGGAGGGCTTCAGTGTCCTCAGTGGTATGTGATGTATGGCCTTGGTTGGAGATGTGTTGGGGAACCGAAATGGATGGGGTAGGTGCTAGGTGAGGGAGGGTGTGAGGAGGGGGCACACGTTGCCAGTTGCTGTGAAGTGGTGCCTGGAGAGGGTGCTCATACTGAGGCCTGTGGGGGCACTGCCCTGCCTCAATAGGCTTCAGGGGACTGGAGATTCAAGGTGGGGGTAGGAGCTAGGTAGGGTAGTTTGTGGGGAGGGGCTGCACTGTGCTTGTACTTGTGAGGAGATGCTTAGAGAGAATGCTCTTGCTGAGGCCTGGGGTGCAGAGTCCTCGCTGGAGAGGTGTGGAGGCATCAGGTGCTGGAGGGGGTACTGCATGAGGAGGGCACACACTGTGACTTTCCCTGTGAGGCAATGCCTAGAGTGGATGCTTGTGCTGAGGCCTCTGGGGGTGAAGCCCTGGCTGGAGAGGCATTGGAGGACCAGAGCTGAGTCGGATATGAGCTTGGTGAAATGCTTTGAGGTGTATGTTGTCCAGTGTGTTGTACTCATGCCTCATGGAAACTTGATTATCAGTTGGTTTTGTCTTAAAATGGAAAATACACTGTGTAGCTGAAATAGTCAGGTTTTTAAGGCATTTGTCTGATGTATTCTGATGACATTTTGCTCTGTTGAGACATGCATTTATAAGAACATTTCTTTGTAATAACATATATTTCATGTCAATTTTTTATTCATAAAACCAATTATAGTCAGAAAAAGTTTTTTTTTATTTTTTCACTTCATCATTTGTAATGTTTTCCAGTAAAAGTGGAATTTTCTGAATATTTCTCTATGTTGTGTGTTTGTATACATACAAATGTATGATTATGTGTGTGTGTGTGTGTGTGTGTGTGTGTGTGTATATATATATATATATATATATATATATATATATATATATATATATTTAGAGAGAGAGAGAAGGACAGAAAGACTATTTTTATATTAGGTAAATTAATTTGCATTTGTATGGGTACTCTGGTATTTTTGCTATAAAATTTAAACTTAAAAATGAAGTATCTGATATTAAGTAGTTAATAAACAGAAAAATGAAATATCTGACAATAAACCAAAAAATGAAAGTTGTGAATGTATAGTCTTATGCTACACTCATTATTATGTAACTGAACTTTGAATATCAGCTATTGATCAGATAATATCAGTAACAGAGTGAGCCTGATGATGTGGGCAAGACCATCACTATGAAATGTATTTGAGATGTTCAGATTATCAGCTGTGTTTACCTTTTTGTTTTTCTTTTATTCTTTTAATCTTAGTTTTTTTTCACTCTTTGTAAAGTATAAACTATCACAACCTTCTTTTCTCATCTACTATAGCTACCTAAATAATTTGTTTAGAAAATTCATAATGTATTTTTCAATAGGTTACATGGTCTTAAATGTTTGAGAAAAATGTTTTCAACTGTTTTATGTTACTTACATTTCTTTGATTTTTTCATTTTTAATTAGAATACATGTAATGGGAGGTACTATCTCTATATTTCAATGTTGGAAATTTTAAAGGTCTTAATCATAGTACTTGTTTTAATACAGAGCTATATTCATACCAAAGAATAACATTAATTTGAAAAGATAGAACATAATGACAATTACACAGGAGGATTGCAAGTTCAAGGGCAGCCTCAGAAACACTGTGAAACCCTTTATCAAAAATTGTTCCATCTGTATCACTGAAATAAAATGTTGTGGATCTATACAGTGGTATAAGTCCCCTGGGTTCAGTGTCCAGTGTTAGAGAAGAAATGAATAAAAATAAATGAAAAAAGAACCAATTAGTTGATAACAGTTTCATGAAATAAACATGTATTTTCTAAGGTAACCTATTAAAGGTTGTTTTTTATTTAGGTGGAACAAATAAAAGAATGAGGTTATTTTGTCCTAATCATAATATTATAAAACTCATAGGACTTATTTTGATAATTTTTATATTACTGAAAAATTGGAATATTACTTTGAATATTTATATTTCTGTGTGTTAATAACTAGTTACCAGCTAGTTCTATAAAGTGTATAGTGGGCATGGTTCTGCCACTATTCTTTGATAATATCAATTATTTAATCATAATGATAACTAGTTTCCAGCTAATTATATCTACTGTATAGTGAGCATGGTTCTGCACCATTCTTTGATAATATCAATTATTTAATCATAAATATGGCTTAAGAATCCTAATCTTTGGAGGTTTACTGAGGCTGTGGTATTAGTGACAAATATTGGATATGAAAGTAATAACAAGGACTTTTGAAAATGTTTATTTTTTCTCTCTATCTGATTAATGTGGGAATCTATCTTTATGTTATCCATTTATTTAGAAACAGGTTTGATTGGATATTGAAAGGGCAACTTGATATTATTGATTTTTATATGACAAGAGAAGAAATAGTCCCCTTGTCCTCTATGAAGGACCAGAAGATGTGTTTTCTTTCATGTCATGTCATCAAGATCTGAACCATTTGATATTTGGGAGCTGAGGGAATTTACTTATTTTCTTTCTGTTCCTATTTCTCTATCTGAAAGGTAGCAATAAATATAGCAGCTTGTTTATAATATTTTCCAATAGTTTTAAATAAAACTATATTTTGAGTGGAGACAGCTGTAGACATATGTAGACAGTACCCAAGAAAAATAGCAGCGACTCTTGCCACTGTCATTCATCTCATGGTCCTTTGTTGTCATATTACAACAGTGCTGGAGGATCATGGAGATTTAATCCCTGACAGTGTCATTGATTCCCTGTGATCTAAATGGTGACAGCTAATCTTTCTGGGTTGGTTTGTCATAAATCAGTTGGTGATGAATGGTTCATTTCCTGCACAGATGTTTGAAAAATTTTATTCATTGTCTATTCACTGTTGGGTGACATTCTTAGAATGCATTCAGCTGCAGTTATTTTAAAGTTATTACTAATAGCCTCCCGACACCAATCTTCTGAAGCTTTTCCTGTTATTTTCAGTTACATCAGAAATTTTCTTCTAAAAATAAATTTACTATTGTCACGTTACTTCAGATGTACCTTTAAGATAAAAATAAAAACAAATAAGAAACTAACATAAATACAATGAATTTCTTTTGTTAGTCAATAGCTAAAATACTATAGAAGTTTCCTAATTTAGTTCTTCCAGTGATTCTTCAATAGAAGTGATTGTTTTTCCCAATTTTAAATGCTGAGGAGACTGGCAGAAGTAAGATGAATCATGTTCTAAAAGCATCATCTTCCCTTTCTTATTGAAACTTAATGAAGAATCTATCAGTGATTTCTGCTCCTTGAAACTTAGAACTTAACATGCTTTTATGCACTGAAAATAAATACTAAAAACAAACAAAATGTCATGTTAAACATTTTTGTTAACGTAATAGTATAATAAAAACCCTATGTATCAGCAGACTGATATAAGGTAAAAATTATTTTTAATATCTGCATCAATATTTCTGGAAATAATTTGAAAAAGTGATCTAAGGTATTTGAAAAAAAGCTATGACACTTCACTGAAATAAATAGCAGTGTTATTGTTTTTGAGGAAATCAAAATATCAGGATATTGTGAATTAAAAATAGTTTTTAAGGTTAAGCTATAAAGGATATACTTAAATAGTTTAAATTTAGAGAAAACATTTGTATAGGATACATAAGTATGATCAAGCATAACTAATCATAATAGAGATACCTAGAAAATAAAAGTGAGTAGTTCTACCAAATATTTAACTGTATCATGATAGTATAAAACCATTATAGTGTGGACACAAGCTAGCAGATCTATTATATGAGAATAACAATGGAGAACTAGAAAATTTCTAATTCTTTTGAAAATGAATTTGAAAAATTAATTGTAGAACTTGAAATTTTTTAGTATTAAGTTCATTTCTAGAAATCTTGCCTGAAATTACATTAAAAAAGTGTGACATTTTATAATGAGCACATATAAGTTAAGCAGTAGAACACATTGTGTGTTCAAGTTCTTACAGGCATGACATTAAGCACTTTGCAGCAGAAGAACAAGTTGTAGGTAAATTCTTCTCAGTGACATTATCACCTGTATCTTTAGTAGAACTGCATAAGCATTTCAATAAAGTTTAGAATCAATACACAATTAATGAAGGCTGCCAGTAACTTTTATGTAATTTTTATCTACCATCTTTAGAAGCGTAATTAATATATAATTTGCCTACAATAAACATAATATTAACATTTCAACTATTTTGCTGAAATATGGTTCCTGTCTCATCACAATGAAAACTTTAATAAATTTAGTATAGTCCTTAAAATATTTATTATAAATATTATGTTAATTCATTATTAATAGAGATCAGTCTAGTTTATACTCTTCCCTAAAATTGGCATTTTAAACAAAAATTGCATATTTATAGATACTTCCGTTTTATTTTCAGATGTACATCTATAAGAAAAGCGGATTTTTGTGAAAAGTAATTAAAATTACTTTTTGATTAGCTACAATGTATATTATAGAATCTTCTAAGAACACTGTGAACTATGTATACATTAAAAATTTAAGGATATATGTAAATATTTTAGTATATACATATGCACATGTATGCAACATAATGCAGTTTTTTTGATGTTCTAGCACAGAAGTATTGGAATAATAAAAATTGGAATATTTTTATTATTCTTTCAGATTCCATTACACTAAATTCTAAACTGGCTAGCTGGAATGGATATATTTCTCTCAATACAACATAAACTAATAGAAATAAAGAAAACTATGATTTTTAAATTAATTTAACAACTACCTGTTGTGTTAAAAGATAGTGAGGTCCTGGAATTAGAATACAAATTCAAATCTGTATATATTTTCAAATATTTGAGCTCTTTTCATTTTTGTACATGAGTCCAAAATAACAATGAAAATACCTAAATCCACACCTTAAAGGACCAAATCTCCACAATAACTAATTACATACCTATTCTATCCCTATTCCATGGTAACTCCTGGAAATGACTAGAAGTTTTTCTAGTAGTAGTAGTAATAGTAATAGTAGGTAAATGTTAATGTTTTTAACTACCAAAATTATGTTTTCAATTTGTAATCTCTTTATGGTTTGTTTATTATTTCTGCCCACGAGTGGTTAAGTGATATGTGAGAGGGCAGCCCTGAATGGGGCTATGTAAATTTCCTGGAAGTTACATAACAAAATACCACAAACTGTGTAGCTAACAGAAATTTATTCTCTCAAAATTCTAGCAGTCAGAATCGGAAATCAAGGTGTGAATAAGGCTGTGCTCCTTCTGAGACTCTGGATAAAATCCATCCATTCCTCTTCCTAGTTTTGGTGATAACCTTTAATCCTCCTTATTTTTGTCAGCTTGCAGCTGCATCATTCTAATCTGCTTCTGTTCTCACAGGTCCCTCCATTCCCATTATCTATTATATATAGTCCTTCAAGCATATTGGTTAAGGGGCAACATTAATTTCCTCATCTTTACTGTGTGTGATATAAACCTATTGGATTTTACCATCTTGGTCATTTTTTTAAACTCACAGATTAATTTTGTTCAAATTATAATTTAAAATAAACAAAAGAATGACAGGTTTATTGTATGTTTTATTTTACAAGGCCAAGCACTGTTAAATACCCCATTTTGTAATGGCATTTGAACATTTTTAAGTTAGATATGTACATAGTTATTTTGTATTAAAATATGCTGGCATTTTAAATCTATAATTTTCATATAAGATTGAATTAATTTAAATGACATTTAAGAAAAATCATTAATAATTTCTTTAAAATAAGATTTCAGACATTTTAAGTGTGTAATAGAATAATATTAACAATTCACATTGTTGGGACAACCTACCTACCCTTTAAGAGATGAATCAATGAAGAAATTATGGTGTATACATACACACACGATGGAATATTACTCAGCCTTAAGGAGAATGAACATATGGCATTTGCTTGTTAATTGATGGGACTGAAGTTATCATGCTAAGTGATATATACCAGTCTCTCAGAAATGTGGATGCTAACCCATAACAAGGATATGGGAAGTATAGGAGTTCACTGAATTGGACAAAGGGACTAAAGGGGATGGGAATAGAAAAGACAGTAGAATGAATTGCACATAATTTTTCTATGTTCATATGGGCACATGATCAGTGTACCCACACAAGAATGGAATAAAAATTGGAATGGCTTGCACACCATGTATGCATAATATGTTAAAATACACCCTAAAGTCATGTGTATGTGAAAAAAAATATATAAAAAAGAAAAAAAAATTATATGGGTTTGTATTCAAAATACCATTTCATGCTGTCAGTGATGAGAAATAAAATTATGTTTTCTGATAAATAAAAATAATCTGGATAAATAAAAATAATCTGTATTTGCATATTTTCCTCTCCCAGAATGTTTATATGGTCATTTGCTTTCTTATTATTGCCTAGCATTCTTTTGTTTCCATTTGAAAGACTCACTATAGCAATTCCCATAAATTAGGTCTAGTGATAATTAACGCACTCACTTTTTTTTCCCAAGAAAGTTATTTTTTCTTAATTTTTACAGAAAAGTATTGCTAATGCTCTCTTCTTGATTGTCAAATTGTTTTTAATTTGTGTGTGTGTGTGTGCATCTTTTTTTCTTTGAAAAAATTAATATATCATCTCTGACCTAAATTTTGTCCATAATATCAGCTGATGATTTTCTGGAAGCTCCATCATATGAGATAAATCACTGTTCAGTTCTTATTTTCAGAATTTTGTATTTTTATTTAGATTAATTTATTTATTTTAGTCACTGATAGGAACTTATTTATTTATTTGTTTATTTATATGCAGTACTGTAAATCGAACAGCCTTTCTTTATTTATTTATATCAGGTGCTGAGAATCAAACCCAGTGCCTTACACATACCAGGCAAGTGTGCTACTGCTGAGCCCCAGCCCCAGCCCCAACCCATGAACAATCTTGATTTTAAAATTTTGATAGTTACAATTTGCCTTACTGTGGGTCCTTTGTGGATTCATTTTAATTATTGTTCTTTGAGCTTCTTGAATTTGGGTATCCATTTTCTTTCTCCGAATTTAAAAAGAAGTCTATTATTTTTTCAAATGAGTTCTCTTTCCCCTTCTCTTTCTCTTCTTTAGAGATGCATGCAAAACACATATTGGTCATTGTGATGTTGTCTCATAAGTCCCTTAGAGTTTCTTCACATTTAATTTTTTTTTAAATTTTCTTTGTTTCTATCAATAATTTCAAAAAACCTGTATTTGAGTTCAATGACTCACTCTTGTGCTGGATTAAGTCTGTTACTGAACACTTCTAGTGAATTTTTTATTTCATTTATTGTTTTATTTAGCTTTTTGTACTGTCATGTTTGCATTTTACATCTTCCATGTATTTTCCTGATTTTGTGTAGTTTTCTTTTTTAATATTTATTTTTAACTTGTAGTTGGACACAGTATCTTTATTTTATTTATGTATTTTTATGTGGTGCTGAGGATTGCACCCAGGGCTTTGTGTGTGCTAGGCGAGTGCTCTACGGCTGAGCCAGAATCCCATCCCCTTTGTGTAGTTTTATGTGTGTATTCTCTCATAACACATGTAGGTACTTTTAAGAGGGCTATTTTTCATTTCATGAAATTATCCATAGACCTTCAATGTCTTAGGATTGGTCTTTGGAGAGTTGTTTTGTTTATTTTATTTATTTGTGTTTTTATATTTCTTCATGTGTCTTGTTATTTCTGTTATAATTTTTTGTTGTTTTTGCATTTGAAAAGACAATTATCTCTTCCAGACTTTGTGTATTAGTTTTGTATGGGGAAAAAGTTTCATAAATTAGTCAGAAATTTTGGAAGCCCCTTGAATATTTTATTGGAGTGCTTCTTTTCTGGACTTGAAATATGATTTCTGAATTAGACAGGTTTGCTGGTTTCTTTAGGAAGCTTTTGTACTGTCTTCCTCCCCTCGGTGTATCACTGTAGTACTGTAGAGTCTGATGCTTAGACAATCCTTTTGAGCTCTCTCTGGTTTTCAGCTCAACTCAGGTATTGAAAGTAAGAGATTTCCTCATATGAGATTTGAGACAAGTGAGTCAAATCATTTCCTCAGACACCTGTCTCTCCCTAAACAAAACCTAGAATATTGGAAGCATATCCACTCTTCCTCCTAAGAAAGTAGTCATGAATTATGTTTGTCCTGCTAGGTTGGGCATGGAGTTGAAAAAAGGTGAAAGGAAGTGGCTTTTTCCCCATCTTTAAAAGAAACTGTGTATTCTCTGGAATACCTCAGTTTCATAACTGGCTCTGATATGTGCTATGTCAATGTTTGTGATGTAGTGAGGTCTGGGACTTTCTACTCTGAAAAATTTCAGACACCACTCATGAAAAACATTTTATTTTAATAAAAATGTCAGTATTAGGTTATTCGTATTATAATGTAACTTTAATTCAAGTATAATTTCTTAAATGTGAGCTACATTGTAGCTTAAAATTCATTTTATGGGAAAGTTTAAATACATTCAGCCACTTTTATCTTGTGACCCATTGAGTTACAATAAATAATAACATTATGATATTTGTGGTATTGTTTAAATATACTAAACCTGTTGGGTTTTTGAAGTTGAAATATTCTTGTAAAATATGTAACATTTAAATTATTTTTCAATGATGGATAGCTGAATATATCCAATTAAAGTCATATGCAATCTCCAAATTTATAATCCAATTTTCTCAAAAAAGTTTAGTTAAATAGCATTTTTTTCTGAGCCCTAAAATAAGGGAATCTGATGAGCACATTTAAGGTTTAGATTATAAACCAAATCTGAAATGAATAAATTATGAAAATTTGGGGAAGATAAAAGTTGAGAATCTGGGCAGAACAAGAAGAGCTTTCTGGTGCATTCCCAAAACATCAGATCAAAAGTGAAGTTTTTGTTGATGCTTTTGTTGACATTTTATTCCTTTCATTTTTTCCCCTTAACAGCTTTTACATTTTATACCTACCCTTTCCATTTAATAGAAACTTCATTATTTTTAGTTCCTCACTTATTTTTTCTTCTTCCTACCTAAAACTGTCATATAATTTAGATATTGATCTTTATTTTTCTAGCATACTGACATATCATGAAGTGGTCATTTTGTGAATTCATGAAATAAATCACTTTCTTTTACATTTAATGTTTTCACATTCATTATTCAATGTACATAATGCACACATTTTGTGGTTGAATGTTTGTAAAACGTCTTGCCTGAAACCAAGAAGTAAGACACTGGATCTAGTTTCCCTAATAATAAGTAGGTTCATATTAACTGAAGTTATACTTTTGCACATCCAAATCAGCATCATAGGAAAAAAATCTGATATATGGCACATGCTGTGGTGATAACAGATTTTAGGCTAAGGAAAATTGAGGGATTATCTCATAGATTTAAAGGTCAACAAGAATTTTATTTGAAGATTAATTCGATGCTAACATACAATTTTTGTTTATTAAACCCCATGAAGTTAGTAGTTGGTTTTCTAATTTCTCAAAAAAAAGTCAGAATGATGCAGGGAGTAAAATTGCAAAATGAAAATTGATAATATGAACTATAATGTCTTTTTTCTATAAAAATATATAGGACTGTGTTGATAAGCAAATTGTGTTCTTTTAAATTTCTTGATGATATGTGATTTTAAGTGTAAAAATACATATTTCCAACATAGGAAAACAATCTCTTTAAAGTTGTGTAAAAAGCACAGTAAAATCAGAAATATATTTCACAATTTAGGAACATATTTCTCCAATCAGAAATTTCAAAAGCATGTTTACATTATATATTTTTATTTCAATATAATACAATACCTAAATTGCATATATTACTTTGAGTTTTGTCTACTTCATATTTTGTTTAATAGATGCATTCCTGCTATCATATATATTTATATGTCTTTTTAAAAATGATCTAGTATTTACAATATCTATATAAAATATTTAGTTTTAAATTTTATTATTTCTTTGCTACATGTGGTGGTGGGAATTGAACATGTACTTTTTGCTTGGTAAATGCTCTATCACCTAAGCCACATCCCCCACCCTGAAGTTTATTCTGGAGAGATATGATTTTGTTATATGATTGAAGCTATATTCATAAATTTAAATTTGTTTATGCATATATCTTAACATGTTAAAAATATGTTCTATACAAACTTACTACAAAATTTCTCTAGGAGACATGTTATTGCTCAGCAAAAAGCTTTGGAGTAGAATTCAGTGGTAACACTACAGAAGTCAGGATCAGGGTAAATGCTAAGTACTTTCTTTTGATTATGTGAACTTAAACTTGTAGCAATTACCAGTTCCCAACTGGCAACTGGTCTTGTGCAGCTCTTGGGAAATTCAGATTAAAACTAACTTTACCATTTAGTCACACATTATTTACAGATTTGGCAAAAAAATACTTGCTCCCCACATCTGCATATTCCTGAAAGTTTGGACATTGTCTTATTTTGCGTTGAATTCCTAAAATTTCTTTAGATGTGAGGTAAATATAGAGATTTGTTTGAGAAAATTTATTCACTTAGTTGAATAGTGAGACAACATTTCTAAAACAAAAATTCTTAATTATTTTTAAAAATTTTGATAGCATTCATTATCTTTCAGAGTTTTGTATACATTATTTCATGCCCTCCTAATTTTTAAGGGTCTGGCTTGAAAAATCAACTGAAATCATTTTTGTTTACTTCTAAATATGACCAGTCATTTTTAGCTGCTTTTAAAATTCTTTCATTTTTCAGTAGATTAGGCATTAATATCTATCTATCTATCTATCTATCTATCTATCTATCTATCTATCTATCTATCTATCATCTATCTATCTATCTATCTATCTATCTATCTAGACACAATATCTTTGTTTATTTATTTTTATGTGGTACTGCGGATTGAACCCTGGTCCTCCAATGTGTGAGGCAGGCACTCTACCACTGAGTTAGAGCCCCAGCCAGCCCCAAGGTTAGGCATTTTTATAATAATGTGCCTTGTCATGGGTTTGTTGTAATTTTTTATATTTGGAGGCCTGTATGCCTCCTGTATTTTATTTCTGTTTAATTTTTTTTTAGATTTGGAATTTTTTAATCTTCTTGTTTCATGGAAAATATTTTGCATTCCTTTAATTTATATCTCAGATCCCCTATAAATCCTAGATTTGACCTTATATATTACTCCACATTTCTTGAAAATTCTGTTCATATTCTCTTAACATCTTTTCTCCGTGATCAAGTTTCTTTGCCAAGATTATATATATTGTATTTGTTACCTCAATATCTATTTTTAAGATGATCTAGTCTGTTGGTAATGCTTTCCATTGAATTTATAATCTGGTTTATTGTCTTCAATTTCAAGAATTTCCAATTTATTCTTTTTCAAAATCTGTATCTCCTTCTTGACATGACCTTTCACTTCTTATATTTTCTGATTTCAATCGTTACAACATTTTTTACCTCTTAGATTTTCTTATCTACATACTTTATAAACTCATTACTTGACATTTCCTTACTGCAGTATCAGTAGAGTCTATTTTGAATCATTCTGTTTTGTTTTGGATGTTTTCTTCTTTTGTGTTTTCTTTTCATATTGTTTAGTGTCTACCCATCTATTGAAATGAATCTGAAGCCATGGGGTTTCTACTCTACCAGCTTTTAGTTTTCTTGTAGGTTTCCAGTACCTCAGAGTTTAGGGGGAGTCAAATAATTGCAAAAAACCTATGCATATAACATATAGTAATAAATTAAGTACTTAGTTTCTATTATGACATCTACAATGTTGATTGACAAAATAAACAGAAATTGTAGGGTCAGCAATTTCTATCAGTAAAGATAGTAGTTAAACATGAATTATGTCCATCATAAACTCAAATTAATATTACCAATGACTTCCAGTGTTTTAACTTCTTCTATAGCATTAGTGGCTGGGTTTGACATTTTACAAACTAAGCAGTGGTAAGAGAAGTTAAAAATAGAGATAATTAAGAGGAAAGAAGAAAAGATCAGGCAGACATGGATTTGCAATTTTCAAATAGAGCTGATCCATAGACAACATAGGGTGCATTGTCTATGAGGAAGAGAATAAATAGAAGTAAAAGAAAAATTAGAGGAAGAGTGAAAGAGAGAACAATGAGTCTGGCTTCTGTTTGTTTATCTTCTATTTATTTATAGATTTTTAATTTGGTGCATTATAGACATACACAACATTGAAATTCACCATGCTTCCTGCCTTCCCTGTAACCCCTTCCTGTAGTCCACAGATATTTCTGCTATTTTTTTTGGATTTCCCTTTTTCCATTGTATGGTCAAGTATTCACATATGAGGGGAAACATTCAACCCATTGCTTTCTGAGTGTGGCTTGTTTCACTTAGAATTGTGTTCTCATTTTATCAACTTCCCACCTAGTGCCATCGCTTAATTCTTCTTAATGAATAAGTAAAACTTTATTGTGTATATACATCATGTATTCTTTATCCATTAGTCTGTAGATGGGTATGTGGGCTGGTTCTGTAATTAGGTTATTATGAGTTGTGTTGCTATAAGTACTGATGTCCCTGTGTTTCTATAGTATGCTGATTTCAGATACTGGATATATACCAAGAAATGAGACAACTGGGTCAGATGGTGGTTCTATTCTGAGTTTCAAAAGGGATATTCATACAGTTTTCCAGGATGGCTGTACTAATTTGCAGCCCTACCAACACTGCATTAGTGTATATTTCCCAATACATATTCTCTTTTAAAATTCTTTTCAGGTGTACATAGAGTAAAGTGTATTTTGACATATTATACATACATGGACTATAACTTCCCATTCTTGTGCTATATATACTGTGGAGTTGCACAGGTGTATATTCATATAAGAACATAGGAAGCTTACGCCTGTTTCATTCTACTGTTTTTCCTATTCCCATTCCCTCCTTTCCCTTCATCCTCCAATGTCTAATCCAATAAACTTTATTCTTCCTTTCCCCAAAAATGTTCTCTCTGATATGTGGATCCCCCCATAATATTCTTGATAACTGATATTTTGAGTGAAGTGAGATAAAATCTTTATGTATTTTTTTTAACATAATAGTTTTATTGCAGTATAGGGAAAGATCAAGGGCACAATAATACAGACTTTCTCTTCCTTGTAGTTTTTATTTGCATTTACCTGATTCCTAGAGATGTTGAACATCTTATTTAGATTTTGTGTTTATTTAGTAATTGATGGTTTCATTTTTTAGTCTTTTGTTTGTATTCTGAATATTAATTTCCTGACGATCAGATGAAAAATATTTTCTCACATTGGTAGGCCCTCTGTTCACATTCTTGTTTCCTTTATTATGCAAAAGTTTTGAAATTTGAATTCATACCACTTATTGACACTTAGTTTTTTTTTTCTTGTGCCTTAGAAGTCTTGTTAAGTTGATAATTTTGTCAATATTTTAGAGTGTTGGGCCACATTTTCTTTAAGCAACTGTAGAGTTTCTGGTTTAATTCCGAGGTCTTTGATCCACTTGGAGTTGGCTTTTGTGCAGGGTGAGAGGGATCAATTTTTATGATTTATGATCAAGTTATACTGATTTTGCTTATTCAAGAATATTGGAAGTATTTCCACTTCTTAAGGTTGTCTTCAATTTATTTTTCTTCACCATTTTATAATTTTTATTGTTGAGTTTTTACATCTCCTAGGTTGGATATTTTTCCAAGTATTTTTTTTGGGTTTTTTGAATGAGACATTTTTTCCCAATTGTTTTGAAGCAAGTTTGCTATTGCAATATAGGAATGCAATTGATTTATGTATTATATTCTTGTATCAGCTCATTTAGTAGATTTGTTATCAACACTATAAATTTTCTGATGGAGCATTTAAAATCATCTAAGTAAAATGTTCATGTCATAAGTAAACAGAGGGAACATGACTTTTTCTTTCCCATGTGTATGCCATTAGATTTATTCTCTTGCCTGTTTGCTCTGGATGGGGATTCAATGAGTGGTGAAAGTTTACTTCTTTGTTTTGTTCTTTGTTTTTAGAAAAAAATGTTTCATTTTTTTATTTCGTTTGCTGTTGGCATTTGATTTATCACATACAGCTTCTATAATTTTGAAGAAATCTCCTTCTATCACTAGCCCCTCTGGTATTTTAAACCTTAATGGGTGCTGAGTGTTGTGAACAGGCCTTTCTGAATCTATTGATTATCTCATGGAATTTTTGTACTTAAATTTGTTTATGTAGTAAATTTTGTGCTTGTGTGTGTGTGTGTGTGTGTGTACATATGTATATATACATATATATGTAATTAAAAACATTTTTGGGGTATTGGGAATTGAACCAAAGCATAATTTGCAAATAAGGTTCATATGCCACTGTGCACTTTTAATTTTTTTCCATATTTTTGTTAATACATTATAGTTTTATAGAATGATGGGATTTATTGTTACACATTGACATATTAATCTAATATAAAAATAAGCAATATCATTCCCTAGTGTCTCCATTTCCTCTTTTCTTCCCTCCCCATGTCCTTTTACTCCTTATTTATTTCTTCTTTATATATATATATATATATATATATATATATATATATATATATATATATGACAGTAGAGTACATTTGGAGATATTATACATGGATAGAATATACCTTATCCTAATTAGGATCCCATTCTTGTGGTTGTACATGGTGTGGAATTTCACTGGTCATGTATTTATATACAAACATAACTCTATGTTCAGTTCATTCTTATGTTTTCCTATTGTCATGCTGTTCCCTTACCTTTATTCTCCTTTGTCTACTACAATGAACTTCTGTTATTCCCTCCCCACCCCTTATTTTGTATTAGCATCCACATATAAAAGATAATATTTGGCCTTTGGTTTTGGGGACTGACTTATTTCACTTAGCTTGATAGTCTCTAGTTCCATCAATTTACTGGCAAATGCCTTAATTTGATTTTTCTTTAAGGATGAGTCATGTTCCATTTTGTATATATAACAACATATTCTTTTGGATATATGATTTTAAGAGAGACTAGAATGAAGGGTCAGAAGCTTGGAAAAGAAAAGCTATGGGTATGGTTCTGCAATTTCCCATGTATCCTTATGGAGAATAAAATTGACACTTCTACCCCAGGCCATTTGTTCAAGACTAGAACAGTGCATCTCAAATAGGGTGCATCAGATTCACTTGGAGAGCTCACTCAAACTCAGACTTCTGGTCCTCAACTCAGAGTGTCTGACTCAGGTGCTAGGGGTGGGCCTGAGCATCTGTATTTCTTACAAGCCTCCAGGGTTTGCTAATGTTCATGGTCTAAAACTTCCAACTGATATTACTGGTCTAGAAATTTCAGGGGCAATGAAGGTGACATATAGTCCTTCTTGGGTCCAGTCTTCACCTTCTTTCCCTGCCTCATTCCCCAGTGCCCTACAGAAAAATATGTAGCTCCTACTTAGTTTACAACTGAATATGTCCATGATAAAATGGGGTACTTGGGATCCTCCAGCGTCATGGGCCTTCCTTATTTACAGATCTTTTCCCTGAAGACTGCAAGCCCTACCTCTGTACTTAAACCACTGTTTATATATCAGTTTTTTAGAATCTCATCTTTTGGATTGTTGATTTCCATGTGAATTTCAAATTATAATTTCCTCTTAGAATTCCAAACTGAGTTTTCATGATATTTTATCCAGGATTTTGTGGACACAGGATGTTGCTGACCACATTGGGATTCCTCTTTTTTCGTTTGATGAAAAGAAGCTACCAATCTGGGAGTAACCCCTCTAGTGTTAAGGAGGAGCCAAACATCTGGGTCCTTTTGGGTTCTTAGGAGTACTCTGAAAAATAATACTTGCTGGGCATATTAAAAAATAAATTTATTGTACCAAACTCTAGGAGTCCAAACTGAAATATAATAATGTACTTACTCTGAAACATCTAGTGGAGAAATTCTTCCTGTTTCCTCTAGCTTTCAGTGGTTGTGGGAAATACTTGGCATACATTGACGTGTAAATTAATCTCTCCTTTTTCTATCACCATTATTACATGGTGTTCTCTCTGCACAGGTATTCCTGTCCAAATTTTACTCTTCTAAGATCATGAGTCATTAGATTATAGCCTACTTTAATTGACTATAGCCTCTTATAACATTTTCATATGCAAAAACCTCATTTTCAGGTGGGGTAATAAGCTGATGTGCTGGGAAGGACATGCCTATTTAACCCAGAGCATGTACTGAGAACTTAATGTGCCCTCTTCCCTGTATTTCCCGTGGCAGCACTGTGAGGTACACACAGGCATCACTGACACTGAATAAACTAGGATATTAAGCTCAGTAAAGTTGTGCTCCCACCAAAAATACATGCAACATACAAGGTTGTAGTCACAGTGTAGCTGTAGAATGGGTCCACCTGCCCCATGAAAGAATAGTTCTGTACATCCTGAATCTCTGTAGACATGAGACTGCTTCCCAGAAATGGTCCCAGAGTACTACAAAGGACTTCAAATCTTTTAGTAGCTGTCTATTTTAGTATCTTAGAGCAGGAATTGATGCATAAAATAATAATATTCAAATTTACTCATCAATTATGCCAAAAGTTATAATATTACTCTTCTAAATTTATATTACTAGAATTTCATTGAACATCCTATGCAGGTTTATAGAATGGAATTTTTAAATTATTTTTCTTCACTATTTTTAGTTATATAAATGACAGTAGAGTTAATTCGGAAATATTATATATACATAGAGTATAGCATATAACTTTTTCTAATTTGGATCCCATTTTTATGGTTGTACATAATGTGGGATTTCACTGTGTTTGTATTTATAGATGAACATAGGAAAGTTATGTCTGATACATTCTGTCTTTTATACTCCCATTTTCCCTACCATCCTTTTATTCCCCTTTGTCTAATTCAATTAATTTGTATTCTTCCCTCTCCCTCCTGATTATTTGTTGGTACCCATATGTCATAAAGATTATTTAGCCTTTGGTTGATTGGGTCTATTATGCTGATTTTATATCCTTTGGGTTTAGACTGAGAAGTGGGATAACTTGGTCAAATGGTGGTTCCATTACAAGTTTTCTGTGAAATCTTTATAATGCTTTCCAGTATTGGTTGCACCAATTTGCAGTCCCACCAGCAATGTATGAGTGAACCTTTTGCCCATATCCTCGCCAATATTTATTATCACTTGTATTCTTGATAATTGCCATTTAAACTGGAGTGAGACGGAATGTCAGTGTAGTTTTAATTTGCAATTCTCTAATTTGTAGTGATGTTGAACAATTATTCCATATATTTTGGTAATTTGCATTTCTTCTGTGACGTTCCTGTTCAGTTCCTTTGCCCATTTGGTGATTGGAATACTTGTTTTTACCATGTTAAGTTTTATTATTTCTTTATATATCCTGGAGATTAATGCTAAACCTGATGTACAGGTGGCAACAATTTTTCTCCCATTGTAGGTTCTCTTCACATTCTTGATTGTTTTCTTTGTTGTAAAGATTTCTAAATGGGCAACTCATGTAACTCTTGAAGCAATTTAATGATAAATGATACATGGAAACCAAAATAAATCTTACATGTGTGTCATGCTCATTTAAAGAGTCATAATACCTTCAAGAGATAAAGGCAGTGATAATCCTATTTAAAATCATGAATGTAGGTTCACAAAATGTAGGCCTTTTAACCAAATCCCCATTTCAGTAATTCATAGAGTATAGACAGAAACCTAGTTTTACTCTGTTATCTGTACATTCCCTGAGCCAAGCTGCAGTAACAGGCCCAACAATCCAATTAATTCAGTTTGTTTGAATAGATATAAGACGTTCTTATTAAAACCCATTGGCCCAGATAATATAATGGTTTAACATTATGTCCTCTTTGCCAGTGTTAGATGTTGAAAATTTAAAATATTGTTTAGCATGTGTTATATGTTGACAATTTAAAATATTGTTTAGCATTCATAACAGATTTTCAAAGCACAATGTTTGGGGTGGGTGAGGTAGGGGGAGAGGCTCTGCTTGTGATCATATAAAAAAAACAAATTGGTTCATTCAAAAGTTGACAGATGTTGTTGAAGGGTGTTAGAACAATCAGTGAAAGAAGCTCAAAGAACTCAGTGAGAAGTAAGCCTGTATTCTCATTTCAATTTATATATATATATATATATATATATATATATATATATATATATATATAAATGTATTAATACAAATGGCCATTTATTTTGCTTACTTTATTCTCCCTTGTATTTCCATTTTTACTTCAGAAGAAAGAATTAAATAAGAAAATGGATAAAAAGACACAGGAACAGGATGAGAAAGCAAAATCCTAAGACCACAAGCATATGGAAGAGTAAGTAAAAAGGGTCTTTTTTCCTGTACCTTATATCTAGAAATGATTTTATTGTGCTTCAAAGTAACAAGTTTATAACTAGACAGGGCCTCTCTGTGAATTTCTCTACTGATTAACTTTCCAAATGATCAATAAATTTAATTGAGCTCAATCAGGGGGTAGTTCAATAAAAGTTTTAGGCACATGCCATGCCTTTTAGATAAAAAGATAAGAGCTTAGGAGATGGTTAAAACACCCTTATCTGAATTGTCCAACATCCTTCATTCAGATCATGTGGTGAAAACAAAGCTTGTGTCCTGGAAGCACCTGACCTTTGTCCAACAGCTGGCAAATAGCACCCTCAAAGAAGTATAAAGAATGTTGAGAGTTCATTTTGAGGTGTGAGGTTCCAGATTAGTTGGTTTCATAATCTGTTGCTTCTGGGAGAAGATAAAGATGGTCTGCTTCTACACCCTAGAGGTGGTGCATCAAGAGGTATGTGGGCTCATGATTCTTTACTCTCAGTAAATAGTGTGTGAGCATTTTGTAAGCTTATAGAGAACTTACAGAAGTAAATAACATGCCTTACTGTACCTTTTGACCACTATTACCCTGAAGAGTTGCTACAGGGTGTAATCACACCATAATCAGTGTTTCATCACAAAGCACTATCTGTATAAAAAGGGCTACTCTGAAAATAGAAGAGAATGATTTGTTGAAACAGGAGCCTGTAGACATGATGTAAAAGGGATTTTTTTTATTTTAAAGAATTTGGAGTCATCATCAGTGATAGAGAAGACTGGCAGACTCCAGGTGTTACCAGACCCAGGCCCAGGCTCCTCATCACTGGAGATACGGTAGTCAGGAGATGTGAATTAGTGGGAAAGAAATCAGGTTTACTGAAGTTCCAGCACAGTGTGGGGTGTGGGGGCTATCATTCTCATAGTTCCCTCTTGGGAATCGCAGGGAAACAAAGGGTTTTTATAGGGAGAGAAAGATGGGATTGTGAGGCAGTGGGAGAGAATATTTCCCTTAGCATGATTTTGGTCATCCTTGGTGTGTCTTCTTTTCTTCCTTTCTGAATGGACCATCACAATGGAGATTGACTTTCTGGGGCTAGTACCTATACTTTCTTTGAATAGACAAATTTATTTATGTATGTTAAAAGTCACAGAAATTTACTTGTCTTGTGTTGACATATAACTAAAGACTAAGAAGAGGCATGACACATTATGATTTTATCTGAGGATCATCGGATGTTCTGGGTTTTGTATAATGCAACATTATACAGCAGTTCACATCTTAATCAGTTAGCCACAGATTTTCTCCAGAATTGAGAAACCTGGGTGGAAGAGAGGGTGTAACTGTGGGGGTGCACATGGAGAGAAGTTGAAGTAACTTCCCAGGACAGCTCCCAGTGGTGGTGTCCTCCCCACTGTTTTGTTTGTTTTTGGTTAGAGGCACTTTACCATACAAATGTACTTACGTATTTTTAATTTTAAAAACATTTTTGTGCCAGTCTATCAGTAAGTTTTTGAAACTGGCCTCAAAGTTGAGATATCCTGTCTCAGCATACTGAGTAGGTGAGGTGAAAAGTGTACACCACTGCACCTGGATAAGGGTGGCCACTGTTACACAGTGTATTGTTAATTAAAATGTTCAAACACTGACAAAAATATACGTACATGGAATACCATCCCACCCTTTTCTTTTTCCCCACACCCTGTTTCAAATCTTACCTCTAAAGTACTGAATATGAAAGGGCAATTCTTGAGCAGGCAAGCATATGATGAAATTTACAATATATATTAGAAGAACTTTTAATTTTTAAAAAAATCCACAAAGCTTTTGAATTTTCTTGAAAATGAACCTTTTTAAATATGTACTTTATTATGGATAGAAGAGGAACCATATTAATGACAAAAAGAGCTCATGGAAAAACATGAGGTGATCTTTTAGCAGATTCTGAGTGGGGAATCCAAGGCAAATACAAATGACATTTAATCTTAATTCAGTAAGAATTAAAAACTTACTGCATCATGTAAGCAGGGTTGCATTCCCAAGAGGCTGGATTGTGGTACCTGGAGTCTTCTGTACTGTCCTGGATGACATCACCTGCCAACCCCATCCCCACCCAGAAGCAGGTAAGGAAGGCTCTAGTGTGACCGGGGGGAGGGGAAGGCATTTCATTGTCTGTCAAAAGAAGTTTCAGGGGACCAGCACAATGTTGCTGAGGAAGGTTGGGGTGAGAAGGAAACTGGGGAGGAGAGAGCATTGGAGCCTGTTCAGGGGTTCTGTGCAGAGCAGATGATGTGGAGTCTGGGTGTTTGTTGGGGGGAGCAGATTTGCAGAGGTGATAGCATGCCAAGCTTAGCAACCAGGATGGGTGGGTATCTTTGGGTCTTTAGGGTGTGAGAAGCACACTTGGACTGGAATGGAAGAGAGATTTCTTTCATTAATAAGTGACCTCAAGCAGTGTCATTTGAAGTCAAGTTTCAGAACATGAGTTGCCAGTGGTAGTGTTTCCTCTGAAAAAGAGCTTGGAGGTTTTCAGTGCAGGCCTGTACAAAGATTTTCTCCCTTTCAGTATGCTTTCTCTTCATATTATTGTTTCTGATGCTGAGAAGAAGTTTAAAAGCTGCTTCTTTGATTCTATCCCATTTATTTATTTTTATTGGTTGTTTAAACATTACAAAGCTCTTGACATATCATATTTCATACATTAGATTCAAGTGGGTTATGAACTACCATTTTTACCCCAAATACAGATTGCAGAATCACATCGGTTACACATCCACATTTTTACATAATGCCATATTAGTAACTGTTGTATTCTGCTACCTTTCGTCTATCCCATATATTTATTCTTGATTTTACGTCTTGTGCTTTATGAGTCTTGTTAAGAAAGTAAGTTCCTAAGCTGGCATGATGGATATTTGGGCCTACATTTTCTTCAGATAGTTGCAGGGTCTCTAGGGTTCTAGTACCTAAGCCCTTGACCCACTCTGAGTTTTGTGTAGGATGAAAAGTAGAGGTTTAATTTTATCTTGCTACATGTGTATTTCTAGTTTTCCCAGCACCATATGTTGAAGATGGTATCTTTTCTCCAGTGTATATTTTGGACCCATCTTCTGGTATTAGATAACTGTATTTATGTGGGTTTTTTACTGTTTATTCTGTTCTTTGCCGTTGTTCTGTGAGTCTGTTTTTGGTGCCAGTACCATGCTGTTTTTCTTACCTGGCTTGGTGATGTAGTTTAAGGTCTGTGGAATGTGATGCCTCCTGAATCACTTTTCTTGCTAATGACTGCTTTGACTATTCAGGTTCTCTAATATTTCCAAATGATTTTTATGGGTGATTTTTCTAGTTCTACAAAAAAATCATTGGGATTTTTATAGTAATTGCATTGAATCTGTATAGCACTTTTGGTCGCATGGTTAAGTTGACAATATTAATTCTGCCTTTCAAGGATATGGGAGATCTTTCTATCTTCTAAGGTCTTCTGTAATTTCTTTCTTCTGTGTTCTGTAGTTTTCATTGTAGAAATATTTCAAATCTTTCTTTCTATATATTCCCAAGTATTTTATTGTTTTCTGAGGCTATTGTGAATGGTATAGTTTTCATAATATCTCTTTCAGTTCATTTGCCATTGATATATAGGTATGTAATTGATTTATGGGTGTTAATTACACAATCAATTTTGATGTATTTTATCCCTATTCTCATTTATTTCTGATTTTTTTCTCCCCTGATTCTATCTGTAATCCAATCCTAATCCAGAGTTGTGTATTTTAACCTCCAGGCATTAAATGGTTTCTGTTTTTTATATTGTCATTATCCTGTTATTTCTTTCTTTTTGATCTGATTGGGTGCAAGAAATTATCTCTATTTCTTGTATTTACCTTGTACCAAAAAATATGATTTTTTATTTTGGTTTCAAGGATTGAACTCAGAGGCACTTGACAATTGAGCCACATCCCCAGCTCTATTTAGATACAGGTTCTCACTGAATTGCTTAGCACCTTGCCATTGCTGAGGCTGGCTTTGAAATTGCAATCCTTCTGTATTAGCTTCCTGAACGACTGGGATTACAGGAGTGCTCCACCATGCCTGGCAATATAAAACTATTTTAAAGAATGGTCATTGTTTCATGGAGAAGCAAACAAATTCATTATTGATGGATTAAATTGTCCACAGATGTCTATGCAATCTATCTGATTAATGTTATTTATTTAGTTCTGAAGAGGCTAGGCTGGTAGGGTTTCCTTTTTTAATGGACATGGTACAGAAAGGTCTCCCCAAACCTCAGCAGTGTGAAGAGCATGGAGTGTGGTCCTCACAAAGCCTTTCATCTGCTACCACAAACTCTGTCTTCCATCTGTGGCTCCCTCCAATTGTCACCTCCTCAAACCCCCACCAACACCAGACCATTTAATAGTAATCTTATTTTGTTTAAAAGCATTGACAGAGGTGTTGGGTATATGGATTATTTATAGAGTATTTAGCATGTATGAGAACCTGGGTATAGTGCTTATCTTTTTTAAAAAAATGACTTACCAAAATTATTATTGCCAATGAAGAAGCTTATCAAGGGAGATTGAGCAGGAATACTGGCTGGTGTGGGCCATTTGTGGAGGTCCTGACCTGAAAGCCTAGAGAAACAGAGAGGTCCTGAGTGTCTCCATGCACCTATTTACTCATTTCACAAATTTGAATGAGTCCTGGAGGCCAAAGTGTGAGTCAGTTATGTAGGTTAGAAGAGTGTCCTGATGGAATGGAAGCCTGCACCATCCAGGCTGTGCTGGTGGGGGCAGAGCAGAAGGGAGACCAGTTCTCCTTTCACCAGGATGTTTGACTTTAATACCCTATGGAGTGCTCAATATCCAGGACCTGCAAACCTTGGAAGTTCAGTACCCAGGACTTCCAATTGGCAGCTAAATCAAACCAAAACTTCAACTGGTTTCCCAGGTAATTATAATTTCCCTATAGGGTGACTTATTTTTATAAAATAATTTAATACACACAGCAGCTTTTAATGTACACATTTTCAAAAGAATTGAAAAGTTTTCCAATATAATCTATTATCTGTTGTATCCTGAGGGCCTCACAAGAACTCTGGAGTTGGAAGATGGCTCCATGTTCCTTCATCTTTTTTTTTTAATTTTAAAACTACTTCACACTAGTATATTGTCTCCCACCTCTAAAAATAAGATTTTACTTATTTCCCACATGCTTTACTCACTAGTTCATCAAATTCTTAAGGATAACTCATTGTCACATTGATCATCCAACCATCTTCATAACAACAGTTGTTGACAAGCCCTGAATTTTCTGCAAATACTTTATTAACTTTAGTTACCTTTCCACAGAGGACACTAGAGTTCACTGGCAGCTCTCATACTTTCCAAAACAGAAAACACAGCATGCTTTTTAAATTTTTCACCACTTTAGGCAGACTAAAATAAAAAAGCATCTGCCAAAAGCTTTTTGCACAAAATTCCATAATTGCTGATTCCACTGTCCCAGTACCCTTTCCTGTAGTTATCCATTACTCTGTATCTGTTCAAGCAGGGAGAACAGAGCATTGGTTGACAGCATCCAGTCAGTGTAGGCTCTCAGTCACTAGGGCCAAGGGAGCAGCACAAAATGGTGCCTATTCTGCACAGAGCTGCCTGCGGGTTTCCTACAGTACCTTGCCCTACCCTGTTCTGAGGGGATGGGGGTATCAAAGGTAGGTGCTGCTGGTGGTTTGTGCATAGGAATATTCACCATCCCAAAGTGTGAGCTCTTTCTGTGGTTATCAATTTCACAAGAAACAAATAAAAATATCAGTACATTTTTGAGTTCTACACGCAGTTCTTTAGGGTCATGATGACACTAAGAAAATGTTTGCAATGAACAAAAATTTGACATTCTGTGTATCAAAATACATTATTAACTTTCATAAATTACTTGCTTGCCAGTGGCCAAAAGATAAGTGACTGGAACAAGATAAAAATAATAATCAAATATCTGGAAGAAGAGTAAAATGGAATTGTTAGATAGTGGCATGCACAGTTTTAAATGTTGCACAGAAGTTACCATTCAATCATCTATTTGAGGAACATTAAACATCTCAAACCTTAATCAACAGCCCAATAGCACTACTATTCATCTTCAAAGCATTGTAGCTGAAAAATTTATCTCATTTGTTAGACTTAAATTTCTTCTCTTACCAAGGACAATAAATATATTTTCTATGTTCATATGTCACCATAACTTGAGCATCTGTAAAAGAGTACTTTATTTTATTTAAATTAGAATTCCAGGGCTGGAAACATAGCTCAATGTTAGAGCACCTCCTGCATAGCAAGGTCAAAGGTAAGGATTCAATCCTCAGCACAACAACAGCAACAGCAAGAACAACAACATTGTCATCATCAACAACATAATATATTTTAAAAAGAGAGGTAGAAAAAAGGAAGTCTTCTTTTCAATTTATTATTCCTTAGAACACCTTTGCTAACATGAAGAAGCATTTGTTTTTTCCTAGTATATATAGCACTATATAAACGTCCTATAGTGCCATTCATCTATTGTAGATATTACTACACATACACTTTTATATGTATATTTTATTTCACATATGCAATTATAGGTTAATAATTTTGTTTTGGTTGCATCCTGATGGAAATAGAAGAGAGCAAGTATAAAATATTATTGCTACTGCGAAAGTATTGCTTTACTTTATAAAATTTTACTTAAAAATACTGAAGTTCTCAACTATACTCATCTATTCTTTAATTCTATTCATTTGTACTCATAAACTGAATACTATTTTATGCTAAAAACTGAACAGCTACTTATTTTGTATTTGACATATTCTAGGATCTCACAGAACTCTTACACAAAAACTTTCTTTATGTGACCAGTTAATTAAAACTGAAGTGATAAGATTCAATTTAAAGTAAAACAGTTCTTCCTCCTAATTCAATTTAAAGTAAAACAGTTCTTCCTCCTTTTCAATCAAGCATTTATGGTGGTAAGAAATTGTAAACTTCCGTTGTGAAAAATTAAGACAGTATTAAATACTGAACATTGAAAACACCTGATTAACATATATCCTGTATATGTAAATACTTAATTAATTTAACCATACTAATTCTTTTGGATTCTTTTTTCCTTTGGGATTAAGTTACTTGGGAAAAATAAGTAAGGATTATTTTACTTTTAGTTTGGTCTTTTATTCTTATTATTGAGCCTACTGAATTTAATTTAATTTAAGAACTGAATTTAATTTAAATGTCATCCATGTGATTATAACTGCCATAAATATATTGTTTGTCTTACATTTCACTTAAGGTAAGGAACCATGGATTATGATGGTGCCTTATTTTGTGTAAGAAGAAAAAAAAATAAATGCTGCCAATTATAGCTGTAATGCAGCCTGAATTATTAGTGGCATTCCAATGTCAGTGTTGTTAAAATGATAGGGAAAAAAGCATCTAAGACTCATTGAAATACATAGTTTTTAAAAGATATCTGTAAAAGTCACTATAATGATACTAATTTAATAATTGAAATACTCTTATTTGATAAAAGCAATAGTATTGATTCCAGTAGATACCAATTATGGGACTGTTGCTTGTTCTAGAAACTCTTCAGATATTTTACATAGATTCTCCATGAAGGATCAAATTAGGACCCTGGGAGATACTAATTTTAATCCTGTATTTTTTAGGAAACTGGGGGAGAGTATGACTGTAGGATAACTAGTACATCACAGAGCCTAAAGTAGAATTCAAGCTGAAGATGAGCTAAATCTTAAGGCCATGTTCTTTCTAGGCAAGTGGGCCACTCTGCTCTGGGGATATGGTTCTAAGGTATAGCCCTTCTTTACCCATAATGCTTCAGGCCTGGGTTCCATCCCCAGAACTATGAAAATAAAGAGAAAAAAATAAGTAAAATCAATGGAACCAGGCACAATGGAAAATACCCATGATTCCAGTGAGTTAGGATGCTGAAGCGAGAGCATTGGAACTACAAGGTCAGGGTGGGCAACTTAGTGAAACCCTGCATCAAAAATTTTTAAAAGATAATAAAAAAGTGCTTAGGATATGACTCAGTAGTTGAGTACCTCAGGGTAGAATCCGGAGCAATATCAGAAACAAGAAATATGAAAGAAAGTGTCAATGGCATAGGCAGATCATTCATTAATTTATTAAGTAATGACAGCTAGTAAATATTGTACCTTCTTCAGAAGAAAATAGAGGGATTATGAGCTATTTAATGTTTATAATTGCATTAATAGTTGTATATTCCAAAGGTGCCTTATGAATTCCTAACACAGCCTCTAACTTGCAAAGAACCCCTATACATTATCCTATGCCTATGTCAACCCAGCAGTGGTGGCTCTTATAGTGAAGATGAAATGCAATGTTGACCTGTGAGGCAGTGATGGCAACACACTGTTAATGAAGGTAGATGTAGCCAATGGTTTTGCAGAAAATGAATTTGATGCAATGCTTAGAAGAAAAATTGATTAATGCCAGTTGGTTATAACTAATGAGTAAAACATGTGAAATATTTTTCTTGGATTTCCCAAATTTATAATCTATTTCTTGGTTAAAACAGACAGGCCTTATAATACAAGGAAGAGGAATGTGCAATTATTCTTCTAGAACATGGTGCCAATCCAAATGTTCACAACAACAAGTGTGAAAATCCTCTCCACTATGCTATATTTTATAGGAACACATCAGTAGCAACAAAACTGCTTTCCTTCAACACAGATATTGAAGCCAAAACATGGTATATAATCAATCACCATTATTTCCAAAATATTTGAAATGTTTCTTTAAAATTAACAGTGATGTATGTTGAGAAATACTGATTATAAGCAGTAATTTTTCGATTAGAATAGTAACAAATGTTGGAAGGTCTCCTCATATTCCTCCTCCTTTTGTAGCTCATGTGTATACTTAGGAGTTATCCCTCCATGAATTGGGTGCACATCTAGAGTTCAAGAGACTCATGTAGAAATCTGAACTTCAAGCTTCTGTGAGGTAACCTGATGTGGTCCCCCTTGAACCATAGTACTGTGTGGTGTGGTGTGCAGGGTTTGCCTCCCACATGCTGGGCACACACATTCTTTAGTTTGCTACTGGCAACTGAAGCATTCCCTCAGATCAGCTACTTTGCCTGTATAAATGAGGTTACAGCTCCTATTTTATAATATATTTTGATAAAGATTTCATGGTAATTTCTACTGATATACAAGAATATGGCCTACATAATATATTATCAATCTCTTTCAAATGGGATTAAATTTTTGAATTGAGAATTTGGCATTTAAGTAGTTTTCTTTCAAGATACAATAAAAATCATGTTCCCATTGGAATTTTTGAAAGGCAGATTAGGTCGCTCATTGCTAGAATTGAATAAATTATTGCTAGAAGTAGTAACTCATGAATTTTGTGAGCTGTACTATGTATTACTATTCAGCTTTTTCCTTAAAAATGCAAATGATTTAGTGTCTTTCATGATGCTAAAAATAATCTGTGTAGATCAGCATGAAGCTTGTTGATACACAAAATTTCTGAATTAAATTTTGGCTAAAATTATAAATAACTTTAAGTAGCAATTAATGTGAAATGCAAGTAAAAAGAATTATGGAAAATAGCTTAGCATTATGTTACAGGATTGTCATTAAAAGTGAGAATACATTTTCAATATCATTTTTTATTAGTATTTATAGTTTTACATAGTAGTTGGGTTCATCCCAACAAAATCATACATGCGTGGAATTTCAGTTGTTTATGATTCCCTCTTCTCTGTTCTTTCCTACTTCTCCTCCTCCATTCTCCTCCTATTCTCCTGAACTTCCTTTCACTTGTCTATTTATTTATCTTTGATTGTTTCTTTTTACTTATACATAAAGCTGCAATTCCCTGTGGTATATTTATATATGCATATAACATTAATATTAAAGAATTTCTTCTTCATTCCCTTCCCTTTTCCATTCCCACTCTGCCTCTCAATCTCCTTTTTCTACACTAATGATATTCCCTACGTCTTTTGAGGTTCTGTTCTTCCCTTCTTTTTCTTTACTTAATTCTAGCTTCCACATATGAAACATTTGACCTTTGAGTTTCTTAGTTTCACTTATTTCACTTAGCATGATGTCATAATTGATTTTTATGGCTGATTAAAACTTTATTGTATGTATGTGCACCACAATTTCTCAATCCTTTTATCTTTTCACAGGCACCTGATTTGATTTCATAATTCACCTATTGTGTATTGTGCTACTGTAAACACTCATGTGACTGAATTACTATACTAGGCAAATTTTATTGTACTTATTTACTGATGCATATACAGCTGGTTCTTGTTGTGGTTCCCTGCTTAGATTTTGGGGAATCTCCAAACTGTTTTCCAGAGTTGTTGTACTAGTACGTAGTCCCACCAGCAGTGTACAAGTGTGCCCTTCTCCCACATTCTTTTTTTTTTTTTTGTTAGCAATTGGTTTTATTTTGTTGTAATTGAATAGAAATAAACACTGGCGCTTGACGAAGGGAGTCGTGTGTTCAGGTCTGCGGTGACTTACGTGCCATCTGCCATTAGGCTGCATCAGGCTCCCCTGGGTGGCTGATGGCCTGTACCCCTCAGTCACGCTCTCCCTGCCCCCAGCACCCTTTAACTCAAGGGCCACACCGGAGCTGCGCAGACCGACCACAATAGGACCCATTATAGTGCCGGAGCTACCCAAGAACAGCGGGTGGGCGGGACTGGGCCGGCCAGGAGAGCAGCACACTCAGCTATTGTGGGTGAGAAGTTTCCCAGCGATAAGGAGGGAGTTCAGAGAGGCCGCCTCCTGAGCCGATTGCAAAACAGAATAGAAAGTTCAAGGCCCGGAGATATTTGAGGGCCGTGTTCGGGGAATGGCCCTCCGCCGCGGCCCCAGGGTCAGGGCTCAGCCTCTGGATTGATCAATGCCTCGGCTGATGGGTGGAGCCCTGTGTCCATCTTCAACACCCTCCAGGAAGGGGCCCTGCTCAGGGACCCCCACCCCAGGGTCCACCTCCTGGCTGGGGCCACTGAGCTGGCTCCCTGTGCAGAGGGCCCCTCTAGGATCCCTCTGGAGTGGCCGCCTCTCACTGAGGCCTGCTGGGCAGGCTGCTGAGTGTCTTCACCCCCCCTCAGGCACAGGCGGGGCAGACAGCAGGGTCAGGCTGGGTTCAGGCTCCCGTCTGTGCTCGACACCGTGTCTGTCTCTCTCTCTCTCTCTCTCTCTCTCTCTCTCTCTCTCTCTCTCTCTCTCTCGTTGTCTGGGGTGTGGCAGGCCAACAGCTGGCCTTGGGCGTCCTGGATCAGGGCAGGTCAGAGGGGACCATGCCATCTCCTGCTCTGTCCTCAGTGCTGCCCTCTCTCTGGGTGGAGGCCCCGAGTTGGCCAGTCTCTCCAGAAACACCACACCTGAATCCAGGTGGTCAGCCACAGCTGTGTGACCTCGCAGACCACCTCCCTGGGCCTCGGTCTCCTAGCCCAGGAAAGGGGGGCCAGCAGCCCACCCCCTGTGGTCATCACAAGGAGTAACTGGGTGCTGGGCTGTTCCTGGCAGCAATGGTCATGAGGGCAACCCCAGGGCCTCAAGAGCCAGGCACAGAGCTGACCTAGAGCCTCTGGCCACCCTGGGGTTGCCTCTCAGGAGGGTCCCATGGCTCTGGCACACACCTCCAGCAACCAGCGGTCCCTGGGCCCTGGCTCTTTGCCAGCAGAAAAGAACCACTTGACCAAGTGAGTCCATGTTTTCAGATCTGCTGGTGACTTACGTGAAATCTGCCGTCAGGTTCCCCTCACTGTTTGTATTCTTGATTATTACCATTATGGATGGAGTAAGATAAATTCTTAGTGTAGTTTTTATTCGTATTAACCTAATTGCTAGAGATGTAGAATAGTTTTTCATATATATTTTGGATATTTGTATTTCTTTTAAGAAATTTCTGTTTAGTTCTTTTGCCCAATTATTGACTGGGTGTTTTTTGTTTGTTTTTGTTTGATTTGTTTTGTTGTTGTTTCTTTGTTTGGTGTGTTTTTTTTAATATTTATATTTTAGTTGTAGCTGGACACAATAACTTTATTTTATTTATGTTATGTAGTTCTATGGATCAACCCCAGGGCCTCACATGTTCTAGGTGAATGCTCTACTGTTGAGCTACAACCCCAGCTTGGTGTTGATTTTTTTGAGTTGGTTATTTCTCTTTGTTAACCCCTATCAGTGGATTAGCTGTCATTTTTTCCAATTGTGTAAGAATAATATATTTTTGAATTGAGATTTCTGACATGTAAGATAAATATCTTTCATCTTATAATAAGAGAAGACACAAGGACCAATTATTAAAAAAAGTAGTTTACACAGAGTCTCTCAGTTTTAAGCAGGAATGCCTGATATTGGTATCTGGGATTCTAATTCCATAAAAAGAAAAAGAAAAGAATCAAGAGGAATTTTATAACATGGAGGAAACTTTCATGTCATTGGAAAGCTCTCAGACATAACTCTATTTCTTCAACTTGAATTCTTTACATGTGAATATCTACTATGAAAAATCAATGTAAAATAGGTGTTAAGCAATGGTAAAGCTATTTCTGTAATACTGGACATACAGTGCACAATTCTGTACATTTTATCTAATAGTAAAACAAGGAATCTTTCTGATGAGGGTTGGTATTTCTGGAAAAGTAGACATTCTTTAAAAAATTATTGATTCACCCTACTAGTGAGTTGAAAATTTACCTTGTTAATTAAATACAATACTTACATCCTTTACTAATATGTGTTTGGTAATGGGGCTAATGAGATAGAAGGTATAGTTTATGTCCTCTAGACACTCTTGGTGGAGGTGGGTGCAGATTACTTAATTCAAAGATGCCATGATGAATGCTGTGTCAGAGGCAAAGATCTGTGGAAACAGGAAATGTTTGAAGCAGTTTTAGAAATGATTGGAGTTCATGTGTCCACTCTAGAAGCATTTCAGAGTGGAAGAACAGCACATATGGAAGCAGAATGGAAAGAGAAGAGAGTGGCTACTCTTAATTTGCATTAATAGTATATGCTTTTATTCATACAGTATTTTGTGAGGTTAAGTTCAGTTGGGAAGTAGTAATTTTGTGAATAAACTATTTTTGTTGGTTTTCAGAGTGGCCAAAAACCACTTTTACTCTCCATAAAGAAAAACAGACACATGATGGTAGAATTTTTTATTAAGAATAAAGCAAACATACATGCAGTTGATAAGGGAAGGTATAGTACTATATTTTTTTTAAAAAATCTTAATATTGTAGTAAAAATTTCTCAATTTAAAAATAGTAAATGAGAATGATATAATCATTGGAATAGAGTGAAATATATGAACATGAACTACAATTAGGGAGAAAAAAAGCTATTCAAACTGAGCAATAAAATTAGGGTGTGTAGTATGATTCACATGCCCTTATAATTATTGGCTGATGTTTATTAATTATTATATAATTTTGTCTAGCCCAGAAGTAGTGATGAAAGTTTGATTGGGCAAAGAGGAGGGAAGGGAGGGCAAGGAGCATGGTGTCAGGAAACATGGTGAAATGAGATAGCCATTATTACCTTGGTACATGTATGACTGCACATATGGTGCAATGATACATCGTGTACAATCAGAAATGAAAAGTTGTGCTGCAATTTTGTGCAAGGAATCAAAATGCATTCTGATGTCATACATACACAATTAAAATAAATTTATTGATCATATGATCTTGTGTTAGCTAGAATTTTCACACTAGTTTTGCAAAATATGCACTTTTAGTGTTCTTTTTTATTCAGTTCACTTTAAAAGTTCACTTTTTAAACTTTCTGTTATATTTTATCTTCGCCTGGTATAGTTTTCTTTTAGAAATGCTGTATTGAGCATAACTTTTTCGTATGTTAGTGTTAATTGCTATTGACAGTTTTTATCCATTTCGAATGTAAAATAGAATAACATATTATTAAAGGCTAGTGGCAAGATTATACACATGGAATTGATTTCAATGCCTGGCAAAAGCTTCTCAGAGTGAATTACTGAAGCAACAATGAGTATTATTACCACCAGTTATTATGTTATGGCTGCAAATAGCTATTTTACTTCTTGACCTTTGGGTGACTGTGAGTTACAATATATTACATTGCCCTAGGAAGAAAATGGAGTTTTATTCATTGAAATCTTTGCAATCTCCAGATGAATGACCTCATCATAGTTACTGTTCATTTAAGGATTTTAATTTGGTAACTCTCCCCTTTTGGGACAAGGAATTTCTTTTGTTTTTCCTTTTAGACTTAAAATTATTTAAAAAGATAAAGATTTGATCTTCTAAAATGTTTATGTCTGTTAGTGTATGTGAAGCTAGATATCAAATTGGTAAAATGTAATAAATTGGCTGTTTAAATAAATTTATTAAAATACATAAGTTTGAAGTTATCTCCTTTGTTTTAGAACAGCCCTAATGTTTGCTGTGGAACATAAATCAACACAAATAGTATAGCTGCTTCTTCAATGTGGTGTTAATGTGTCTGCTTCAGATAAGTGTGGACAGATTCCTTGTCTTATGCCACTGCTAGTGGTAATACTGCATGAGTATTTACATTGCAGTACTAATCAACATTAGATTTAGAGTCACAATAGATACATTTGTTGCATTTTTAAAATGAGGTAAGATATAATATTACAAATATGTATAGAACAGTAGTGAGTTAGGAAAGTTCATAAGTCACAAACCCTTCAAAAGTCTAGCCCAGAAGTAGAGATGAAAGTTTGATTGGGTAAAGAGGAGGGAAGGGAGGGCAGGGGACATGGTGTCAGAAAACATAGTGAAATGAGATAGACATTATTACCTTGGAACATGTATGAATGCATATATGGTGCAATGCTACATTGTGTACACTCAGAAATGAAAAGTTGTGCTGCAATTTTGTGCAAGGAATCAAAATTCATTCTGATGTCATAATACACAATTAAAATAAATTAATTTAAAAAGTAGTGATGTGTGCATGAGTCACCTCTAAGATTTGTTCTTTCTTCTCTTCTCCCCTCTCCTTTCCTTTTCTTCTCAAGCATGCTAGGAAATTTTTCTACCACTGAGATATATCACTAACCAATATCTCAAAACTTTGTAAACTTTATCCTTAGGGTTTTCAGCATTATCCATTTCATTTCTAGCATAACCCCTACTCGCAGGTACAAATAATGTCACACCTATGATTTTTTTTAATTTGCTATTTGGATCTTAAAAATCCCAGTTTAGCACAATTTAGCTATTCTACCATCTTATTTTAATTTATCAAGACTTAATGATATCCTTGAAGCCTGAGGAAGATAATTCTAGTGAGATGGAGGGGGATAAATAGATTTTAAATTGTTCCTTTTTCTCTTGTCAGTTCTGTTCATGTGTTTTTTTTTTTTTTTCTGCCAGAACTGGCCTAGCAGTCTGCCAGTGAATAGCTTTTATTACAACATGTCCTGACTGATCCCAATCCCTGAGTCTTCATGGTAACAACACTTAGATTCAATATTTACAACACTCTTTTTAGTTCTAATGCACTCATGTTTGTTTATTCACCAGTTGTTCCCAAGAAGCAGCACTCTGCTTTGACAGCTTGGCCTCTAGCTTTGGCCAACAAATATTAAGCATTCTGACCCTGTCCCCTTTTAGGAACCTTATGTGTAATTCCCATATTAGCCTCACCCTTTATGGTGCATTATCCTTTGAGGATTTTGTCTTTTCTGCCATAAAATTAAAATCATTCAAAGCTATTAGAGAGCTTCAAGTAATGTCACTGGGAGATATCAGAGTTTTCTGTCATCTTGACTAACAGATCTGTGCCCCGAATCTTTCCATCCCTTGAAATAGGTTTCCTTTGACCGCAGGAGGCCCCCTGTTGTCCAGGGTGGGTGCTAACTTTTGATTGGGACTTTTAGTGCTTTTTCTGAGTAATGAAAAATTTGCAAACTGTTGGAATAATTGCCTATGGTTTTCAGCATTTATCAAGTTCTACATCAAAAGGAAGAGATTAAGCAGATTTATTGAATCTAAGAGAGCTAAGCCTCTTCATGACTCCTCAGTATTCATTGTTTTAAAGAGGATTTTGTGTTCCACCTCAGTTGGAGATCAACATGGAAATGTAGCTACTCTTACAACGGTCTGCTGATTCTGTTCAACTAGGTAGAGAAGAAATAGTAGTAGTCCATGCCAGTTTTGAGCATTTGTTAATTTCTTGCTTTGTTTTCATTGTCTCACAGAGGGGATGATTATATTCTCTAATTTAAGGAGATATTTATAAAATAGAAGTTATAAATTAAATGCTGATTTGCTCTGAGTTATAAAGCACAAGAAGATCCCAAATTATAATGAAAATAAGGTCTTGATCATTTTAAAATTAATTTTAACATTTGAATAATAGAACCTGTGAAAAATACACATTAGTTCTAGTTGAGATTATAAGTAACTTGGGATCATGAGACAGGACAATTGCTTGAACCCAGGAATTTAAGATCAGCCTGGCCATTATCATGAAATGCAATCTCAAAAACAGAACAGAACATTGTTCAAATAATTTTCAAGTTAATAAAATGTTTATAGGGCATACAAATTTGGAGAGTATATGAAAAAGTTCTGATACAAGATCTAAAACATTATTAAGTATGGAATTATATTTTATCAGTGTTTTTCTATGAGTATTAAAATACCAATTTCATTACTTTTTTTTCAAACATAGCAACAGGAATCTAATTCTTCAATATATGAAAGCACAATCTAGAACATCAGTAAATTTCAGTCCAGGTAATACTTACAAAAGTGAGTTACTCTTGGTGTTCATGCCCTGTGTAAATAAGAGTAAGAAAGTTTGATCACAAAAGAACAGTGGAAAAAAATAAATGTTCAAATTCCATTCATATTTTTCTTAATGTCTTTCTTGATCATATAGAATACAGGATAACAGTAGTTAATTATAGGAAATTTATCATCTAAATTATATTGTTTGAAGAAATTTTATATTAATTTTGAACCTGAAATTTTATGTCTTTGCAGAAGTAAGAATAATATTTTTAAATTAATACATTGTGTTTCATATATGGTCACATGATAGCAAATTGGACTTGTTATAAAAACAGGTGTTCTTGTCAACTATTAATATCAACTCCTATTGTGTGCCCAAATTAGTGAATTCCACAGTGTTATTTCTATGCACTCATATAAAATCTTGAATCCTGACCACTCTGCTTATTTCCATTTTTCTCCTCCCCTCTCTTTTTCATCCCCAGTTACCTTCCCTCTTCTTTAATATTCCCTCCATCATTTTGAAGTCATTCTTATTTTCTTCCCAGATTCCACATATTAGGGAAAGAATGTGATAATTTTATTTTTGTTTCTGATTTTTTCATGTTAACATAATGACCACCCTTTCCATTCATTTTACAGAATGTTGTCTTTGTTTTTTTTTTAACCTTTATATTGGGGTTTTTAAATATACCATTTCCTACTATCCTGGGCCTTAAAATTTCTACTCAAAATCTAATATTTTTCTGATGTGTTTATGATTGCTTTGGCCTTTATTATGGATTTCAGTTTGCCTTTGGTAATTTTGTAGACTATGATTGGGACAGGTTCTTTTCTGGCCATGTCCACTTGATATTCTAAAATCATATACCTGGATGTCCATAATTTTCACAAGACATAAGAAATAGTTTCTTTTATTCACTGAGAAAGCTTGCATTGCCTGTAGCCTGTACCTCTTCTCCACTGTGTGTACCAGTGATTCATATAAGATGAATTGTGTCTAGTGGGTTTGGAAGTTGTTTACAATCATTTTAATTGTTGTTGATATTGTCTGGATGTGATATTTCATCATCAACTTAAAGCTCTGATATTTTTTCTTTCACTTGATATAGTCTATGCGTCTGACTTCAACTGGATATTTTTATTTGAGGAATTGGGCTCTTTATTTTCAAGATTTCTAATTGATTCTTTTCCAGAATACGTACTGAATTGTTCTTTCATGCCCTGTTTCATTTTCCTTAATTTACTCAGTTTTCTTTGCTTTATCTTTGAATTAATTCAATATTTTAATACACTTTTAAAATTTTTTTCTGGCATTTTTGTCTATTGCATTATCTTTGCAAAGAGTTTCTAGAGTTATAAACTATGAAACAGTCATGCTACCTTGCTTTTTATATTTCTTATATTTCTATATTGAAATTTGTACATCTTCAGGGATATATATCTTTTCCACATTTATGTGAGTGACTGCTTAGGAAATAGATTTCCCTGGATGATGTGTCCTATGCTATTGGCTAAATGTATAATGTTGAATTCTTTTCCAAATGGTGTCTGTATTGTGGTTTCCTATTTCTTATCTGTGATTCATGAGTTGTGATAGTTTGCACTGTCAAGTAACAACTTTCTGTGTCAGTGTTGTGAGAGTAAAGTCATGTTGGTGGAATAGTAAATAGGGATATAGGCAGTAGAGTATCTGAAATGCATTTTCTGTGGTGGTTCCTCCAAACTTGTCCATAATGTGCTGTTTGTAAATATGTCCGTAAAAATAAAGGCTTTTTATCTCTGTTCTTATTTTTAATTTTTTTTCAGCACCAGGTTTTCTTTTTTCTTTTTTTATTTGTTTTACTTAGTTACACATGATAGTACAATGATCTTGACATATCATACATTTGAATCAGATGGGACATAATTTCTTATTTTTCTGAGTGTACAGGTGGCAGAATTACATTGGTTGTGCAGTCATGTATGTACCCCCGGCAATAATAATGTCTATTTTATTCTGCTGTCCTTCCATTTCCCCTTCCCCTCCCATTTCCTTCCATCACTTCTCTCTACCCAAGCTAATGTGACCCACTTTTTCTTCTTTTCTTTCCCCTCACATCGCCATACTTGTATTCTGTATAACAAAGAGGGTGTCCTTCCCTATTCCATGCAATTCCCATTCTTCCTCCCTTTCCCTCCCAGCTCTCTTCCCTATGTAGTAGTAATTTTCTTCTCATACTCTTCCTCCCTACCCCATTTTGAATCACCTCCCTTATATCAGAGAATGGCATTTGTTTATTGGGAATTGGCTAACTTCACTTAGCATAAATTGCTCTAATGTCATTCATTTCCCTGCAAATGCCATGATCTTTTTATTTTTTAGTGCTGAGTAATATTACACTGTGTATAAATGACACTTTTTTACTTATTTTTTATTATTTTTAGTTGTTCAAAACGTTACAAAGCTCTTGACATATATTTCATACATTTGATTCAAGCAGATTATGAACTCCAATTTTTTTATTTTTTATTTTTTTTTATTATTAGTTCTTCAAAACATTACAAAGCGCTTGACATATCATATTTCATACATTTGATTAAAGCAGATTATGGACTCCCATTTTTACCCCATATACATATTGCAGATTCACATTGGTTCCACATCCACTTTTTTACATACTGCCATACTAGTGTCTGTTGTATTCTGCTGCCCTTTTTATCCTCTACTATCCCCCTCCCCTCCCCTCTCCTCCCTTCTTCTCTCTCTACCCTATCAACTGTAATTCATTTCTCTCTCTTGTTTTTTTCCTTTCCCCTCACTTCCTCTTATATGTAATTTTGTATAACAATGAGGGTCTCCTTCCTTTACCATGCAATATGAACTCCCATTTTTACCCCATATACATATTGCAGATTCACATTGGTTCCACATCCACTTCTTTACATACTTCCATACTAGTGTCTGTTGTATTCTGCTGCCCTTCCTATCCTCTACTATCCCCCCTCCCCTCCCCTGCCCTCCCCTCCCTCCCATTTTCTCTCTCTACCCCATCTACTTTAATTCATTTCTCTCTCTTGTTTTGTTTTCCGCTTTCCCCTCACTTCCTCTTATATGTAATTTTGTATAAAAATGAGGGTCTCCTTCCTTTACCATGCAATTTCCCTTCTCTCTCTCTTCCCTTCCCCCCTCTCGACCTTGTTTAATAGTGATCTTCTTCTCATGCTCTTCCTCCCTATTCTGTTCTTAGTTCCTGTCCTTATATCAAAGATGACATTTGGCATTTGTTTTTTAGGGATTGGTTAGCTTCACTTAGCATAATCTGCTCTCGTGCCATCCATTTCCCTGCAAATTCCATGATTTTGTCATTTTTTTGTGCAGAGTAATACTCCGTTGTGTATAAATGCCACATTCTTTTATCCATTCATCTATTGAAGGGCATCTGGGTTGGTTCCACAGTCTAGCTATTGTGAATTGTGCTGCTATGAACATTGATGTAGCAGTATGCCTATAATATGATCTTTTAAGGTCTTCAGGGAATAGTCCAAGAAGGGCAATAGCTGGGTCAAATGGTGGTTCCATTCCCAGCTTTCCCAGGAATCTCCATACTGCTTTCCAAATTGGCGGCACACATTTTTTTTTATCCATTCATCCATTGAAGGGCATCTAGGTTGGCTCCATGGTCTATCTATTGTAAATTGTGCTGCTATAAACATTGATGTGGCTATGTCCCTGTAGTATGCCATTTTTAGGTCTTTTGGGTATAGTCTGAGAAGAGGAATAGCTGGGTCAAATGGTGGTTCCTTCCCCAGTTTTCCAAGGAATCTCCATTCTGCTTTCCAAATTGGCTGCATCAATTTGCAGTCCCACCAGCAATGTATGAGTATACCTTTTTCCCCACCTCTTTGCCAATACTTGTTGTTTGACTTCATAATTTCTGCCATTTTTACTGAAGTGAGATGGTATCTTAGAGTAGTTTTAATTTGCAATTCTCTGATTGCTAGAGATGGTGAGCATTTTTTTTCTTGTATTTGTTGGTTGATTGTATATCCTATTCTTAGAAGTGTCTGTTCAGGTCCTTGGCCTATTTGTTGATTGGGTTATTTTTATTTTGTTGTTGTTGTTGTTGTTTATCTTTTTTAGTTCTTTATATATCCTAGAGATTAGAGCTGTATCTGATATGTGAGGGGTCAAAATTTGTTCCCAGAATGTAGGCTCCCTATTCACTTCACATATTATTTCTCTTGCTGAGAAAAAGCTTTTCAGTTTGAATTCATCCCATTTGTTGATTCTTGATTTTAATTCTGGTGCTATAGGCATCTTATTAAGGAACTTGGAGCCTAACGCCAAGTGATGGAGATTAGGGCCTACTTTTTCTTCTATTAGTTGCAGAGTCTCTTGTTTGATTCCTAGATCCTTCATCCATTTTAAGTTAACTTTTGTGCATAGTGAGAGATAGGGATTCAATTTCATTTTGTTGCATATAGATTTCCAGTTCTCCCAGCACCATTTGTTGAAGATGCTATCCTTTCTCCATTGCATGCTTTTAGCACCTTTGTCTAATATAGGCTAGTTGTAATTTTGTCGATTTGTTTCTGTGTCCTCTATTCTGTAAAATTGGTCTACCAGCCTGTTTTGATGCCAGTATCATGCTGTTTTTGTTACTAGAGCTCTGTAGTATAGTTTAAGATCTGGTATAGCTATAGCACCTGTTTCACTCTTCCTGCTTAGAATTGCTTTAGCTATTCTGGGTCTCTTATTTTTCCAGATAAAATTCATAATTGCTTTTTCTATTTCTGTGAGGAATGCCATTGGGATTTTGAACAGAATCATGTTGAATATGTAGAATGCTTTTGGTAATATGGCCATTTTAAAAATGTTAATTCTGCCTATCCAGGTTTTATTTTTATTTTTTTTAGATATATATGACAGAAAAGTGCATTTTTTACATACATAGACTATAACTTATTATATTTAGTATCAGAGAGAACATTTGGCATTTGGTTTTTTGGTATTGGCTTATTTCACTTAATATAATAGTCTCAAGTTCCATCAATCTACCAGCAAATGCCATAAATTTCAGTCTTCTTTATGGATGAGAAATATTCTATTGTGTATATGTACTACATTTTCTTTAACCTTTCATCTGTTGAAGGGTACCTGGGTTGTTTCCATAGCTTAACTATTGTGAATTGTGCTGCTATAGATATTGATGTGGCAATGTCACATTAGTATGTTGATTTTAAGTTATTTTGTTATATATGTAGGCCCGACTCTCCATCATGTTAGCCTAGGAACTGACTTCCTTAACAGTACTTCTAAATTGCAACAAATAAAATAAAAAAATCAACTGAGTTGATAACTGGTTGAATGGTGTTTCCATTCCAAATTTTCTGAGGAATCTCCTTACTGTTTTCCAGAGTGCTTGCACGAATTTGCAGCATCACTAGCAAATTTTGAGTGTAACTTTTTTCCTCACATCCTCTCCAGCATTTATTGATATTTGTATTCTTGATAATTGCCATTCTGACTGGACCAAGAATGTAATATTAATGTAGTTTTAATTTGCATTTTTCTAATTTCTAGAGATATTGAGCATTTTAAAAATGTATTTGTTGACCAATTTTATTTCTTTTTCTGTGAACTACCAGTTCAGATCCTTTACACATTTATTGACATCTTGTGCCCACTAGGAGAGACTATAGGCCCAAATATATTGGATTATTTGTGTATGTGTGTGTGTATGTGTGTTAAAGTTTTTTGATTTTTTTTTTCATGGGGACAAGTACTGTGGCTTCAACTTAGGGGCATTCAGCCACTTAGACACATCCCCAGTACTATGTTTTGCATTTTATTTTATTTTATTTTTATTATTTTTAGTTGTAGATGGACACAATTTGTTTGTTTATTTATTTATTTATTTATTTATTTATTATTTATATATTTATTTTAATGTAGTGCTGAGGATCAGACTCATGGTCTCACACCTGCAAGGCAAGTTCTCTAACACTGAGCCACAGTCCAATCACTGTTTTGCATTTTATTTAGGTTCAAAGTTGCTTGGTGCCTCACCATTCCTGAAGCTGAAGCTGGCTTCAAACTCTTGATTCTCCTTTTATCATCTCCTGAGCTGGATTTTTTTGAGTTCTTTGTATCTCCAGAAAACTAATGTTCTGAGGTGCAGTTAATAAAGATTTTCCTACATTTTGTAGGGTTTCTGTTCCTGTTCTTTTTATTTTTTTTTCTGTGAGAAAGCTTTTTACTTTGTTACCTTCCCATTTATTGATTCTTGATTTTATTTGTTGGAATTTAGAAGTCTTATTGAGGAAGTCAGTTCCTAAGCCAAGATGATGGAGAGTTTGGCCTATATTTTCTTCTACTGGGTACTTTGAGTTGAGTTTTGTGCAGGGATAGGAATAGGGGTTCAATTTTATTCTGCCACATACATATTTTCAGTTTTCTCAGTACCATTTGTTTAAGCGTTGTCTTTTTCTTTTAATTTATGTTGCTGGTGCCTTTGTCTAGTTTGAGATAACAATATTTATGTGATTTTTTGTCTCTGTAATGTCTTTTTTGTTCCATTGGACTTTTGCCTGTTTTGGTGCTAATCCCATGCCATTTTTGTAACTATATAGTATAATTTGAGATTAAATATTGTGATGCCTGCTGTCTCCTTCACTTTTCTCACTAAGGATCATTTTGCATATTCTGGGCCTCTTGTTTTTCCAAGTGAATTTCATGACTGCTTTTTCTATTTCTTTGTGAAATATCATTGAGATTTTAATAGGAATTGCATTAAAACTATAGCATTTTGGTAGTATGGCAATTTTGATAACATTACTTCTTCCAATCCATGAGCATTGGAAATCTTCCATCTTCTAAAGTCTTCTTCAATTTCTTTCTTTAGTGTTTGGTAATTTTCATTATAGAGTCCTTTCACTTCTTAGATTGTTTCCCGATTTTTCGAAATATTTTTTAGTCTATTGTGATTCATCAGCTGAACAACAATTTGTGTACAGGACCATAATTGACTTATGAGTGTTAATTCTATATCCTGGTAGTATGCTGAGCTTGTTTATGAGTTCTAGAAGTTCTGTGGTAGTGCTGGATGCAGTGGTGCATAACTGTAATCCCAGCAGTTGGGAGGCTTAGGCAGGAGGATCGTGAGTTTAAAGACAGACTAAACACCTCAATGAGAACCTGTCTATAAATAAAACACAAAATAGGCTGGTGATGTGGCTGAATGGTTGAGTGCCGTGAGTTCAATCCCAAGTACCCAAAACTAACTAACTAAATAAAAGACAGGAGTTAACGAATTTATAATCAAACTTCTAAAAATATTCAAGAAAAAAAAACACTTTTGATATTTCTGAAAAAAAAAGAGAGATTTTATTTACACAGTTATTCTTTTATGGTTTACAGTTACTTTATTTGCAGAAGACTTCAAGAAAGGAATTGAAGTTTATAGGTGTATATATTGAATATATATATGAACCTAAAATACTTTGTTCACCAATACCATTTTTTGAGCCTTGAGAAAAATACAGGTTTTCAAGATATGTAAATGTTCATTTTCTTTTTTAAATTTCTTGACCTTCTATAAGAGAAATAATCAATGGAATACTTCCAATAAAATAAATCTACACAACACAAATCATATAAAATTTGAAAGCTTTTGTGAAAAAGAAAAAAAAAAAAAATATATATATATATATATATATATATATATATATATATATATATATTAGTTTACTGGCAATTTTGTACATAAAATATTTTATTCTACAATAGATGATTTTGGAAAAATAAAGCATAAAAATTATCATAAATCTTTGGTAATTATAATAAGTTAGAAAAGCCGCTGTGACATCAATAATAAATCATGGCAAGACATGTAAAAACACTGATTGTTTTAGAAAACCAAAATTAATTCTGTTTAAAATACAGTGCAAAATAAGTACTTTATTTTTTTAATTTCTTTTTTTAGTTATACATTACAATAGAATATATCTTCACATATTATACATTCATGAAGTATAAGTATAACTACCTATTCTTGTGGTGGTAAATTATGTGGAGTTACACTGGTTGTGTATTTATATATAAACATAAGAAAGTTATTTCCAATTTATTCTACTATTTTAAAAATATTTATTTTTTAGTTGGACACAATATCTTTATTTATATATTTTCATTTATTTATTTTTTTAGTGTGGTGCTCAGGATCAAACCCAGGGCCTCACATGTGCTAGGCGAGCACTCTACTGCTGAACCACAACCCCAGCCTGTATTCTACTGTTTTTAATTACTTTTATATAATTCCAAAGCAATGACAACATGAACATAGAAGATAATAAAAGAAATAAGGAGGATAAAATATCACCATAAAAATCTATTAACTACAAATTAAGGGTTTTTTAATATTTGAAAAAAAATATAAGAAATCAACAAAAGTTGAAAAGTAAAGTAGTAAGTTCTTTTTCATCAGTAATTTAAGTTCACATAAACTATTTTGAAAAACTAATAAGAACCCAAAGTGTGACTAACAAGATTAAACCTAAAAATATATTAACTATGTCAGATGTAAGTCTACAGAAGATTCTCTTCAAATATAAGCTCACAAATAGACTAAAAATAAAAGGATAAAACAAATGTTACATTCAGAATTGCAAAGATGATAATAATTATGCAAATGAGACAAAGTATAATATTATATAAATAATATTATATAACATGATAAGTTGGAAATCAAAAGTGAAAGTTAAACCCAAAAATTTATGAACATGAGTTTAAAGCCATATGAGCAATTAAGTAAGGCCCTAAGGAACTTAGCTACACACTGTCACAAAGTAAAATAAAACTCAGCTGCTGGCCAGGCAAGGTAACACATGCCTGTAATTCAAGCAGCTTGGAAGGCTAAGACAGCCAGATTGTGAGTTTAAAGCCAGCCATATCAAAAGCAAGATCTAAGCAACTCTAGAAGGCCATATCTCTTAATAAAATACAAAATGGGTCTTGGGATGTAGCTCAGTGGGTGAGTGCTCCTGAAGTCAGTCCCCAGTACCCTTCCCCAAAAAATGGCTGTCAATGTGTCTCAGTGGTTAAGCACATCTGCTATAAAAAAAAAGCAGCCTATAGCACCCAAAGCAATCTAAGAATTTCATGTAATACCAATCAAACAATCAAAATTAGTTTTGCATAAACAAAATAAGTTATTTAAAAAATTCAATAGAATATTCTGGGTACAAAAATAACTACACATATTAAATTTTTTTAAAAATTCTTCCTGATATAAAAATGATAAAAAGCTACAATATTCAATCGATTTATGTTAACTTTGGGTTAAATGGGAAAGCCATAAGTAATAAAATTGAGATTACATCAATTAGCCCTCAACTTTATGGTCAAATGAAAAATATACTTACAGGTCTATGATCATTACAACAACAATCAAGAGAGGAAATATGAAAATCCAATCAAATATCATTTCACATGATTTCTTGAAGGCAATTTGGAAGAATTTTTTTTCAAAACTTTACAAAGAAAAGAAATTATATAATATCTAAATTGATCAACTTTTAGCATAGTATGGAAAGTGAAACAGTCATTCACACACACATGCACACACACACACACACACACACACACATACAAAATACCAGTTAACTCTACTTATGAGAGTTGTCTACTGCAGCAAACTATAAAGACCAAAAGAAATGGCATAAGGAATAAAAAAGTGAAACAAAGGAGCACTTGTTTGGAGGACAAATGAACTTACTTTTTATGTGATAAAAATTTTCTTCAAAAAAATGTTACAAAACAATTTGAATGTACACTATTGACCAGGAAAATTAAAATATATAAAACAGTAAGTTCAATAAAGTTATACAGTTGGGATCACAATTAGAAATTTGGCAAATATATAAAAGATAAACAGAATTGTGAAAATCTTTATGGTACATTTAAAATGCTAAAGTCTTACTTCTAGAAAAAGAACACATTCATCTCTATAGAGATGATGAATATGTGATTAATTCTAGCTATTTGGAAGGCTAAGGCATAGAAATACAATTTCAGCTTCATCCACTTAGTAAGAGTCTATTTCAAACTAAAAGTCAAAAGGGACTGGAGATGTAGCTCAATATTATAATAACTTCTGATATTTATATATACATATCTATATCTATATTTATATCTATATATATATATAGATATATATACACACACACATACATATACACTGAAAAGCAGTTATTCAAACTGAGAGACACAAGTAAGTATATGTAATATGATTCACATGGCCTTATAATTCTTGGCTGTTGTTTGTTATTTGATTTTATTCATCACATGATCTTGTGTTAGCTAAAGATTTTTCATATTAATTATATAAAAATGGACTTTTAGTTTGCTTTTTAAATTCAGTAATGAACTCTTTAAATTTCTGGACATTTTATCCTCTTCTGGTATAGTTTTCTTTTGGAAATGCTATGTGGAGCATAAATAGACATTGAAAATAATTCTTTCCTTTGGATGACTGTTACCAAATTGCCTTCTTTATAGAACACTGATTTTAGATTATTCCTAAGGGAGTGTTAATTACTATTGACAGATGCTGTCCATTTCTAATGTATGTTGATGATTTGTTCTTACTTGGCATGGGCATAGGAAATAAAATAGCTTTAAAGGGAAAATGTTTTCTTTAATGAAGATAAGATATAGGAAGGTGGGTGATAAATAAAAAAATAAATAAGCTTTAAGATTCACACATGACAAGACTGCATTTCTAGCTTTTCTAGTTGCAAAGTGTGTCATCTTAGAAACAATCCTTCTCAGAATGAATGACTGAAACAGCAATGACTATTATTACCATCAGTGCTACTGTTATCGTTTTAAGCCTGAAAATAGCTTTTTTCATGCTTGACCTTTAGCTGACTGTGAGTTATAATATATTACATCACACTAGGAATTATATGGAGCTTTATTTATTTAAATTTTTAACCATTTCAGATGAATTACTTCATCATAGTTACTGCCCATTGAAGAATTTTAAGTTTGTAACTTCTTCCCTTTTGGGACAAGAGGTTTCCTTTTTAAAAAGTTTTGTATTTGCTTTTCTTTTAGACATATAAATCATTTCCACATAGGAGTTATTTAAAATTTTAACTTTCCTTTTGAGCCCCATTTATTTTTTTTTCCTCTTATCTAAAATTTCAAGTACTTTGATTAGTGAGACTGATGGTAATGAACATCTTTGTCTTTTTCCTGATTTTGGAGAAAAAATTCTTGTTCACTATACTATTGGCTTTGGTTTTAAAATACTTGGTCTTCATTATCTTATTGTAAGTTCCTCCTATTTCTAGTTCCTCAGGGATTTGTCATGAAGGCCCATTAGATTTTGTCAAAGGCTTTTCCTGCAGCTGCTGAATGATCAGGCAGTTTTGCCCTTGATTCTATTTGTGGTGTATTAGTTTAATTGATTTGCATGTATTAACCAACTTGAAAGTGTGAATGATTATTTTGTATGTGAAACTAGAGACTCAAACCAGGAGGACAGTACCACTGATCCACATCTCCAACCCCTTTTATTGTTCACTTTGATACAGGCCTTACAAAATTGCCCTGGCTGGTTTTGAAATTATAGTGTACCTGAAACAACTTCCTGACTTTCTGAGAATATAGACACATACCACCATGCCTGACAGTGTATGTTCTTTTCTGATGTGTTGTTAAATATGGTTAAATATGATAATTTTTATACTCTGTTCCTCAAAGATGTTGGTCTATAGTTTTTTCCATATTAACTTTTCCAGTCAGGTAATACTTTGCAGAATTGCTTAGGAAGCATCTTTCCTTTGCTATTAAATGTAATGGGGGGGTTGATATCAGTTATTATTTAATTATCTAATAAAATTTAGTCATGCTTTCACCTCTGGTCCTGGGGGCTTATTATTGCTACAATTTAAATTCTTATTATTTAGCCATTTTTTTTTGTTTCTCTCTCTTTGATTCAATTTTTGTAGACCATATCTATTGATATCTCCTAGATTTTTTCATTTATTGTAATTAATATCTTCAAAATAGTCTTCTAGATTTTCATATTTATTGAAATATAAGTTTTCCAAATAGTCTATAGAGATCTTCTGGATTTCAATGCTTTCTTTTAAAAATATTTCTGTTATTGTTTCTAGCTTTATTCATTTGTATCTTTCTATTTATTTTAGTTACCTTAGCTAAGGGTTTATGTATCTTGTTAACCTTTTAAAAAACAACTATTTGTTTCATTATTACCAGACTATGTTTTTTCAATTTAATAATTTGACTCTTATGTTTATTATTTATTTTCTTATATTGGTTTTGGAATTTAGTTACTGATGATTTTTTCTTAGACATTGGGATGTTTCATTAGATTTTTAATTTGAAATATCTCAAAATTTTAAATATATATAGCCATTGCTATAAGCCACCCTTATACAACTGATTTTGCTGGATCAGGGAAGGGAAGTAGGAAGAAAAAAGAAAGGTACTTGGTAGTAACATTGATGAAAATATGTTATGTGCATTACTGTATATAGTATCATAAAGCCCATTATTATGTATACATACAGTATCTCAATAAGAAAAAAATAACTATTTGTAATGTATTCTATAAATTTGTAGATGATGTGTTTCAATTCTAATTGGGTTCTAAGGTTTTATTTATTTATTTATTTTAATTTTTCCTTGACCTCATCATTATATAACTGCATTGTTCATTCTCCAAGTGTTCACACAGTTTCTTTAGTTTTACTTGCTGTTTATTTCATTTTCCTTATTAGCTCATTATTCATGAATAATGTTGGGGTTTATTTTGAAACAAGTATACAATATGTTGTACATTTTTTCCACTTTGGTCCCTCGTACTCTGTTTTTCTCTTCATCTGTTATCTTTCTTCTACTCCACTGATCTTCTTCAATTTCATATAGTTGTTTTAATTAGTGAATCATTGATATACATAAAGGTTAAACTCAATGTGATATATTCATAAGTGTACACAGGAAAGTTTATTCAGATTCATTCTACCATTCTTCCTTTGGTTGTCCCTCTATTCCTCTCAATCTTCTTTCTCTACTCCACTGATCTCTCTTCTATTTCCATGGAACCCCCCCCCCCCCACTATTTCCCCTTTATTTTTTTATCCAACTTTTTAATATGAGAGAACTTAGTCAACCCTTGGCTTTCTGATTATGAGTTATTTCACTTAGTGGGATCTTTTCCAGTTCCATTCATGTACCAGGAAATGCCATTTTTTTCTTATTGAGTACTGAATAAAACTCCACTATGTATATATGCCACATTTTTTTATCCATTAATCTTTTGATTGATACCTAGGCTTTTTTATAGCCTGTCTATTTTGAATTGTTCTGCTATAAACTGTGATGTGGCTGCATCCCTATAATATGAATATATATATATATATATATATATATATATATATATATATATATATACAGCAAGGACTGGGAGAGCTGTATTATATGTTACTAGTGTTAAAAGGAATATCTATGTCATTTTTCAGTGTGTCTGTACTAATTTTCAGTCCCACCAGCAATGTGTGAATGTACCTTTCTTCTGCATCCTCATCAACATTTACTATTGCCTGTACTCTTGATAATTGCCATTCAGAAGAGAATGAGATAAAATTGAATATAGTTTTGATTTTTGTTTCCCAAACTGCTAGAGATTTTGAACTATTTTTCATATTTATTGTCCATTTGCAATTCTGTTAAGAAGGATCCCTTTAGTTTTGTCCATTTATTCTGTGGGTTATTGATTTTTAGATGATGAGTTTTTAAACTTCTTTATATATTCTGCATATTAACCTCCTATTTGAGAATCAGGTGGCAAAGATCTCACATTATTTAGGCTCTATCTTTATGCTCTTATTTGTTTCTATGGTGTTTTGAATTTTTATATTTGATGTCATCCAACTTATTGATTCTTGTTTTTTTTTTTTTTGGTAGGATACCAGAGATTGAACTCAAGGGCACTCAACAACTAAGCCACACCCGTATTCCTATTTTTGTATTATATTCAGACACAGAGTATCACTGAGTTGCTCAGTGCTCACTTCTGCTGAGGCTGGCTTTAAACTCACAATCCTTATGCCTGAGTCTCCCAAGCAGTTGTATGTGACACCACACATGGCTCCTCTTAATGAGTCTTGGTTTCATTTCTTATACTTTATACGTTTTGTTAAGACAATTAGTGCTTGTCAAAATGCCAAAGTGTTCAACTTACAATTTTATCTAGCAATTACAGAGTACTTGTGTAATTCATAAATCTTTTATGTACTCTGAGTTGATTCTGTGAAGGGTGAGAGAGAAGGATCAAGTTTTATTCTTCTTCATGTGTGCATCCAGTTTTCCTAGACATACTTGTTAAAAAAGACTATATATGTTGTTTTCTAAAAGCAATCCATTGTGATGTGATAAGGAGTAGAGGCAATTATTCTAATTTTTTTGTATTTACTAATACTTGCTTTGTATCCTAATATATGATCTATTATAAAGAAAGTTCCTTGTGTTGCTGAAAAGAATATTAGGTCTGCTGTTTTTCAGATGAAATAGTGTGTAGACAACTATTAAATTGGTATTATGTGAAGTAAAGGTGAGATTTAGAAACTTTATTGATGTTTTCTCCATATAACCAGCCACTGGTTACAATGGTATTAAAGTCACTCACATTTATGATTTTTATTAGACTTATCTGTTCCTTTAGCCTGGATAGTAATTATTTTATAAAAGTTGGGTTCACTGCCATACACATGCAAATATTTATAACCATTTATCTTCTTGTTGGATTTTTCTCTTTAACACTATGTAGTGACCTTTTTTGTCACCTTTGGGTAATTGTTGCTTGAAGTCTGCTGTATCAAGTATAAAAATAACTACTACTTTTTTTCTGGCTTACATGTACATGGAATAGATTTTCATCCTTTCACTTTTATTCATAAACATCTTTCCATGTCAGGTGTGTTTCTTGTAGATAGTATATATTTGGGTCTTTTTAATTAATTATTTCAGTCTATGTCTTTTAAGTTCATAATTAACACAATGTGAATTCAGTGTTAGGATAGTGAGATTTGTTTCTCTCTAATATAGGATTTACACTTAATACTCAATTACTTATCTACTGTTCTAGTGCCATTTATTCTATTGTAATCTCCCTTGATTTATTCTAATCTTCTTTTTGTGTATATAGAATCTCATTGTGAATCTTTTGCAATGGCAGCTTAGATGTCATAGTGTTTTTACTTTATTCTTGTATTGGAAGTTCTTTATTTATGCTTTGATTCTGAAGAATAACTTTGATGCAGATAACAATGTATACTGGCAATATTGAACTAAGACAGATGAGACTGGACACCAGAGTAATTAGCATAAGCAGGTTTATTGTCTGCAGACTGTCCAGCAGGGGCTTTCACCTAAAACAAATCCTCCCTCTGAATGCCAAGTCTAGACATTCTTTGAACTTTATAACCAGTGGTAGGCAGGAGGTGCTTGGAGATGTACCTTTTTGCAGTGGTCTACATAAAAGTGATTTTTTTGAGTTCTCAGAAGGTACCTATTATCCCATTTCTTAGAACAGTTTGGGATTTTGCAGATTATACGATAAAAGCGGAGTTTGTGGTTAAATTTATTTTTTGTAGGACAGAGCTGAGCAGTAGAAAATAGAGCATCTAAATACAGTTGAGCCCTTTTGCAGAGATCCTTGCTGATATTTTGTTAAAAAGAAAAATTATGGTGAGAGTCTCTGGAGAAGCTTAATTAAGATGAATATGTGGAGGAGGATGTGCTGCTGCAGTGTTTTTCTTTCAGTGTTTGGAATATATTATTGCATGTTCTGCTGGCATTTAGAGTTATCCAGCTACATTACCATTTATCAATAACTTGGTGCTTCTCTCTTGAATTTGTAAAAATCTTTCTTTTCTCTGAATGTTGTCATTTTAACCCAAATATGATGTTGAGACATTCTTTATGGCCATGTCTGTTAGGTTTTCTAAATGTTTTCTGTACCTGGATGTCCATCTTGTTCTCACAATTAAGGAAATTTTTCTGGAGTAAGTTCACCATGTTTTCTATTTCATTAGTCCTTATACACTCCTTCCTTCAATACCTTAGTCTTCAATTGGTCATTTAAAGTTATCCTAGAATGATTGTATATTGTTTTAAAGTCTCTCCTTTTTAGTAATATACGAAAATTCTACTTCATCTACCTTGTCTTCAATACTTAACATTCTTCAAGACATATTATACTGGTCATATTTCCCATTTGGAATTTTAGTTGAATTAATAAAACTTATGATTTTTAAATTTTCTACTTTTGTTATTTTTTTCTGAAACTCTATCTCCTTGTTGTAATATTCTTTTGAAACTTGAATTGCCTTCATTAATTTATTTCTTAGTACTTTGATTTCTTAAATAATTTTCACAGTAGTTTGAATTCTTTGCTCAGCATATTTTCCACATCAGTGTATGTGGATTAAGTTGTTGGGGAAATAAGAACTTTGGTAGTATCCTAGTGGTTGCTCTTTCTTGTTTCCTAATTTAATGTTCAGTGAGGTTTTTGTATACTTTCAAATATCAGAGTGTCTCTCAGATTCATCTTTAGAATTTTGTTGGGCATTTATCCAGTGATCAACATCAAAGAGCAAATCATGATGTAAATTGATATATAGAAAGTAAGAACCACTCATTATAAAATCATTGGATATGTTTGTTAAAACATGAGCACTCATATGTTTTAAAAGTTGAAGTAGTGAAAAAATAGTGAGGAAAACATTGAAATGGTATCAACTTATCAAGTTGCAGCAACACGGTGAGTTGGAGTGTCACTAGAGGAGCTGAATTATTAGGTTTATTTCCAGACCTTCTTAGAGAAAAGTTGGAAAATAAGAAAAAGGTGGGGACTAAAGCTAATGAAGAATGAGAAGGGTAAAGATGACAGACAAGAAAAAAGGGGGAAAAAGCAGGTGCTAATTGTTAAGGGAGGTGAATACAGGTTAGATATTAGAAAGTGGAAGAGCAGAGTATTAGAAAAATAAGAAGATTTGAGTTTCCGTTACCAAAGCTGGTCTAAAAGATAAAGTAAAAATTTCTAACAGTTCTGGTCTTTGTCAATATTGAAAACAAATAAAGGAATGAGATTCAGATAATAAAAAGCTATATTTGGTTTATCATAAATAAACATAAACATATGTTATTTTCTGTGAATGTATATAATTAAATAACATATGAAAGATTTATAATTCCTAAGACCATAAATACTACCCAAAATAATAAAATCATTAAATAAAAAGAGGGTATATTATGGGATGGTCAGCAAAGTCATGGCCTGGTAAAATGTTTCCTGGAAAATGTAAATAATAATAATAAAGAGTAAACAGAAATAATGTGTAGAGACAGGGAAGGTGGCAGAGTGGTGCTTTGTCCATGTGGCCACGTTTATTTAGAACAATAGGTTACAATAGGTTATTAGTATCAGTAAGGTTACTTATTCTGTAGTTACATTTTACAGTTACATTATGTAATGTTAGGAGCTTTGTGCAGCTCTCAAGAATGTCCATTGTTCACAGTTACTGTTAGGCAGGCAGCTCCAGGAGTACTTGTGCTTGGTGAAACATTGTAGTTAATAATACATTTAACGATGCTTCCAATGCTCCTGATCCACATGACACATTCTGTTGCAAAGGAATGAATTGCCCCATAGAAAATCTAAATGATGGGCCATTGCATCTTAGTTTAGGGCATATAAACAGATCAAGTGAATGCATAAATCTTTCATTCTGAGTCTGTCCCTGTGCAAAGGGGAAGGACAAAAGGATGAAGATATAGAAATTGTATTTTTAGATAGAGTTTTTGAATTGTCAAGAAAAAGAAGTGGAAGTAATCCAAATAAAGAATGTAAAAACAAATCAAGACCACAGATCTAGAGGTTGCTTATGAAAAAGCAACGGGAAGGAGAAATGAGGAGGGAACCAAATAAAATAACTAGGTAATTTTTAAGATAATGATAAGAAGACTGAGGGAATGCATTGCAGCTGGTTTCAGTATATTTGCATTGAATACAAAGATGAATTTATTACTAATCAGAGATGGTTGTGATCAGGGGAAATGGGTAGAATTGGGGAAACCACCACTATTCTTTTTTTCTCCATAACTACCAAGCATATGGAAGAATGTGGCATTGATGTCAGTAGTTGAGATGAGAAACATATCATTTCAGAAGCATTGGAAATTGTTAAAGATAGTTAATTTGAAGCTGGGGTTGTGACTCAGTGGTAGAGCATGCACCTAGCATGTGTGTGGCCCTGGGTTTGATTTTCAGCACCACGTAAAAACAAATAATAAAGGTATAAAAAAGATAGTTAATCTTCTCTTTGCTGAAACTATGGCTATAGGAATTCTAGAAATGCACTCTGTTACTAAGCTACATCTTCATCTTTAAATAGCTAATTTTCTGATAGGACAGGTATTTCATAAAAATTCTTGAAAGTCTAACAAGATATACCAAACCAGGCTCCTTTTGAAAAGACCAGACTCTATAGGTTAATTCTTTGCATACCAAAGCTTTTATTCTTTGTATATATTCCAATGAATTTGAAATAAAAAATGTATTCATATCTGATAATTATTTGACATTTCAGTTCACTTTTCCTTTTGGATTACCATATTTTAATACTTTATGCTTATTATATATTATTTATTATATTTGGTTCCTATATCTTTTCACATGAGTTGATAAAGAAACTTTCAGTTGGTTAGACCTGAGGATACAGTAAAAGAAGACACACCACTGTCCTGCATGGACAGTGAGCCATAACCCCACCCTGCTAAAGTATTGTATATCAAAGCAAACCCATGAAACCCCATGTTGATTCAGCAAGAATGTATGGGTGGTTTGTCATATTCATGATTTGTGGATTATGTATCCCTTTTGCTTTTTTCTTTCATGAAAATAATTAAACTTCTATGATTATCTTGAGTTATTAACTGAATATTACATAAAATGTACAACCATTATTTATTATCTTCTTCCAAACTCATAGAGCCTATTCTAGATAGTAGATGTTTTCTTCAAAAGAATACAGTAGGGACGACGGAAGCAAGGATATGCAAATCAGATAAATTTTGTAATAAAATTCTCTAGAAAGAACTATATTAAAATATTTGAAATGCTAGATTGTCCCCTAAGTGGTGGGAAGATAGTTAATTTTCTTTTTAGTGAAACCATGGCTATGGAGGACAAATAGCACATGTGAGACCCTGAGTTAAATCCTCAGCACAACATAAAAATAAATAAAATAAAGGTTTTAAAAAATACCCCAGTGTCTATATTGGAATATAAGTTTAAGAATACATTTTTAAAGACACACTAAAATGATTTTGAGAAAAATCTTTATCTCAGACATTTCTAAAATTAAAGTTCCTAAATTAGAATTCTTATACCTGTTAGGTGAATTATGAGACTCTATTTTTTCTCCAGATTTAAAGAAATAAATTCATAGGTGACAATAATTTTCAAATCTTGGGAGATGGACATAAAAATATTGGATTAAGGATAGTGTGTGAAACAAAACCTGTTTAAAATTTAATTTCAATTGTAGTATAATACCCACTGTATTGAATAATTACTTTGAACCCATATAGTACTTGTTGCCCCTGTTTATTCCATGTCCTTCATCACTCATGTGATTATGTCTGTAATCATGCACACAAAGTATTATTTTGTATATTTTATTCATTTCCTGTAAAACTATTTGTAGGAAATTATGATTTTCTGAAGTTGGTTTCTTATTTTGTTTTGTTTAAACCCAGAGTTGTAAATTTAAAATTATTTACACAAACCCACAAACCACTGTGTATATTCCCTTTTATTGCCTTCTTTGCTTTTTTTTTTTTTTCTGCTTGGTGGTTGTTGTTTGTTTGTTTGGTTGGTTGGTTGGTTTACTTTTTAATGGTGGACCTGAACACAGATCCTTTTGCATGCTAAGCAGTGGCTCTATCACAAAGTTTTTCCCATAGAGTGCTCTGATTCATTGGATGATTGAGTAAATAGAAGATTCAAGAAATTGCCCCTAAAGCACCAAGATGAGTCCCTTCAACATAGGAAAATATGAAATTGAAAGACTACATGTAATCCCAGACAACTTAAAAAGTTGCTGTGTTTTATTTCACATGCCATTTGAAACCTTGTTTAACAGTCCAGAGCCTCTTATTCTAGAATCTCAGGTTTGTCCTTTATTTAATAAAAATTAATTCTACACTATCCCAGAAAATGATATGTCCTTTATATTTCTTGGAACATCCCCTCAATTCTGGCCTGCCTTTTCTCTAGTTTTGCACTCTTGCCACCTTTTTATCTCTGCCTATAGGAATGTTCTCCACATTTGTTCTGTCACCAACATTTGGAGCCATTGAGCTACAATGTTCATGTGACCATAAACCTCTCTTTAGTATGTGAAAGACCAAGCTTTTGAAATTTTCCAGAAATCTTCCATAACATGAGTTCAGCTTTACTCTTTATCCGTTTCCCCCAACTTCACTGTCCTCTGTCATTGCTCCTTACCAGTCCCTCTATTTTGAGATAAATACTGACCCATTTAATGCTTGATTTTGTGTCCAACTACAGCCTTCAAGCTTTTTCCAGTATCTGCCTCTGGCTGGTAACTTCACTTCTTTAGTCTCTGCTGAGAAAGCCACTATACCTGTCACCATTTTTTCTCTACTCTCACATACAAGGAACATAATCATTTGGGTTCAAGTAAACTTTTGTCTCCAAGATAATGTAAAAGAGGTCCCCTCAATCCAATAGCCAAAGAACTAGACAAAGGAAGGAGTAATTTGAGGTCAACTGGTAAATATCTAGTAGAACAGCTGAAATGCTAAGGTAGCCCCAAGGAAAGAAAAGCCACTTTATGACAAGGAGATTCATAATCATGAGGGACTGAACAAACAGACTGAGTCTTTTGGAACATATATATTTTCAGAATAATGAATTAACACCTTACATATACAAGATTTTTTTAATAATAGTGTAGAAATTCTCAGTCATTGTGGAAATAACTACTGATTAATAGTTTCTTTTGAAAATTTACTGTTACAAGAAAAAGAATAGAAGATGGTGTGGATTCCTACATTTAAAAAATTAATTTTTTTTAAATGACAGTGGAATGTGTTACAATATTTATTACACATATACAGCATAATTTTTATATCTCTTGTTATATATAAAATATGCTCATACCAATTCATGTCTTCATACATGTATTTTGGATAATGATGACTATCACATTTCACCATTCTTGCTAAACCCTGCCCCCTCCCTTTACCTCCCACTCCTCTGCCCTATCTAGAGTTCATCTGTTTTTTCCATGCTTCCCCTCCCTACCCCACTATGAATCCTACATTTCTTATATTGTTTTTAAAATTAACTTACTTTTTTTTTCATCTTGAGAGGATATAGTTTGAGATGTTTTTGCATATTGAACCAGTTGATATGTAGTTTGTCCCAGGTAGACTGTTGAAGTTTTATATTACTAAAAGCATTCCATGAAGTAGTAAATATCTGGTAGGTACAGTAGTAACCTCTAAGCACAGCTAGTTGGGAGTCTGAGACAGGAGCATGGCAAGTTTCAGCCAGAACACTTTAGAGAGACCCAGTGTCCAAAAAAAATGAGCTTTTGGGTTCAACTCTGGCAGAGTGCTTGCCAAGGTTCCAATGTCCTGGGATTAAATCACTGAGTTCACACAATTATACCCCACCAATAATCATCTAAAAAGGTAAATAATCACCTAAACATCAAGCTTATTATTACTTTTCATTTTTGATAGACTCTTATTCTGTATAAATCTTCTAATTAGTTTAAATATATATATTTAATATAAATATAAATTTAATATTATATATATATATATATATATATATATATATATATTTCAGCTGAATCACTTGATATAAATTATCTGAAGAAGAGGAGGAAGGAAGGTTTTTGTAGCATCAAAAAAAAAGCAGCCACAGATGTGTACACATATATTTTTAAATTCCCGATTTTCTTCTGTGTTACTTGTTTTAAGAAGTTTATAAAGCCAAATATAATTTTCTTTCATAACAGTGCTTTGAAATCCCAAAGTGATAATTGATATTTAAGTCTCAAAATATTTAACTGATTATGACTCTGAAAATAGTATTACAACTTATGATAACATATAGGTAAACATTTGTGCTTCCATTTTTCTATCCTCCTTAAATTATGAAGATGTTAAATGGAGCTTTGAATATCCATTTAAAATAATGAACACATATAATGGCAGTGGCAATTGAGTGCATTAATGATAAAGGATAGTCCTTCCTAATAGGTCAGTTTTAGTTACATATGAACATGCTTTCATGCAAAGTTAAATATTTTATATGGCCTAGACCTCAGTGTCTCTGTCAATGCAAATAGTATCCTCAAAAAAGATATCCAATGGCCTATTAAGGAAATTGAAACCTCCCAGAAAGAGACCATTGCTTTTGGGTTCAAGCGAGACATCTTTAGTTATTTTTTTCCTTTTTTAATTTTTTTTTCAAAATTTTTCCAGTTCATTATGTAAGGGAGTGTACATCAAAGGTAGGAATAAGATTTCAACAGAAAGAGTCTTTCTTAAGACAGGTTTATTGGCATTCTGGCAACTCTCACTCATCTCTGAGATGCTATGTGGCTATGTGACACCAATGTATGATACTATCTCCACTGCCATGCTAAACTTAAGACCTAGCTAGGGGCATGAGGTTGTGGCTCAGAGGTAGAGTGCTCGCCTACCATGCATGAGGCACTGGGTTCAATTCTCATCACCCAATAAAAATAAAATAAAGATATTGCTATAGCTAAAAACAAATATTAAAAAAGACATAGCTATGTAGTATAGAGCATGTACTGGATAGTCTTAAACCAGCTGGATTTCAACTTTGAGTTTCCAGATACCAGACTTTCTTGCCTAATGACCTCCATGTTTTGTTTTGTTGTTTTAAATTTCATGCACAGTTCATAGCTGTCTTTCAGCAGCTCCATCTGATATGCACTGTTTCATCTTTTATAGCAACAAGGATTTTAACTAGACTCCGAGTTAAGATTCCAGAAGATCTATGCATTTCGTGGTTTTGGGTAAAATGGAGTTTGTTTTTATTCACAGCAGAAAAAACTTTCCAAGTGTGAGACCCAGAGACTTCCTGAATTCTATACATGTACCCAGTAAACTTAATTCTGTTACCATTAGATTTTTCCGAGGCCCTAGCACTACTTATCTGTGAATCTCAATCCCCCTTCTTGGAACAGCTTTCTTCCACCATAATCTCAATGAATATGTTTTCAACAAATCAAAAGTATCTTCTAACTGATTTCAGTGTAGTATGCCATTTTTAGGTATTTTGAGTATAGTTTGAGAAGAATAATAGCTGGGTCAAATGGTGGTTCCATTCCTAGTTTTCCAAGGAATCTCTATACTGCTTTCCAAATTGGCTGCACCAATTTGCAGTCCCACCAGCAATGTATGAGTGTACCTTTTTCCCCACATCCTTGCCAGCACTTGTTGTTGTGTGACTTCATAATTTCTGCCATTCTTACTAGAGTGAGATGGTATCTTAGGGTTGTTTTAATTTACGTTTCTGTGATTGCTAGAGATGATGAGCATTTTTTCTAATATTTGTTGATTGATTGTATATCCTTCTGAGAAGTGTCTGTTCAGGTCCTTGGTGTATTTGTTGTTTGGGTTATTTGTTTTTGTTGTTGTTGTTGTTTAACTTTTTGTGTTCTTTGTATATCCTAGTGATTAGAGCTCTATCTGGTGTGTGAGGGGTCAAAATTTGTTCCCAGAATGTAGGTTCCCTATTCTCTTCACATATTATTTTTCCTGCTGAGAAAAAAACTTTTTAGTTTGAATTCATCCCATTTGTTGATTCTTAGTTTTAATTCTTGTGCTATAGGCATCTTATTAAGGAACTTGAAGCCTAACCCCATGTGATGGAGAGTAGAGCCTACTTTTTCTTCTATTAGTTGCAGAGTCTTTGGTTTGATTCCTAGATCCTTCATCCATATTGAGTTAACTTTTGTGCTTGGTGAGAGATAGGGATTCAATTTCATCTTGTTGCATATGGATTTCCAGTTCTCCAAGCACCATTTGTTGAAGATGCTATCTTTTCTCCATTGCATGCTTTTAGCACCTTTGTCTAATATAAGGTAGTTGTAATTTTGTGGGTTGGTCTCTGTGTCCTTTATTCTTTACTATTGGTCTACCAGCCTGTTTTGGTGCCAGTACCATACTGTTTTTGTTACTATAGATCTGTAGTATAGTTTAAGATCTGGTATAGCTATACCACCTGTTTCACTCTTCCTGCTTAGAATTGCTTTAGCTATTCTGAGTCTCTTATTTTTCCAGATAAATGTCATAATTGCTTTTTCTATTTCTGTGAGAAATGCCACTGGGATTTTGATTGGAATCGCATTGAATCTGTAGAGTTCTTTTGGTGATATAGCCATTTAAATAATATTAATTCTGCCTATTCATGAGCAAGGTATACCTTTCCATCTTCTAAGGTCTTCTTCTATTTCTCTCTTTAGGGTTCTATAGTTTTCAAAGAGCCCCTTTGTGATCTGGAGAGTGGTTCAGATAAATTCTCAGTGACTCATGTCCTCTTCCTCCACATCCCAGTTTTCTGAAGGTGTAAGTGGAGGAGAGGGAGGGGCCACCTAGCATCCCACTGTTGAAGAGAAACAGCCTGGGGCTGGAGTATTCTGCTTCCTAAAAAGCAGACCCAGGCTATATAATGTGAGGTGGTGGAATGCAGGGACTAGAAGAGCTCAGCCCAGCATGACAGGATGTGGGACTGAGGAAAAGCTAGGTTTGAGGCAGAGATCAGGTTACCTACCATACCCTGTGCTCCCTGCCTAGTTGGTGGAGGGACTGGTCATCATTTGTCATTTCTTTTGGGGCTCCTCCCAGCCCAGGCTCTAGCTCCCTCCCTCTTCCCAACAGCCTAGATTTCATTTCAGCTCCAGAGCACACCCTCTCTTTCTCCCTGACTGCAGGGCTGGGAATCTAGCTGGGTGGAGTTTGGCTCCCCTCCCTGGGGAAGGAGGAAGTGAGGGGAGCTTTGAAGGTGTGATGAACTGCTCCTTCATGTGTGTTGGTGATGAGGGACACATGCTAACCCTGGGAAGCTGACTCCTTGCCCTGAGTCACAGGGAGGGGTGGGCAGGGCATAAAAGTGAGCTGGACAGAGGGAAGAAGGGGCTGTTCCAGAGTGGGTGGAGGTGATTCCCTAGTGGATTATTCTGTCCCTATGCTGTGGTGGATGCGTGATTCCCTACAGTGTAGTCATTGTCCCCTACTGGGGGCTGAGTAACCTAGTGTTGCCGCCAGGCCCAGCAGGAAGAGGGGAGGAAGGCAGGCTGCCCTAATGTGACCTGTGGGTACTGCCTGGACTGAGCCTCCTTTGTGTGACCCGGGGTTTGGGGACAGGGTGGGGTGGGTCAGAGAAGCTGCTGGCTGATGCCTCTGTCCTCTGTCTGGGGTTTCCTCCTCCTGCTCTCCTTTCCACCTCTGAGGTGGCATGTAGAAAGGCAGAGACTCTGGAGGCATAGAGCCCTGCTTTGAGTGCTGTCCTTGACACTCTGATTATCTAACCCTCTGAGAGTTTCCTTGTTGTCAAAATGGGAAGTGCACCATTCACCTAACAAGCCACTGGAACCTGAGGTAAATATTTTTTGTCAAAATACCCAACAAAGAGTGGGTACCTTGGGGCTTTATAAATATTCCTTCTCTTACCTATCAGCCTCCCAGTAAGTGGTTCTGCTAGTATCTGGTTTTGTAGAGGGACTCCTTATTTTTGACTAGGCAGGCGTGACTCAAGCCAAGGGACAATCTGTTCTAGATTATACCTTAGCAGTTATTAAACCTTAAATGTATCAAATCTTGTTACAAATGAAATCTGTCTCATGACTCCAATATGCAAAGCAGATAAAGGCTGGCTTTTCTGGAGGCATCCCTGAACACCTTGCTGAATGTTTCCCTTCAGTTGAGTGTATAACTTTGAAAGTCGTTTTCTGGTTCCCAAGTGGGTTCTTTCACCTCCCACTGCTATATTTTAACCCATTGGAGAAGACCTGTCCCTGCCCCAGAAATTAGGAATCTTAAACTCTGTTTCTTACAGGATTGGTGCTTGGCAAGAATGTGCCAAAGCAAGCCCCCTTTTCTGTTTTCTCTTCCTTTGCCCAGGTTTGTGGAGAGGTTTTGGAGGTCACAGAGCAGTTTTTGTACTACTAGTTTTTTTTTCCCCCAAATCCCTACTGCCTCTTGTTTGCCAGCCCCAGCCATGGCTGCAATCAGAAAGAAGCTGGTGATTGTGGGGGATGGTGCCTGTGGAAAGACCTGCCTCCTCATTGTCTTCAGCAAGGATCAGTTTCCAGAGGTCTGCTTCCCTACTGTATTTGAGAACTATATTACAGACATTGAGGTGGACAGCAAGCAGGTAAGGCCAAGAGCCCTTTCCTATCCTGCCTTGGAACCCTGTTCCTGGTCATGTAGTATGTCCTTCCTTACCACTCTCTCACATCTTTGTTTTATTTTCCTGTGGGAACAAGTAAAATTTGAGAAATGAAACTGCACTTTTAGAAAACCTGGATATATTCACGTGTGGTGGTACATGCCCATCATGCCAGCTACTCAGGAGACTGAAGCAGGAAGATTGATCACAAGTTTGAGGTCAGTTTGGGCAACTTATCCAGACCCTATCTAAAATAAAAAGGGCTGGAGTGTGGCTTATTGGTAGAGTACTTGCCTAGCATGTGTGAGGCTCTGAGTTAATCCCCAGTACCCCAAAGAAAACCTGGATATATCCTCTGGTTCTACCACATACTCGCTTTGTAATCAGGGCCAAGTCCCTTTGCTTCTGGGTTTAAACTCCCCACCACCACAAAATGGTGATGATGGCATGACTTACCCTAAAGGAGTGTGAGAATTAAAGTGGTATTCATGATAGCAATTCATTTGAGATCACAAAAATCAAACACATTTTAGTAATTTTTGTGGGAGAGGGGTTACTAGGGGTTGAACCCAGCAGCACTTTGCCACTAAACTACATCCCCAGCCCTTTTTACTTTTTTAAACAAATTGAGACAGCATCTTGTTAAGTTCCCCAGGATGGCCTTGAACTTGGCAATTCTTCTGCCTCAGCCTCACACATAGCTGGTTTATAGGTATGCACCAGTACACCCAGTTTACATCTTAGAACTTTAAAGAAAAACTCAATTGAGTTTGTTATGACTGTGATTAATATGGTGCCTTGCACACAGCAGGACCAGTGGTTTGAGAGGATCTCTGGGTAGTAGGTTGGGGCCCTTGGGGTCAGCTATGCATTGCCCGTTTGTCAGGTGGAACTGGCTTTGTGCGACACAGCAGGGCAAGAAGACTATGAATGTCTGCAGCGCCTCTCCTATATGGACACAGATGTCATCCTCATGTGCTTCTCCATTGACAGCCCTGACAGCCTGGGTGAGGACTTTGGAGAGAGGGGGTGGAGACGCTTTGGAGTTAGCCATCTTCAGAGGCTGTGGGGATGGAGTCACAAGGGCCACACATTCTCTGCTGGCTCCTTTGTTGTGGCATCTCCGGTGTTTGGAAGGGCTTGGGGGAGGATATGCTACAAGGGACGGGGTTTTGAGGTATGAAGGAGACCATCAGCCTCAGACTGCTATGGGAAGGAAGACCAGTGCTCACATGCTTAAGCCAAGGTACCTGTTGGGACATGTCTGTGCAGAAAACATTCCTGAGAAGTGGACCCTGGAGGTGAAGCACTTCTGCCCCAACATGCCCATCATCCTAGTGGGGAATAAGAAGGACTCGGGCAAGATGAGCATACCAGGAGAGAGCTGGCCAAGATGAAGCAGGTGGGAGGGGCTGCCTGATGGGGAACCGTGGGGAGGAAGGTGCCCTCTGAGGGGTTGCAGGCTGGGGCAGAAAGGAGCTCTCTCTTCAGCCAACTGTCCTGTGTTAAGCAGTCATAGTGGTATCTACCTCCTCCTCTCCCATGTGTGTGCCCTGCTAAGAACCAGAAGGAACCTCAGTATCAAATCAGATGATCGTAGAATGAAGTGACTTGTCCAAGGTCACTTGGCATTTTCATTTATTCCAGTTTATTATTCTGTCTTTGGAATTGGGGCTACTAAGATGAATAAGGAAGTCCTTGTCCATGGGGAGACAGCTTATGTTTCACTTAGGGTATGCAGACTGCACCATCAGTGTACCTGGGAAGGAAGGGCATCATCAATGGCTGAAAAAAGGCTTAGAGGGCAAGGGAGCTGGCTTATTCAGGGTCTCACTAAGCGGTCCACTGACCAGAGGAAGAGTTTATTATAGGAAGCTGCCAGGGTATGGAATAGAGACTATCTTGAGAGGATAATTATATAAGGCAAGGTTTTAAAATGGAAACAGCAGGCACAGGATGGGTTGGAGGGATGATGGAGAAGGTAGGTCATTTAGGAGGTAGCCTACACACATTTAGGCAAAACATATGTGGACCATAGGGTCTGCGATTTGGTGGGAGAGGAGGGGCTAGTCTGGGGACAACTTTGAATGTAAATATGAGGTTTAGATCTCTGCCTGGGGCAGCCCGGGCCTGGATGCTTTGTGGGCTCAAGGCTGGAGGAGGTATTTGTTATAGTTACTATACTTATGGGTGATGTGGTGAGAGGTGCACCTAGCCACCAGCTTCCTCTGCCTTATCTTCTGTCTTCTCAGGAACCCGTCCGATCTGAGGAAGGCTGGGATATGGCAAATCATATCAGTGCCTTGAGTGCTCCACCAAAACCTATGAGGGAGTGCCAGAGGTTTTCGAGATGGCCACTCGAGCTGGCCTCCAGGTCCACAAGAATAAGCACCGGAGGGGCTGTCCCATTCTCTGAGATCCCCACGGCTCCTGATGCCACCTTTCTTCACAGGGGCTTAGGGATCACCCACCTGCCCTTGAGCTCCACCCTTAGGACTCCATGCTGAAGGCTCCTTTTTACAGTTCCCTCATGCCCAGGACTGCATCGTTTTCCTAGCCCCCAGAGTGGTGGCAGGCCTGCCCTCCCTCCCTGTCTTCTGGGAGCTGGGCCTGTGGCCTGCCCTTCTTGAGCAGTCCCTCTCCCTGCTGCCTTGGTCCAGGGGTAGGGCTCTTGCTCCCTTTGGCCCTCCCCAGAGGATGGTCACACACTAGCACTTTATATACTTCTGGCTCAGAGGAGCATTTCTAGGGTAGGTGGATTGGGGTTTCTCCTTTGGGCAGGGGCCTTGTCTCTGACTGCACTTGGTGGGGGGCATAAATAAAGGCCACAGGTTCCAACACGTGTGTGGCAGCTTCCTGTTTCCTTTGTCTGGTTCCTATCTTGGCTACAAGCCCAGAGTCCCATCTCTCTCTTCATTTCCAAGTTGCTTGCCAGACTGGCCCCCTGTTGGCAAAGGCAGGAAGTGGAAGTGTGGAGTCTTAGAGCAGAGATGAGGTCATGCCTGGCTTAGCCTGGGAGGCGGGTGAGGGGCATGGTCTCTAGCCTGGACTAAACTTAGAAACCGGTGGGTGGCTTCCCTGCCCACTGAGTTTCCTCCCCTGGACATGGAGGCTGTGAAGAGATGTGGCCCTGGACAGGGTGTGACAGTCTCACCCTCTTGCAGGTCAGCTTGGGGACACAGGAAGCTGGGGCCAAGATGAGGAGACACCATCAAGAAACTTTTGCATAGAACAAGATTTTTTGTTTTCAGAGTTTTTCTTCCTTCCCCTTCCCCCATAACAATGCTAACAAGCAGCTTGATGTGTCATTCTCCCCAGGAGTGGAAGGGTGGAATTGCTTGGTTGTAAACACCATCCCCCAGCCTTTCTGTCCCTTAGAGGGGCAGCTCAGCTGGGTTCTGGTTCAGGGTTGGGTGCAGCGGGCTAAGGCTTGTCTTGGTGTGAGAAGGCAGGCAGCTGTGTCTTCAGAGCTCATTCCTCCACTCGGGCTCCACTTGCAGGGACAGCCCCCTTCACTCTCCCACTCCTGGGGGAGGTAGTCATGACCATGGGGACCTAGAAAGAAAGGAGGTATGCTTTGTCTTCTTTACCTTCTCTTCCACCACTGTCCCCTGCCTGGCCCACCCTGGCCCAGCCATACCTAAGGTAGAGGGGCTGAGCTTGCTCAGATCTTGAAGTAAGTTCTGTCCGTTCTGTAGGTCCAGTTTGGCAGGAAAAGGACACCCTGTATACCCTCTGTTTTCTTTACAGAACTCCAGGAATCTGTGGGGTACAGAGGTGTTGGCACACAGAGCTGTGCAGGCCTGGATGAGGAGTACCAGCATAGGCTGGAGGCCAGGCCTGGGTCCTGCCACATCTGAGCTTTGGTTGCTCAAGCTCTAAATGTCAGCTCACTTACAAATACGATGGAGGTTTTATGAAGATTAACTGATCCTGAGGATTGAGCCATAAGCAGGTAGTAATGAAGATACAGCTGCCTAAGCTGGGGCTTGTGGCCACCATGAAGGATTACAGGGCAGGAATGCTCACGCTTTCCAGTCAGGGTCATGGCCCAAGAGAATGGGGTTGCCCACTATGATGAGCAAAGCTTTGGCCCAGGTCACAGCCACGTTTAACCTCTGGAAGGAAGAAGTGGTGGGGTCATGGGAAGGAAGGGCCAGAGGAAGGAAGAATTACTGCCACACCCACCAGCCCTCCAACCTTGAGGTTCTTAAGGAAACCCAGGTTAAAGTGCAGATCCAACTGCACAAATCTCTGCTTCACACAGTAGAGATAAAGACCACGCTGCGTTCTTGGCCTTGGAATTCTTCCACAGAGCCCACCTAGAAGAGATAGAGGCAGGGCTTGATAATAGGTGGGTTCAAGGGGAACTTAAGGAACGTCTGCCCCATGGCACTTGAGCTGCAAGGAGGGTACACTGGGCAATTGTCGATCAGTGGGTGAGTGCTGCTACAGGGGACAGGAGGCATTCTCTGGAAGCACAAGCCTCAAGAGTGAAGCTAACTCTGGGATCGAGCCTGTAAAGCCATCAGAACAAAGCAAACAGTGTTGCAAAGAATACAATAACTACAAACAGTGTTTCTGAAACTTTCCTGGAGATAATCAGCAAGTACTTGTTAAGACTATAGAACCTTGGGCCCTAACCCAGACCTCCTGATCAGAATTTTCCAAGGCAGATGTCTCCAAATCTCAAAAGAGTAGATTTCAGGCTTGCACCTGAGGAGCTGCAAAAAATACTAGTGCCCTGGCTCTGCCCGGAGATATCAGTGTTAATTGGCCCTGGCAGTATTAAAAGCACTCCAGGTGATTTTTCTCTGTACTAAGAGTTTCGAATCACCATCTCAGAGCAAGTGTTAAGCTACTAAGGGTGGAGATGAGGTGACAATATCACATGACAGGCGGGGGTAGGCTGTGGCATTTGGACTTCATTCTTAGGGCAAAGACCTCAAAACTGCCCAATCACAGTGACATGGGAAGTTGTTAAACATGCAGGCTTCCTGATCCCATGCCAGAACTATAAGCTGGAGCTTTGAGGAGCAAGAGGATGGGGAAAAACCCAGTTCTCTCCAAGGCAGTGGAGGTGGGACAGAGACATGGGCCAGACTGAAGCAGTGGCACAGGAGTTGAGGTCTCTGATTTTGGAAAAAGAAGGGTACAAAGAATGTGAGAGTGAATGTGAAGTAGTGTGTCACCTTCAAGTCCTTTATGTCATCCAGTCTCCAAAGCTCCCTGTCAAGTTTGGTGATGCAATAATGGATTTTTTCCACCTGGAATGAAGGGAAAGGCATCTTTCTCTGATGCAGTCACCTCAATTCAAGAGGAACCAGGCAGAAAGGAGGCCAGAGAGCTGGGGAGCAAAGAGGGAGGAGGCGGCTGAACTCTGCACTCTTCTGAGATATAGGGCCAGCAGAGGCCAGGGCTGTTCGAGAGGTATCACGTGGGGGAGGACCCATCCTTGCTGGGAACTGAGGGCCTTACCTGCTTCCAGTATGGTGAGATGACTCCAATGCTTCGTTGGCTCAGGCGGGATTTCCCCTTCTTAGAGGAAGGGGCCAGGAGCAGCTTCAGGTAGGAGGTCACCATGGCAGCCTCTTCAGGGTTGAAGAAGGATGGGCTATTGCACTCATGCTCATCTTTGCCCATCACACCATGAAAGATGATGGGAAATCCCTGGACACAGGGTTAGAAGAAACCCTCAGCTGGACTTCCCTGCTTCCCTTCCCTCCCACTCCAAAACCCTTGCAAGCAATAAGGAAGCTTAGGCCAAGGTGACAACTGGAGGGACCCCTGGTGTCCAGTCGAGCCTTTTCCTACCTTCAGTAAACAATCAAGATATGGGGGTGGGGGCCTGAGTCCTGCTCTGTCCAGCCTCACCTGTTGAGGCAGACCCTCTTAGCAGCAGAAGCACTCTCTATCCACCACATCTGCACAGGCCTGTAGCTCTCCATTGTAGTAGAGTTGGTTGGGAATGTCCAGGATGGTGGAATGGGACCTGAGAGGCAGGAGGGAGGGAGAGCTAGACCAAGGCCTGGATTACTTTTGTCCTGCCCTGAGGGGACAGGCTTTAGGCCCACACATGAGTGTCTTGATTCCTGCTTCCTTCATAGCAGGACACATTCACCTGCAAGTTCTCCTGCCAGGCATTTCACACCACATAAAGCAGAACTTGTGGGTCCATAGGGATCCAGTGACCAGTGAAATTATTATTATTTTTTCAAATTACTTTTAAAAACTAAGATTTGCCAGGTATGGTGGTGCATGCCTGTAATCCCAGTGGCTTTGGAGGCAGAGGCAGGAGGATGACCAGTTCAAAGCCAGTAAGACCCTGTCTCTAAAAAATACAAAATAGGCCTGGAGATGTGGCTTAGTGGTCATGTGCCCAGTTCAATCCCTGGCACACCCCATCCCTCAAAAAAAAAGAAAGAAAAAAAAACTAAGAAATTAGGGACTCAGCTTTCAATTTTGCCAAGGAAGGTCAGTATAAAAACAATGTATCACTTCCCATTACCCTTATTTGAGATAATATGTTAAATCCAAAAATAAAAGTAGTAAAAACACAATAACATTTCCTTTCTGCAACTGTCCTATTGGTACTCATCCAAGCATTTTTAATGTCTAAACTTATTCAGTAAAAGAAGTATATAAACAGAGTGTGGTTCTGTGTGCTTGTAGGTCCAGCTAGCTATTCAGGAGGCTGAGGCAGGAGGACTGGCTGAGGCCAGCCTGGGCAACAAAGAGACTCTTAAAAAAAAACAAAACAAAACAGGGCTGGCTATGTAACTCAGTGGTAGAATTTTTGCCTAGCATGTGTGAGAGCCTGGGTTCAATCCCCACCACTGCAAAACAAACAACCCTGCCTAGCCCTCTAATTTGATAATATTTTTATGAAAAACTATTCATTTTCTCATTTCTCCTTGGATTGCCTGGAAATGCCATCTGAGACAGACATCAGACACATCCTGGTGTCTGACCACCCCATATCTAGATAATCTCACTAGTCCAGAATGAAACCACTAGCTAAAGGAGGCCTCCGACCTTCCAGTCTATAGTCATTTCTGCATCACAGAGGCGCAGAGCACCAGGAATGCAGACCAGAGCCTCCTGCGCAGTGGGTGTGAAGGCATGGGCTAGCAGTGGAGGGAGATGAGGGTGTGGGCATACCTGTAGTTTCATAGCAGCTTGGTTATGAACTGAGGTGATGAACTTGGTCATAGCCATCAGGGCCCTTCTTGTACAGGGCATTGTAGGTGAGCAGCCGTTCCAGCAGCGAGTACCCCAGCCCATACTTCTGTGTCAGTGGGGACTGCAGCACAGGTCCCAGCTGTCGAGGGTCTCCAGCCAGTACCAGTTGCCCTCCTGGATTGCCTGTTTCCTTAACTTCCATCAGTCCTAGAAGGCAAGGGTGGAATGAGGAGAAAGGTACGTGATGGGATCTCCCCATGCAGGGTGGCACACCTGCACCCCACCCTGAGCCACTCACCTGCTATGGCCACCAGACTCTCAGGTTCCATGCAGTGGCCAGCATCATCAATGAAGATGTGTGTGAAGAGATGGATGGGAAACTGGGCTGATACCAACCTGGGAGGTGTCAGGCCAGGCAGGGTCATCCCCAGGCACCCAACTACCAAACCTGAATGCTCACCCAATCTGGTCCCTCACTCACCCACTGAGAACCCTTCCCCATCTTCCCAGCCCACTACACTTTTATTTACACACACACTCCCCACCTGCTGGCCATGATGAGTGGTAATTAAGACTCAGTATTTCTGCAGTTCCTTCTTGGCAGGAAACTCATACTCCCCCTTTTTCGCATCCCTGTTACACTAGGGCTGTGGATTGTGAAGCAACATGAGGCATCAGCTTGGCTCTACCCATGTCCCCCCTCACTTTGGCACTGGGCCACTTTATAGACAAGAAAACTGAGGCCCAGGGAGGGTTCTTACCCACCCAAAGGTGAGTAACCAAGTCTCCCTAGTTTTCTGGTTTACCCTTAGAGTCTCCCAGACATCTGCCATCGCTTGACCCTCTGCACTTCCCTTACCTTAATGTCCTCAGGTACCATGCGGATCTCCCTACTGGGGGCCAGGAGGCAGCAGATGGAGCTGGGAAGGTGGACCCAGAGCCACTGACAGAGAAGGTCAGCACCCGAGTTGGACGGAGCTCAGGCTAGGATGTGAGCTTTGGGCAAGTGCTTCACCACCTGAGATGCGGACAGGTAGAGTATGAGAAGCAGTTTCCCAAACTCTGGTGACTCACACTGGGGCAGTGCAGCATCTGCCTCCCACAGCCAAGGGAGGCAGTGATATAAAATACAAGTTCTATCCTGGAGCCCTGCTAGTCCAATTAGCACTTTGACGTGGGACAACAACTGCAATAAAACACACAAGTCTATGAATACCGAAATGCAAAAAGTCACTGCAAGAGCCACACAGTGCCCAACCTACCCAACAGTGCTCAACAGCCACACTGACTCTAGCTCCCCACTTTAAAAAAAATGTAGTTGTAGATGGACAGAATGCCTTTATTTTATCCGTTTATTTTTATGTGATGCTAAGGATTGAACCCAGTGGCTCACCCATGCTAGGCAAGTGCTCTGCCACTGAGCTACAGCCCCAGCCCTCCCCACCTCCTTTTGATGGCTGCTGAGAAACAAGAACTTTCAGGGAGATGAAGGAAATCAGAATTTGGGGAAAAAAGCTCCATCTGGGGGAGTCAAGGATATAGGTCCTAGGTTTATCCTCAAGCCTCACCTGCTTAATGGCCTCCACTAATGTGACAGTCTTGCCAGTGCCTGGAGGCCCAAAGATGATGTAGGAGGCTGAACGTGTGGTGTCCATAACGATGTGCTTTAAGGCCTGCAGCTGCTCTGGGTTTGACTACAGACTCCGGTCATACAGCCTGGCAGGGAGGCTAGGAATCCGAACTTCAACTTATCCAGAATCCCAGAGGCCTCTAGGACTCCATCCTCAAGCCCCACACTCCAACCAGCACTGGAGTCCCCTGCCCTCCATCTCACTTGAGCTTCACATCTGAGGGCAGCAGCGGGACCCCACGGGAGGCCACACGAAAAAGCATGGACCACAGCAGCCTGCGCCCTGTCAGTTCCAGGGCCCGATGCTGGACCCGCAAGGGCTGGCGGTTGAAGGTGAAGTTCACCTTGAAGGTCAGCCCATCCACAAATCGGCTCAGGAGGGTTTGGATAGGGAGAAAGGTAGAGGAGCTCCAGTTAGATGGGCCAGACAGTAAAAAGCCAGGACCTCCCTCCACCTCCTTCTGCTCCACTCCCTCTTTCCAAGACTTCCATAAAAGCTCCCTAGGAGAGGTAGCTGCTGGAGTAGCTCAGAGTTCCCTGGAAGAAAAGCCCCTGCCCTGTGCTTGGGATCCACTCATCTTAGGAGAAAGCCTCTCGTCTCCCCTGGCCTGAGGGAGAAGACTGAAGAAGGGTTCCCACAACACCCACCTCATGGAAAAGCTCAGTTTGACATGGTCCAGTTCCACCTTGTGCATGAAGCCCTTATAGGTGATGGGGTCCTCCTGCTGTGTCTCAGAGGACAGAAGGGAAAACAGGTGGTCCCCCCACAGCACTGAGGGGTGGCTCTCAGTCACACCAGGAACCTACAGGGTGTGAACGTAAGCAAGCTTCTGTCCCAAGCATGGTCACTGAAGGACCCAACCCCCAGGCTCTCTAGACCTCTGAGGGACGAAAACTGAGGCTCTGGCCTTCTAACCCAAGACTCAGAGAGCTGCATTTTCCCTGTCCCCCTTCCTCTCCCACCAGACAGGAGTTATGGGGAGAGGAAGGAGACAACCTTCCCCAGCTCCTCACAGGTGCAGAACTCCAGGGTGCTAGTTTAAGGCCTGGCAGCCGCTTCCCACTCTACTCAGCTGCCCTCTCACCAGCTCAGTTCTACTCTGCCTTTAAAATATTGTTAAAACTCATCTCCTGTAGTCATCTTGCCCTGATCATCCTTGTTCTCTCTTTCCCACCTGCATTTGTGTGGAGAAATTCATTCTCGTGGGTAATTCTGGTCTAAGGTACACACATTCAAAATCTGTGTGCTAGAAAAGGGCTTAAGAATTTTCCAGTCCAGCTCTATGCTTTTCAGATAAGGAACCTATGGCTCCGAGAAAGCAAGGATCTTGCCCAAGATCACACAGCCAGTAGTAGCAAAGTCTAGATTAAAACCCCAATGTCCTGCTCTGACACCATTTTGGGCAAAGGATGCCCACCCTACCCCTTGCTGACCCCTCTGGGACAGGAACCATTTCATCCTTCTTCTAGTTTGCCCTGTATTTAGGAATGGCCTATAGAGGTTGGCTGACTTGAGCCTGCCCTCCCTGAACCTGATCTGAGCCCCAACCTCCAGAGTGAGCAGCGTGGGGTTCTGGTCCACGGAGTCCCAGGTCATGGGCACCGATTCCAGGTCATAGTGCCGGATGTCGTGTTCCATCTGCAGCTCCTCCAGGTGCAGCAGCAGTCAGAGTTTCACCTCATAGTTCCTCCACGTCAGGGCTGTCTCCAGCTGGGCCCTGGCAGTGATGGTTGGGGGATGAAGTGGGAAGGGCAGGAAAGGGACAGGTCAAGCACCCCCATGACCAGAAGCATCTACCCTCTCCCATTTGCAACTAGGAACACACCAGGAATTAGAGAAGACCAGAAGGACAGAGAAATGGATTGGGTCAGAGGCCTTGAAGAAGGGAGCCCCAAGTCTTGCTTCCTCCAATGTCCTTGACCCAACCTCAGACCTGACTTGGGTATCCATGGTAGATCTTATGGCGGAAACATTCTCCCCCAGATCTTCCTTCCATGACTCACACCCTAACCTCATTCAAATGTCATTCTCTGTTCAAATGTCACCTCCTCAAAGAGGTCAGGACTGACTGCTCTCTGTAAAACATCACCAATTCATCCCCTTGTCCTGCTTTGGTTTTACTTTAGCATTACTTGAGTTCTTCAAAGCACTCACCACAATATGGAATGTACAAGATAAAATAAAAGAAATGATCAGTGCTCACTGTTCCCCACCATAATGGGCAAGGCCCATTTGGAACAGCACCTGGCAAGTGGGCATGCTCAGCAAGGGTGAACGAATAGAGCCTGGGAGGCTGGACAGACATCCAAAGCAACAGGCAGGGGCCAGCAGGGAGAGAGGACGGGAGTGGGGTACTGAGGGGAGGCACTTACTTGATCTCAGCAATCTCCTTTGAGGCAGTGAAGATACTTGTTCCCTGAAGAAGGATGGGGAGCAGCTACCTGAGGCATGGGGGTGGATAGTAGGTCCCCAGTTCCATACTTAGCTTCAAGTCATAGCCTTTAGCACTGCAGAAGTGGGGGGAAAAGCTGTCATTAACATTGAACTTGTCACCTTCAAGACTCTGGGAATGCCCCTCTGTGGAGGATGCACAAGGACCCCTGTGATGCCATTGCCAAAGGGTGGTCGGCAGCCTCTGCCCAAGGACATGGAGCTCACTAGCTCATGTGGCTGCTCGGTCCATGGCTGGACCAATTTTGGAAAGCCCAATACTTGGAATATTTTTAAAAATATTATTTATAATACATTTTCATTATTAAAAAAGAATCTGGCAAAAAATTATAATAACATTTTTACCATCCTGAGACAGCCAATGTTAATTTTTTGGGGCATGCAGGCTTCAAGATTAATTTATATTATATATATATATATTTTGTTTTGGGGTACCAGAAATTGAACCCAGGGGCACTTTACCACTCAGCCACATCCCCAGCCAGCTACTCACCGGGGCCCAGGAGGCAGGGCAGCTTCTGGTCACCATAGTAGAAGGCAAACTGGGGTGTCCAGCAGAAAGGGAAGAGGTGACTGAGGGTAGCAGATTTGTTTCCTCTGTTCCGGAGCCTCAGGGTCAGCACCTCCTTGTGGTTCAAATCCAGGCAGATAAGGAGCTGCTCATCTCGTGCTTTATGGGGCCCCTGGACTTCCACGTCCACCCCATGCTTCCCGTGAAGATACTCAGCCCTGGGGAGAGTGGGAGTCAAGGGTGGGGGCCAGGGCAGGAGGGGCCTGGGCTGGGGGATGCCCTGGGGAGAGTGCCAGCCATGCTCCCACCCACAGCCAAGCCCCCCACCTGCTTCCCCCATTCCTTAAGGAAGAGGCCTCCCCACAACCTGAGCAAACTACTCTTTTCTTGGTTAGACAGCCCCTTCCCCCATGCCCTGAGCACCCCTCACAAGCAAGTGTGTGTGCACCAACAAACACACACACACACACACACACACACACACGAACACACACCTGTCATAAAAGTTCTTGGCTAGCAGTGACTTGTGGTGCTTGCTGATATCTGAGCTCAGCTTCATTCTCCTCTTTTCTGGGAGCCGCGAGTCAGTCCAGTGGTCCAGTTTGAAGAACCTGACCCGAGTCTTGGTGACAGATTTGCCTTGAGAAGCACTCAGACTGAACCCAGAGATTCCAGTGTGTGACCACAGTGCAGCCTCTGAGGCTCCCAGGGCAGCCTAGGGGAGGGGACAGGTCTCCCAAAGATGAATGGGCACTACCCAGGCAAAAGAGGGAGGGCACAGTGAGTCAAGGTGAGGGGGTGTGACCTTGCTACCTGGGCCGTTACTGCACCTCTGGGAGCCTCGCTTCCCTCCGTTATGAAATGGGAATGGCAGAGCTGGGGATGTGGCTCAAGCGGTAGCGCGCTTGCCTGGCATGCGTGCAGCCCGGGTTCGGTCCTCAGCACCACATACAAACAAAGATGTTGTGTCCCCCGAAAACTAAAAAATAAATATTAAAAAATTCTCTCTCTCTCTCTCTCTCTCTCTCTCTCTCTCTCTCTCTCTCTCCCACACACACACATCTCTCACTCTCTCTTAAAAAAAAAAAGAAATGGGAATGGCAAGGCTTGCCTCTTTTAAAGGTTGCTGTGATCCTCACCCAAGATAGTAGCATTGCAGCAAGCCACTTAGCCCAGCACCTGGCACATAGAAGACCTCAGTAATAGTGAGTGATGGTTAGTATCACATAAAGTTTGGTTGCACTAAAGTGAGAAGTGCGAGGGGAGTGGCAGGAGGCAGCAGAGGTAGGCAGGGCCCACCTTTCGGGCTGGGGGTGCGTAGGCCCTTACCTGATCTTGAAGTCGGGGTTATAAACGGTTCGCAGCTGCTCGCGATCTGTCTCCATGTCCAGTCCTCGAACGACTAGGAAGCACTGGACCGTCTCCCGGAGCTGCCGGCAGCTGAACATACTGGGCATCGCAGTGGCGGCTGCTGCCCAGGCAGGAGGGTCTGTGGAAATGAAACTGAAAGTCGCCGCCGTGGCTGGAAGTTGGCGGCCCTGCGATGAGGGTGCAGAAGGGGGAAGCTCCCTACCTCTGACCCCCTGCTCCTGCAAGCTCCCTTTCCCCTACCAGGCTTCCCTCCGCCGTTCTTTCCCTACCTGAGCCTTCCCTTTGGTCTCTTCGTCTTATCCCCTCCCTCTCTTCGCATTAACTCTTTCCTAAGGAGTCTGACCCCTCTCTCAGTGCCCTCCCCTTACCCCAAGCTCCCTCCCCTGGCTTCCAGCCAGTATCTGAATGTGGCCATCGCCAAGGGCCCCTAAACAGCCCAGGAGGACCTCTGAACCTCTGCTAGGGATACTTCCTAGCACTGGAGGCTACTCCCGCCCTCCACAGCCTCAGGATTTATTGAAAAGCAGAAGTGCTTTGGGTCAGCTGCAGCTAAACTAGGGAAGCTCATCCAGCACCTCCCAGAGACTGGCAGAGACATAAACCAGCACTCCAGCCAAGCGGGAGTCACGCCCCCCTCCCCCATATTCCCTGCTGGGCTCAGATGCAGGGAGGAAGGCATGAGTCAAAGAAGTTTGGGGTGAAAGAACTAGGAGTCTCTGAGATAAAGGTGCGTATATGTGGGAGAGAGGGACAAGGGGTTCTGCCAGGATGAACAGTCATTTTCTTCACCCCACAGGCTTCATTATGTTGAAAGGCTGGTGATTCTTACCCTTGAGCCACATATTTGGGCACTTAATTGCACTCCAGTCTGTATTGCTCTTTAATTGTTAGTAGTATTTAAGTAAGGGTTGCCCCAGTCATCAAAATAAAATTAGGTCCCTGAGAGCAAGGTACTGTTATGTTAGGCAATAAATGGTTAACAGCAACAGCATGAGTACCAGGAAGAGAAACTGTTTAGAGGAATAAAGGGGTGGAGTGCTAGGAGCCACAAGCAAATAATATGATGCATGGCACTTTCGGTTGTAAGGTGACGCCAGCTAGCCATTGAGATGATATTATTATGTTAAGATTTACATTCATATGGAAATTGGACTCCTGCTGTTCACCTTGGCCTGCTACGCGACTCATGTTATGGGACTCCTGGAGAGTTCCCATTGGTTGGGGAAGGACGGTAGGAGGGAATTCCGGGGGAGGTGGGGGGGGCCGGTTACGGTAGATGCCACCACGTGGGTGGATCGGCTGGCTTGTCTGGCGCCTACGGGGATTGGCAGCATTTTCAAAATAAAGTTTTGTTCCTGCTTGAGTGGCTCGTGATTCGGTGCCCAGCCAGGCTGCAGCAGTGGACAATCAGCCACTTGAAAAATTGTGCTCTATATGTGTAATATGAAATGAATTGCATTCTACCATCATGTATAACAAATTAGAATAAATAAATAATTAATTTTTTTAAAAAAAGAAACACTTAAGGGGCTGGGGTTGTGGCTCAGCGGTAGAGTGCTCACCTAGCATGTGTGAGGCCCTGGGTTCGATCAGCACCACATAAAAATAAGTAAATAAAATAAAGGTATTGTGTCCAACTACAACTAAAAAATAAATATTAAAAAAAAAAACGCTTAATAGACCCAAGCATATATTACCTTATAAAATTTAAGAAGCCACGGGTACTTAAATTTAAATTTAGCAGTTGATGTTTCAGTATTTTAACTTTGCAAATTAATTAGATGTCTCCTCTAACAAACACATTCATAAGTGTTTAAATCTAATGTACCCATTTTTAACTTAGGTTACCCATGAAAACTAAGGTATCAAATAAATCTCTATAGTTAACACTTTAACTCACATATTCTTGACAAAGAAAAATCCTTCAAAGCCAATGGACATTTCACTTCAAATATTTTATAGAAACTAGTATTTGGCTGACCACCTAGGAAAACATGTAGGTTATTCATTTCAAAGACATTATTCTTACCCATGTAAAATGATGCTTTAGAAACTAAAATAGACCTTGGAGGGCAAGGGCCAAAATATCGGCTTTTTTTAACAGTACGACCCGGACATGAAAAGCACCGTGCAGTTGGGAACGTTAGGAATAGAGTCCATCAGTTTCGGTGGTCGCTGGACTCACAGGCTCAGGGGCCTCTCCTCCTCCGTGGGGACAGACTCACTCCCACCATCACACTCTTGACTGTTGCTGCCTAGGCCTCTACAAAGGAGTAAGTTTCTTTCCTAGTGTATTCAGAGTTAACCCTTGAATAACAGGCCTCTGAATAAAAACAGCCTAAAGAACAAAGGACTAGAAACTCCAGTTGGACAAAAACAGGACTAATCAGAACAAACTATCTCACTTTAGGTGTGTGGGACCAAAGATGAGTTCACCAGAATAACGTTGAGCTGAGGAAAAGACAAAAGCTTAAAAAAAAAAGTCCCCTCCATAAGGAGTCTAGTAAAGGAGCCGATGGAACATCTGTATCCCTTCAGAGTGGACTTTGGGATCAGATTAGAGTCAGTCCAGATATTTAAAGAATGTGGGAAACCACAGGTTTCTCAGGAAAAGGGTCTTCAGGAAAAGAAGACTTGTGCCCATGGGGATCTTTCCATCTTCCTTCCCTGTCCGTGGGCCTACCTCCGTTTTGGCAGATTCTGTAACTGAGTTTCCCCAGGTACTCCATGCCCCTTACTGGAGGTTTCTCACACACCCCAAGCCCTCCATGTGCCCAGTCCCCCTTCCTGAGAAGTTCCTGCACACCCAGAGCTCCCTGTGTCCTCAGCTGCCCCCCTTTGGGCAGTCTCAGGTCTTTCCATGGCCTCTAAGGGGACAGGACATTCAAGCAAGTTGGAAAAACAGCTTTAGGTTCTCTTTGCTTAAATGTGTCTGAACTAAAAGCAAGGTTTTAGTTTAGCGCAGTCCACCCAAAGTTCCACCCCACACAGACACAGAGATCCCAGCTGAGCCCCCTGCTTGTGAGAAACACACGCACCTGTGTCCAGATCTAAAGAATGGACTGGGACAGAGGCACAGGGAAAGCAAGGCATTAGTGGCAGTCTTGCAAGATCAGTTGCCTATTGGTCAGGGACACACAGATTGGCCACAACCAGTGTTTTCTTCCTAGAGTGCAAGTTCCCTCCCCCAGTTCCCTGTTGGCTGAGCACTCTGGGGTGCACAGTCTTCCCAAATGTCACCTGGGTTTTACTGTCCCCTATTGGGTTATTTAAAAAAAATTTATCTTTAGCTGTCCCCACCTCCCCTTGTTTTCCTGTGGCAAGAAAGTCCCCTTGGATTTAGTGCCTTTTGGCAGAGTTTAGCTCTGTTGGTCAGGTGGAGGGGGCTTCCTTCTCACCTCCTGACTGTCGAGGGGCTGTGAATCTTTACACTCGGGTATTAACTGCCTGTAACTTTCCACCCTGCTCTTCCCTCCAGCTGCCTGTCTTACATCCCAAGTCATTTTACATTTAAATGCTAAATACTATGTTTTGAAAATGGGCCACAGGACTTTCTATTTCTCATACATAGTCTTCCCCACTTCTTACACATATAAGAGAATATATGTTACCCACTACACAAGTCAAGTAGAACACCATGGAGGGCTGAGATAGGCTCTCACACCCCAGTCAGCCACACTGGCTCTCACTCTCACTTGTGGCCACCTGGGCACCTGGTCATTCCTGCCGTCAGCCAGCAGCACCCAAAGGACCTGCTCATGATAATCGCTCTAAGACTCAGGAAACCTGCTGTGGTGGAATCGAAGACAGAAATCAATCTGCAGATCGTTGGGCCAAACACTAACAGGAAAGAGAACACACTGAGGGATTCTGTTTATGTGAAGTGCAAAGAGACACATTAATGGTGGTGACAGGGGTCAGGATGGGAGTCATGTGGGTGGTGCTGGGAGGGGCCTGTGGGGGCTGCTCATCACCTTCTGCTCTTTAGTCTGAGTGCCGTGGCACAGGTGTGTTCTGCCTGTGGACGCACTTTTGGCTGTGTGTGTATATGTGCACTTCCCTGTGTTACTTCAGTTTTAGTAAATAGTAAATGCACAAATCCACTGGATATGTTTAATTTCCTGCAAACCCTTAAATGACCCACAGCTTGACTTTCAGATGCCCAGAAGGTGAATCTGTCTGTCCAGTACCTGCATCTACACGCCAGACCTCATGCCGCAAGGTGTCATCCAGACCCCCATCTCCATGCCATGGGGAATTATTCAGAAGTGGATCTCAAAGCCTTCTTACCACTGCTTTTCTGTGCAAATGGAAATGGCATCTGGGACCAAGCTCCTGGGTCCCAAAATGGCATGAAGCAGCTGACCTCACCCAGCACAGGGGGCAGAGGGTCCAAACCAACTGAGGATATGGAGGCCACAAGGACAGGAGAGCTACTGACCCAGACCAAAAGTATTTCCAGGGTTGGACTACCCACTCCCCACCCTGGGCTGGGGATGGAAAACACCCTCACTCATGCCAAGTGAGGCTCTAACACTGTACTTCATCCCCAGCCCTGTTCTCAGGGTTAGAATCAGGGGGGAAAAAAGGAAACAAAAAACAACTTGCAGAAAACAAACATTTTTCTAGTGTTTGGGAAGGAATCTGGGTCACTGTTGTGTTACTGACTCGTTAGGGAAGTTACTGTCCCTAACCCTCCCACCCTCCTCCCCTCCACAGGCTCCCAGATGCCTTGGAGGGACCCCAGGGAAGGTTGACAAAGTACCAAGCCCTGGTGGCCCGTCAAGCTCTCCTCTTCTCCAGCTGCCAGGCCACACGCCCGCCCTGTGAATGTGTTCTGCAGCGTCCGCTCAGCCAACAGCAGGCTGCTGGGTCTAGGTAGCTCCTCATCCCTGTTCCTTCCTCCAGAACAGAAAAGGTCAGGCCCCACAGAGGGCACAAGCACCTCCATCCCCACCCCAGTTGGGGGAGGAGAGAGGGAGGGGAATGAGAAGGAAGGAGGGAGGGAGAAAGAGAAGAAGAAAAGAAATACACAACAGTGGGAGAGAGGCAGGGCAGGGTCCTGGTGGGCCTCCTGGGTGAGCCCCAGAGAGGGGAGCCTGGGCCTGCCTGGGAGCAGCTGTCCCACAGAGCACGAGGTTCAGTCCCAGCCAGCCTGGGCGGCACCACCCTGCCCCCCTGGTGGTGAGCTACCTCTGGGCAACAGGTCCTTCTGCATCCTCCTTGAGGGCAAGGAGGGATGAGCCACTCCCTATCCTACCCTGGCAGGCCCAGGGAGAGCTGCCCCCGTCCCCCGCTCCTCATACCAGCACTGCCTATCAAGAAGGGGCCAACCATCTGCCCAGGACAGGCCCAGGTGACACCACTGTCCAGTTCTGCATTTGTCCCAGACACAAGCATTCTGTGTGGTCACTTACTCTGTTCCAGGCAACAGGATAGAGGAGGGTGGTGGAGGTGGTCCATGCAGGCTGGCTTGGCCACTTACTTGGACTGGACTGGCCTGAGAAGACCAGGCTGGGATGGGGATGGGGGTGGGGGCAGTGCAGAGCTAATTCTGTCACTGAAATCAAGCCAGGTGCCTCCTGGGAAGTCATTGTCCCCAGAAGGGCAGCTGAGTCTAATTTGTAAGAAGCCTGAGGCAGTTAGACCTGATTCTAGACCCTGTCCCCAGTCACCAGCCATGAATCTTGGACAGTTCTGAGTCTGTTTGCTGACCCATAAAATAGGTGCCATAGATCCCTTCAAAAGATGCTGGACTGACCCACTGAGGTGACAGGGTGGGTTTTCTTAGCTGGTGCCAGATGTCCCCACATCAACCCTGAGACCACAGGCCTAGTCCAGCCACCCTCCTGCAAGACAGGCAGAAAGTCCAGATCTCCCTGCAGCTCTTGGATGCTCACTCCTCACCTTCTCCACCCCCAGAGGGACCCGCCCCACCCCACTCGCTGACGAGAATCCCCTCCCAGCCCAGGGGTTCCTGTTACCAAGCGTACCTTCCAGGGAGGCCCAGAGTCAGTTGGCACTGCTCAGTCACTACAGAGAGAAGAGCAAGGGCAAGCACTGATTAAGCACTTCCTGCATACCAGCCATGGCTCAATATGCTTTGCCTGACCCTTCCTGGACTTCAAGCAAGCATTCTCCCTGTCCCAACCCACTGGGGAGGATGCAAAGGCTCAAGGGGCTGCCCCAGGCCACCAGCAAGGTGGGTGAGCCTGCTTCAGACTCTGGTGCTGTGGCTCTGGCCCCTGGGCCTTGATTTGCACCAACCCTAAGGGTCTCGAGGGAAGAGGCCAGGAAATCAGCAAAGTGGACCTTGGAGAAGTTGGGGTCTCAGCACCAGAGGCCTTGCTGTCCATCCAGAGGCTGCAAGGGCTGGGCTGTGAGCCAGCAATTCTGGGAAGCCCTCCCTCTTAGTGGCTGTGCCACTGTCTCAGCCAGACCCCCGCCAAAGTACCCCCCTTTCAAAAATACAAAGGGGGGGTGGCAAGCAAATTTGAGTTTCCACTCCGCACCACAAAGCCCTGAGGGAGGAACTTGCGACTTCGGGGAAGGCAAGAGCAAGCATGTGGGCACACATGTCCCTTCACCACCCCGACAGGCCAGGTGACAGTTGCATTTTCTAAGGACACATTTGGTCAGGAGCCTGTTGAACATCATCTGCCTGCATCCTGCAGGGATGAACTTCCCTCTTCCAGAGACAGTAGGGGCCTGACATTTAACGTGGAGGAGGCAACCCCCTCCAACATCTCTGAACTGGGCCTTAACAAATAGCAGTCACTTCTGAATCCATCCTCCAAAAGGTCACCAGCCAGACACCCACAGAAAACCCAGCCATCACTGTCGCCCACCCGCAGGCCCCTGCCATCCATCCTTCTCCACCCGCGCCTCCTCCCCATTCTGTCTGCCTCGCAGAGCCCCGCACAAGGAGGAGGGCGCCAGGCTAGGGCCTATTGGCCTCCATCCCATATCCCCCAGCATCCTTCCCCTCCCCCCTCATCAAGGGCCCTATTCTCATGCCTCTGACCTCCTGGCCCACAGGGAGGACCTCGAGGTTCCTGGCCCCAGGTGCGCTGCTGCCTGAGGTCACGCATGGGCTTCTCACAGCAGAGGGCTACAGGCTCTCTCTCCACCTGCAACCAAAGCCCCAAAGCCGAGTTTGGCCATGCCTTGGGGACAGACGGGAACCCTAGAGAAAGCACCAGAAGCCTGACCACCTCTCCTGCCTGAATCACCCCCTCCTGCTTCCCCATTTGCAGCAGAAACCACAGGCCCTTGTCCCTTCCCCAAGACAGTGGATCTGCCACACCCTGGCCCTCTGCACCAGTGCTCAGAGGCATACTTGGCTGGGAGAGGTGTGAAGAGACCCTGCTCAGGAATCACCCTTGAGAGGGACACAGCTAAGATGAGAACTTGGCCAGGAGAGAGGGACTGGGGCAGAGGGAGGGGGAGACAGTGCAGCAGCAGGGAGCTGAGAGGTGGGCAGGTGGACGGCCCTGCCAGCACCTCACCCCAAGAACTGTGGGACGGACCCTCTCAGAGCTGACTCAGGACCCGTGTCCTAGCAGCTCTCAGCCTCTCCCCGTCAGAGATCACAGCTGAAGGAGGGTCTGTGACCCTGAACCATCCTTTGAAGGACAACACACCTCTGTGGCCCTCAAAAGTTCTGATCTGTCAAGAGTGAATTTGATTTGGGGGGAATGGCTTATTTCTCTTACCATGATAGTCTCCAGCTCCATCCATTTACTGGCAAATGCCATAATTTCACTCTTCTTTAAAGTTGAGTGACATTCCATTGGGTATATATACCACAGTTTCTTCGTCCATTCATCTGTTGAAGGGCATCTAGGTTGATTCCATAGTCTAGCTATTGTGAATTGAGCTGCTATGAACATTGATGTGGCTGTGTCACTGTAGTGTGATGATTTTAAGTCCTTTAGGCATAGACTGAGGAGTGGGATAGCTGGGTCAAATGGTGGTTCCATTCAAAAGTTTTCTGAGGAATCTCCATATTGCTTTCCAGAGCAGTTGCACCAATTTGCAGTCCCACCAGCAGTGTACAAGTGTGGCTTTTCCCCCACATCCTCACCTGTATTCTTGATAACTGCCATTCTGACTGGAGTGAGATGTGTGGTTTTGATTTGCACTTCTCCAAAGGCCAAATGTTTTCTCTGATATGTGGATGGTAATTCACAATAAGGCAGCAGGGGAAGGGGGGCACTAGGGAAGAATAGCGTTACCTTAGATTAGGTAGAGGGAAGCGAAGGGAGGGGAGGGGATGTGGGGGATAGGAAAGATAGCAGAATGAAACAGACATTATGGATTTATGTATACATGTGAGTGCATGACCAATGTGTCTACAATAGATATCCTCAGAAAAATCAGAAATTATACCCCATCTATGTAAGATATATCAAAGTATATAAATGCAGTCTATTGTCATATATAACAAATAAGAACAAATATAATTATTTTTTAAAGTGCATCTTCACTATTTGGAAACATCTGCTTTTTATACAGACCAAGCTTGCGTCCCAGGGTGGGGAGGAGGAGGTGTCAGGGTGCCAGGGAGGGCTCTGGGTTAAATTCAGAGACTAGAATTCTTTTGTGCTGTGTGACCTTAGGCAATTCACTTTACCTTGCTGGGGTCTCAATTTTCCTATCTGACAAATAGGAATGATAATTAAAATAGAAAGACCTACCTTACAGAGTCACTGTGGAGATTAAAAGTGTGCAGGGTCCCTGGCACATGGCCATCCCCACAGCAGTGTTAGGAGTTACTGTTTGTCTGTGGGTGGACCCCTCCAGAGAGGCACTCTCCCTGCCCTTCCAGCAGGGAAACAGGCCCACACCCATCCCTCACCCCAGAAACTCCCTTCAACTGGCTTCTTGCTGAGAGTTTATCTTAGCTGTGTTGTCTCAGTTAATTTCTTTAAAAGTCCTTTTTTCCAAAAGGCCTCCATTTTATGCTTTTCGTTTTAAATTATGCAAACTAATGCCCTCAGCCTACAGTAGAAAGTGAGCAAAGTAGAAAACACACAAAGAGAAAACCAAGATCCCTGGCCAGAGCTGGCCCACTCCAGCAGGGCCTCCCTCTCCCTCTGTGTGGTTGGGCGCCCAGGGTACACCCACCATCAGTGACCCCACATGGCCATTCTAAGTGACTGCCTGAGAGGAACCCTGGCCTGGTGTTTATGCACTCCCCCTCCCTGGACTCTCCACCCAGCCTTTCAGTCTCAGGTGACCTCCTGTCCTCCTGTAACAGCTCCGCCATCCTGGACAGGGACCTCAGACCTGGCTGGGATCCCCACAACCCTGTGAACTTGCTTCCTGTTTGCTTCTCAGTCAGTTGGGGCCATTGTGAGGCTCCAGGGAGGTAACTCACAATGCCTTTGCACCGCGCCTGGCATACAAGAAGTGCTCAATAAATGCGGTGCAGCTAGGGTTCCTTACTGAACAGAAGCTGTCCTGAGGCATGCCCAGGAGGGCGAGTGGTTGCCTGGGGAGGTGGCTGGGGAGGCCAGTGGGGAGGACAGGTGGACAGGTGCAGGCTCTGTCCACCATGCCCCCAGAAGTGGTGATCTCAGCTCCACATCTGTGGGCCCAGCCACAGGCATCAGCGGCTGTTCGCCGTTAGCAGGACAGGCATCCAGAGTCACAGCAGGTGACTGGGCCCATTGTCCCAAGACCTCAGCCAGAGACCCTGGTTCTCGGCCGGCCGTGAGCCAGGAGGGAGCGGCGGGGAGGACGCAGCCCACTGCGGACAAGCGGTCCCACGCCGCCCCCTGCCGGGCCCGCGCGGCGGTGCAGGGAGAGCGCGGGGCGCCCTGGCTCCTGCCCAGCCATCCTGCCTGCAGCCTCCCGCAGCCACCCCAGGCCGCCCAAGTGGGTGGGAAATTCAAGGAGGTGCGGAAGACTATCCATATTCAGAGAAATAGTATTTTCAAAATACGAAATCACTGCAAGACTTATCCACGATGCACTAAATATTAAACCTTTAAATGGAGACAGGATCAGTATTACCGATTTCCCTCACCTGGCTCAGCACAGCACCGTGGCTTATCTGTCTTTATTTAAAACTTTAATATTTGTTATCATGGAGTTTTTTATTTTGGTTTGGTTTGGGTTTTGTGTGTTTTTTTGTTTGTTTGTTTTTTGTGCCAGGGATTGAAGCCAGGAGCGCTTAACCACTGAGCAACATCCTTAACCCTTTTTATGTTCTATTTTGAGACAGGGTCTCCGTAAGTGGCTTAGGGCCTCGCTAAGGCTGAGGCTGCCTTTGAATTTGCCATCCTCCTGCCTGAGCCTCCTGAGCCACTGGGATTGCAGGTGTGCACCACTGTGCAGGACTATCATGAATTTTTTTGCATTGATTTTGATTTTTTTCAATTGCAGTTAAATGTCATTTATCTTAATTACAGGTGTGTTTGTTTTGGTTTTGGCATCCCCTGATATTTTGTATGCAAGACACATAGAGGCTCCCCTGGAGCTCGCGAACTTTTAACCCCCCAGGTTCCTGCTCCCAGTAAGTTCCACCTCCTCTCTTCCGGGCCTCTGGCATATAGAGAAGGTAGGGAAAGGGACTCTTCCTGAGAGCCTCCATGTGGGACACAGCCTTCTGAAACTTTGATCTAGCTGGACCTGAGTCACCGTGCTGACCTGCAGAACTTGTCTGAAGAATGAGCCATTGAGTCTGTGACAGCAGCCACTGACACAGTGACCTCCAGTGTCCTTACATAGCCCCAGGACCCCTGATTTGGCTCCAGCCAGGAAGGGACGGGCAGGGCAGGGGAGCAGGTGTCTCAGCTTTTGTAAGGGTCACATTAGTCCCCTGTGGCTGCTGTGACAATCACCACAGGCTGGGTGGCTTAAAGCAGCAGAACCCAATTCTCCCACAGTCTGGAGGCGAATCCGGGTGTCGGCAGGGCCTCGCTGCCTCTCAGGCTCTCCAGCTTCCGGTGGCCCTGGACGTCTGTCACGTTCAGGGATCCACAGTCTGCCCCAGTCCCACCAACCTCCCCTCTCCTGTGTCTCAAGTCCTTCTACCTCCCTCGTGGAAGGACACTTGCAATGGCGTTGGACCCGCCCAGATGGTATAGGAGACCCACTGTCTCAAGACCCTTCTCGTAAGCACTTGACCTTTTCCCAAGTAAGATCACGTGTTCAGGTTCAGGGATTGGAATCTGGGATCTCTGAAGCCACTGCTCAGCCTCCCACGGCCCTGTGACATGCCCACTGCTCTCTGGGCTAGGACAGCCCCTGACCCCGAGGTTGGCACTTCAGCTGCAGACAGACCAGCTGCACCCTACCTGCTGGGCCCTTGAGCCAGGAGCACTGGCCCGTTGACCTCCAGGCTCACCCTGTGGGTCGTGTGTCGGGAGGTCACAGGCAGGCAAGGCAGAGCCTCTGCACCAGCAAGGCCCCAGATGGACCTTGGACAACACCATCATCTTCCTCGGGTTTGCATCCTGCTGCCCCCCAGAGGAGGTCATCCCAGGGGTGGAGCAGGACCTGGGCAGCCTCTCTCCTCCAGCCCAGTTCCCAGGTCCCCGCAGCCCCGGACACCACCCCATTGTTCAGACAGGAGACAGAGTCCAAGTTCACGTGGTCCCATCGTTCCATGGGACCTCTGGTGACAGGAGCCACCCCCACAGGGCTGCCCCATGCTCGGTGGCTGATCCCTCCAGATGAACTGCAGCTTTAACATGGATAACTGGCCGCACGTAATTTATTTATATTTATTGTTATTGCTAGTCTTACAGGGCAACCCTTGTCACGTAGGGAAGCACACAGATCATCTCTAAGTCACGGTGTAGAGCTGATTTCAGAGTTGACACACAGACCCGGCTCGGGGGATTTCATACGCATGTGTACCACCCACAGAAACACATGCATGTTTACATGTTTATCACACACGTACCCACACATATCACTCATATGTGTGTCCAGCTACACAGCTACAAACACATGTAGCGTATTTACATTTTCTGTCACCATCTCCAGTCTCCCAGGATCTAGGAGTGTATCTTCAAGGGAAGATTATGAAGGACAGTTTGAATGTCAACTTGTTGAGGCTACGGTCCCAGTTAGTCAACCAAACAATAATTTAGATGTCACCACGGAGGCATTTTGTAGCTGTGATTCAAGTCCACAGTCAGCTTTAAGGAAAGGAGACTGACTGGGTGATCAGGGTGGGCCTGGCTCAATCAAGTGAAGATCTTAACATCAGGGTTGACCAGAATGGGAAAAAATCCTCACCACATACACCTCAGATAGAGCACTAATCTCCAGGATATATAAAGAACTCAAAAAACTTAACACACACACACACACACACACACACACACACAAAGCCAGTTGGTAAATGGACTAAAGAACTAAACAGACACTTCACAGAAGAAGAAATACAGTTGATCAACAAATATATGAAAAAATGTTCAAAATCTCTAGTAATTAGAGAAATGCAAAATAAAACTACTCTAAGATTTCATCTTACTCCAGTCAGAATGGCAATTATCTAAAATACAAGCAACAATATATATTAGCAAGGATGTGGGGAAAAGGCACACTCATACATTGCTGGTGGGACTACAAATCGGAGCAACCACTCTGGAAAGCAGTATGGAGATTCCTCAGAAAACTTGGAAAGGAACCACCATTTGACCCAGCTATCCCACTCCTCAGTTTATATCCAAAGGACTTGAAATCAGCAAACTACAGTAATGTAGCCACATCAATGTTTATAGCAGCTGAATTCACAATAGTTAAACTATGGAATTAACCTAAGTGCCCTTCAACAGATGAAGAAGCTGTGGTATATATACACAATGGAATATTACTCAACCTTAAAGAAGAATGAAATTATGACATTTGCTGATAAATGGATGGAGCTGGAGACTATCATGCTAAGCAAAATAAGCCAATCCCCAAAAAAACCAAATGCTGAATGTTTTCTCTGATATGTGGATATTAATTCACAATAGGGTTAGGGTTAGGGAAGAATAGAGTTAATTTGGATTAGATAGAGGGGAGTGAAGGGAAGGGAGAGGGTGTGGGGATAGGAAGGATATTAGAATGACTCAGACATTATTACCCTATGTATATGTATAACTATACCACTGGTGGGATTCCACATCATGTGCAACCAGAAGAAAGAGAAGTTATACTCCATTATACATGATGTGTCAAAGTGCATTCTACGTTGTGTATAACTAATTAAAACAAATAATAAAGATTTACAAAAGAGAGAGAGAGATCAGGGTTGCGTCTCCCTGAAGGAGGAGGAGTCTGCCTGTGGACACAGCCTCAATCATGCCAGGACCAGCCTGTGCCCAGGACCTGCCCTGGGGTGCCAGACCTGCCCTGCCAGACCCCACTGTCACCTAAGCCAACTCCTTGAGTTAACACAGACCTCCCCACCTGCTCTGGTTGCCCGACTGATAAAGGGCCCTGGAACATTCCCCCTCATAAAACCAGGCTGGGTGCTACTAGGCCAAGCACTGGTACAAAACATTTTAAATGGAATTACTGAGTCCTCAGGGCCAGTGCGCCCTTCTAGTCCAGGGCAATCCCAGAGAGAGGCACAAAGGCCAGCAGCCTCCTGAAACATGTGCAAGGACCTTGGGCACACCCTCTGGGTGGGAAACCGAGGCACAGACAAAGCACAAATCACCCAGAGACTACAGGGATGCCCACTGACAGCTGGTGATTGCTCTACAGCCTGCGGGTCCCTCGAGGCTCCCACCCCCGAGTTTGCTCTCCTGCAAAGACCCCGAGAAGGTCCCCACCCGCTGGGAAGTCTGGAGGAGGGGACAGCCACACTAGAGCAGGTGGAGGGCGCAGTATAAGAAAGCCACCCCTCCCTGCCACCACAGGCTTGGGACGGCCTGGAAACACTCTCCTACCTGGGTGGAAAGGGAGGCGCTGGCCAAGAGCCCGGGGCAGCCATGCCCTGCCACCGAGGCTGAGCGTGAGATGCCCACAGAGACCGTCCTGCTAGGAATGAGGCAGGCGAGAGCTTCCTGAATCAGAGGCCAGGTGGAGGGCCTGAGCCCAGGAGCCCGCTGGCAGGACCTAGCAGAAGCAACTGGGCAGGGCTGCCCCTCAGATACCCGGGGACATGAGAGGACAGCCACAAGGGTCCTGTGCAAGGTCAGTGACAAAACATCTCTGTCACTTGGCCAGGCCTGGCACAAGGTAGGCCCAGCGCTCAGAGGCTGAGGCGGGAGAGCACTAGAGGCCAGAAGCTGGAGCCTGGGCAGCCAGCAAGGCCGTCTCTTGAAACAGACATGGCAGCCCCTTCTCCAGGGGCCCCCACGGGCCACTGTGATGTAGAGCCATGGCAGGAGTCTCCACCTGCGTCCTTCCCCGGGTCTCCTGGGCCCACCCATGGCCCTTGCTGTTCTCTGCAGATGCACCTCATGCAGTCACTTGGCCTTAGAGCAGCAGCAACCAGAGCCAGGCCAGCCAAGTGGACCCTGCAGCCGCCACTTGACCTTGCTGGGCGCTGAGGACAGGCGCTGCTGCCTGGACCTGGAGGGAGCCAAGGAGCCGCGCAAACCAGCCCCACTGGGGTATAGACGAGGAGCCACGGGATGGACCCAGGACTCGGGGGGCTGCAACGACAGGGTTCAGAGGGCCCGCGATGGGCGCAAGGCCAGGGCCCTCACTGTGAAACAAGAGGCAGGTGGCTGTGAGGGACAGGCAGGGCCCTGGCACCATCTGCCCCCTGAAGGAAGGGCAGCCCTAGGAAGGCCTCTCTGATCTGCTCCACACCTGGCTTCCTGCTGTGACACCTCAGCAGGTGGCCTGGAAGGCCCTGGGCCAGGAAGACCAGCACAGGAGAGGTACTGGACTGGATCACATTAACTCCCATCATGGCCCAGTTCAGTATATGGTTTAACTTTGCTCAAATTTGCTTTTTTTAGTTGTATATGGACACAATACCTTTATTTTATTTATTTACTTATTTTTTTGTGGTGCTGAGGCTTGAACCCAGTGCCTCAGATGTGCTAGGCAAGCACTTTACCACTGGGCTACAACCACAGCCCTCAGATCTACTTTTTGAAAAACATCAACAGGTACAAGGATAAAGGTGGGTACACAAGTGCAAGAGAGGATGTAGCTAAGCAGAGTGAATTTCAAAAAAAAGGCGAGAAGGAAATGAGAGAAGTCAATATTGGAAGATAGCCATCTTAAGGTACTAAAAGCCTGCACCTCCTCACAAAACATCTGACTACCCTTTCAGAAGATATTTCATGGGGAAAAACAAAACAAAACTCTTGAAGCAGACATCAGCCGATGCCCCGCCTTCCGTGAGCCCCACCTACTCCTCGTCTTCACTCCCACCTTGAGTCAGCCACCAGTGAGTGACGTCAGAAGTGGATGTGGCCACAGCAACGCTCAGGGGGCGGCCGGAGGCACTGGAAAAGGAAGTGGTAGGGTGGTTGCTTCTTTTGCGCCTACCACAATCTCTCTGGGCTCGCCGAGGGGCGGCTGTCTCCCAGGCTTCCTCGCGCTCTTTTTCTACTTCCCTCTACTGCACTGGCGACGCAGCTCACACCGGGTCTTTGGAAGTAATGGAAGCACATCTCAACCTGGTAAGTGGCTCACAGGGTTGCGTCCACGGTGGGTGACTTTGCCTCAGTCGTCGGGTACAGTCCCCAGAGTGCAGGTAGACCCTTGAGGCCAGGGGGCAGTCTGAGCAGTGACAGTCGCAGAGGCCGAGGGCCACCGGCAGGCCCTCAGTTCAGAGACGCTCCAGGAAAGCCGCCTCAGAGTTTGCCCTCCTCTGAGATCGCAGGGAAGCTCCCAATGACTTCGGTCGCCCCCTGTTGCAGGGCCCCTGTCGAGGGGCTGCTGCCTCCTGGGGATGCCCTCTCCTCTGCTGCAGTGGGGGAGATGCCTCCAAGTGCCACGTAGCAGCCTCTCCTGAAGCCTGGGAGGCACGGAATTTGGCTAGGACAGAAATGGTGTGTATTGCTGATTGTAAGTTTCAACACAGGGGGCCCGAGTCTAAGCTCCCCGACTTTGGAGAGGTGGAGTAAAACCCCTAACTCCAGTTTTCTTTTCACCTACTTACTATATTGGTTAGGGTTCATAAATAGTCTCTCTTCTCCCCGAATAAATTAGGGATAGCTGGGGGAAGAAAACACGACCGTTCTGTTTTTAGCTCAGTTTCATCACTTTAGGCGTCATAAAGTATAAAAGCTGTTTGTTGTTCTCAGAAAAAGTACTGGTAGTCTAAAGTCTTTTAAGCAATAAGAAACGGTTCTTTCCAGACTGGCCGCTGCATCTGTGAGTTTTCTAATCTAGGAGATATATAGGTATAGATATGGATATAGATATAGATATATCTATCTATAAAACTTACAACACCTAAAGTTGCAGACAGGACGAACTTTTTAGTCATGGGCTTGCAGTTCATTTGTGCTGGTGGAATTGGGAAAAAGGACTATGGAGGAATAATTTCTCTCATTGATCTTCTCAACCCTACTGTGTTGGAAGAGCCTTGAACTGGTTCACACTATATAGAGAAGCAATGGAGCCTGGTGGTTTAGGAAAATAGTTTCTGAAGCCAGACTGCTTGGGTAAATTCTGACTTTGTCACTTAATTGATGCCTAACCTGGGGTAAATTACTTGACCTCACTCTATTTCAGGTTTTTTGTTAGGGTTAAAGGAGGAAATAGGTGCAAACCACTTAGTACTGTATCTGATACATGAGTTAGCCATTATTATAATGAGACCATAAGCCCATAACTTAAAGTCTCACTTATACAGTTTTGAATTTGGTGAGCTTTAAAGCCTAAGATTCTAACCAGCGGCTGTGGTTCAAAGTCACTGGTATCATCTAAAAATATTATTCCAACTTAACTGGCAGGTTAGCTGTTCTGAGAAACTCTTCCAGTTTTATTACTTTGGCCCCTCTCCCACCCCCTCCCCCCTTTGTTGTTTACCCTTAAAAACTTTGGACTACATTAGGGAGTTTTATAAAGCCAGAAAACTGTCTTGTACCTTTCTTGTTTTAAGGTGACATAGTTTGCAATGAAACTTGGGTGACTCAATACTGAAACTTAATAGGGGTATTAGAAATAATCAGCCATTTACAAAGTGCTTCAAAGTTCAAGTGTCCTTGCAAAATGACCACTGGTTCAGTTCCAGTTAGCTTCACTTTATTTGGCTACAGCCTGTCGCATAGCCCCAGTCAGCTGCTCTACAGGTGTGTCATGGCTTAGGAGAATACTGAAACTGGTGATTGTGGTAAAAATAAAGCACAGAGTCAGCAGTTTAGGAAAAATTAGTGGGGGCATGTAACCACTGAGCCACATCCCCAACCCTTTTTTTGTAATTTTATTTAGAGACAGGGTCAATATAAGTTGCTTAGGTCCTTGCTAAGTTGCTGAGGCCAGCTTTGAACTCAAGATCTACTGCCTCAGCCTCCCCAGCCACTGGTATTATAGGCATGCTTCAGCATGCCAGGCTTGTGTAATCTTTTGAAAATAATTATATTTAAAAGATTAGCACAATTTCATAATCCATAAAGTATGTGGCAAGTAGCATGTTTGGCATCTTGAATTCTTAAATCATTTGAGATTTGAAAGATCTGATTTATTACCTAGCTATTTATTGGAAGATAATAGTGGAATAGAGGTTAATATTTACTTGAAGGGTTTTAAAAGTGAGCCAGGCTCTGGTGGCTAACACCTATAATTCCATCAGCTCTGGAGTTGGAGGCCGGAGCATAGGCAATTCAAAGCCAGCCTCTGCAATTTAGTAAGGCCCTAAGCAATCTAGCAACACCTTGTCTCAAAATAAAAAATAATAATAATAATAGCAGGGCATGGTGATGCACGCCTGTAATCCCTGCTGCTGGGCTTCGGAGGTTGAGGCCGGAGGATTGGGAGTTAAAAGCCAGTTAAAAGCTAAGCAACTCATTGAGACCTGTCTCTAAATGGAATACAAAATAGGGGTGGGGATGTGGCCCAGTGGTTGAATGTCCCTGCCTTCCATCCCCAGTACCTCCCAAAAATAAAAAGGATGTGGCTCAGTGGTTAAGTGCCCCTGTGTTCAGTCTCTGGTACCAAACAAAACAAATAATTGTGTTACTAAGTAAAATTGAGAGGCCTCTATCAAAATTTTGCTAAACACATTCTAGTATGGACCAAGTTTATTGTATAAGGACTTAGTACAGGATTATTATTACATGTATTTATAATCATGTGTCCTCAGGGATCCTTGGGGTTTAGTAAGAACTTTTTCCTTGTTTTACAGATGAACCTACATTGAGAAAAATTAAGTAATTACTTAGGTATTGACCTAATATATTCTTGGGTACTGAGTAAAATGTTGATCAAACTCATGCTTTGGATGCTTTTTTAGCAGTGCTTCTCTATTAATTTTCTCATTTTCATTTCACCTTGGCCCTTATCTATATTGAACTCTAGATCCTATGTCAGCATTTATTGCCTCTGCTGTAGTATTGATTCCTTTATGTTAGTTTTACAGTAAGGGCCCTAAGGCTTATTTCTCATAATTAAATTTTCTAAGATATGGAAGAATTTGAAATAGTCATTCCAATGTTTAACTAGAACAAGCTGGGAGTGGTGGTGCATACCTGTAATCCAGTAGCTTGGTAGGCTAAGGCAGGAGAATCACACGTTTGACACCAGCCTTTGCAATTTAGTGATACTGTGTCTCAATGTTAAAAATAAAAATGTCTGGGGGTAGTTCAGTGATAGAGTATTCCTGATTCAATCCCCAGTATTGCCAATACAAGGGAAATAAAGGAAATTTGTACAAATAATGCATCTTTCCCCCAAAAGTTGTTAAAAAGAAAAATAAATTTCACTTCCATTGAAGAAAAAATAGTCTTTCAACTTTGAATATGTTTGTTTCATCTGGTTATTATTATTTTTTTCCCCAAATGGGTTTCCTCTCCTTTTTGTCAATATGGAAAGATTGTAACATAAAACTTCTTAGTGTCTATTTAGGCATTTCATTTCATACATTTAATTTTGGTATTGTGAGCTGGTAAAATGTTAAAACTTAATGTGCAATAAATGGTGCAAAGCACATTCCTGTAATCCAAGCAATTTGAGAGGTTGAGGTTTCTTGAGCTAGGCTTGATAATTTAGGGAGACCTTGTCTTAAAATTTTACAAAATTGGGAGAAAGGACTAGTAGAATGTTTTTTTAGTTTTCCAGTACTGGAAAAAAATTATGTGAGATTATTTCTATTTCTTGGTTTGTTTGCTTCCAGTTTGGGAGATGATGTAAGGTTTTAATTTACATATGACCATTGGTCATGATTTACTCACCTGTGCTGCAAAGGCAGGTCAAAGTGTTTCCTACATGTTTGTCTCTTAAGTGTTTGGAATGTTACTTGAGTAACTGAGCTTCCCTCCAGAGTAGTCAGTTCTCTCTTTATTTGAGGTAAATGAATCCACTTGCTTTCGAGATTGTAATCCAAGAAAAATAATTATATGATGGTCCAAGGAGGAATAGCCTTGTATTTTCCTGGAGTCTTTGTTACTTTCTTATATTATATGCAGTGAAATTTTTAAGGTAAAGAGGGCTATTTGAATCCTTTCCTTGTTGCCCTGAAAATATTAGGGAAAATTAACCTCCTGTCACAAGTGAGGCTGGGCTTCATGGAAATACTCTAGGAAAAGGCAGTGGAGCACTAAAATATGTCCAGCAATTACTAAGTGATGGGATTAGCATTATCTATATTATTTTGTCTTCCTAATAGCTATATGAGGTATTTCACATTTTAAAGATGAAAACATTGAAATTTAGAGTGGATAGTGATTGTGAGATTGAAACCACTACTCCTGACTTGAGTATCTTAAATGTAATTTTAGTAGTCCTTTCAGTGCTTACTGGTTGTAGATACTGCTTGCTAGTTGTCTGTAGGTTACTCTATTGATTAAGAAAGGAAGGGGGAAGTGGATGACTCCCAATAGACAACCCTACTATAAAGTCAGGAGTATGGTTTATTTTCCTCTGTGGACTTTTTGGCATTTTGTTTCTTTTCATTTGTCTAACCCTAACCCTAAATGAACTAATAAGTTGAAGGTTATAGAAGATAATACTGTTTTCCTTTGGGTAAGAGTGCAGTGTGGAATGTGTATTTTAAAAGTGGCCTATAGCCAGGTGCACATTCTTGTAAATCCCAGTAACTAGGGATGCTAAGGTAGGAAAATTCTAGGTTCTAGACCAGCCTCAGCAAATTTTGAGACCCTATCTCAAAATTTAAAAAGATAGTGAAAAGAGTTGGGGCTGTAGCTCAGTGATAAAGTGCTCCTGGGTCCAATCCTCAGTTCCAAAAACAAAGCCAGTAGAGGTAGAAAGAAAATATTTGTTAGTGAGATCAGCCACTTAGTAACATGTTATATTTGCTAGGTTTTTGTTGGTTGCAAATGATGAAAACCCATTTGAAATCAGCTTAAGCAAAAAGAGATGATTTATTGGACTCTAAACAAAGGAGCAGGAAAAGCAGGGGTATAGTATACATGGGTCTAAGAACATAGGGAGCCTCAGATTCAGACAGGAGTCTCTGACTCTTTAGGCTGACTGCTTCACTTCTCTTTACAGACCTGTTTCTACCTGTGTTTCCAAGTTTCTGAATGTCACATTATTTACAACCTCTTGAGACATTATTAACTTAGTATATGATTCTAAGATTGAAATTTGGGGGCTGGGGATGTAGCTCAGTTTGTAGAGTGCTTGCCTCTCATGCACAAGGCTCTGAGTTCAATCTCTAGCACCACATAAAACAAACAAAAAATACCCAACAAAAATCTGGATGGGATTCTTTATGTGTCTAGTGGACAAGGCAATATGATTACTGTAACATAGGAGTCATGGATTATAAAAAAATTCATAATTTTTACTTTGAAATAACAGAAATTTTACATGTACTACTTTTCTTTTTTTCTTCTTTCTTTCTTTCTTTTTTTTGAGATTGGGCCTTTCTACATTGCTGAGACTTGGATTACAGTCCTGCCTCAACTGGGATTACAGGTTTTCATCATCACACCATAGCTACATTTAATGACTTGATTCTATTAAGAACAGTATTTAAGGAGATCAGTTTTAAAATGGGAAATCTTTAATGATTCTTTTAAAAATAAGAAAATTACTACCAAAATAGATTTCCTGCAGTATCTTTAATTATTAAAATATGTACTTTAATGTAGTCTGTTGTCACTTTTTGAGGAGGGGGTACAGGGGATTGAACCCAGTGGTGTTTTCCATGGAGCCACATCCTTGGTCTTTTTAAAATATTTAGAGACAGGATTTCCCTGAGTTTCTTTGGGCCTTGCTAAATTGCTGAGGCTGGCTTTGAACTCAGGTCCTCCTGCCTCAGCCTCCTGCACTGTTGTGATTACACATGTGCACCACATCACCCAGAGGTTTTTATTTTTTATTTTTTTTTTTAATTTTGATTACTGGGGATTAACTCCAGGGCACTCGGCCACTGAGCCACATCCCCAGCCCTGTTTTGTAATTTACTTAGAGACAGTCTCACTGATATACTGAGTGCCTTACCATTGCTGAGGCTGGCTCTGAATTTGTGATCCTCCTGCTTCAGCCTCCCTAACCTCTGGGATTATAGGCATGTGCCACCATGTCTGGCTTATTTTTTAACTACCCCCCCCCCCAGTTTTGAAACAGGAGTCTCTTAAATTGCTTAGGGCCTCTCTAAATTTTGGAGGCTGATCCTAAACTTGTGCCTCTCCTGTCTCAGCCTACCAAGTTACTGGGATTACAGGTGTGTCCCACTGTTCATTGTCAACCTCTTGGTGATAAAAAAAACAACAACAACAACAACAAAAAACACTCCACCACGGTACTTAGTATAACAAACCATTTAGGGGGTGCTAATTAGTTTAATTTTCACAATAACTCTCATTTTATAGATAAGAAAATTGAAACAGATATTTAAAGCCAAATTCATGTGTTTATAAAAGTGTTCAAACTGAGAGTTGGAACGTCGGCTCTACCCTGTCTGCACTTGGTAGATGTTTAATAAGAATTTAATAGTAACTATACTTTAAAAAAAGGAATTTGCTGTGGTTTGAAATAACCTAAATTGATGAGTGTGTTTATTAGAAAATTTTATATCTGAGATTATAGTGAGAGGTAAATCCTGAATGGGCAGAGTTGGAGACTAGATTTTTCCATGGGGAAGTTTTAAGGAAGACGGAAGAGCTAAGAAGTCCTGACTTCACCTATTGGGAACTTTTTGTTCTTGTTCAGAAATTCAAGTAACCATTTTTTTGTCATCAGAGCTTGAAGTTTAATTATGGAGGCACACAAATATCCATAGCACAAGGGAGAAAGTGATTGGAGTCCCCAAAGGCACAAAGATCATAGAGACAGTACTAAAGTGCAGTTGTCCCAAATACCATCTTGTTTTTGCCTCTTAAAATGTGTCTGTGAGCCAGCAGCTATAAAACTAGCTATATACCTTTGTAAAATCTTAAGCCTTATTCCAAACCTAATGACCCAGAATTTACATCTTCACCTAGTTCTTATGATTTGAATTCCATTTAAAACTTCAGGACTGTGGATCTAGTCCAAATCCATCATTTTATAGGTCAGCAAATGGGCCCTGAAGGTTGGAATAAATTAAGTGTTTCAGTGCTAGAGCAAGAATTTGATAACAGAGCCCCTGATTCTTGGGAGGGATAGGTCTACACTGTGCTACTCCTAGTTATGATGGTCTGTGGGGTTTCAAGGAAAAGCCTTAACAATAATATTAGAATATATTCATTAGAAAAATAATGTTAATCATAACTTCTTGTATCTACTAGTTTTCTTCATTATGTATATTCTCTTTCCCCAGAGCCTGTCATTTCTAGTTACCTGAAAACATTTATGTGTTTTAAACATATTTTTTGTTTACTCTGACTCTGTGGTTAAAATTCATACAATAGCCAGACATGATGGCACATGCCTATAATCTCAGTAATTTAGGAGGCATAGACCAGAGGATCACAACTTACTGAGGTCCTAAAACAAATTAGCAAGTCCCTGACATAGAACTTTAAAAGGACTGGGGGATGTGGCTCAGAGGTAAAGTGCTTCTGGGTTTGATCCCTAGTACCATGAAAATATATAGATAAATAAAAGGCCAGTATTGCTTATTTAATCTGTTTACCTTTAAATGTGGGGATCCTTAAGTCATTTGCTTATAGAATTTTGTAGTTTCCCTTTGTTCTTTTGGTGAGTTGTATCTGATTTAAAAAAAAATCACTTTAATACTAGGTATTGGTTTTATAGTGCCTCAAGTGCAAACATTTTTTCTTCAATTTTTTAAATGGTACCAGTAATTGAACCCAGTGGTACTTTAGCACTGAACTACATCCACAGTTCCTTTTATTTTTTTGAAATAGCATCTCATTAAGTTTCTGAGGCTGACCTTGAGCTTGTTATTCTCCTACCTCAGCCTCCTGAGGAGCTAGGATTATAGGCAAATACCACCATGCCCAGTACAGACTTCTCATTTCTGAGACAAATAGCAGCTTTATGTTGAAATGGAAGAATGAACTGATAATAATAAAAGTTAAATTTTACCATATGATAAGTGGTTCTCTGATAATAGCTTTTTTAAATTATTATTTTTTATTTATATATGACAACAGAATGCATTATAGTTTTTGTTACACATATAGAGCACAATTTTTTATATATCTGGATGTATACAAAGTGTATTCACATCAGTTTGTTTCTTCATACATGTACTTTGGATAATAATGACCACCACATTCCACCATCATTTGTAACCCCATGCCCCCTCCCTTCCCCTCCAACCCCTCTGACCTATCTAGAGTTTGTCTGTTCATTCCATGCTCCCTCTCCCTACCCTAAAGTCATGTTTTGTACTTAATAGTAATTTATAGATGTTTGTCTTCTAGGCTTATCAGCAGAGCAGACGAGCAGACCGTTTATTAGCTGCAGGGAAATATGAAGAGGCTATTTCTTGTCACAAGAAGGCTGCGGGTAAGTTGTCTTTTTAAGAAATATTGATTGTAAAAATGAAGAGCAATTTGTTTTTCCCAGTACCTCTGACCACTTTATTTAGAATGGAAATCACAACAGTAGTGTTTGTTGTCCTGCATATTATTCTGCTGATCACCCAGAAAATTAGCTTAAGAGTATTTTTCAAATATGATGGATTTCCCAGCTTCTCCTAAATGAGTCTTCTGTCTGAAACATGAAGATGGCATAAATGGCACCTTGGTATATAGTTCTTTTACACAGCCGTGTTCCTAAAGACTTATGAGCCAATTGCAAGAAGTCTGCCAATTCATAGTAAATATTGTTTAAAGGAGTCTGAATTTCAAATACTTGACATTTGTGCTTCAAGATGGGCACATGGCAGGTACCACATAAATCTGTATATTTTATGGTGAGTTTTATGGGGGTTTTGTACAATATTAACTCTTATGAATTCAGTATTGTTAAATCTTTCCTAAACTATATTTTGTTATCCATTGAATTATTAAATTTTAGTCATTACAAAAGCAACATATTGTTTAACTATTTAAGTCATGTTACATATGAGTTCCATAAGCACACATCCATAATCCCAGCAATTTGGTAGACTGCTCACTTCATGGTAATGGAAAGTAGAGAGGGAAAGGGGTGGAGACACATATGCCTTTCACGTCAAACCCGGAGTCACCCAATTTCCTTTAAATAAGCCCTACCCCTTACAGATTCCAATATCTTCCCATGGTGCCAATAGCTGGGGAACAAACCTTCAACACTTGCGCTTCCTTCCTGGGACATTTAAGATTCAAACCATAGCAGACCCCTAGCAATCTACTAAAAGAGGGAAAGTTAGGATTTACTTCAAATTAAGTCACCCAGAGTTTGATCCTGAGGTCAGAGAGTTGTGGTTATTGTTGGTTTTGGTACCTGGGGTTGAACTCGGGGTACTTAACCACTGAGCAACATCCCTAGTCCTTTTTTATTATTAGAGAAAGGGGCTTGCTAAGTTGATGAAGCTGGCTGTGGACTTCAGATCCTCCTGCATCAGCTTCCAGAGCTGCTGGGATTATAGGTGCTTATCATTGCACCTGGTCTGAAAGGTTTTTTTAGGGTAGCTGGGGCAAATATCCATGGGGCATACATCTTAGTTTAAGCAAAGGTTTATTGACAGAGAATATCTAATAGACTGCCCTTCTATAAGTGCTGCAGCCTTCTAGAAAAAAAATGTCTTTTAAATATATAGTCAGGTACAAGAGAGTAGTTAAAAAACACTGTGATTGTTATTTGGTACCATTGCTATAGTTTTAGTAGTTAGGGAGTCTTTGGGGGTGGGCCTAAAAGGAAGGTCATGCTTCATTGCCAGGTGCTAATTTTTATACTGTTTGCAATTTAGTAAAGATTCAATAACAATATCAAAATAACATAAATTAGAGAATGGTGTATTTTTTTTACTTAAGTGAAAGCACCTTTTATTAAGTTAAAATCCTAATCTCAGAACCTGGGTGTTGAACCACTGAGCCACATCCCCACCCCTTTTAAAAATAGACTCTTGGCTAAGTAGCTGAGCCTGGCCTGGGAACTTGATCCTCCTGCCTCTGCCTCCTGATCTACTGGAATTACAAGCTTGTATCAAGCTTGGTAGTTCTCCTGGACTTACCTGTTGTTAAGGCCTGATCCCGAGTTCTCATTTTCATCTTTTCAGAAAACATTTCTTTGAAAAACTCAATAGTATGGAGTAATACTTTTATCTAGATCATATTTTCATGGTAATCCATACAACCTGGAAAGCTTGTTTAAAAGAAACGTAATAGGAGGAAGTTGTTTGCAAAATAATCAGTTTCTTGTCGGGCACAGTGGCACATGCCTGTAATCACAGTGGCTTGGGAGGCTGAGAAAGGAGAATATTTAAGTCAAAGCCAGCCTCAGCAATGGTGAGGTGCTAAACAACTCAGTGAGACCCTGTCTCCAAATAAGATGTAACAATAGGGCTGATGATGGGGCTCAGTGTTTGAGTGCTCTGAGTTCAATCCTGGGTACCAAAAAAAATAATTTTTTTTTCAAAAATTGTTTTCTTCTCTAGTGTTTTATCAGGATTATTAAAATGCACATATTTTTTCAAGTGAGTTCAAGATATTAAAATACTGGAACTTATTGCTTTTTACAATGGGTACTTTTGTGTCTCACATACAAATATATTATTTACATATGTACATATTCTATGTGGATATGTGTGAATATACATACATACATCTTTTTTTTTGTACTTGGGATTGAAATTGGGAGCACTCCACCACTGAGCCACATCCCCAGCCCTATTTTGTATTTTTTTAAAATTTAGATACAGGGTCTCACTGAGTTGTTTTCCTTATTCACAGGTCAACTGGATAACCTTGAATGTGTGTTTAACTTAAATGCCTTGTCTTTTTTTTGTACTGGGGATTGAACTCAGGGGCACTTAATCATTAAGTCACATCCCAAGCATCTTTGTATATTTTATTAGAGAGAGGGTATCCCAAAGTTTCTTTGGCCTCACTAATTTGCTGAGGCTGACTTTGAACTCAGGATCCTACTGTCTCAGCCCATAGGCTGAGCCACCTGGAGTCACTAGGAGTACAGTATTGCACCACTGTTGTATTTGTTTGTTGTATGGTAGAAGGTATTGAACACAGGGCCTCATGCTTGGTATGCAAGCTTACTACCACCAAGGGGCATCCACAGCCCTTTTGACACAGGGTTTCCTAAATGACCCAGATTGGCTTTGAACTTGGAATCTTAGTGCTTCTGATTCAGGGACACTCAACCACTGAACCGCAGCCTCAGCCCTATTTTGTATTTTAATTAGAGATAGGGTTTCACTAGGTTGTTGAGGCTGGCTTTGAACTTGTGATTCTCAGTCTTACAAGATGCTGCGCCTGGCTTTTTTTTTTAAGGGTATTTTCACCTTAAAGTGGGAAGTGTGCCTCCTTTTATAAAAGCCATTGCTGACCAACAGTGCCATCTGGTGGAGAGTGAGAAACTGGTTCTTTTCTGGTCATTGCTAGATTGGCTGTGGAAGAAAAGGATCTGATTTATATCTTAATTAATTTGCTTTGTCTAGAATAGATACAGAAATCTTACTTAAAAGATAAAATGTCTTTAAGAACTGGGCCAACTTAGCTCAGGGATGAGAGGCTTTCCCACTTATTTTCTGTCTGCTCATACTTTTCATGTTTTGCTGCTAGGGTTTACTCAAGGCTGACCAGTGCCAGGTTCAGAGGCACAGGCCTGTAATCCCAGTGAATTCAGAGGCTGAGGTATAGGGTCCCATTCAAGACCAGCATCAACAATTTAGTGATATCCTATAAAAAAATAAAATGGGGACCTTGGACATGGTGGCACATGCCTATAATCCCAGCAACTACTGGAGTTTATGGCAGGAGGATTACAAATTCAAAGCCAGCCTCAGCAATTTAGTGAGGCTCTGAGCAAAAATTAAAAAGATCTTGGGATGTGGCTCAGTGGTAAAGTCCACCAGTATCCCCCTCTCCCTCTCAAAAAAAGTAAAGGAGTCTTAACTGGATTATCCTTCCATTTTTCTAAAAGTGAGGGGGGCACAGTTAGGCACTGGGTCTGGAGAATCAAAAAATATTTGGAATAGTCTTGTTCATTAGGATTTTTCAGTAGTCATATGAATTGGAGTGAGGGTTGGGTAAATTTTTGCAGTTCTTAGCCTGCTTCTCTAACATAGGTACTAAATCAGGAATAGAATTAAAAAGGGTGGGGCATTATAGGTATGATAGGATTAAGGGTGAAGGAAGCAAGGATACAATTGAAAATGAGAATCTTTCTTGGTACTAGTGATTGAATCTAGGGCATCACACATTAGGCAAGCACTCTACATTGAGTCACACCCCGTAGCCCTCTACCTTTGAATCAAACACCTCCCCAAAGTTTAGTTGACAATACTGGCTCCTGGCCCACTGAGCACTGTGGAATATATATTCAAATACTGGAACACACTAGATTGACTCTGAAAAATTTAACTACTTAAGTTTGAGAGATGTGAATGGAATACTTCTAACAAAGTCATCCCTAACTCTGAATATGTGAAAGTAACAAATATTCTGCAGCTTGTATAGTACTTAGAAGATATGTGACACTGGCACTTGACTTAATCTAAATGGGTTGAATTGCAACTCATATCTCAGGGGAGGTAACATGAAAATGATAGATTATATTATATGATGACCACTAAATAGATGTGCAAAATTTCTAATGTTTGAGATTCTATGGCTTCATTGGCTTATAAAGCTTTGATTCAAAGAATATCCTGTTGTAAAGTCAGTCCATGGTTTAGTTTGAACATGCAAAATTGGTTCCAATACGATTAATATATAAGGGGACAACTTTAGCAGAATGTGAATTGTTTTCTTGGCAATTTCTCCTGCAAGAAAAACTGAAACAAATGCACACAACTATTTCCTAGTTATGGTGGTAGTAGTGATCTGTACCCAATTATGTCTGCTATTACCTTTCCCTTTAATCTCACATCACCGTCCTCCTACTAGTTACTTTATGACTCAAATCAATCCTTACTACTTCCATAAGCAAACTTTAGGTCTTCACAATAGAAAGCCTGTATTTGTAGTATTTATAATTTTTAAACATTTGATGCGCATTGTGACTTAGATGGAAGTTGTTCCCTAAAAAGCTCACATGTGAGAGATGAAATGACTGGGTTTATGAGAGCTTACACATAACTAGTGCATTAATTCACTGATATGGTTAACTGTGGGCAGGTAGGGTGTGGCTGGAAAGCTGCTTTCCTGTCACATGTTCTGTCTCAACTGGGCCCAGAGCAATGGAGATGGCCATCTATGGACTGAGACCTCTGAAACTCTTGAGCTCCAAATAAACTTTTTCTCTAAAATTGTTCTTGTAGTGCCTTCCTCTTATAGTGGTGAAAAACTAAAATATTATAGGACTGGGAGTGTAGCTTAACAGAAGAGAGCTTCCTTAGTATGCTTCATGGCCTGGATTCAACCCCTAGTATCACCAAAAGTGTAATACCAGGGTTTTTTTTTCTTTTATAATGTATCATTGTTGATGTTTTATGAGTGTTATGCCCTAAAGCTTTATTCCTTATAAGTTTTGTGGTTTTCACTGTGAACTTCAGATGGTGCAGTGATTTTTAGGAACTGTTCCTTTTCTTCCCTCTTCTGGAACAGTGTGACAGTCCTGAGAGGGAGTCACCATCCTCTGTGATGGCAGAGAAGATCACACAGCTCTCCTTGGGAAAGAAGTCAGTTCTATCTGGCTTGTACTTCTCATTTGTATTTGTTGACATCACACCCCCCCCCCCAGCTGTTCACATCATTCATACCTGTCAAATTTAGGGTCAAAGACTAGAGAGCTGGGAAACAGCATTTAACTCCTCACTTGTCCTTAGAATGCATCTCCTCTCAAGGTATTCCAGCTCTGATCCCCATATATAGCACATCCTTGACATCCCTTCATTGGCTACAGGGCTGAGGTATTTTCAAAGACAAAAAACACAAAAGGGCAATCCTCCAATCCTGACTGCATCTGGATGGATCATTTACACTGAGTTGACTTTTGATTTAGATGGTGCTGGGGATTGAACCCAGGGTCTTATGCATAGTAAGCAAGTACTGTACCACTGATCTATATCCCCAGCCTACTGAGCTTATGTAAAAGCTGAGTCTGCTTTGAAAACCACCCTATTAACAAAAGGGAACTCAACTTCCTATACAGCTAGTGTGACCTCGGTGTAGCCTGCCAACGTTTTTCATTTTTAAGTAACAACTTTCATTTAAAAAGATAGCTGGAATGGGTCTGGTGGTACACACCTGTTATCCCAGTGGCTTGGGAGGTTGAGACAGAAGAATTGCAAGTTCAAAGACAGCCTCAGCAAAAGTGAGACTTGGTAAGACTCTGCCTCTAAATAAAATACAAAATAGGGCTGGGGATGTGGCTCAGTGGAGTACCCCTGAGTTCAATCCCTGGTACCAAAACAAAACAAAAAAACCAGGTACCTGGGTGTGGAAGTGCATGCCTGTAATCCCAGCTGTTGTGGAGGGTAAGGCAGAAGGATCAGAATTTCAAGTCCAATCTTAGCAATTTAGAGAGGCCCTGGGTTTGGTTCTTAGCACTGCATATAAACATGAATAAAATAAAGGACCGACAACATGTAAAAAAATACTATTAAAGAATTGGAGATGTAGCTCAGTGGTAAAGTACCTCTGGGTTCAACCCCTAGTACCAATAAATAAATACAAAATAGGTTACTGTGGGAATCTAAGTACTTTATTCCTCAGCTTTCACACTTACCATGTGACTTCAAGGTATAATTTCCTATGTAAACCTATTAAGGAACAAAGGTTGTAATAATTTTGCAATTAGGAAGCTTCCAAGTCTGACTCTTGATAACATGAGAATGCTATAAGCTTTGTATTTTGGTCAACGTGTTACACCTTAATTCATAATTCACAGTGTATTTTTCAGTGTGTATCCTGCAAGTTCATGTACAGACATATGTATATATCATACATTATGTATGCATTTCTCCTGGCTTGAGTAGTATATTATGGTTTGGAGCTTAAATGTCCCCGAAAGACTTAAAGGTTTGGTCACAAGCCTGTGGTACCATTGGGAGATGGTAGAACCTTTATGATGTGGGTCCAAGTGGAAGAATTTGGGGTCATTGGGATCATGCTTTTGAGGATGATATGAGGACTCCAACACCTTCTTCTCTCTCTTTGCTTCCCAGCTACTATGAGGTGAGCAGTTTTGCTGTACCATGCACTCCCTACTGAGGTCCAGAGCAATGGGACCAAGTGACCTTGGGCTGAAATCAGTGAAACCATAAGCCAAAATAAACTTTCTTCATTATAGGTAGATTTATCTCAACCATTGGTCACAGTGACAGAAAGCTAATTCATACTAATTTTATAATCACAAAAACATTATTTAAAAATACAACTGATATTTCTTCTAATAATCTACAACTTAATTTATGTTTGTTTTATCAATATTTTGTATGTATATCCAATCCATAAATATATGAACGTGTATACAAGAGACCTAAAACTATTTTTATTAATATTGCTTCAAGAACAAGAAAGGAACAACAGCAAGAAATATAGTGGCTTTTGTAGTTTGTTCAACTTGCATAATGTATACTCCTAAAAATAAATCCCACTAGATCTCATTACCTATAGCAATTTTTTACTACTTTAATATGTAAAAGCCATGGTCTTTGTTTCACAATCTAAATTTAACATAATGCACTACTGATAAATTACCATATTATCATGACAATAGTAACAGTCCATTATAGTAAATACTTTTACAATACTTCCATTAATTCCTAATATGAATCCAAGTGTCATCAGCATAAGAATCTAAATGAGACATTTTCATATCTATACACAAATAGTCGATGTTATGATTTTGGCCAAATTCCTTTTCAGGAGGAAGATTTATTCCTTCACTACTTACAGTGGTGATGGCAGGGAGCCTTCAGCATTTAGCCTCTTTGGTAATTATCTCTGCTGAAGATGGCTTCTTGCTCAGGGCATGCCCTATAGAGGGCAGCCCATATCCAGTAGCCAAATGATAGATGTCAAGATGTAGCAAGCAGGATCCTACTCCTGATTTTGGTAAGTTCTAAAAGCCATCTCAACTTCCAAAATCCCTGGGGAATGAACTAAGGCCTTGCTGAGAGCCACAGCCCAGTCAGAATGGCCCCTGGCATTTTGCCAACAGTATTGGTTGACAGGCGAGGCATTACTATCCGCCTCTGCCGCTACTTTTGAGTTCTCGAGCTACTTTGGAATTCTCATGGGGATTCCTGGGGATTCCCCGAGAGTTCCCATTGGTAGGGAAAGTGCAGGAGGAGGGATTTCCGGAGGAGATATTTCCGGTGGGTGGTTCCTGGAGGAGTTGAGTGGCATTCGGGAGAATTCCCCGGGAGCGTGGGTGAAGTGTTTTGGTGGAGTTCAGAAATAAAGTTTGTTCCTGCTTCAGTGGCTCCTGATTTGTGCCCAGCCAGACTGCAGCAAGGCCTAGTTGAGCATGTATTTTAGTCCAAATTCTCCTTCTGGACCTTACTGCTTTCTTCTCTTCCAAAAGTCACACATACATGTTTTAATAGCATGCTCTTATTGCCAACTGATCTCTATTCAAGTTTTCTTTCCTAAATTATGAAAATGAATACATCAGCCCACACTTTCTTTAAAATTGAAATTTATACATGTATCATCTCCTGTGAAGTTAGCTGGAATACTTTATCTCCCCAAGCATTAGTTTCCTCATTCTTAATGTGGGACTATTAACTTCTGAGGCAATCAGAGGATTAAATGAGAAGATGCATGTAAAGTAGTTAATCCAATACTTGGCAATTAGTAAACATTAAATAAATACAAATTTTTACGAAAATCAGGCAAATTTTGACTAATGCTTCCACAGATAGAAAATAATATGTATTACATAATTTTGCCATTTTTGAATGGCCTAAATAATTACACACTTAAATTGGCAATTACAAGGAAAATTCTCTGTTTTAACTAGATTATTACTTATATGTCTTTTTGTGAATATACTTCAAAAACCATATTACTGTATCTTGAATCTGAAGTTCCATCAAATAATTAATGAAAGAATCCTCAAGAGGGAAAAAATGGCTTAACAATCTGTAATTTACATTTCTCAATGAAAACTAATATTATGTTTATATTATAGCTCAGATAACATTATTAGAATAATCGAGCTAAATGAATCATGACTGAAAATCTGATTATCAGAAGGCACCATGCTGGTGTTATAGACCTCACACACTTCCCTCTTTCATCTTCTTACAAGATAATATTTCTTCTGCTATTTAGTAGGTATGCTTTGGTGTCTGTTTCTGGGGTTTCTTTTCATAACTATTGCTTTGATATTATAATACATTTCTTGTGAATAATGAGCCTTAAATTAATTTACTATTTCAAAGGAGAGTCTACAAACAAGGACAACTGTTTCTAATAAATTTATTTACAACTAACTAATGTGCAATTTGTTGCTTGTCAAAACATTGAGAATTATGTTCTTGTTTCATGTAAAATATAATTAGCAAATACTTTCAGTAGTATGTGTGAACAAAGGAAGCATTAACAAGTTGGAACTCTATAATCTATATTTATTCTCTCTTTGATTTTAAGGAAAAAAAATTAAAGAAGTCTTATCTTCTGTTCAAACAAAATAAAATAAAATATTTTAGCATACAGTCTTCATGTCTGGCTGTTCCATTTCTGATATCATGACAAGTGGTACAAGTAAAACTAACAAAAAGCACATACTAGGGAATATATTAGTTAATGAAACAAATGTTGAATATTCTATTCTGATTATATACATTTGAATATTCAGATATATACACATAGTTTGATCAAGACCAAAATCCTAGTGTTATTGAGAGTATTTTTTAACATATTTTTGAATAATGGAAAATAAAGGTAAATATACTCTGGAATCATAGGGTGGAAATCTTTCCATGTATGTTCCATACTTAATTTTTTGGATTGCTTGTAGTGTTTTGTTCTCTTGCCTCTTAATCATTCAGTGCTCTCTTACTCTTAGACTTCCTTTGAAATGCAACCAGAAGCATAAACTATGTCAAAATAGTATTCCACAACACATTAGAACCATCAAAAGATGATCAATTAGTATTCATTTTATATCCATAGAGATTTTTGTACCATGTTATTCATCTGACCTTCTTTTTAGATACCAAGTTCCACACAGACCTTATTTCTGAGTCACAATGGAAACATGAAAACAAACAGAAAACTTCAAAATTTGCAATAAAAAAATAATTTGAACACTGAGTGCACAGAGTTGGGTTCTGTAATACAGTGTGAATAGAGGAAATTTACAGTAATTTAAGACCAGTTCTATTCTGTGTACATAATTTCCATCCTTTATCAAGCTGAAACCAAAGCAATTTCTGTGTTCCCTAGGATGCACAGATCTGCTTACTTCTTTTTCTTTAAAAGTTTTCCCATCACATATGAAACAGTTCCTCTTTCTTCTCCCTCCCCATCAATGTTCTTCCCCCTGTTAAATGAAGCCTGCATGAGGTTGTCTCAGAGACATTTATTTCTGCATTCAATAACTTAAATTTCCCTAAGTCTTATTTTCCTGCATCATCTTACTTAGAAAGAGCAAATTCACATCATCTCATTCTCATTTACATCATCATTTCATAAGGTTTAACCCTTCTTGAGAGGCCCATCAACTTATCAACTCAAGCAAATAGTGTGAATAAAAATGAAATAAAATTGGAAACAAAGCTTAACCCCCAAATTGTTGTGGGCTTAGGAAACTTATTTAACTTTCTTAACCTCTATTTCTTTATCTATAAAATAATGGCAATGATACTACACAGATTCTGAACATCAAACAGTGGGATATACAGTGTGAACCTAGGCTTAAAAGTCAGTCACATTGCATTTAAAACTTCCTAGGGCTTGGGCTCAATGATAGAGTGCTTGCCTAACACGTGGAAGGTCCTGGGTTTGAATCCCAATGCTGTAAAAACAAATAAATAAAAATTTTAAAAATTAAAACTTGCACAACATTCATTCATGTTCAAAATACTAGAAAAACTAGGGATAGTAGGAACATACCTCAGCATTGTAAAAGCTACATATGCTGGACCCAAGGTCAAAATCATTCTAAATGGAGAAAAATCAAAAGCATTCCCTCTAAAATCTGGAACAAAACAGTAATGTGCTTGTTCACCACTTCTATTCAATATAGTCCTAGAAATTCTAGCCAGAAGAAAGAAATTAAAGAGGTATGAATAGGAAAAGAAGAGCTCAATGACATGCCAATGACATGATTTTTATATTTAGAAGATCCCCCCCCCAAAAAAAAAACTCCACTAAAAAAACTTCTAGAACTCATAAATGAATTCAACAAAGTTACAGGATATAAAATTAACACCCATAAACCAACTGAATTCCTACACATCAGTGATGAATCAACTGAAAGATAAATTAGAAAAACTATCTCATTCGCAATAGCCTCAAAGTAAAAAACATATTTGGGAATCAATCTAACAAAAGAGGTGAAAGACCTCTACAATGAACACTGCAGAATGCTAAAGGAAGAAATAGAAGATCTTAAAAGAAAAAGTTCTCTCATGTTCTTGGATAGACAGAATTAATATTGTGAAAATGGCCATACTACCAAAAATGCTATACAGATTTAACACAATTTCTATTGAAATCCCAATGACATTCTTCATAGAAATAGAAAACGCAGTCATGGAATTCATTTGGAAAAATAAGAATAGCCAAAGCAATCATCCTTAGCAAGAAAAATGAAGCAGGAGGCATCACAACACCAGAACTTAAATTATACTAAGGCTAGAATAACAAAAAAGGCATGGAATTGGCACAAAAACAGACATAAAGACAAATGGTACAGAATAGAAGACACAGAGGAAAACCACATAAATACAGTTATCTCATACTAGACAAAGGCTCCATAAACTTATATTGGAGAAAATCGAGCCTCTTTAATAAATGATGCTGAGAAAACTGAAAATCCATAGGTAACAAAATAAAATTAGAACCCTATCTCTCACTCTACACAAAACTCAACTCAAAGTGGATCAAGGACCTAGGCATTAGAACAGAGATCCTGTGCCTACTAAAAGTAAAAGTAGGCGCAACTCTCCATCATGTTGTCTTAGGAACTGAATTTGTCAATAAGACTCCTAATTTCAAGAAGTAAAATCAAGAATCAATAAATGGTATGATATCGGACTAAACAGCTTCTTCACAGCAAAGGAAACACTCCAGAGGAACTAAAGAGACATTCCACAGAATAAGAAACACAGTCAAAAAAAAATATATGAAAACTGTTCAACATCACTATCAAATAGAGACATGCAAATATGTCAATCAATGGAAGGGTAACTGATGTGATACAGCAATTTGTATACGGGGTAAAAGTGGGAGTTCATAATCCACTTGAATCAAACCGTGTAATATGATGTATTAAGAACTATGTAATGTTATGAACGACCAATAAAAAAATAAAAAAATAAATAAATAAATAAATAAAAATGTGAAAAAAAAAACTATACTGAGATTTCATCCTACTCCAATCACAATGGCAATTATCAATACAAGTAACAACAAATGTTGATGAGGATTTGGGGGAAAATATTCAATAATACATGGCTGGTAGGACTCTAAATTGGTGCAACCACTCTGAAAAGCATTATGAAGAGTCCTCAGAAAACTTGGAAAGGAACCACTATTTGAACCAGTTATCCCAATTCTTGACATATTACCAGAGGACTTAAAATCAGAATACTGCAGTGATGCAGCCACATCAATGTTTATAGCAGCTCAATACACAATAGCTAGCCTATGAAACCAACCTAGGTGCCCTTCAACAGATGAATGAATAAAGAAAACATGATACCTATACACAATGGAATATTACTCAGCCATAAAGAAGAACAAAATTAAGGCATGGATGGATCTGGAGACCATCATGCTAAACGAAAGAAACCAATCCCCAAAAACCAAAGGGCAAATGTTCTCTCTGATATGCAGATGCTGATTCACAATAGGCAGGGGCGAGGGTGTCTCCAGATTGGACAGTGTGGTGAGAGAGTGATGGGAATAGGAAACACAGTGGAATGAATTGGAGATAACTTTACTATGTTCACATAAGAATACACCTCAAAATGGGAAGTTATCCTCCATGTATGCATGATACATCAAAATTTCTTATACTGACATGTATAACTAAAAAGAACATTTTTTTTAAATGGAAAATAACTAAAACTTACTCATCTCAAACCACTGCTCAATGACCTTTCGTTTTGTTTAGTCTTATTCCCAAGGCAGGGAACAAAATTCAGAATCTTATGCTTGCTAAGCTAGTGCTCTATCACTGACCTAGTCCACTATATGATGTTAGACAAATCACTCTATGCCTCAGTTTTGCCTGTACAAATGGGAGTAAATATGAGTACCTAATACATGGAGCAGTGATGCTTCAATAATACAGGTAAATTGATTACTTGTTCCACCCTGGCTGACACAAAATATCTACTCAATCAATGTTAGGGTTTTTTTATCTGAATCAAAATACAGCAAAAATATTCTGATTTAAGAGGTAGATGATTTTTAAATGGTAATAAGAAATGAGAGAGGAATAAGAAACAGAAGGATACAGTCATCACCCACAACTACCATTCTTTTTGTTCTGAGTAGACATTAGTAAATCAGGTTAGTTCTTACATGGAGTTTTCATCTGGTGTTTGTTTATGAGTCTTAGAGGATATAAGAAAATATGCCTTACCAAAGAGATATCTGCACTTCCTAAGATATGCAATTGACCTAAAGGCCCATTAAAATATGCATGGATAAAGAAAACAGCATAAAAATACACAAAGGAGCATTACCAGCCACAAACAAGAATGGAATCCTGTCATTCTTAGCAGAAATGGATGGAACTAGATGCAGATAGATAAGTAATACATGCTCTCTCTTATATGTAGAAGCTATAAATCTTTTAACCTGAAAGAGGAACAGTGATTACTAGAGATTGGGAAGGGTCTGGGCAAGAAAGGGTGAGAAAAGTATGCTTTAACTTGAACAATGCATGCAATGTGCGAGTATAGCAATACCACACTGAACCCCGTTGACGTGTGCAATGAATGTTCATTAATAAAAACATAATTTTAAAAGTAGAATGGGTGCTTCAAAAAGAAATCCTTGTAAGTGCAATTGTGTGAACAAACCAGAACAGAGAAATTCCCTCAGAAAATGTTAGAGAGGAAATCACAAAAGGGAGGTTCATAGAGAATTCCCTGCATGAACACAAACAAAACTAAAAATTTTCTATGACAGGCTATCTCATATTATTTTCTGGTTTTATTCTATGCATTTTAAACCTTTTTTAGTTAAAATAAATTTGCAAACTTGATTATTCCTGAGAAAGACACGAAAGAATTTAATAGTCAAAATGGAGGGAGAATCCAAGCTTATATCATAATATAGCTCACATGGAAATAAAAAAAAAAGCTTGGCATGTGATAGAGAAATCAGTGAAGTGGTATTTGAACAGTCAGATACAATTTATCATGACGGGGTAAGGTAGGGAGCAGGAATGCGGAACATAGAGGCCCAGAGGGGCATAGAGCCTGAATCTAGATCCCCATTAATGAAAGATTTTATAGGATAGCAACTCCTCATCCACAGATGACTCACGGATTTCATAGATTTAAGACAAGGCAAGGAAGACAGAACACTGGGGGATAAACAGAGGACTCAGCCTGACTGGTTTCTTGACTCTGAGCAAGTATATGGTGTACTAGAAATTTCTGAGGAGGATAAAAGTCTTACTCAATGATCAAATAGAGGAAAGGTGAAAAAGTACAAGCACTTGTTTTCTGATGAACTAATCCTATAATAATAAGTTCTGCATAGAACAAAGGCTACGCAGTCAGTGATTGTGGTGTAAAATGACGTGACTCAGGCCACATAAAGAGGAAGAATGCCAGTGTCATTCCTGTGGGTTGACCAGGCTCAGGACACCCAAGAGCCAGAAGTCCTTCCACTCCAATCCAGGAAACTTCCCATTGTTAATATATAAAAGAAATGAAAAAAGAAAAAAGAATGAGAGCATTACAAAACAGAACAGAAAACAGAAAAAAATCTCTCTCTCTCTCTCTCTCTCTCTCTCTCTCTCACACACACACACACACACACACACACACACACACACATACACAGACTCACCCCACATAAAGCAATAATAACAAAGAGAATGCCTGCAATAACATTTGCATCAAGGCCAATGTCTTACATAGCAGAGTGTGAAAAAGCTACTAAATAAGGCATTAATTACAATTGGAATTGGACATTTCCAAGACATTTGGGGTTGATAACAGATTCACTGAAAGAGTGCATGATGTACCTACTTTTGGAGAAAATGTTGTCATTTCGTATGGCTTTTAGAAACTACTGACGTTGCCAAAAGTCAGTTGAATCCCAATAAATAATTGGCTTAATGCTGATCCATAAAACTGAAACGTAAAAGAATCATACATTTCATGACCTACATTTTGAAGACCAATGGGGCCACACTTTAGGAATATATTCACCAAAAGGAAAGGAAAAAAGCCATCCTTTATACTAGACCTAAGGGAACAACAAATATTAGTTTTTAACTCTATTAGTGATAGATTCCCATGTTTCTTTACATGATCTTCCTAGCCAGTGAACTGATATTTAACTGAATTTTAATAATCTGGAATAATCCCAAAGTCTCTGAAGGAAGTTGAAGGTCTAAGTCAGAGCATCCTTGAACCTGAGATAGACAAGAGAGTTGCTTTTTCCTGATTCTACCACATGCAGACTGTGCTTAGATCTTTAGACAATGATGAAGAGGGACTTGGAAGGGATTACAAATGTCAATGTCTCAAACGACTTTGCTAAAGCAGCACCAGAATGATGAGTACAGAGTTTTGATTTTTCAGATTCACCAATGTCAGGGGAATAAAAAGGGAAGGTGAACGAAAAGCCATCCAACAGCAGAAAAGTGTTCCCTCTTCTTCAATGGGAAGTGAGCCAAGCAGCAGTTTAGAAGATATTATATTAACTAATCCAGAACATCTACAAGTCTGTGACGGAGGCTTTAAGAAACAAGATACTTGAAACATCAACTAATGTTATTGCATCCCCTTCTTGGTGTCTTTTTTTTTTTAAAGAGAGAGTGAGAGAGGAGAGAGAGAGAGAGAGAGAGAGAGAGAGAGAGAGAATTTTTAATATTTATTTTTTAGTTCTCGGCGGACACAACATCTTCATTGGTATGTGGTGCTGAGGATCGAACCCGGGCCGCACGCATGCCAGGCGAGCACGCTACCGCTGAGCCACATCTCCAGCCCCCTTCTTGGTGTCTATATGCATCTCTGTGGAGGTGTTTAAGAAGTTTAGGAAATTAGAATTTATGCCAACGAAATAAAACCGACAAAGACACTGCTCTCCAAATTCAGAAGTCTTTCAGTTGTCTAGAAGAGATCCAAAGTTAATATATTTAAAAAGAAATGTCTCATAAACATCCCATTATGGGAAAAATAAGGGTAAATAAGATTTCACTTATTTTGAGTCAATTATTGTATTTGAGAAACTGCTTTGGCTCACTGGGTAGAGGGCATTGTTTCCTAACAATTCAGATATACTACTAAATGTGGACAAATTTGGGTTTGAAAGGACTTTGGAGAAATATTTTTAAAGATTTTAGATGAAATATAAGAAATCACTGTTTAAGGTAATTAATAATCTTGAACTGGCAGGGTTGAAGCTCTCATTGGACAGTTAATAGTGTTTTCTGAGTTATCCATAGAGAACACATCATGTCCATCAGGAGATGATCAGCAGGTCCAAAAAGATGTTAATTTTTTTACCTATTGACACCATACCATCAAACTTTGAGTATCAGGAAGAAAAAATATCTGCTACTAAGAAAAATAAACAGGATGGATGGTGACAGAGAGTGCTATAAAGTAGTTTGGACAGGGAAATTCTCAGTGAGGAGATGACATCTGAGTGGACAACTGAATTTAGTGACGGAGGGAGCCATAGAGTTTCCAGAGGAAAAGCATATTGGACTTAGAGAAGAGCAAGCACAATTTAGGGAGAGACTCGCAGCAAGGAAAGTTAAGAGGCATTCCAGGGTGGCAAATATTATACATGTATAACCAAACCTTTATTAATGTAGCTCAAATGCATCGATTCTGCACTAAAACAGCAGGAGACGAGTCAGGAGTGGCTGTGAACACAAGAAGCTTAATGTTGCTGACTTTCAGCAGTGAATAAGAATAAATAGGAAAGTTTGCTCATATCCATTCAGAATTCATGTAGGCCATCTGGACGATGCTTCTGGATTAAATGTTATGAATGGCAACTAGACCTACATATGATACAAAAATGAGAGCTTGAAAGGCTTATGGTAGGACACTTGCTGAGAAAAAAAAATCTATGACCATTTCTAGCTAGAGCCTCTCAGAATAGAAGGCCTATCAACCTGCTGTTATACATAAGTATATGGTTCAAGTATATATGATTCTATGAGCATGTAATGGCTTAGTTGTGATTTAATATGAATATATTTAAAATGCACACATACACACACACACTATCAGATTGCACACTGTGGCAGCTTAAGCCTGAAAGAGAAAAAAATACAGGAAATGTATGAGTCACATAGAAAGGCACATTCTTACCATAACTAGTTATGGTAAGAACCAGCTATGATAACAAGACATGAAAGATTTTCTATTGGCACAGAGCTCTAACTATTTAAGAAGTCAGAGTTTCTTAGAAATAGTGATATTTAAGGGATTAGTTGAATTACAGACACAGTCTTCCTTTACTCTTATCCTGGTTAATTCTTACTAATCCGTCAGTTCTAAATTTCCTGAAAACTTTTCAGTAACTGTTTTTGTACTTTCTTATAAATTTGATTTTTTTCTGTTATTATTCTATTTCATTCAATCCCATTTTTCAAAAAAATTGACATATTCTTATTATATATCTATTTGTGTTTTATTCCTTTTTTAACTCTTATCTTTACAACTAGGCTGTAGGTTCTGAAGATTAGACACTAAATTTATTTTGATGAAAATACTCATCAGAGAATATTTGTTGAATGAATTCAGTAAGCATCAACTTGGATAAGAGTGCAGATCAAGTATGAAAAATAGAATTATTAGGAAGAAGTCATGAAAAGCCACAAAAGAGAGATAGAGCCTAACATAGTCATGAAACTGAAAGGCATTTCTTTCAGGTAAAGTACCATGAGCAGGCAGCAGTCACTTGGGAAGCACAGCTGTAAAGATTAACAGGAAATCACAAAGGGCATGAGAAGCAGTTTACCAATGCAATGTAAAACCAAAGATGCTTGTGATTTTCAACAGCAAAATAAAATCAACAGGTCACTTATTATGAGGCTTGGAGGATTGATTGTGACAGAACTGGAATCTGAGAAAAGAACAAAGTAAACAATACAATGATGTAAAAGAAGTCTGGGTTGGTTGTATTGCTAAGGTGACAGAAGACACGAAAAGTGAATGGACTCAGGACAAATTCAGGGCTGTAATTGAATTTCCATGAGAGTTAAATTTAACAAACTTCAAACTAAAATTCTGCAAATTATGATTATAAGGATAATTTATAAATTGTAAATTGGTAGAAAATACTAGAAAGAAAAATATTGGCAGATTACTGTACTAAATATGATGATGACACAAAAGCATTCTGAAGACCCCATTATAAATACTATTCATATTTAGACAGCACATGTTGGTTCCTAGTGATTTCCTATTCATTTTTATATTCCCATAAACATACCTTAGTAATATTTTTACTATAATCATATTAATCATTTAAATTCTTCTCTATTTTTCCTTGTCCTTTCTTTCTTTATTATAATGATGAACTATTTCAGACATTGAGTGTAGAGCCTTTATTTCTTAAAGAATTCATTCCTTATAAAAAATTAAATGTGTATTATACATGTAATATTAGTCATGTTTATTTAGTTTTTTTAATAAAATACATTATGTGAAAATTTTTTTGCTAAAAAGTCAAAATAAGGAAGATTCTAAATTACAGTATAGTTTCTTATGTTTATACTGAACACTTAATACAATTTGAGACATTATGTTGTATATTTAAAGAACATACTCTTTTCAATGAAACTAAAAGTAATTTTTAAAAAACTTCAACTTCTTACATATACATTCCTATGAACTTCTTTTATCTGATATTTAAAGTTTTCTCACCCAATCTTTAATTACAACATAATTAGAATGTCAAATCAAATACATTGACTTGTTTAGGTTTCCATTAAACCTGAACAAGTGCATCAGGTGATGATAAATGTTTTGAAGAATTTTATCTAGAGCCTTATTAAAACAAAGGTCATCCATAAAACAATCAAAATTATTGAGAGAGATTTTTATTTGCTCTAGAGTAATCTAAGGCAAAGTAAGACCATCATTCTTTGCAAAGAGGAAAAAAGAGTCATTTCCATGAGCTTACTGAAGATTTTTTCTATTTTATTTTAGTAATAATAAAGCTATCAAGATGGAGTTTTCCAATTATAAAATCAGATGGCTCGTTGGGCAACTTAGTAGTGGCACTTGACAGAACTCTTGTGCTTAATTAACTCTGCTCAAAAAATTAGTAATGTGTGTACACATACATGCATATATGTGTTTATATATAACCCTAAAATATTACATGTAGATAATATATATTTTATATTGATCTTACACACACACACACACACACACATATTAAGAGAAAGCGATTACTTTCTCTGAGAGTATAAGAAACTATGTTGATGATAAAACATTGTAAGAAATGTCTTTACAAGGAGAAACACATTATGCCTCAAAATGTTCAAAACAGTGAGAAAACCACAGGATAGCAAATCCACCACAGTACAATAGAACAAGCAAGCCTACGGATCAGGCATTCATTGAATGCACTAAGGTGTAGAAATCTCAAGAAAGCTAATAGAAAGTTTCACTGCACCTTTGGATATCATTCAAACTAACACAATCTTCTGAACAGTAGGAATAACGTTAAGGACATGTCATAACTGCACAGGTGGATACCTCACACCCAAATTCTACAGAACCATGTAGTCCTTCTGTGCTGCATAATACAGGTACTATGGAAGAATGTCTTCCTCACAAATAAATACACAACCAGAGTGCAGAAAAAGGATATAAAACACAACAGTACTGAAATAGTCTCTTGTTGTCTCCATATTTGGCAAGGGACGAGGATGCTTTAAGCAGCATCTGACACTTTAATGTTAGGAGGTGACAATGGATGAATGTGTCTTTGTTGAACCCATTTAGCATGGTAATGAGAAATATATTGCCATAGATAACATCTGTGAAGTAATATAAAAGGCCACAAAGTGTCTAAAAATGATGGCAAAAGGAGATTTATTCTTAACTCAGAATGTTGAAATTACTATGAAGCTGCCTCTATTTTTATCCCTACACAGAATTAACACTAATGCCTAGCATAAAAAGATATATGAGGACTAAATTGGGCAATTACTGCTTTCTATTGACCAAACAATGTTGCCATCCAATCAGCCCACCAACATTACCCAGTGACAATGTGTTTTCAAGGAAGTAAAAAATGATCGTAACCGCTTAATAATGTATTAAATGGCCCATGAAATATACATTAACCCAGTATTTTATTTTTTTCCATTCTTAGTACATATTCAAATAACAACAGGAAAGTAAGAATAAGTTAATCGTCAGACTTTAAGCACTTTTTTTAGGTTAATTTTATAGTATAGCAAAGCAAACATTAAACTAACATTCATTAACTACTTACTTTGTATTCAGTCTTTGATGAGGAAAGTACACTTTCAGATCAATTTGTGTATCAGGCTGTCCTTTCTACTGCCATAAATTCCACCTTTCTTGGGTGAGCATTCTATAATCAACTTTCACCATTTTTTAAATACATTTCTTCTTTAACATTTTGACATATCATTTTTATCTCAAAATCCCTGATAAAAATGCCTTCTCAAAGATCACCAAAGGACTTATCTGATGGTATTCAAGTGGTCTCTTTTGTGACTTCACCTCTTGGAACTCACCATTAGTCATCATCACCCATCTTTAGCCTCTTCTTGGGTTTTTCTAGCACCAATTCCTCTAGCATTTTTCTGAACTAGAGTCCACATATCACAACAATCCTTTGTGGGTTTTGTCAACATTTTCTTTTAAAAATATGAATCTTGAGGTGTTGAACATTTTTCATATATTTTTTGACTATTCATATTTCTTTGTGAAGTGTTGTTCAGTTCTTTTGCCCATTTATTGATTGGGTTATTTATTTTTCTGGTGTTATTGGGTTATTTATTTTTCTGGTGTTATTTATTTTTCTGGTTTTAGAGTTCTTTGTATATCCTGGAAATTAAATCTCCAACAATTAGATAAATTCAAATTAAAACTACACTGAGATTCCATCTCACTCCAGTCAGAATGGCAGTTATAAAGAATACAAGTAACAATAAATGTTGGTGAGGATGTGGGGAGATAAATAATACTTTCATATGTTGTTGTTGGGAATGGAAATTGGTGCAACCATTATGGAAAGCACTGTGGATATTCCTTACAAAACTTGGAACAGAGCCAGCATTTGACCCAATTATCCTACTCCTAGGTCTATACTCAAACAACTTCAAAATAGCATACTACAGTGACACAGCCATATCCATATTTATAGTCGCTCAACTCACAATAGCCAAACTATAGAAACAACCTAGGTGTCCTTCAACAGATGAATGAATACAGAAAATATGGTATATACACACAATGGATGTCACTCAGCCATAAAGAAGAAAAATTATGGCATTTGCTGGTAAATGGATGGAACTAGAGAACATCATGCTAAGTGAAATAAGCCAATCCCCAAAAAAACAAAGGCTGAATGTTCCCTCTGATTTATGGATGCTAACCCACAACCAGGGCAGGTAGGGAGGGGAAGAATAGAAGTACTTTGGATTAGACAAAGGGAAGGGTTGGGTGAAGGGAAAAGGAAAGACAGTAGAATCAATTGGTTTTAACTTTCCTAACCTTGTATTGTTATACATGACCAGGGTAACCACACATCATGTACAAAAACAAGCATGGGACCCTAAATAGAATAAATTTTACTCTATGTGTGTATATTCTGCCAAAATATATTCTACAGTCACATATAACAGATTTTTTTAAAAAAATTAAACCTGAATCTAAAAATTTTAGAGAATTAAAAAAAATGGTTACAGCAGCTTAACACTAGCTTATATGTCCCATGAAATAATCACTTAGTTTTATTTTTTGACCTTATTACAGATTAAAATAAAAATAGGAAAGTAATGATAAATTTCGAATTTCTTACTTATAATAAGGAAGTAAGAGAAAAATTACATTTCTATTAAGAAACGTAATTCAGGGCAAAGTAAAGGTGAAATTTCCCAGCTCCATCATCTGTCTTTAGCAAATATTCCAACTTCGCTTCTTACTTTGAGCATTGCTATGATAAATGCTGCCTTTTCTTCTGGCTTCTGATTTCTGGAAAACCATATGGGAATATGCAGGATACACACTGAAAAATATCTTCAGAAAGACACTGAGGTCTTCGGTGAGGGTCTCATGCCTGGTACACAAAGGGGGGCAACATGGTTCAAGTGGAAGTGGGCAGACCCCCAGCAGGAAGGGCCCAACCCCGGGCCTCAGTTTCCCTCCAGGAAAACTTTCAAGGTGTTCAGTGTCTTCAAGTGCTTGCTGAATGGGAGTCGGTTCTGCCATGCTCCTTTCCTCATAAGGCAGGCCAGGAGCGTTTATTGAGACGGATAAGTATCGATCATTATTATCAGGATGCAGCTTTGGGGACAAGTGATCAAATACAGAACAGGTATTTATCAGGAACTTGAACTTGGGCTATGTAGGAAGAGAGGGCCCAGCTTCTTCCTATAACTGGAGACAAGTTGGAGAGGAAGCCAACCCCAGTTCCTCAGACCCATTGTCCTTCAGCACCAAGCAGGCCTGGAGCCTGACCCCAGAAAGCCATTTGTGGAACTGGATCATGGAGGGGCAATCACATGCTGTGAGGACCATTCTATGAACCATCCATGGTCACTGGGATCTTTTCTTGGCCACTGACCTAGCAAAACCCATGCCCCTGACCAAAGGCTGAAAACCACTGACCAGGAGCCCAGACGGCCTCTGTGGGCCAAGCTCAGAGCCTCCCAGAACACGAGCCATTCTTGTTTGGGAAGGTTGTATCATTCTCCCAGTTTCTCTAGGGTAAGGGAATTCAGAGTCTCTGAAATTGGCTGGTTCCCATACTACTTAAACTTTATGGCAGCACAGTATATTTTGGAGATATTATTGTGTATTTTATTCCATGCTCAGCTGGGCTGCAGCATTCAGACCCTGTGACTGCTATTGACCATTGCTATAATGTTTCAATATACATTTTTGGCAAGACATAACTCACATTTTAAAATATTAATTTCCCAGCCATCAGGTTCCTGAGTGCACTTCGATTTTTATTTTCCTGCAGCTGTATACCATGAACAAGGCAAAAGCTACTTCTCAGTTGAATACAGATTTTTCACTCATCGCCCACCCTCAGCCATTCCCAAATCACAGGGGGAATGACACCCAGATCTGTCTTTGTGAATTTTACTGTTTATGTCAAGCTCAGTAAGCAACCATGTGTCTATCCACCCTGGGGCAGAATAACAATGGCTAAGGGGGGAGTGAGCGGGAGGATGACTCCATTCTTTCTCTGCTGGGGAGAGGTGGGTTGGAAAGGGGTTTGGATGGGTTTACAGGTAGCCACTCACAATAGTCAGCAAATGACACAACACAGACATCAATCAGGGAGTTCATGGGCCAGCAGCTGCAGGAACCCTGGAGCTCAGCGTGGGGGCACCAGCCTGCAGGGCCCAACAAGGTTTGGCATTCATTGTAAAACCTTCCTGTCTAAGTTGGGTGTGGTGGTGCGTGTTCTTAATCCCAGTGATTTAGGAGGCTGAGATAACAAATTTAACAAATTTAAGGCCAGCCTGGGCAAATTGACCCTGTCTCAAAATCAAACATAAAAAGGGCTGGAGGTGTGGCTCAGTGGTACTCAGGTCTGCCACCTGAGTTAAATGCCCAGTACCAAAACAACAACAAAAACCTTCCTGTTTTCTGTCCCCATCATAAGATGATCTCTAAGACCAACTTAGGTTTCTTTATGACTTTTTAGTTCACTTAGCTTTCTTAATTGGGTGGGAAGCCAGGTTATGCTTTGAAAAATGGGGACTATATCTTGGGCCAAGAAACTAGAGCACTTAATTTCTGGAAATCAGATTTCATGTGCTTGACTTGGGATTAGATTCTCCAGGGCAACAGTGGGCTAGGCTCAGGAGGAGCCTGAGGATGGAGGGTAGTTCATCACTGGCAGCCAGAGACCCTGGAACTCCTAGGGAGTCTAGACCCCAGCCTTGCCTAGCCTGGCTCTGCCCAGGAGCTACAGTGGCCGTGGGAGGTTTGACCTGCCATGCCTGTGATGGAAGATGAGCATTCCCTAGGGGAGTGGACGGTGGGTGGGGCAGTGGCCCGGCTGGGCCTGCCTAGGGGTCTGAAGGTACTCACTTGAGAGGTCTCTGCCTACACCCAGAGCCAAGCCGTCTTTCATCCACAGAACGAAGCCATCGTATTCTGGGATGGCGCACAGCAACGTCACTGGCTGTCCGGATACCACCACCTGGTCCTGGGGTTGCTGGCTGAAGGAGTAGACTTGGCCTAGGAAGGAGACAAGCACTGTGGTCAGACCTGGAGGGTTCCCCTACAGTGCTGGAAGCAGAGCTGAGGCTGGCCCCGGAGACCAGGCCTCCCCAGGTGCCTCCCTTCCTACCCTTAGCTTTGTCCCCTTCTTTCAGGAACTGGCTCCAAACTCGAGCCCCTCTGCTCATCAATGCCTATCCCTGGCATTGGGGGTCTGCCACACTCCAGCTCCCCAAGAGGCCACCCACTCCCACATGCTGGGGCTGGCCACTCCCACTTTTCCTTGTTTGAATTCCTACCTGTCCCCACTTACTTGGCGAATGATGTGGTTTTAGTTCAACCCGAGGGTCCAATAAATCAGATTGTGGTTTGGATTCTCTTACTCTTGTTCTAGTGAACCAGAGGGGCAGGTGGTGGTGCAGTGTGGGCAAAGGTGCACTGGAGGGAGCTGGTGGCCAGGGCTCACCACATTCTCTGGCCTTTTCCTGTGCTGCAGGGACCTGCCCAGCCTTCCTCCTGCTTAGGGAAAAATCACCAGAGGAGCCGGTGTCTCCCATCCACACCTCAAAACAAGGTGACCAAAGCCAACACAGCTCTCAGTTCATATTTTACTAAACAAACACACGGCCACGCGTACAAGATGCAGGCTCTGTTCTGAGGTTTTCAGATATTAGCTCACTCATATTTTCATTCTTACAACAAAGAAACAGTAAATACTAAAAATAGTAGGCACTATTTTTATGCCCATTTTCCAGATGCGAAAGCTAGAGAGAGGGAGGTGAGAAGTAACAGAAGCTGTGCTGCTCGATCACGCATCAACACTGGTCCCTGCCCTGCCTGCCACACTCATCTGAGCACCACCCACCTGACTCTGCAGGGAGTGGGCAGAGGAGGGCTTTGGGGTTAACTGGAGTGCCTAGGGATCATCTAGTGGCAGGTGAAGGTTGTGAATGCAAGTCTTCCGACCCTATAGACCGCGTTCTTTTCTACTGAGATATGCTGATGCAGCTCCCTAAGCCTGGTCCTAGAATGAGTTGTTAAAGAAGGGAGTTTACATGGTCTGTGTTCCCTGGGCACTTACAATTGACCACAACATGAAACCAAGTCACTGAACATCTGGCACACAGTGTGATCTATATTTACACACCCCCTTCTCCTTCTCCTGTGGTTCATTTAATATATTTCAGGGCAGAAATATCCCCAATTTATGACAAAGAAACTGGGATCAGAGAGGCATGGCAGACTGCCCAAGGTCACACAGCTAACGAATGGTGGTTGGGCTAGGGTCCATCTGAGTTCTGAGCCCTCAATTTTCCTCTACCCGCTACCCTGCAGATATAAATGACCAAGAGGAACCGAAGCCGGTGCAGCCTCTCCTCTCCCACCTGGCACCACAGGGGTCTTGGACACTAGCTGCTGCTCTTGGAAGGGCCTAGCCCCAGGCCCAGACCACACATAGGGCTCAGCTCTCAGCAGCAGGTGGCCTCAGGGAGGCTGGTGGTGGCAGCAGAGGGTGTGGTGGAGGCCCCTGCCCCACAGCAGAGGTGCAGCTCCACACCAGAGAGCGTGCGGCAGGCAGGCAGGCAGGTAGTGGGGTTCACAGCCTGATGAGATCCTGGCACGGCTCTGAGGAGTCTCATTAAAAATCAAATTGGTCTTGAATTGTGGGAGTAACACTTCTTATTCTGATTTGAGCTTTACAAATTAGATTTCATAGGACATTTTAATCAGTTGTGTGGTGGATTTCTCTCTCTGTCTCTTCAAGTTTTCTGTTGTAATTAGACTGTTTTTGGCACCAAACAGAAAAGGAGGGAAGAGATGAGAGAGGAGAAAGGGGAAGAGGAGGGGGAGTTTGGAGAAGGAGCTGAGGAGGGGAGTGAGGGGCAGGAGGGGAGTAAGGGGCAGGAGAGGGAGGAGGGAAGGAAGATGGAGGAGGAGGGAGGGGAAGAGGGGGGAGAGGAGGAGCAGGAGGGAGGGGAGGAGGGGGAGGAGGAGGGAGGGGGGAGAAGGAGGGGAGGAGGGCGGGGGAGAACGCCTTCCCCCAGGCCCTTTTTTCCCTGCTGTATTGGTGATTTCACAGCTCATTCTTTTATCTCAAAATCTTTCCTGGAAGAAGGACAATGTCAAGGCAGCCATGGTAGCCGCCAAATATTGTGCTATCAGAGAGAATTATCAGGTTGTCAGCCTAGAGCTGAAGGGGCTGTAATGAGAAGTCCCTAAATAAAGTGGTGCCTGAGTCCTCCCAAATGTCCCTTATTAGATACAGATAATTGTCCCATTCGCCCTCCGCCCCTCCAGCCTGCTTCTGTTTGGAGGGAGCAGGAGGGGTTGGGTGAGGACATCTGGGGAGTTAGGGGTGCAGGAGGGATCCCCAGAGCAAGGGTGAGTCCTGGACTGTCACCATGGAGACCGGGCTCTGGAGCTCAGCACAGGGCTGTCTTCAATGCCTTCTAGCTCAATGGATGCGGTGGGGGTGGGGGCAGGTGGTGGACTCTGCATGGTCAAAGTCCCCTGGATGGTGTCTCAGGACCAGGATTTGGGGGCAGGCACAAGATGCTTCTGAAGAACTGCCCAGGGTTGCGCAGAGTAGAGAGGGTCCTGAGTGGCTCACCAGAGGGTCTGAGAGGGCTCTAGGGCATGGAGCCCCAAAGTCCCCTGAAGGCTGCAGTGCTCACACTCTGTCTCTTTGGACCTGTTGGAATTTTCTATGGAAAGAATGTTCCTGGGGGAGATGGAGACACAGGATCATCTCAGAAAACACCAAGGGGACATGCAAAGTTATTTATTATCTTAGGGGGGTTAGTGATGAGTACTCTAATTGACAGTCTTCCTTTCCAGTCCAATTTTAATTTTTGTGCAGTATGTTAAGCCACTAAAAATACCTTTGTTTTCTCTGAAACCTGAGATGCTTTTTCAGATTTTGGGGGTTGTTTTTACAGTATTGCGACCAAACCCAGGGCTGTGCCCAGGCTAGGCAAGCACCCTGCCATGAGCCACACCCCCAGCCCCTCATGGATCTTATATTGCTATTGATTATGTGGAGTAGATGAGAGATGGGGTGCTGTGGAGGAGAGGAGTGGAGGGACGGGCCCACTCTCCTCACCTGTGCGACAGATCTTGAGGTCTTCCTTGCCGAGGGCTCCTGGGAGCACAGTCTCAAGCCATGGATGGGTGTCATTGCCCAAAGAATGCTCTTTCCCGGTCCCTTGCTCCCTGCTTTCTTTTCCCCATAGGATCTTCTACTCCAATGCAGTGAAATGTGATGGGCCTGGAATCATTTTCTCTAACCTCCTGGAGATGATCTTGAGTGGACGGCCACTCCTCCAGCACATGCGTATTCTGCGCACCTTGACTGACACCCGCTGTGAGGCAGGAGCCCTGTCCTCTCGTGGGAAATAGGTGATGGGCCTGGAGCCTCGTCATGGGACCTGGGCCATTGGAGTGAGTGAGCGCGGAGCAGGCGCTGAGCCACGGAGCTCCTGCCCTCAGTGTAGCCTCAACACGCCCAGCACCTGCACCCCAGGTTGCCACCTCAGGGTCCCATTCTGCCCGATGACAATGAGGAGAAGCCTGGCAGTCAGTGCCACCTCCGTTGTCCTGCCTCTCTCTTTTTAATTCCGTGATCTGGGGAAGGGACCAGGGCCTTGCGTGCTAGTCAGTTCTCCGCCCCTGAGCTGCATTGCCAGCCTTCCGGCACCATTTTCCATCTGTCACCATTTCAGAGTCTGGCCCAGATGTCCTCCGCAGCTCTCTCGGGCTCATCCTTTTGTCTCCATTTCCTCTGCTACAACCCAAGGCCCGTGCCCTCATTGCCACCCCCTGGATTCTTTCGACACACCCCGAGGCTTCCTCACCCCCACCCCCTATTGCACGTGTCACCCTGGATCTTCCTTCTTAAGTCAGCTCTCTCTGCCACCTCTCATGGCTGTGCACTGTCTGCGGAACAACATGTCACCTTCTGTCCTGGGTCACATGCTTCTCCACAGACTGACTCCCCTTCCCTCTGTGTGGTCCACAGCACCCTATGCGGTTGCTCACTTATGCGACCTGCTCATGTCCTTTCTGTTCCATCATCCTGGGATGTACCTCCTCCTCACCTGACCCTTCCTAAGCAGCCCTGCCCATCATCCAAGACCCTGTTCTGTTCCCAGGAAACTGGGCTGTTACCCAGAGGGATCGCTGTCTCTTTTCTCCCTTCCTTCCCACTTCCCCCTTTCCCCTCCCCTTCATCTCCTTGAATTTCTCCATACGTTTGTTGAGCACCTACTATATCTGATGCTGAAGAAACAAAATGAAGGAACAGTGTTTTTCACTTGAGGTCAGAGGTCACAGCTATCTTTCCACCTCTGTCCCCAGAGCCTGGCTCTGAGTGAGAACATGGCATGCCTATCTGTTGAACATGCCTGTGTGCTTGTGGCTTACCGATCCTAGTTTGTAGCTGAGATCAGTCATCACTGTGGGAAAATTGGTTTTGCATTATCAACTACTGACCAAGCAGTTACTGTGCTGAGCACACCACACAGAATGAGAAAAGTGAAAGATAAAGGGGAAGGGCCAGAGTCTCAAGGAGTCAGGCTTTACAGCAAAAACAAAAACAAAAATAAAAAACCACTGAGTTATTTATGTGTGACCCACTGGTGGCCAGGTCCAGGGTTTGCATGCACAGACTGCACCTGCAAAGTGTGATGGCCATTGTCACCCACATTTTACAGATGAACTGAGCTCTGGAGTTTGGACCTTAAGTGTTTCCCAAAAGCCTAGGTGTTAAAGGCCCAGGTGTTGGGTGGTAGTGGGAATTTTAAGAGGTAGGACTGGGAGAAGGTTTTTAGGTCATTGACGGTGCATCCTTGAAAGGAATTGTGGGACCCTGATCCCTTCCTATGTCTTGGTTTCACAGCTAGTGGGTGAGCGGCTTTGCTCTGCCATATGTGCTCTGCCATTGCCTTCCAGTGCCCCTCCAGCAGCCTAAAAGTACTGGATCTGCTGGATCATGCCCTGGAACCTCCCCAAATTGTGTGCCAAAATAAATTAAATAATATGAATTTGTGTGCCAAAATATCTTCTTTTTATAAAACTTTTCTTTTTGTAAATTGATCATCTCAGCTAGTTGTCATAGTGATGAAAAACTGATTGACACATGAGGCTCATGGAAATGAAGGACCTGCCCAAGGTCACATGAGTAACCTGGGTGTAACTCAAACCCAAGAGTCCATATCCACTATCCCAAACTATCCACTATCCCATATCCATACCCACTGGATATTGAATTAATGACCCAAAACCTGGATTTTGATTCTCAAGCTAGTATTCACCCCACCAACCAGGCAGCCTCCCAGACCATCTAAGGGAGGTGGAGGATCTCTGGAGTGAAGACGTTTTCCTGGTTCTTATGTGGTCTGCCTCCCAGCTGGGGGTCAATAAGACCGAGCTGGGGTTGAGGGTGAATTATAGAACTGGTCACCACCAGGAAGTATAAAAGAAAGGATGTGTAATGGGTGTTACTTATTATTGTACAAATAACTACTACTTATATAATGATCATAAAACATAATTCTATAAATAATATACATATTCTATAATTATATACAGACAGTTCACAAGTTATAACTTCATGAGGGTGTGGAAGTGAAAGTACACAGCAAATTTTGGATTTGATCTTTTCCTAGGCGAGCAATACAGGGCACTGCTATCTCTTGCGATGGTAGGCAGAGCAGCCAGCAACAGCCTCCTGTCACTCACCCGAGTGTGAGTTGAGGGAGGGACCACTCTCTGCAGCCTTCCTCGATGCAGGATATGATTGTTGTTGTGTTAGGTCTATTACGTGCATTTTCAACTTGTGATATTTTTAACTTATGAAGGGTTTATTGAGACACAATCCCCTCATAAGTCAGGAAATATTATAAGTCATATTTCCATTGTTATAAAATTTATAATAGCTAACTTTTATTGAAGGTCAAGCACATAATAAGAGCTTTTCATGATTATTTTATTGAATTCTCTCGAGTCCTCTGATGTGGGTACTGAATTAGACTCATGTGAAGATGAGGTTGTCTGGGGCCCACGTTCTGGCAGAATGGCAAATTCACACAATTTGTTCTTAGAAAGGACATCGGCCCCAGAAGTCTTGTTTCAGAGCCGTGTCCTAAGGTCCTTATTTGGATCTTATACACTTTACTATGCAGTCCCAGACTCCAGGAACTCACAGAACCGCCTTAAGCCCTAGGCCAGTGCTAGAGGAGGATGTGGACTGACTTCCCTGGGCATAATGTCCTATGGGCATGATTCTCTGGGTGGGTGAGAGCTGACCGCCTAGCCAGGGAAGCTTCACATGAGAGTGTGAATGTGGGCCTCTGGGTGCTCTGATCACCCCGTCCCTCACAACCACATCAGCCCAAAGAATCCTTCTCTCCCTTCACCCTGTGGACTGGGCAGCCTTTTGGGATGGACGAGGAGTGTTATGGTAATGAGTGGGGCCAGGGATTCCAGAATGATCTGGGGTTGAAACCTGGAATGTCCACTGATTTGATAAGCCTCAGTTTTCCTATCCATAATGGGGACAATACCACCCGCCATCAGAAAGTCACTCTGGAGATTAAGAAAGAGTACACATCTGGGCCATTGGGCTCAGGGCCTGGCTCACAATAGTGCTCAGTGGAAATGGCCCTTTTTCATCAGGAATGTTCTTCTTCTTCTCAGAAAGCTGACCTCTGTCTTGAACATCAGGCCAGGGCTGCTGACTTCCATGGGAGAGTGGGTGTGGGTGGGAGGCGTGACCCAGGACAATAGATGAATCCCTTTTGACACTAGAGGGGAGGGCGAGGTGGACTTTCAATTAGTGTCAATGGCTCTTTGAGGAGCTGATGTTTCACTCAGGCAAACAGCTGCTCCTGTTTGCAGGCAGACCACGGTTTGGTTCTCAGGTGTTTTCAGGTGGCTCTCAAGGCTGGCATTTGGGGTGGACAAGCACAAATGTTGAGGCATGAGGGCAGCTGTGAGCCAAGCTTTGTTGGTGGGAGGGGAGGGGTGGGCAACAGGCCCACGTAGCTGCTAGAGGGCTGCTAGCCTTGGCAGAGTTGGGGGTATCCCCTGGGCCATGGAGGGCCAGCTTGGTTCCTGGTCTGGCCAGTGTTGCGTTGGCTTCCATTTGTCGAGAGAGGCTGTGTGAGTGTGTCCTGTGCAGGGTGGTGGAGGGGCCTGGATGGGAACGCTCTTGAACTCTTCCACATTTGGTGGGTTCAGTCTCTGCAGAAAAATGTTCTGCTCACTGCAAGGAGGGGTCCTGTTCCTGCAAGGGAGTGGTCCTGCCAAACAGGGGACCCAGGGACTCTGAGATGAAGCCATGTCAGAACCCCGAGGTGACTGCCTCACCCTGTGTGCATCCCCTGCATGCTCAGGCTGCTGTGGCCTGGGCAGGCCGAGGGAGCCCTTTACCAAGGAGCCCCCTGGACTTTTCTATTTTCTTTTTTTAAATATTTATTCTTTAAGTTTTAGATGGACACAATATCTTTATTTTACATTTATGTGGCGCTGAGGATCGAACCCAGTGCCTCGTGCATGCTAGGCGAGCACTCTACCACTGAGCCACAACCCTAGGCCTCCCCCCTGGACTTTTCTAACACCATGGTAAGGAGGTGAGGGCTGCTGGGCTTGAGAGGAGAGGTGGAGGGGTGGAGAGTTTGGAATCTAAGTCTGAGGGGCCCTCCTGTGCAGTTCTTTCTAACCCAGGTTGGCAGGAACCAGGAGCAGGAGGAGGTGGCCGGGCTAACAGGCGTGACTAAGAAGGCTTAAAAGGAGGGTGCGCTCAATCGGGAGCATCTTATGGGGCCACATGTGCACCCATGCAGAGGTGCTGAGTTGGTGGGTGCTAGTGGCAGTGGGTGCTAGTGAGTAGCCAGTGGGAGGAAGTGGGGCAGCAGTGGCGACAGGTGGTGTTGGAAGAGACAGGTGCAGACTGGCCCAGGGAGAGGGACAGGGAGCTGGGCATCAGGTGGTCCTCAGGGGGCTCTGGTCTTGGGGCGGGGTTGGGGGCAGGCTGTCGGTGTCCTTGCTGCCTCTCTCTCAGCTCAGCTTGTTGCCTGCCTCCCTCACCCCCGTCCCCCTCGTCCTGCAGATGTTCCCCAGCCCTCTGTCCTCTGCTCAGGGCAGAGCAGAAGCAGGACATCACAGCTTCTCCCTCCTCAGGACTCCTCCAGATGCTTTTCTCCATGTCCCCGTAGATCTCCCTCCTCACTGCCTCCTTCATCTCCATCAGCCCCCAAGCTTCTGGCCTAGACTGCACCCCCTCCCTGGCCTCTTTGGGGGACTGACAGCTCAAGACAGCATGGAAAAACCACCACTCTGGGTCCGGCGGTCTCCGATGTCTTGCAGCAGAACACTTAAAAAGCTGAAGACTTCATGAAGAGCTCACATACCTCTTCCCCCAGCCCCTGAGATCCCCAATTATTTCCTGGGGAGGGAGGAGCTGTGTGGACATGGGAGGCTGAGGTTACGAAGGCCGGCTCATGCAGAGTGACGGATTCCTAGCCCACACTGGGGCCCGGCTGCCGTGGTGCCTGCGCACCCAGGTGTGTTTGAGAGACTGATGGAACGGGCTTCTGGGCTCCACCCCTTTCCCAGCCAGACTTTTTCTTATAGAATGTAGGAAAGCCTCTGGTTTAGAATTTCTGGGAGAATTTTTTTTTTCTGGAGCAGAAATGCTAGCTGAGGAAGCAAGGTGACTGTGCCCAAGCCTTTGTGGATCTTGGCCCTTCCCTCCCCACTTCCTCTTCTTCTCCTGGCCTCACTCCCAGCTCTATTGAACCTTTCTACCTCCCTGAAACCCTCTCTCTCTGCACAGGCTAGGCCTCACTGTGCCATGAGGGCCATCTGGGAGCTCTGAGGGGACAGTGGTCTGCGTGGTCTTTAAGACCCTGGAGTTCATGGTGCTATGGTCTCTGTGTCTGCAGAGCATGTAGGAAAACAGCCAGCATCACTAAGTCCGTGGTGATTGGGGTCTTCTCGATCTGGACTCCTAGAGCCCTGGTACTCACTCATCCCTGCCACCCACAACTGTCAGTCCCCAGGCTTCTGAGGGTGTGTTCTGGTCCTCCAGTGTTCCAAGTCTGTTGTCACTCCATAGGCAAACGTCTTTGTATTATGGCTGCACAGTGGTAGGGCAAGCTCAGCACAGATGAATGTAAAAACATGGGGTGGTTTGTGTGACAGAGGAGCTAGAGCCTTGGAACATGCTCTGCACTGAGTCTTATGGGGGAGGAGGGGTGCTGCATGCCCCTCTGTTTCATTACAATCTCCCTCTTTTGATCCATGCTTGGAGGTCAGCTGGGAGGCCGTGGGGGCTGGTGCAAGGGTGTATCCACTCTACCCCTTCTCAGACTAGCCACTTAGGCCTGGACTTTATCTCAGAAGCAGGTTGAGGGGAGATGAACGATGTCCTTAGTTAGACGTGGACAGAATGTCTGAGTCACAGGATGTGTGCCTTTGCTTCTAAGGAGCCTGTCTTTTGCAAACACATGTGCATGCCCACCCTCCTGGCTGTGAGCTGGGGCAGCCCAGCTGAAATCCTGCTACTCTGGTCTCAACTCTCAGGACATCCAGTGAAACTTAGAGTCTTTGGATGGTCACACTTGATCCCAGGTCACTGGACTAAAAGGGATCAAATGATCAGTTTGATGAAGATATCATATCAAGATATTTTGGTGTTTAAGAGGGGCTTACTTCAAGTGTGGAAATTTGGGAAGGGGGTGGCAGAGAAGCTCTGAGGAGGAGGAATTATGATATGGGGAAGGGGATGGAGGAGTAATGTCACTGTGGTGCAGGTAGAAGTATGAGTGATGAATACCCACCCTTAGCTGCCCACTTGGAGTACCTGACCAATGGGTCACCTGCCAGGGTCTGAGTCCTGGAGAGTAGGAAAAAACACAGGGTCAGTCTTGCCTGGGAAGAAACTCTGACCCTGTCACTATCAGTGTGAACTGGGGAAAGCTCTTCACCCTCTCTAAGCCTTAAGTTTCCTCATCTGCAAAATAAGGATGGCACACCTACTTGGCAAATCTGCTGTGAGGTTGATAGGCTTTGTGTGTAAATGATCCTGGCAGGTGGAATGAGCCTAGTGAAGGGTTGTTCTTGCATAATAATCCATGAGTTTCTTCTGAGCCTGGGAATGTTAAAACTGGGACTAGAGCAGCACCTGTCATGAGGGGTCCTGGATCCAGCTGAGAATGGAGTCTTTGCAAATCAGAAATAGGACCAATCAGACATCTACTTCTTCCTATCCAGTGGTGCAGGTGAGAGATCTGAGTGTGGGGGCCTCTGTGGCTCCACCGTAGCCTGTCCCAGCTGGCCTCTGTCTCCTGCAGAGGCAGATCAGCCATGCAGAAAGGGCTAAGATATCACTGTCTGCTCTCTTATTAGTGACCAATTGGGGAAGGCTTACGAGTACTCGTACTGGGGATATTTATCACCAGCTTTCTCCCAGCCTGAGCATGAAGCAAATTGCCTCTTATGAGCTTAAAGAAAACCATCCTTGTCCAGAGGAGCAAGCAAATGGAAGGAAGGGTAAAAGAAAGAGCCAGCTCAGCAGCCCTGAGGATATCAGAATGCTGCTAGGTGGGGCAGGGAGGGACACGGCAGGATGGCTCAGATCCTTCCTGTTAGCCCAAGTCTTGACTTCTGCTTTTTTCTGCTGCTCAGCACTGGGCCAGCTCTTGATGTAGGGAAGTGAGCTTTAGATTTCCAGAATGCCCTGTTGTAACACAGGGGCACAGGATTGGTAGTGATGGGAATGCACTAGCCCACTGATTGACATATAATTAATAAATCTGATTTTTATGGATGGTCTAAGGGATGCCAGGGATTGTGCCAACCCTAGGCATGCTCTAGTGGCCTCAGGCAGGAGTGGGGGCCAACTCTGAGACCCTGGCCTGGGTACAGGGTGCAGAAGAGAGATAGCTATGCTTTCTGCTGATCAGGGCTTAGAACCTGGAAAAAGCAGATATAAGCACAACGAGCTGGGATCAAAGGCAAAAGCAAGGTAAACACAGTCCCCAGGGAGGAGTCACAGTGGGCTAGCTTCTTAAGTGGGCTGCAGGGTAAGCAGGATGGAGGAGGCAAGGAATGTTCGCCAGAATGGAAAGCAACTTAAGCAAAGTGTGGGGGTCGGAGTTGACCTCTGGTACTGTCATTATAGCTGTGCACCCCTGGAAAAGCTGCTTAGTCCCTCTAAGCTTCAATTTCCCCACTGGGGTGGCAGACACTATTTGTTGGGTTGTTTGTTAAAATGGAATAGGACATTTGTTGTAAAGAGCACAAAGCCCTTCCTGCCTTCCATGCAACTGTCACTATTATTACAAACGTGGTGTGACTGGTGCATGGGCTGTGTGTGGGGATGTATTTAAAAGGGTGTAATCTAGGTGGGCATGGGGGATTTGACTGCATGGTCCCTCACGTGCATGCTAAGAAGCTTGAATTTAATGAGAAGTCATCAAAGGTTTTGGACCAACATGCTCAGACCTGAGTTTTCAGAAGATCAGAATAGTGACAGTGAGGAGGATGGGCGGCGGGTAGGTCTGAAGACAGGAAGACTGATGAGCAGCTTTAGCCTGTCATAAGGGCACATCAGTGGAAAGAAGAAAATGGGCTTAGGACCATTTGGAGCCATTTGGAGACAGAATTGATAATACTCTATAGGGGATGAGGGAGACAGACACTTATGGGTTTCTAGGTCCTGGCTTTCAGTGTGGGATGATGGGGGAGCCATGTGCTCTTAGAAGGAAAGTTGTCTTCACTCAGGCACGGTGGCACACACCTGTAATCCCAGCAACTCGGGAGGCTGAGGCAGGAGGATTGGAATTATAAGATTAAGTGAGACCCTGTCTCAAAATAAAATTATAAAAAGGGCTGGAGATGTAGAGCACCCCCGGATTCAACCCCTGCTTACCCCCTGCCTTGCCCATCACACAGAAAAGGAAAGCTGGTTTCAGGTGAGACAGTGAGCTCAGTTCTTGGTGTGTCATTGGAGGGGAGCTTGGAGTCACTTAAGTGACTGGTTGTAGCTGGGGACACCCTGGATGTAGCTGGGGCTCTGGGTCTGCAGCTGGGAGAAGGTGTGAATACCTCACACTTACTGAGTACTCACCCAGGACCAGGCATAGGAGAAGTGTTTCTACGGCTTCTCATCTGGTATTTATCTGAAACTTCATTTCCAAACACCAAAGTTATAGACATTTATGTGACTACCTAAGAGGGTCACATTTATTACATTAGGCTTGGGTTGTTAGAACCAGCTGCCTGTGGTGGAACATCTAACTCTTGTCAAAATTTGCACAGGGTTTGAACTCTGTTGGGATGTTAGGAGGTCATCTAGCTTAATCCTTAGGTCTGGGATGGGAATTATAAATAGAAAAGCCAGAAGAACCAAGCAAGAGTAGAAAATGGAACCTTCTCACCATAGTCTCTCTTAGCCCTTTGTTGACTTGGGAATACCTTCAACCCTACTGGTGACTTGATTGATGCCCAAGTGAGGAGAAGCTTGCCAATATCACAAATGTTCCAAAAATGACTAAAATTTTGTTTGGGCTTATATAGGAGAGTTGGACCCCTCTTCCCAGGTCTGGACGAGGGGCAGAATGTGCAAGGGGCCCATTCTTTCACCCTTCTTCCTTGCCTGAGCTGGGACAGCCCAGGTAGCTTGTGATTCTTCCAGTCTCACTTTTCTCTTAGCGTATACAATCCACCAAGGTCGTCCTGGACAGCCTGGGTCTTTAATGAAGAGCAATCGGGCTGGCTAAGGCAGGGTGAGTCCAAAGTCACTATAAATCCTTTGCCTACTGATTATCAGCCTTGCAGCCCCGGCCAGTGCCTGCCCTGTGCTCATTAGTGGCATGGAGAGGGGCTCCTCTATCGATCTAGCCAAGGTCTGGATGCCAAGAAGACACTGATAAGTGCTGCTGGAAATACCGACTCTTTGGTGCTTGTAAGGGAGCCCATCCATCCATCCTTGCTTGAGGTCACCCAGCGGTGGACGGGGGACAGGTAGAGCAGTAAGTGTACACGGTGGGGGCAGGAGGGTGCAGAAGGGAGACACTCTGCAGCCCATGAAGCGGGGGCCCTGGTTGTATCTCAGGCCTGTTGCTGCGTGGTCAAGGGACTCAGGCCATGTTCCTGTATTTGCATCTCAGGTCCTTGTGATTTCTGGTTTGGAATATGCACTTATGGGAACCATCCCCAGAGGAAGGCTAGGGAGAAGCAGGGGAGGAAGTGGGACTAAGGAGCAGTGATAGAACTGTGTGTCATTAGTCCCAGAGGGCAGTGAAGGCTTGACGGTGTGCAGAAAGCACGCCCACAGTAGCCTCTTAGAGGACATAAGCTTGGGCACCACTGAGACAGGCTGGAGACTGGGCTGTGGATTGGCTGATCCCATGATGCCTCTCTTGCTTCCTTTTCTAAAGGCTACAGTACAGATATGCAAAAACGGGTCCTTGCCATGAGTACCCAGACCCAGAAGGCACCAGTGTGATGCAGCCTCTGCTGTCACTTAGTTGTGTGTCCTTGGGCCTGATTCTACCCCTCCCTGAGGCACAGATTCCATTTTCATAAAATTTAGGGTCTAGACTATTAGTTAATCTGTCAGACCCCTTCCTCCCAACCTGAGTGCTTTGCATTCTAACTTATCCAAAGTCTTATTGGAGGGAAAAATAATAAAAGCAAAATAAATAAATAAATAAATAAAAAGTCTCAAGGACTCTTGGCTTTTTAGGGGAAAATTCATTTCCTAAATATTATTTTTTTAAAAGCAAATATTTTAAAATAATCCATTTGTGCTGTTGTCAGTCAGAGTGGTTCTAAAACTTCCCCATATGTAAGAATCACTGATAGAAATGGCTAAAAATACACCTTCCTGGACTCCAGCTCAGAGGTTCTAAGATAGTGGGTCTGTGCTGGGGTGAGGAATCTATTTAACAGCTTCCTTCTGAAATCACACTGCAGATGGTTTCTGAATCATATCTGAGAAGCATCCTTGTATGCAAACAGCATGGGACTCAGGAGCTGGGTTCTTTCTTGCTTTGGTTCTTGACCTTGAGAACCTTGTGGCCTTGATCAAGCTGCTCTCTCTTCCTGAGTGTGCTTGGTTTTTCTATCTGCTCAGTGAAGGCTCTGGACCACAGTTAGCAGTTTTCACCTTCTTTTAAGTTTATGCAACTCTTTTGTCATGGAAATCCCACGTGGAACCCCAATGTATAAAATGGGTAGAGGCAGAGCTGAGGTAGACCCCAGGGACTGATCCTGCCCCTGGCTCCCTACAGTGTATACCAAGGTCTCTCTATGCAGTGCTCAGAGGTTCAGAAGGTGCAGTGTGATTTTGAGGGTCTGCAGGTGCTCCATGAAGGGCAAGATGGTTATGTCTTATCGACATGAATGAATGTAAGCCCAGCACCCTGTGACACTGTGTGGCTGAGGCAGGCTGGACTTAAGAACAAGGTATTTTGGTCCCCCTCACTAAGCCTAAATTGAGAATCACAGCATAAATCTGGTGCTCAGAGAGGAGTCTTCTTGTGGCTGTAGGAATTATTCCCAATTGGAAGTAAATAATCTCTGTGCAATGTCCTGAATCTCTCCCCTCTTGGAGACTAAATACAATCAACTCTTAATTATCTTTGCTAATGGAGAGGAGCAAGGGTGTGAATAATCCAAATGATGGACAATCCCAAATAATGAATAATCCTAAGTAACATTTATTTTTCACTTTAAAATGCATTTTGCTATTCATGTTTGAATATGGATGTGTTTGATGTTCTGGGAAATTTTAATACTTAAAGCACACACACACACACACACACACACACACACACACACACACCCCAATGATGGAGCTCCCTCCCTGTGTCCTACTCAGCTGGTGAAGAACATCACCTTTGATACTGGTCCAGAGCTCATGCAGGCTTATGCCTTTCTGGCTCACACCTTTCCTAGGAAGGGATGGGGATCTTAACTGATTTTTGCCTTTAAAGGACTTTCATTCCCTTTGGGCCTCATGCAAATAAGAGCAAAATAAGAAGCTGTGAAATGTTAACAGAGGACTTCATTAAGCAATCTTGGTGATAGCATTTGCCAGGAATGGGGACAATTTGCCAACAGATAATTGAGAGCTGACTATATATGTGTCCTAATTAAAAAAGTGATTCTTCTTCTCGTTGCCCTGGGATCCTGGGCCCAGTCTTCTGGTTGGTTTGGGATATTAACCACAACTAACTCTTGTATACACTTTATACCTCACAAAGCACTTCACATACATTCTTTTACTTAATCCACCCTCACAGCACCCTGTGGAGAGTTTCCATCATCAACCCGATGTGGAGTCTTGAAGAGCTTAGGCTCAAAGCCTAATGTCCCACCATAAGTCTACCCTCCTGATTCAGCCCTCTTCCATCTCCCTCTGCCTCTTTTATCACTACCTAGTAGGGGCCCTGGAAAAGGCTCAGTTATTTGTAGCAACCTGAAAATGCAGCAGCAAAGAGAACAAAGCTCACTTGCAATGACCGTCCACTCTTCCTGAGCGTTTGAAGTGGAAATGTTGATGAAGGAGAGATTTTGGGCTGGAAGCAGTTGAGAAAAGGGAGAGGAGGTATGCAGTCTCCAGGGGAATGCCTAGGAGGTGAGGTTTTCTTCCTTTCTAGGAGGCTCAGCTTGGGTCTCTGAGCCCAGGCATCTCAGAAGATAAATTGGCCATAGGAAGGATGAAATTGGCAGGGATAGAGCTTTTTGGAGGGAGGGGTAGCCCCAACTTCAGCTAGCCATTTTTAGCACAATCCTTTAAAACAGGACCATTCCTATTTAATGTATAAGAAAATGGAAGCTCAAAGATATTAAGTAACCTAATCAAGGTCATAGTGTGTACTGGATCTAGGATTTCAACCACTGGATTCCAGTTCTGGCCTTTATTTATACAAGAGTATTCAGCAGAGGGTGTTTGATCAGTGTGCTTCCTCTTTAGAAAGCAGAAGACTGACTTCTGTGCCCCTAACAGAAGTTATAGGAAGTTGCCCAAGGCTACCCCACTGTGCTCCAGAAACAGATATGAAGCTGATGGGACATCTGTTTCATGACCTCCATGTACGGCCCCTGCCCTACCTGTAGACCATAGAAATCTTCAATACTCCTGAGGTGCGCTTTGGGGCTGAGAACAGCTCTGTGAATAATAATTTAGGGCAAAAATCATCTGCACTCAGGCTGATGGATTACCATTTTTAACCCTACCCTGTGCAACCTGAAAGAATTCCCCATGCAAAGACACTTCGCCGGGAGAATTCCAATTTTATTGCAAAAGGCTGTGTGCTTATATAGAACTAAGGGGGAGATGGTAGGGCTTAGATAAATGGCAGGCCACCCGTTTACTGGCAAGTTCTTCCAGATATCAGCTCCGGAGCCCAGGAATTAGTTCTTATTGGGGCTAAGGTTCCCCGCCAGCGAGATTTGAAATTGGCGCCCACGGGAGAGTTCACACGGGTGGGAAATTTTCCCGCCAATGCAGAAAAGAGGAAGGTAGGAAGAAGAGGTCCTTAGGCGCCATGTTGGGGTTTTTCTCTGGGGTGCGGCTGCCGTATATACTTTTCCCAGCACAACCCCATATAGAAGTGGATCCTGCAATAGCTTTCTTAGCTCCATCCTGGGCTTAGTGAATAATGACTTCCATTCCCTGCACTGCTGGAGCCTTGGGCCTTTGCAACAGTCATTGTGGTGCTGAGCCACTTATTTGTTGTTAGACGACCCAAAGAGGACCAGCTGGTGCCTGGCTAGGTCCTTCTGCTAGGGCATGGGATTAGGGGCAGTGAATGGCCGCCATCTTGCAAGATGTGGCTCCATCCCTGCCTGTCTCCCAAGACATCTCTATTTTGTAGCTGGAGTGCCCCTGGAGATGTCGACAGCTTCTCTAATAGGAGAGTTACTCATGGCTTCACTGGAGAAAACAGAACAGCTTTCAAACCTCCTCCCCTAAACGCAGCAATATTTGGTAACACTTGGCGTCTTGGGGAGAGAATTCATGTCCGTAATTAGTTACTGTATATCACCGTTAGTACTCCGCTCAGGATTTACTGGGCAAATACCATTTAACTGCACAATAACTACAGGTCCTTGCTGCTTATTGGGTAATTTACTAAGGCTGGGAGAATGGGGCAGGAGGGATGCTGAATAGAAGGTATTGTAACCCCTTGAATCAAACTTTATGAGTTTGGGTTTGGCAGGGAGGCGGCTGCTTGTAGCCAGCTCTCATTGCTTTGTTTTGCAGAGTTGGCTGGTGGATTGCTTCCTTCCTTTTATTGGTTGCAGAAGGACAGGTCTGGGATTGGGGTCTGGGGCTGCCTAGGGCTACCTGGCATTATGGAGGGGCCTGTTGATAGAGAGGGTCTTTGGCTGAGAGTCTGCAGCAGAAATCCAGGCTGTGTGCCCTGGGGACTTAATCCAGCCTCTGCCATGTATTTCCTCCACGGGGTCCCTTCTTTGTATCTGGGCCAGTGGGTGGGGAGTTCAGGGAACCATTCTTGGAGGGCAGCATCAATACAATCACTGAAGTCCTCTCTTCTCTCCCAAGCACAGGTGTTGCTTGGGAAGCAGCCATTCCTGGACAGTTGGCCGACATTCCCGGCCCTAATCTGCTTGAGCAAAGTCTGTCTTTGTTTGGCCATGCACTGTCTAAACTCCTCTAACCTATTTAGGCCACGGAGAGGGGAAAAGACACAATAAAAAAAAACTCAACGTGCAACATTGCCTTACGCAATCTAATAAATTACTCGGTAGCCGGCTGCCAGCTCAGACTAAGCCCAATATTGCCTGCAGTAATTATTTGGATCAAATGCAGTTTATCTGCTTCATATTTGTGCTTCTGTGCTCAGTGGTAACTTATAAATGTCATTGTGGTGTTTATTTGTTATAATGAAACTTAATGGCATTGGAAGCTAGGAGCAGAACTGGTGGGGCGGCAGGTTTAAAACAATCTCCTCATCTCTGGAGAAGAAATGAGGCAAGATAACATGAAACTGCCCTATAGGGAAGAGATTTTCAGAGATGGCTGTGTCTTCATGTTGTGTGGTGGACAAGAGAGAGCCAGGAGCATCAAGTTGGCACCAAGGGGAGGCTCCAGGGGCATCCATCAGGAGCAGGGGAGATTTGGCTGTATTTAACCTGACACTGCCCTATCTGTCCTTGCTCCATCTTCTAAGGGCTTTTTAGGGATGGGAGGTGCTCAATCTTTGCACCACCTGATGGCTGGCCCAGATAAGTGATATGCATTGCCCAAGGTCTTGGGAGGCTGAGTCCTTGATGAATGGAGATGGAAATTAGAATCCTAGGATGACTGTGTTATGAGGACAGATAGCCAGGAGGAGGCTTAGAAGAGGGGGGAGGCAGAGATGTAAAACAAATAGAGGCATGGGGGCGGGGCTAAAGAGGGGATGCTAGGACTAGCTCGTTTGGCTTGGGAGGATGTTCTGGTGATAGGAAGTGTGAGGCACTTATAAATCAAGGAAGAGCAGGCAAGGTGCCCCACTGGCTCTGCAGCAGTACAAGGGATAAGGATGGGCCATTTAGTGCAGAACTCAAAGTCTTGGCTTCATGTAGCCCTGGGCTCTGCAATTTAGAAGCTGTATGGCTTTGGGAAAGTTATTTCTTTTCCGTGTTCTATTTTCTTATTTGGAAAATGGGAGTGATAGAAGATACCACTCAGGAGTGTGGGTGTGGTTAAACCAGGTGCAATGATAAATGATAAATCAGTGTCTGTGGTGGCAATGATTTGCCTATAGTAGATGTTCAATAAGTGTCTTTTGAGCAGATAAATGAAAAATAACATGTTTTATATATATATATATATATATATATATATATATATATATATATATATATTACAAACCCTCTTCCAAACAGTTGAGCTTGGATTGGAATCTCACAATGTCTGGGCTGATTTTTCTCATATCCATTATAGGATAGAAATGCAGGCCCAGAATGGTTATGGGAAGTTGCCCAAGGCTACTCAGCCAGTACCTGGAGCTGGCATTAGTTCTGCTATCCCCTGGGGGCAGCATTCCTTTTACCTGTCCTCCCTGGACAGACCCTCCTCTGCACTGGGAGGCTGAGCTCATCCCTTCTGACTAGCAGCCCCAACTCTCTGGAGACCAGGCCCAGAGCCTGTACTGACCTCTCCAGCACAGCCTGGAGGCACAGGGAAGTGGAGCTTTTAACTGACCATTTCATTTTAATATGCATTTAGCCATTTATTCATGAAATATTCATGTTTCTCCCCTCGGTGACATGCTCATACAAGTCTCCTAACACTATAAATATGGATGAAGGTTATTAGTCATTGTTATTTCTCTCACTATCCCACCCCCTCCCTCAACACACCTTCTGTTTTGATCTCAGCAAAAATGGGACTGAATTGAGGGTATTAACCTGCAACACTAATAACAATGTCTTGCGTTTGATGGCACTTTATACTTTTCCAAAGCACCTTGCACAGCCATTATGCAAATTTTATCCTTACAGAGAATACATGGAGGAAAGAGGGCTAGCATCTAGAGTACACCCATTTTGTAGATGAGAAAATACAGGCTAAAAGAGATTAAGGTCAAGGTCACATACCTACTCAGGAACAGAACTAATGTTCAAAAACATATTTTATTTGTTTGTTTTGAATCTTAATGAACTGTTCTCTGCAATGGAGTGGATTAGCTCCATGCAAAGCAATAATGATGTAATTTTTTGAGTAGTATGTTATAAAGAGTAGTATGTTATCCATGTTACTTTACTGTCCCCACAAGGCAGGCACAATTTATTCTCATTTGACCAAGCTCCCACACTAGCTAGTGGCAGATTCAGGCCTTAAACCGTTATTCCCCAAAGTGGATTCTAAGGAACACTAGGCCTACTGAATACTATAGGCAAAATGATTCCATAGGCAAGTGAGTTTGGGAAACTGTGAACCGTCTCCCGCTTCTGATGCTTCATCATGCCCCTTGGTGCATTCAAGTCTCCGAGACGTTCCTTAGGAGAGAGACTTGTTTAATTAGGTCTCGCCTAGACTTTCCCTGCCTTATCTGACCGAGGAGGCTGTGTTTCACAGAAAACCTATTAACGTGCCATAGAAATGCTGCTCCGGGGAAGTGTGTGCACACTGTCCCTCCTCCCCTGCGCTTCTGGAGGCAAGGCTGGGGGAGATGAGCACAGGGGTCGGGGATGGAGAGAAGGCCTGCTTTAGCGGACCACAGGGCTGAAGGGCTCCCTACCCAGGTTGCTTCCTTTTCTCCCTGTACCCCCTGGGCAGCGAAGCCAAGATGATGCATTCAATATCAGGCACAGTTAGCCCCACCTACGTCTGGGGCAGGATCAGAGGGACAACCTGACTGTCTTGACAGGGTCTGTGGGCAGTGCACCATGGGGAGGTAGTCCTGGGCCAAGAAGAAGTGGACAGGGATACACAGCGTGTCTCAGTCATGTCTGTCCTGATGGCAGGAGGGGATGTTACCCTACTCTCATCACCCAAAACAAAAGCTCCTGGAAGCAGGGTGGAGGTAAGAAGACCAGGGTTTGCTTCTTTGCTTTATGTTGTAACAGCTGCATGTCGATAGGTAAATGATCCAGTCTCTCTAGATCTCAGTTTCTCCATCCAAAAAATGGGATGAAACCCCTACCTTGGGATATGATGGGGATTAAATGATATAAGTGTGTGAAGTTCCTCCCTTGTCCCATGTCTTCATGGGTTAGCTCCTCTCTCTGAGCTCTCAGAAGTCCCCCACTGTCTCTCCATTCAGAACAAATGGCTTTCTTCACCTCTGTGTCCCAAGAGTGTGACATCTATACACTGTACATCTCTTTGGCTCTTGTACCACCCTGCCTTCAGTTTTCACTGTATGCTCTCTCCCCATTGGACTCAGAGGGCTATTGCAGCCCTGCCAGGATCCTGTAGGCTGGAACTCCTCAGAGCCTGCAGGCTAGCTTCCAACGGCTGCAAAGGCCACATGGAGCAGGCCAGCGGTACCTGGAGCTAACAGCCCTTGACCCATTCCCTACAGGAGCTGCTGTTAAATCCCTCACTCCTCGTGTGTCCTAACTTTGAGGTATGTAATCTATAGCACTTGTCAGAGTTCCCACTGAGATCAGGCTTCAGCCACCCACAGTGGTAGCAAGCTGGATGACACCCCTGTGGCCTTCCACTTCCTGAAGCAATTCCCTACAGCCTTTCTGGTCCCCTCTGCACCTCCAGATGAATGATCACATTTAATTCCTTGCTTAGGGTCCACTTCTAGGGGACCATCTTCCACCACTGACTAGCCGCCGCCCCCCCACCCCCAGGCACAGAGTTGGCAACCTGATAAATCCTAAGTCAAACAGAAATGAGACATAAGAACAGACACAAGAGGGGCCTCTCAATCAGTGCAATGAGTACAGTAGGCTGGCCAAAGTGATGGCTGGACAAAATGCCTGCTCCCTTCCACATCAGGGATCATCCACAGACACACTCTCCCCTCTGTACCTGTCCAGCCTGATTCCTGGTCAAACCTTAGTGAGTGCAGAGGAGCCATGGTCCAGTGTCCATCTTGGATGAGAGGAGAATGGCTTGGTGTAGGGTTTTGAGATCCTTTCATGAATAATGGTTGAGAAGTGCTTCTCTTTACTACTAAGAATGGTGGTTGTTCCTAGTCCATTTGACTCAGAGTTGGGGACTATTACATTGCTCTATTTATCCCACCCTCGGTATGCAGTTACTGAAACTGTCACCGTGTCCTATATTCCATAGGCCATTATGTGTATTTCAAACCATTATATAAATGGACTAGATTGGGTACTTCTGAATGTCATTAAACTCCTCCCATACAAGTAACAACACCGTTTCCATAGAAACGAATACATTTCAGAAGGGAAGGCACCGGGAAGAAGCAGGTGGCGTGGGTGGGGGGAAACAAGGCCTTGGGATTGCTGCCTCCGGGGCCCTGGCCTGGCGCTGTGACATGACCGCTCTGTGGAGGTGGGGCGAGCTCCTTCGGGTTTTTATTGACTTTCCTTTGATGAAAGCCCTGGATAATTCATCTCAGCCCGAACCTGCTCATTCTAGCACACAGCTCTAAAAACTTTATGGCACTGCAGGCCATTAAGCACCCTCATTTTTTTCCCACTCCTCTGTGACTTCCTGCAGACCCTGGGGAGGGTCAGCATTCAATCAATTCATAGATGAAGTTTCTAGACTAGATGAGGATGAAGCAGAGAGAAAAAAGCAGGCCTCATCAGGACATAGCCGGTTTGGGGGAAACCACGGGCTCTTGCCAGTGGCTGCTGCTCAAGTCACTGGTCCCTTTGTCAACAGTGCATTTGGAATGTTAAAATGAAGACTCTTTGGATGGAAGGAACACTGTATGTGGAATTTCTTTACGAGAGCCTGGCTGAGGGGTTCCCGTGACTTGGTTAGAAGTGAGTTTCCTGCCTCTGGAGGGATTCAAGCATAAATTGCAATGGCCTCTTTTTATTTATTTCCCTCATAGTTTTATTGTTGTACATAATGGTGCAATTCATTGTTACATATTCATACATGCACACAATATGGCAATATTAGCCAATATCATTCCCCAATATTTCCCCTTTTCCCTCCCTTCCTGTACTCTACTGATCTCCCTTTGATTTCATGAGATTCCCCACCTTTCTTTTCCTTTTCTTTCTCTCTAGCTTATGTATGAGAGAAAGCATCCAACCCTTGACTTTTCTGACCTTGGCTTATTTAACATAATGCTCTCAAGTTTCATCCATTTTCCTGCAAATGACATAATTTCATTCATCTTTACAGCTGAATGAAAAGTCCATTGCAATGACCTCTTATACTAAAAACGGCTAGATATCCCTTTCTCCAGGAAGCCATCCTGGGTGCTCCTCACCTACAGTTTGATGAGACTCCTCTTCTCCCATAGCTCTTTATTCATCCTCAATTACTGTCATTGGGACATTATATTGTAATTGCTTATATACTTGACATCCGTGGGGCCAGAGACTGTGCCTTTACATTCCAGGGTCTAGCCCGTGACCAGACACTGAGAAGGACTGGGTATATGGTTAGTGAATAGGTGAGCACCCAGTATCACAGTGTTCATCGAGTCTTTACTATGCTGGTGCCTGGTGGGGAGGGAGATTGAACCAGCAGAAGAACTGTGCATTAGATGACATTTTATCTCTCCTGGCCTCAAGAATCTCTAGTTAGATGGTGCTAAGCCAGCTCTGACTATATCTGGGATGGAACCTAGAATCTCTCCGACTCCTAAGCCATAATGCTTGATCATTAAGTATACGAGTCACAATGCAAAAATGAAAAGCTAAAACCAAAATCAAGCACAGAACAACTGGTAGGAAGTGTGTCCCATGTCTCCAAGTGGAGGGCAACAATTTCTGAGGACAGAGATCATGTCCATGATCTTGGGAGCTGAAAGGGACATAGTAATGACTCAATGAACATTGGGGGTATTAGTATCATTGATGACTTCACAGGGCCATGGGGAAGGGAGTCCAGACTCTGTGGGAACTGCCTTCTCCATTTCACCCCAGTCAGGTAGTCACTGGGCCGCATCCGGGGTGGCCCTGCACACCCCAGGGACCGATGGGAGGCAGAGACCCTGGACCTGGGGTGTGCTGCTGCAGAGCAGGGGAAGGACTCCAGTCCGAGTTTCCAAACTTCGCCACTTAGTTCAAGGTTGGCGGTGAGGGGAGGGGTGGTGGAGCATGTTTAACATTCTGGGGACATTCCCCCTGAACTCTGCAGAGGCCTTCAAACTTCCTGAACTGCTGCACGCATCGACACGCTTGCTTTCCTCTGCGCTCCTACCCTCGTCCACTTTTTCTAAAATCTTAGGCTGATCAAACACGGGAATGGATCTGTGGGGTGGGGGAAGGCCCTGGATGTGGGGAGGCAGAAGCTCAGAGGATAACGGGGAGGGGCCAAGGCAGCCAGCAGGCAATTTCTAGCTGAAGTAAGCAGCTTTGGAACCTGCCTGCCTACTGCCTGCTAGTCCAGGGTTTTATAATCTGCATGTTTACTTCATTAAGCAGTCACTCACTTCTGAGGGGGCTCCCTCTGGCAGCATGTTTTGTTGTGGAATTTTGAGTAGCCAGGGCTCCCCCAGGAGGCCACACAGTGGGTGGGAGTGCTCAGCAGTGGGGATGGTGGGGCCTCCCATTCCCTAAACCCAGGGACACGGAAGGAGCAGCAGGGCTGGGATGGCCCACCTCTAGCTTTTATAGGAAAATAAACTGAGCTGGGTGTAATGGTGCACACCTGTAATACCCGGGAGGCCGAAGGAGGAGGATCACAAATTCAAGGCCAGCCTGGACAACTTAGTGAGACCCTGTCTCAAAATAAAATTCTAAAAGGCTGTGGGTGGAATTCAGTGGCAAAATGCCCCTGGGTTCAATTTCCAGAATCTACCCCCCCAAAAAAAAAAGAAAAAAACTGAGGCCCAAGTGGCAATATGAAGAGTTTGCTGACACATTGGTGTGGTTCTGGACAGACCAGTCCCGTTTGATGTGGCTGGGACTGTTTTCCGGTGTGGATTTGCAATCTGGCTGGGAGCGGAAGGACCTTTGGAACAAGCAGGCAGGAAGAGCAGGATTCCCTGCCTGGCTCTCGCCGGCCATGACCACCTCCTTCCACTGGGGGGAGCAGCCTCTCCACAGGTGGGGCTGTCCCTTGGGAGCAGGAGCTCAGCTCCCTTGCCCATGGATAAGCAGCTCTCCGTGTTCAAAGAACTATTATTGCCATTATTAATTGCTGGCTGTTATTATCGTGTAGGCGTTAAGTGGCTGCCCCTGCCCTTAGAGTCTTAACCCTGAGAGCCGTTTCTAGCAAGGTCAAAATGAGGCTTCACTTCTGCAAGGGTTTGCTCTGTGACCCTCCTATGTTAGCCTTCTGCAATTGGTCATTTTACAGATGGAGAAACGGAGTCCTCAATGACTTTATAAGGACAGACTCCATCTCCTTCCCCTTCAGGGTCTTAGCCCTGCATTGTGCACAGATGAACAGAGAGGGTCGCTGAGAGCTTGCAACCAACCGGGTGATAAGACAGAATCCTCACTCTCCCCCGGGAAAAACACCACTCCTGGGTAAGCTCCATAGTGGCAAGGCTGGGGGAAAGGGACCACCCAGGCACCAGGGCCACTGTCGAGCCCATTGTAGCAGCCAGGGCCATGCTGAGTCTACTGTGGCTCTCCTGAGGCTCTCTGGCCAACCCTTGTTGTGCCGGGGAGGGAAGTGTGGTCCCGGTGGAGTCTGAGTTAGGTGCCAATTTCCGGGACACTGCGGGGGTGGGTGGGGTAAGGGGTGGGGCTGGGTCCGATCAAGTGGGAGAAAAAGGCAGGAGGTAGTTGAAGGGGACAGTTCCAGAAGCCCCTCGGAGGAGCTCCTCTGAGGAGCCTCCCGTCTACCTGATAGGCTGGAGAAACAAGGTGCTGAATAACGCAGGCGATTGTGCAGTCTAATTAGTGCAGACCTAACTTCTGACTTCCTACACAGGGCTCCTCTTCTAGCCCCAGGCTATCTAGCTGAATTAAGCTGCCTAAGATCACCTCATTAAATTCACTAACCTTGCTTTTCCGCTACATTTAGCCTCTGGTGCCCTTCCTCTTGTCTGTGGGAGGCGCCTGCCTGGCTCTGTTCCAGTGTTCCCAAGCAGGTGTTTTTAGGATCCTTCTCCTCTCCTTCCGGAATGGCTCCCTTAATCACTAAGTTCCTTTCTTCTGAGCTCAGTCATCAACCTGAACTAATCCATCCACAAAGCTCTGTGGCTGCAGTAGAAGCCGCCCCTCCTCACCCTCCCTGGTTAAGGGGATGGTGGTCCCTGGGTGCTAGGAATTCAATGAGGAGGGAGGCAGGGGCCATCAGAGCACTGGGCCCACTCGCAAACTGAGAACTAGCACACATGACTGGCATTTCCTGGGGCTTACCTGCCAGCAATGTGCTTCTGGTACAGAGATGGGCAATAAGGAGGCCCAGGGAGAAAAGCATGCCCTGGCAGGAGGAGCAGGGACACAGAGGAGCCCTGGAGTCCAGCTGAAGAAGCACACAGTTCAGGCAGTTCATTCTGAGCCCTGATAAACAAATGAATCACTGTGGGTCAGGGAAGGTAGCAGAAACATTCAGGTCAGAGGGGTATTTGTTTCGAAAAAGAAATGTAATGCAATTAGTATTATAGGAGAATGGGGGGAAAACCTAGCTTGGAGATAACTCCATGCAAAATTGTGCTAAACTGTGGAGCGCTTCAGGGAGAGCTGGCCATCCATGTGACTTGGGTTTGTGTCACTCCTGCTGGTGGGAAGGGGCAGCTTGTGGAAGACTGGGCAGGCTTGAGAGCACAACTGTGTGGCCTTAAGCAGCTCCCTTAATGTCTCCGCTTAGCCTCTTGCCAAGAGAACTAATGCATGCCTTCCTCCAGGGGCTGGTGGCTGGGTTAATTGGACATTGTTTATGTGGCATTTATTATTTATGATTTCCTTTTGTCTATCCTGAGTGTGACAACGGTGGATAACTGACCAGAGTTATTCCTGCCTTGGGACATGTGTAAAGAAGGTCTCTTTCTCAACCTGTCTTTGAGGCCATGAGTGACTTCAGGAAAGGCAAGTGCAGGGGCATGCAAATGTGTTTGAAGCCAGAATTAGGCGACAGCTTTGCTCTTGCTCCTTGCTGGGGGACCTCAGATGCATGCTTACTTGTGGGAAATTGAGCTGGGAGGACTTTGAAAGAACTGGGATCTTGGATCATCTGGTTCCAATGGTTCTCCATTTTGGCTGCAGTTTGGATCCACCCGAGAAAGCTTTAAAAAGTACAACTAGTTCTTTACCAGAAATGCTGATTTAATAGTTACAGGGGAGGAACTCTGAGATTTTAATTTTCCCTGTGATTCTAATATGCAACAAAAGCGGAGAATCACTCATACCTCCAAATCAATCTTATTGTGAATATTTTCTTGTTAATTATTAACAAACTAGCAGCTAACATTAATTGAACTCTTACTATGTGATAGACATAGAGATAAGACTCATGTGCGTAGCTTCAACAAATCCTCAGAACAACCCAATGTTGTTGGAAGATACTATTATTATTTCTACTTTACAGATGAAGAAACTGAGGCTCAAGGAGGTTAAGGAAACTAGTCCAAGGTCTCATATTAATTCAGTCGCAACGTTAGACCTGACCTGACTCTAAAACCTGTGCTGTTAATCATTGTACTTCATTGAGCTTCAAAATATGAGAACAATGCCAAGAGAGTGGGGGAATTTTGAGCTGTCATCTGCAAGAGGATTTTATTGAACAGTTTCCCAAGCAATAAAACTTATCAATAAATGAGCATGTTGGGCATGAGGACTAAGAGGACATACCTTGGATGACAGGCTAACCTGGCCTGGCCTGTGACCTTATGGTACTGGGGATAATGACTTCCATCTACTCACTATGAGAGAGGATTCAGGAAGGAGGCCTATGGGCTGCAGAACACTCTACAAATATGAGGCTCTGCTACTATCATGAAAGGGAGCCAACAGTGAGAGTCTGCAGGGGTCATTCTCTTCCCCTCAGGAGCCAGGACTATAGGGTTAGGGACAGTGGGAACTTGCTGAAGAGATCCATCCTTCCCTTTGTCCCTTAGAAGGCTGGCCATCTCCCTTAGGGCAGTTTCCTGTCTGGACTTTTGAAGCAGTTTCAGAAGCCTCCCCAGGTCTGTGCAGATCTGGACAGAAGCATCCTGCTCACAGAGCTGAGAATATCTGTTCCTTGCAGATGGCTAAGGTGGAACTCAGACCAAGATGCTCTGGGCCTCCTCAGCTTGACACAGCCGGGGCTTTGGAGGCTGCAGCTTTTAGAAACACACCTCCTGGATGCAGGAGGAAACGAGATGCATCTGGAGGCCTCTGGACAACCTGTGATGGAGGCTTTTGCAGAAAGAGGCAGGGTATCTTAGGGGCTAGGAAAACAAATATAGGAAGTGACTGCCATGTTAAAATCTACCTCCACTGCTTCTTAGTTGTGTGACCTTGGGAAAGTTCTTAATTGAAGCTGAAAGGTCTGAGAGGTAAGGAAAATAATGGCACCTGCCTTGTCTGGGCATGGAGGTGCACGCCTGTTATATCAGGGAATCAGGAGTCCTAGGCAGGAATATTGCAAGTTTGAGATCAGCCTCAGCAAATAACAAGAACCTCAGCAATTTAGGGAGACCCTGTCTCAATAAACACATTATATATATATAACCTATGACTAGGGATGTAGCTCAGTGGTAAATGCCTCTGGGTTCAATCCCTAGCACCACCACCAACAACAAAAAAAATGGGGGAGAGAAGAAGAAGAAGGAGAAGAAGGAGAAGAAGGAGAAGGAGGAGGAGGAGGAGGAGGAGGAGGAGGAGGAGGAGGAGAAGGAGAAGGAGAAGGAGAAGGAGAAGGAGAAGAAGAAGAAGAAGAAGAAGAAGAAGAAGAAGAAGAAGAAGAAGAAGAAGAAGAAGAAGAAGAACCACCTCACCGTATGACAGGGAAAAAGGGGAAATTAAGAGATAACCTTTGTAATGAACTTAGCCCAGTTCTTGGCTCACAATGCTCTGTGCTGTCATTACTGTTATGGTTACCACCACCGTCTACCCTCTCATTATTTTCCTTTTATATCTTATTTGCATTTTTAGCTTTTAATACCTTTAGGGTGCTATGGTTTCAACATTCACGTGTTGAAAACCTAATTTCTGAATTCACATGTCAATTGGTATTTGAAGGGGAGCTTTGGGCAGGTTATTAGGTTTGGGCGAGGTTGTGAGTGTGGAGTCACCATAATGGGATTAGTTGCTTTATAAGAAGAGGAAAAGGGACCTGAGCTGCACATTTGCTCTGTCCTGCCATGTGACGATGCATGGACTAGGCCCTCCCCAGATGCTTCTTAGATGCAGGTGCTATGCTCTTAGACTTCCTAGCCTCCAGAACCGTGAGTCAAATAAACTTCTGTCCTTCATAAATAAGCTGGTCTGTGGTATTCAGTTACAGCAGCAGAAAGCAGACTATTATGGAGGGACAATGCCTTTTATAAAATTAGGCTTCTTTCAAACTTTGGGGTTCCCTTTAATAGTCTTTATCCACCTTGCTCACATCCTTGGTTTAAGCTATAAGATGGTCTTTGACTTAACAATCCTCCAAGTTAAGGCACTTTAGCTCTGCAAAAGTGGATGCACATTCAGTGCAAATTCCACTTCAGATTTTGAATCTTGATCTTTTCCTGGGTCAGTGATCTGCAGGATGATCCTCTCACCATGCTGGACAGAGCAGTGAATCTCAGCTCTCCATCGATTCTGCCATCAACAAGGGGGAACCTCAACACTACGGTGCCTTGTGTTGCTAAGGCAGAGTGTGCGGCAGGGTAGATGTGTCCAGTGCATCTTGGACTGGGGATATTTCAGCTCAGGAGGGGATTATTGGGAAGTCATCCACGTCCATTGAGGAGAATCTATGCTCCGTTCTGCCTAGCGCGTCCCCTTGGGTTTTGAGGACCCCTTTCCCATCTCCTGGCCTTCCTTTTCACTTGGTTTCTCTTTCTGGAGGTGTGGCAGGCAGAGTCCAGATACAGTTGTAACATAATTTGTCCAGCTTTACTTTCCGTGCCCTTCCCATAAGCATCCTACCGTTGGCAGCTCTCCAGGCCATACATGGCCAGGTTCTGACCCTAGGGCCAGGTGAGACCATCGAAGTCTCCACACCCTCTGGATGTCCAAGCGGCCTCTCTTTCCATCATTTCTCCAGTGGCTGAGCAGATCACGTCTCAGCTTGGTCAAGCTTAGGCTGAACATCTAGCACTTCACCTGACCTGCAGGATACTGCTGTCCCTCTAGAACTCACGTCACTCCTGCCCTTGCCACGTGGACCTTCTTCAGTTTCTTAAAGCTGCTCTTGGTTCCCCGAAGAGATCACCTCCTCTAGGAAGCCTCCTGACCCAGGCCCGGCAGGCCCCTTACACATCCTCGCTCTTCCCACGTCCCCTGGGCCCCTCCTTCACTGGTCTCACCACGGCTGCACCTGCATAGTTAGGTGTGTGTAGTGCACTGTCTCCCTCGACCAGAGTAACAACTCCAAGAGCCAGGAGCGCGTCCCCTTGTTCACTGGGGCACCTCAGGGCCTGAGTACCCCAGCTTACAATAGCACTCTATCAGCACTGGAGCGAATAAGTTCAGGTGACATCCATTGGGATTAATTTTCTCTGTCTCATACCTGTGGTTATTATGTTTCTGTTATCTGGCTGTGCTACTAACTGGTGAAGCTGTAAGTTACCGGGGACAGTATTTTCTTTATCACACTCATTTAAAAAAGAGATATTGTTCAGGAAACATAAAATTTGCCCTTTTAAAGTATATAGTTTAGTAGTTTTCAAGCATATTTATAACATGTACAAGCAAGGCCTCTATCTGATTTCACCCCCCAAATAAACCCCATCCCCATTAGCAACCAATCTCCATTCCTCTCCACTTACTACCAACCATTAATCTGCTCTCTGTCTCTATGGTTTTGTCTATTTTGGACATTTTATTTAAATGGAATAATACAAATATGTGGCCTCTTGTGGCTGTCTTCTTTCACTAAGTAAGCATAATGTTTTTAAGCTCTATATATGTTATAGCAAGCTTTAGTACTTAATTATTTTTTATAGACAAATAGTATTCCACTGTGTGGCCATATCACATTTAAAAAATCCACTCATCAGTTGATGGACATTTGGGTTATTTCTACTTTTTGGCTCTTTTGACTAATGCTGCTAGGAACATAGGTGTAAGTTTTTGTGTGAATGTTTTTGCTTTCTTGGTTATTCATCTCTCTATATGTATATATAAATACAATGGCTGGGTTCTGTGATAGATAACTCTGTGTGTTTTAATCAGTTTTTTTGCTGCTGTGACTAAAGGACTCGACCAGAATAATTACAGAAGAAGAAATTTTTATTTGAGGGCTCATGAATTCAGAGGTCTTAGTTCATAGAAGACCGGCTCCATTCCTCAGGGCTCGAGGTAAGGCTGAGCATCATGGCGGGAGAGTATGGCAGAGGGAAGCAGCTCAAAGGGTAATCAAGAAGCAGAGAGAGAAACTCCATTTTACAGCTACAAATATATCCCTCAAACCACGCCCTAATTCCCCACTTCAATTAATCCCACCAGGGATTCATTCACCGATTGGGTTAAGACTCTCACAACCCAATCATTCTCCTCTGAACCTTCTTGCAGTGTCTCACATGCGAGCTTTTGGGGGACACCTCACATCCAAACCATAACGCTATGTTTAACTTTTTTTGTGAACTCCCAAACTGCTTTCTAAAGACAGTTTTCCTTTTAATTAATTAATTAATTAGTTTTTATTTTTTGCAGTCCTGGGTATAGGACCCATGTGTGCTAGGCAAGTGCACTACTACTGAGTACCACCTGCAGCCCTTATTTCTACATGAAGGGGTGGGCTGGTTTAGCAGTTCTTAATTTTTTATTTTTATTAAATTTTGATAAAGAACCCCTTTAGAAACACACTAAAACCCAGGGAACCTCTTGCCAGATAAAAGCATGTTTGTGAATATGCATGATTTCAGGGGTTCAAGAACCATCTGAAATTGATGATGGGTTCCCATCTTCTGTGATTACAGCCTCACACATGGGTGCATTTTAAAGTTAGATTATTTTCCTAAACATAAAACTCCATTTACATTTTTTTTGGCTTTTGTACATGGATATGGGAAATGGATAATTTGGTTAATGAGTTCTGATCCATGTTCTGATTTTCATTTGGGATCGGAACATTGGGCAACCAATCAGTCGCTTTAATTTTTTCCACCCACTCTGTAATCATCTGATTGATGTGCAATTACCTCCCCCTGATCTGACACACACTTCCCCTTCTCATGTTTCCCATCTAACGCCAGATAACCTTCATTTTTTCCCATTTATTTTGTGTGTGTTGGCCACTGTTTGATATAATTATTTTTGCAATCATCTTCTATTAGGTGAAAGAATATTGCAGTAGAGAAAGAAGGAAAAAGAAAATAAATGCCTTCCTGACAAGTTCTAATATTTTATGTTCACAAATAATCTCCCAATATCAGAGCAATAATATTATTTTCTCAATGTGCATTTATTAAAATGTAAAGTAGCTCCGTCACATTGGGAACTAAAACCCTTGCATTACCTTGGCCAGAAAAATATCACTTATTTATTTCAGATTGCATTTCTGGAATTTTAATATTGTTGCTTTTTCTCCCCCTCCTGTAGCCTTTATCTAGCAGGGGGCGAACCTGACGGGTTGATTTCTAAAGAGGCATCGCTGAATGCTCAGGGGCTTAATTTGGTTTTAAGAATTGCTTTTGGCTCTTGATTTACAATGAGGTTCCTTTCTGTGTAATTCTCTTGGCTGAAAACCGAATAGAGGTCTCCCTTTGTGGATGGCATTTTGACACCACATTTTAAGACAGAATATAGCTGGTGAGAGGGAAACAGAGAAGACTAGAAGGAGGGTTACAGGGCTGGGAGTGTAACTCTGTGGTAGAGCATGTGCTGAAAGGGCCCCAGGTTTGATCCCCAACACCAAATAAAGGAATAAACTAAATTCAATTTAGGAGAATTAGCATGATGAGTTTCAGGGTTTGGAAGAATTATCTCTATTATCTACTTCTCTATGACGTCTCGTGACGCATGCTTAAGATTTCAATTCCAAGTCAGAATATTAATTTCCAGGTAGTGCCAAAGACACTAGATTGAAAACCAGAAGCCAGGAGTCCTAATCCTGTTCTCTACTCTAAGTAACTTTGTGACCTTGGACAAATCACTTCCATTTGGGGGGCTGTTTTTTCAAGTGCAAAAGGAAATACTAAGTGAGGATAGATGGGTTTTCATCCTGGCTGCATATCAGAACGCCCCAGAGATCTGTGAAAACTATACTGATGCTCAGGCCCTTAGATCTTTTAAATCAGAATTTCTTTGGGGGTGGGTGTTGGCGTTTTTATCTGAGACACCTCGATGATTCTCTTGAATCCAGGGCTGAGCACCCAGTCCAGATAATCTCATCCATTCCTCCAGATTTCTGTTCGTCTGGAGGGTGTCTCACCAGCCGAGGTTGGTGAGGTATGTCTGCAGACAAGTGAAACCACAGTCACAAGGTTGTGATCTGTGCTGGGGGTTGAGGTGCCCCCATGGGAGACTTTAGGGATAACCTGGATGGAATTGAATTTCTCTTGGTCCCATACCTGGGTTGGGTCAGGTAAATCTTCCTTTCTTTGTGGTCCCATGGTGCTGAGAAGATGGATGAGCTGGGGCTGGTAAAATAGCTTTTGTTCCTTGGAGAAAGGCAGGTGGAGAGATAAGGCAGCCTTATTATTTTCAGACTGGAATGAGGGATGTTTAGCATAGAAACCAGGGGACTTAGGGGGACGTGATTTGTGGTCTTCAAGAGGCAGAAGGACTGTCAAGAGGTAGAGGGATCAGAGTGATTTCAGATGCTCTAGGGATGAACGAACCCAGGCCAGTGGGTAAAGTCAGGGGAGCAGATTTTAGTGCATTATAAGGAAGAATTGGAATGTTGAACTGTGCTCCTGTATTCCCTGTGCATACCTCTGTCTTAGGGTCTGCTTTTATGACCATCTTTTCTACATGGAGACTGTATTGTTCTCATCTCTGTATTCTCAGCACCTAATCCAGTTCCTGACACAGTCTTCAATAAATGTTTATTATAATTTCTGTGATTCTTAATTGCTCTCATTAATACCCACTATGCAAATCACTTTCCTGGCTTCATCTCTTAACCATTCTAAAGCTTTCTTAGGTCTGTACATTTGTTAACCCTCTATGGTGAAGGAAACTAGAGCTTAGGGAGGTTGCAAAAAAAAAAGAGTAAAAGTCAAAGCCAGTAGGCAGCAGAGAGGTTGGATGTGAGCTCAGGCCTGCCTGGCTGAAAACCCATGCTCCTGACCATTGTGCTACCCTGCCCGCCAGGACCTGGGTGGGCTGTCTGGGGAGACAGAGAGCTCTCCAGCTTCACAGGAAATCCAGTTGAAGCATATTTGGTGATTTGCTTGTGCCATGGCAGTGAGTGTGGACTGAGTTAGAACAGTCCCTCATGATGATAAAGCCAGAGGCTGAGCAGATTTTTAAAGCCAGGTCACCTGGTTACTGTTTCTATCAGCCCTGTACCCCAGGCTCCACCAGCAAGGGGCTGGCTTGTGGCTGCACAGCTCTGGGATGACACTGCTTTCTTGACAGGGATGGTCATCTGTAGGTAATAGGTATGTGGCCTTCTTGGCCACCTGCCTGCATTTCTCATTAAGTCCCATGGTGACATGTCTGGGGAGCAGACTCTTTTGTATGCCCCTGGCGACAGGACAGGATGGAGAGAGACGTGCTGGGTGTATGTTTGTGTGGGGTGGGCAGATGCATGACTGCTCTGGCCATGAAACATCGTGTTAGCATCTCCCTTCATTTCACACAGACAGTGATTACATTACTGCACAGCTCAGAGTGCACGGCAGAGGGCCGGGAGTGGGCACTCCAAGGAAATCTTTCATCAAAGTGCTGGCATAGCCGCAGGCACCAAAGTCGTATTACTGAGATGGCGTTGCCAGTTAGTGGGTGGCTGCAAGGGGACCTGTGAAAGGGAGGTTTGGGAGAATGGATGGGAGAGGGGCTGGACTGGCCATGGAGCCACAGGACAAGGAAATGCGGGATGGGGAGCAAGCAGGGATGGGAATGGTGAGGTGGTGAGTCTTTTAAAATGGCACATATCCTAAATACAGTCCACATCAAGGCTTACCTAGAAAGAGGGCATTAAGTCAGAGTCCAAGGTAACCCTTCTGGTGGTCATAGATGTGTTGTAGGAAACTCTTTCTCTGGAGGAGCCAGGTGGTGGGAGTGAGGAAGAGGGAGCAACAGTGGAGAGATGGGCTCTGGAAATACAGTGCCTCATCCCATTTGTGGCTCATAAACAATACAGACAGGAGGTGATTGGATTCTTGTTTTACAGATGAGGAAACTGAGACTCACAGGTGTTTCCAAGATTCAATTTAGAAACTAGAATGAGCAAGGCTTACCTAAATATGACTCAAAGACTTGTGCTCATTTCACTCTCTCAAGCCATCTTCAGGTCTCCCACGAGGGCAGGCTGTGCTGAAGTTGGGGATTTAGGAAGGATGCTGTCTGGAGCAGACAGAGCTCAGTGAGTTTTGAGGGGAAGGCCACAGGTCCTAGGGTCCTGCTAGACTGAGGCTGCAGACTCAACCCACAGAGCTCGAGATGCTCCTACTTGCAAATAGGAAGGGAGTTGTCCACACAGATGTGGACAGAGGGCCTCCCCATAGAACTCAATGGCAGACTGAAGAAAGATGGTCACTCTCCAAGGTAACTCTGAGAGGAGGGAAGAGGGGATCACTAGAAATCTGGGGCTTTATCTAGGGAATAGGATATGCAGTACAGAACTTCAAGGCTGGATATTCATTTTTATTTCTGTTTTTCAAAATTTACACTTATCTACTCACAAAACGAATTTGAAGAGGCAAACTATTTTCTCAGGAAAATAAAAGACACCCTCTTAATAGCTTTCTTGCTTGAATATTACCAGCAAATCATCCTTCTTATCAATCATTGATGGGTTGTAGAACAAATTATGAATACATAACTACAACTGCCATTCATTAAATCCCTAGTAGATATTTAACATCATGTTAGGCACACTGCACATATTGTCTTCATAAATATTTCCCACAACTCAGCAAGATAGGCATTTCTATTCTCATTTTTTTCAGATGTAAAAATTGAGGTTGAAGGAGATTAACTGACTTTCCTAGAGTTCTGCCATATATACAGAGTGAAACTAAGATTTGAAACCAGGTGTGTCTGACTTCAAAGGTAGCTGTATTAGTCCATTTTCTATTACTACAATGAAATACCTGAGTCTGGGTGACTTTACAAAGAAAAGAGATTTATTTAGGTCATAGTTTTGGAGGCTGAAAGTCTAAGATCTGGCAGCCCCATTGATGTGGCCTCTGGTGAGGACCTAAGAGTGAGTGGTCATGACTGGAACATATGTGGGAATGAGAGATCACATCATGTGACAGGAAACCAACACAGTTCACTCTTACAACAATTGGTTCTAACAAGAACTGACTCAGAATCCTACTGAGAACTAAAAACCTTCAACCAGGCTCCACTTCCAAAGATTTTACTACCTCTCAACCTCTCTACACTAAGAACCAAGCTCCCATGTGGGAGCTTGGGGAGTAAGCTCTAACCATACCCATCCATAGCAGCAGGTGCTCTTTCCTCTCTGTGAACATGGGGCTATGAACGTGTGGCGATGAAGCTGGAGTGCATCTCAACTTACCTATTTCATGCAAGGAAACTTTCCCAGCCTCCCTGATAGGGCTGTGCCTTGATTAACCCACCTCTGCTGATGAAAAAGTCAGTGATTACTCTACAAGGCAGCAGTTCCACTGTTGGATCCTCTGTTTGTTCATCCAAGGAATATTTAATAAATTTCCACTCTCTGTCAGGCACTATTCTAGAATCTGGCAAGCCAGACAAAGGCCTGGTTCTCTTGGATCTTGATTTCCGTTTGGGTAAGCAAGCACTAGAAAGTATAGCAACAAATCAACAAGGGTTTCAGGTGGAGATAAATGCAATGGAGACAAGAAACCAGAGAGGTCTAGTGAGCCTGGGCATGGGGACCACTTTGGATTGAATACTTAGGAAAGATTCTGCTCAAGAGCTGACAACTTGGCCCAGACCTGAATGACAGGAAGGATACACCATCCAAAGATCTGGGGGGAAGGTCATTTGAGGCAAAGGAAATAGGAGATACCAAAGCTTTGAGGCAAGGCTGAGTTTGGCACATTAAACAAGGCCAACAGCCCAGAGAATGCAACTGGGGGAGGACGGGAGAAGATGAGCTCAGGGAGGGACGTGGAAGCCAGATGGTTCACAGCCCACCTGCTATTGTGAGGGCTTTGGATTTCATCCTAAGTGTGGTGAGATGCCATCAGATGGGTCTGAATGGAAAAGTGACATAATGTGATTCTGATCTTAAAATAGATTCTGGGTAGAGATTGAATTGTAGGAGGTAATTCAGATTGTTGGCAAGATTGCTCTCTTTCCTGCTGGTCAAATGTGGTTCTTTTAGTGATGGGTCTTACAGCCCAAACCAACCAAACCAAAGGCTACTTACTTCCCTCTTCCATTTTTTTTCCCTAACCAACCATCATATTTCCCTGTAGTTCTTTCTAAATGTCCTTTGTTCTTCAATTGGTCCTGGGATTCCACACCTACCATCTTGGTCATTCTTCACTGGCTTATCTCTTATTTGCCCATGTTAAAATGTGGCACCCACTTTGGACTAGCCCAGAATTCTGAAGGACTTTTCGAGGATACCCAGTAATGAAGAGTATCAGACTGTCTTTAGAGGGGAGGCTTCTTAATCTGGGTCTTCTGGCCCATGGACGGGTCCATCCACACACCCTGTATACAGTGGTGTATGTGTAGGTTGTGTCTGCACAGCCCTCACGGAAGTCTCAAACAGACCCTCACCCTTGAGATTCACTGCCCTAGGAAGTTAAATTAAGGGATTTCTATACTAAGCAAAAGCTACAAATTAGTCTCTCTCTGGTCCCACATTTACTCTTTTCCTGTCTGCTTCAAATGCCTTTACAGATCTTTTTATCTTCTCTTCCTGCCTCATACCCCACTTTAAATTCCTTCCCTAGCTCCTTATACATCCTCCAAACCCAAAGAAGTCAGCTTATGCTTTCTTAGAGCAGGCGCTGGTGAGGAAGGCTGTCCCCAACTAGCGGGATGAGAACATTTAGAGAAATGGGTCCAGGGCCAGAGGTTTTTTTTTTTTTTTTTTGGTTAGTTTCTTTTGTTTTCCTTTTTCTTTTCTGGACTCAGATCTTCAGGACTGACCTGTGTTCCTCACTTGCAGACTCCCAAAGAGCAGGACACAGAACCTGGTAAAAACCTTGAATGCGAGCTAATGCAAAGGGCAAAGTCATCTTACAAGATTTATTATTCATTTCCCATTGCAGTTAATTTTGGCACCTTCATCAGGGTTTAAATTCTAGTACCATATCATATCAAAGGAAAAAAGTATTTGATGTACGTGTTAATTACTGCTAAGATGTAGCTACTTAAATCAAGAGTTTAATCTTCATTTGACTATTCAGAACAGCTCTGAGCGGGGGATGGGGAGAGCCCCTTTTGATTTGGGTTATTTAAATAGGTGATGAGAACTTCAAACAAAATGGCTTCCTATTTTCTAAACCAGCGTCTGGATGTCTTGCAATTAGTACCCAGCTGAAGGAAAAATAGTTAGGAAAACCAAGTTCCTCTAGGAATTTCCAAGTCTTTGCCTTTTCTATGAAGTTTGGAGTTTTTTTTTTTTTAATTTTTTAGTGCATTATAGTTATACAAAATTGTGGGTTTATTTTGACATATTTATAAATGCACATAACATAATTTGTTCCATTTCACTCCTCAATACTACCTGCTTCCCTCCCCACCTCCTGAATCCTGATCTCCTTCCTTGACTCTATTGGCCTTCCTTTTATTAATTAATTTTTTACTTGATACATTATAGTTATACGTAAAAATGGAGTTCACTGTGACGTATCCACACATGTACATAGCATAGTTTAAGAAGGTTCTGAATAACAATTTCATGTGCTCAAAAGACTTGAGATTGTATGATAATCTAATAGTCAGTGATATCTTAAAAGCATGCCAGAGGCTTAAAAACTAGATCCATGGAGAAAATAATTTGCTATTATTTAAAAGCACAAATTGTCAAAATGATACTAGTCTTGAATATGCTCTTTGTAAGACACATCTTGGATGAATCCCTAATGTGCCTTTTTTTAATACTATGAAACTATAAAACCCATCGAAACACCAAGTTATTTACCAAGTGATTAAATCATAGTCATTTGTTATAGTTTTACAAGAACATTGTTTTCTTGGATTTCCAAAGCTTTATTGCTTCAGATATAACACTTTGCTCCTAATAATCCCTATTGATTTTATTATATTACCTTATATTTTTAGATTTGTTTTACTGCCTTGCACTAAACTCGAGCCTTAATGTGCTATATAAAATGAGATATATCATCATGTTTCTCAAACCTTCTGAAGATAATGATCTTGTCCAACATGGATGAAAAATGCTCATTTCTGGATGCTGACAGAGGTGGGGATCTGAGGTGGAGAAGGTACACTGTGGTCTCTGGGACTGATGGTTGTTTATTTCTGTGCTGTTGAGGTGCTGTCCATGTGCTGCGTGGATGCTGATGGGTGTGGTCAAGGTTTTCATCCCAGATTAGAGGAGGAATTTGGGATCGAATTTGCCTCACGATTTTGCCACTCTCCCTTAGGGTTTGTGACTCACACTGCATCTACAAAATACTTTGCATACAGTAATTGCTCATTTGCTAAACCAGCCTGCGGAAAACTTGATGTTCTTAGAAAAAGTTATCTGGAATCTTTGAGTACTGTTTTAGTACCTTTTTCCAAGGTGCCACTTAAACATTGTTAAAAATGGTGACGCATCTCATCTCAGGTGGAACCTGGCATCCCCATTCTTAAAATAAAAGTGTTGGGGTCTGCAGGAAGAGACTCAGGGTGCAGGTGGGGGAAGAGGAGCCAGTTCTGTCTCAAGTCTCTCAACCCGCTGGAGGAAAGGCATCTTTAGTAACTGGGGGACTGAGGGACACCTGAGACCACAGTGAGATCCCACACACTCTCATTTGATCTTTGCACAAGTGACTTGGCACTTTCATTATACTTTAGAGGGGACTAGATTCTTGGCTATACAGAAGGCTCAGATTCCTAAAGGGGAAAATAATCACACAGCTATACTTTCTGTAGTGCTCACCACTCTGCTCCAAGTGCTTCACCCATCCTTCCTTTCCATCCTTCCACTGGATCTCCTAAGGCAGATACTCTTATGTGCTCCAACTGATGATGAAGAAACTGAATCACCAATATGGGAAGTCTTTTGCCCAAGGTCACACAGCTGTAGTGAGGATTGGTCCCAGAATATGCATCCAGCCAATCTGTCTTAGAGTCTAGCTGCTTAATTAATGAACAGACATATCATATTGGTAATTAACAGAGAATCGCACACTGTCTAGTTTGATTTTCCCAACAACCTTTGGTCCCATTTTAGAGATTCCAGAAAAAATTCATCATGTGTCGAAGGTGATACAGCTGAAACTCACCAATGGGATGATTTCTTCCTCTCTTCTACACACCTAAGTGGGTGGAAGATCTAGCAACATGCCCCAAGGAAGGGAAGTCAAAGGCATCTCTGCACCAGATAATCTGTCCCCTCCCTGATGGTGCGGAGACAAGCCCCTGGGGTCAATGTTCAGAGCAGCAAATACTCTGTCTGGATTAAGTGCAAATGCACGGAGGGAACTTCTTGATCCTCAGACATCTCCGGGCATCATGTCCAACATGCCTTCTCTGTTCGCTGCCCCTTCACTATCATTCCAAGTCCTTTGAAGGAAGAGCTATGTCAGTGTGTCAGTATTCTACCATGCTCACTGCTTGATGTGCTGATGAGGTTTTTAGCCACTGGAACGATCAGCAAAGCATCTCTGTGACCCTGAATGGCAGAGGAGGAAGCCAGATCAGAGCGAGCAAGTGGGAAAGCACAAGGGGCCGTAGTTTATGGGCCTGCGAGGAAGGAGAAAAGGTCTCTGTGGTCATGGCCAGGCGGTGTGCAGGGCATGCCCTCTTGCTTTCTTAAACAACAGGCCAGTCAACAGAGGTGAAGAGAAAGCCACTGAATAAACATTAAGATAGAAAACACAGACATACATTGAAGGTCCTCAAAAAAAGTGAACAAATCAAACATAGTAGTCCCTTTCTACTATGTAGAAAGTAGTCGTCTATTCTCCCAATGGGAGGTGTTGAACCTTCCATTGAACCCAGCAATAAAACGCATGCCTCCCCCTCCCGGATTAGAAGGCGCAGGCAGGTAGATATGTTAGCCCATTGAGAAATTTCCTGTGATCAGTTCCTGAATTCATTAGGTAGTACTTGTCCTGGTTAGAGTGGGAGACAGAGCAACTCAGACAAGGAGAGTGGAGAAGCGAGTCTCTTCATCAGGCGCAGCTGCTTCTCTGTCTGTGTTCTGGGAGGCACCATCCTCACTGGTGATGGATGCAGATTTAGTGCTTTGAGATCCCGGGAGGACAGATCAAGCAACCAGTGAGGCAAATGGTATTTTGGGTCAAATCAATAGGAATGAAGAAGTAGGACACGAAGGAGGGGAAGCCAGAGTGAACGATGGGTGGGTCGGAGAGTGGTGGGAAGTTTACTGCTGGGGTCATCTGTTATTCTCCCTAAACAGATTATTCTCTTCTCTTCTCTCCTGATTTCCACTAGGAGGAAAACAAAACCCAAGGTCTCTTCCAGAATAAGAAGCATGAATCACTTACACCAGGAAGATGAGGAAAGCTTAAAACGCAATGCTAACTGAATGAGCAAGAATTAGTGGTTCATTTCTAGCAGATAAACACATGCATGTTTGGGTGTAAAAACCTTAGTCTCCCTTTCCCACTCTGGGTGCCTTCAGAGTGGGTTCAGAACACTCTCTTGTGCTATTCACCTGACAGATTAAGCTCAGCAGAGACAGGCTGCCTGGGCATGTCGTGTAATTCAGCATTAAGTATCCTATTGATTCACTGAAGTGTTGCCATGGATGTTAATGGAGACAAATATTGTGGCTGTGATTTTTCAAAGGGCTGAGTAATTCCAGAGCATCAATAACATCTGTCATGATGTAATGCAGGGCGACCTCAAGATGTTTGACTTGAAGCCACCCATGGAGGGTGGGGCTGTGGGAAGGGTCTCTGGGGCACTGACCCAGGGTTTGGGGAAGGAGCACGCACTTTCTCAAGGCCAACCAAGGTCAGGATGGTGAAGACTGGTGCTGGAAGTAGAGGTGATCCATGGACAGCCTTTTCTATTCACTTATCACAAAGGTCACTGATCATTGGAAGGCATGGGCATCCCTAACTTTCATCATGATCTCCTGGTACCCATGGGAGGGGACAGATTCTCTGGTGAAACAGCCAGTCTTTATGCAGAGATGCCTCTGACTTTCCTTCCTCGGGGCATGTTGCTAGATCTTCCACCCACGTAGGTGTGTTGAAGAGAGGAAGAAACCAACCCATTGGTGAGTTTCAGCTGTATCATCTTAGACACATGATTAATTCTTTCTGTAATTTCTGTAATCCCATGGGTACTGGGAGGTCAGACTCTTCCCTGATTCAGAATACAGAGTGCGTTTCCTCTCCTATTTAGCCAGAAGTTAAATATCCCTGGTATTTATTCCTGATAATAATGCAGCAGAACTACTGTAATTCTAACAGCTTCTACCCTGTGTCCAGCTTGACTAGAGCAGGTGACCACTTCAGTGCATGATTCTAGTTACTGTCTTCAGAGAATTTAAGTGACTTGCTCAAGGTCACATAGCGAGTTGGTCACAGACTAGGCTAGAATCTAGGTCTCAAGATTTCTTACCCAGGTCTATTTTTTTAAAAAAAATCTTTTATTGGGGTTTGAACTCAGGGTGCTTTACTATTGAGCCACATCCCCAGCCCCTTAAATTTTTTTTTTTGATTTTTATTTTGAGACAGAGTCTCATTAAGTTTCTTAAGGCCTCCTTAAGTTGTTGAGGTTGGCTTTGAACTTGGGATCCTCCTGCCTCAGCCTCTCTAATTGCTGGGATTACAGGTGTGCATCACTGCACCCAGCTACTCAGTTCCATTCCTAATCACCTTTTGGTAAGATTTCTGGAAACCATTTGAATTTATGGCTAGAAATAAGTGATATTTCCTTCCAAAAAAAAGTCTCTGTGAGAATCTCAGGGTTGGTAATTGTCAGGAATCAATTACTCTCAAACAAATCCCATTTCAGTCAAATTCTGCAGGCTGCCCCATCTTTCCTACACTCCAGTTCATTCTCTATAATGCTGCTCACATTATCTTGCTACAAGACAAATCTGATCTTGTCACTTCTTAGCATGAAGACCTCCATCAGCCCCTCTCTGCGGGCAGGACACACTCCTCGACCGGTACGTTCTCTGCCCCCACTCTGCAGTCCTGTTTCCAGCACTCTGAATACTGCTGACTGTTCTATGCCCTTTCATCCTCTTGACACTTCATACATGGAATTGTGTGTCTGGAATATTTCTTCATTACCTACTGTCCAGGAATTTCCTATCCATACTTCAAGAGCCAGTTCTCTTCTGCCCTGCCCTTGGGAACCGCCCCTGCCTCTTCTGGGAAGTTATGAACATTTTCTCTGCTGAGATCCCATAGAACATCACTATCTCTGTATTGCATCTTATCCTGACAGCTTTCCTATGATGCTGTATTTGTTTTCTTGTCTTTTTCCTTTGGAATTTGAATTTCTGTGGTCAAGGAATGTGCCTCATATAGATATAGATAAAATACACACACACACATATATGTACATATATATATCTTATATTATCTTGTATATTCCTCTTTTTGTCACACAGTAGGTGCCTATATGTGCTTATTCACTGAATGGATAAATGGGTTCTGTAACCAAAAACCTAAAAAATTGGTGTTTCTGTAGTTCGAGGTGTAGGAGCTACCCTCAGGTGACTGAGACCCGTGGGAAGAAAGACAAGTGTCTTAACTCAGAAGCATGTTGGGGCCTTTGGAGAGGTTTGGTGGGGCTAAGTGGGCTCTTTGACCATTATGTCCCTTGAAAATAGAGACCCTGAACAACAACCTGCCTCCTGTGGAACAGAATCTGACATTCTAACAGAGGAAGGAGCATGCTAACTTTGACAAGCATCAGGCTGGTGAGCAATGTGGATATTCTGGTTTTCAATAACTGTTAGGCTATATGACCAGTCAGAATGGGCACAGGCTGTAGGGTTACAGCAGAGTTATGGAAGTGCCCCTAGTGCCAAGTGTTAACTCTCCAGTTGCTGGACAGTAGAGGGTATCTTGGAAGAGGGTCTGGGAGGAGGAAAAGAAGCAGTTCGGGTGAGGGGGCTTAGAAGAGTGGTTACTGATTAGCCAATGTGAAAATATTTCAGGATTTTTCCAACCAGCCCTGGTACTGCTGTACTGGTACATGCCAGTCATTAAGGGGCAGCCACAGTTTTTAACCCATAGAGGAAGTTGTGTGTGTGTGTGTGTGTGTGTATGTGGAGGGAGGGGGAGGAATGAGGCAAAACTTTTCTAAGAAGACAGAGCTTTTCATTTTTAGTTGTATTTCAATATTAAGAGAAGGAGGTAGAGGCGAGGGAATCTCAGGCGAGGAACTGAAGGAACCCAGAAGTATGCATGGCCCTGTGTGGGAGAGGTGATGGTACGGTGCTTTGGGATTCCTGGGAGAGATGAAGGAGGAGAAGTAGCCAAAGTCCAGTTACGAAGAGCTCTGGAAGCTGCGTGGCGGTGTTGTCATCTTGTCTGTGATACCACAGGCAGCCCTCTAGGCAAAACTTATTGCTTGAGCAAGCTTCAGGGTGGCCCTTGCTTGGACAATCAGTGACTCTGTCTTCACCAAATCTGAGGCTGTCACTAGGAGATGGGAACAAGCTTCTCCTTAATTAAGAATGTCATGGTGGCTCCCTGGCTCCCGATGACTGACGTTGCCCATCCAGCTGCCACGTGGCCCATGTGCCCTACCACGGTACATCATCTCCTAATTAACATGTCTTGTCAGGTCCAGCGGTCGGCTTCAGTAAACATGCTCTGAGCAGCTGTCACTGGGACCCTGCACGGGGCCTGCTGCCTCATTAGCTCGAGAGAAGGGAGATGGCATTGGTGGCAGGGGGAGGGAGAGGAATGCTCTATGGGGGGTGTTGGCAGGATATCAGATGCACAGAGAGAACACACAGGGTCCAGTGGAGGTTTGGGCCTTGCTTTTTTTTTTCTCCTTGAAGATAGGGTGGATGGCAGTGTGGTCAGAAAGTCAGTCCAGAAACTGAAGGCCTGCCTCCTCCTTCTGTCTTTCCCATCATCTAACAAGGTTCAGCGGCCTCACTTGAGGAATGGGAATGATCCCGGCTCAACCGACCTCTGAGGTTTGTGGAGTGGGTCTAATGAAACAATGGCCTAAATTATTCTTAGGAATAAAACTCATAAAAACAACAGAAATAAGGCCAGGGCATGTCTGCTTTGGGGTGTCAGGGAGCATTCTTTGCTCAGGCAGGACTGGTCTTGTGAACACGCCTCCCTGCCCTTCCAGATCTTCCTACCTGCTTCCTACCCACGTTGTCTGCTCACTCATCAAGCATCCTACAATATGGCCCCAACTCTTTCCCTCCTTGGAGGCCCAGCCCAGCCTCACTTACTCCACAAGAAGGAAAATGAGAACATCCAGCAGGAAATGCTCTCCTTCCTCTGGCTGCTGGAGAATCACCCTGGCAGGAAAGACGAGCAGTGCCTCACCTCACAGATGGTGTAGACCTGCCTTAGTCCACTGTCCCATGGGGTTTTGAGCACATATCTCAACTTGGAATCCACAGAGCACAAAGTAGGCAGTGGATAAATGTCTGCTGAGCAGTGCAATGCGACCTCTTCTCGCAGCTTCATGATAGTGGTGGGTGAACTCACGGTTTCTTTCAAGGATTATTGCATTGCCAATATTTCTATGGTCTTTTGGGAACTAACTCATGTCTTCCTTGGGACAGGGCAGATCTGTTACCTCTTTGTCCCCAGAAGAGACCAGAAACTTGTTGGTCTTTCCACCTATATTGCAAGGTGATATACTGAGCCTCTCTATCTCATCTTTTCCTGTATTTCTTTAATAATCAGATTTCTTGGACACCAGCCTGCTTCCTGGAGCCAAAACCTCATCTCTATTGCCCTCTCCAGAAGTGCTGCCCCTGTACTGGGTCTGTCCTGAGTGACGTCTGAGCAACTGAGATGTTGTGAAAGCATCCGACAGCAGCAGGGAGGCCAACTTTCCGGGCCCAGCAGAAGCACCAAACCCACACAGTTTGTAAATCTTTGATAATGAATGTTTAAAGGGCACATTCTAATGAAGGGAACCAGAATGACTGTCCATGAAATGAAGGCTGAAGATTTTAATTAAAATGCTTCTGTGTTTTTGGTTCTCCTCTGCATACTCCCCTCCACCCCCTAAGATGCACATGTCTTACTTCTGGACCAGGCCTGTGCAAAAAGTGGGCGTCTCATATTTCTACTTCTCTCGGGTGGGGGGGATTTGGTGCTCTTCTTTGGCATGGGTACATGGTGAAGGTTTGGTTTCACAGGGAATGTGCACACATGGGTGGAGGCGGATCAGGACTCTGTTGCTCAAGCCAAGCAGATGTCCATACCCCAGGAAGCACAGCAGGGATCCAAGAGTGCTCATGAATGAGTGGCAGCTGCCAGCCTCATGAGCTTCCTGTGGTGAAGCTCTGGGGTGAGGGATGAGGAACCAGCTGAGGGACTTCTGGGCCAAAGGGGTGTTTCTTGGGCCTTTCATGATACTTTTCTTTCCAAATGGCTAAATGGAGTGGAGTGCCAAAGCAGCTGTGAGAGGGCTTTGCACTATTGTCCCTGGGGTGGGGTGACTACTCACTGGATGCCTTCCATTTGCTTCTCCAGATCCATGTCCACCCTGTCCTGCATCCTGGAGTCTGAGCCATGTGATGTCATCAGGGGATGTCCTTACCACAGGCTTCTGATTGGGTCTGACCAATGAGGAGGCCATGACAGGACATGGGAGGAAGTAGGAAGATGAGGTTGTACTATCTTCACCTGGCTCTTTGTCTGAGGGACATCTCAGGATTGGCTGTGTCTTTTGTTGGAAGCACATAGTACCTTGTTGGTGTGGCTTCTGCACAAGATGTTCTCTTTTCTGGTTCTGTTCACTACTCTTGCCCCTCACCACTGGGGATGGGGTGGAAGCTGCCATTCTTTTGAGCACTAGGATGCTGCTCTATTCCATGTGTTATCCTCCCCCCACCCCCCCCCGGGCACTACCTAGTAAATAGTCCCTCTATTACTCTCTCCAGATGACCCAATTCAAGAGTGTCTTCTGTTTTCTGCCAGGATCCTTATCATCATCATCTTCAGGCTACTCCTTTGCACCAGACACATGGTCAGAGGAGGCATCTTGTAGACTTCAGATTATTCCCTGGATCCCAGCTTTGGTGCAGAACAGTCTTATGAGTGATGAAACTTCCTTTTCCCATATAGATGAGTTGGGTTTGCAAAAGTGCTAGTGAGTTTGCTTCCCAGGAACCAATGATAATACTTATCTAGAGATTTGTGCTGGGTGGAATAGAAGAGTTCTAAGTGAGTAGAGTAGGGGTGAGGTGGGAGTGGGGTTCATTGTTTCTCCAAATGTTTTCAGCGTGTCTATGATGCTATTTTTATTTTATGAATAAGGCCACTATAGTTGAGTGATTTGACCAGGATTTAATGAGGCATGCTTTCTCCAACTAATATTCAGCAAAGAATTAAAGTGGATATTCTAGAACAAGTGATGGGAATCTCCCTCTATTGTTCATTGTTCCTTTTGTTATTGGCCCTATTTGCTATGAGATCCTGAATTTCAGGTATATTGATGGGGAAGTGAGTAGGGCCTTGACTTTGAGCTGGGAAGGACTCCACAGAGGTACAGCCTGCCTGTCAAGCTCTCAGATTTTCTTTTCCAATGGTAGTATATTTTCCTGCCTCTACCTGGTGTGGACCCTTGAGCCAATTAACTTGACTTAGCAGATTAGTTGTCTCCTGTTTTTGCTTCATTCCAAGGAGCTGAGCTTTTAGAAGAATGCTCCCTCCCAGCCAAGGAACTTGTCTTTATCTCCTCATTGGCCTTCTTGTCTGATATTTTTACTTGCTGCTCCAGACCCCACATAGTAACAGATTTCAGTGAGCACTACCACCCACAGTGACTCCACAAGGTGATCTGTGCTCTCTTGAGTGACACTGTGGCCTGTTGCTCTGTATTTGTGTTGCTCCACCATGTCCTCTTCCTTTCCACACTACCCCAAACTGAGAAAGATACTTTCTCCTAATACATTTTGCCTAAAGTGTCAGGTTTCACCCTTGCCCAGGATTCCCCACACCAAAATATTAACTGAAGTTTATCTCATAACGATCCAGTCGTTTCTTTGTTTTCACTCTCCATTCACTTGTCTGTTGCAATCAGTCAATTTTCATTCATTTGCTCATTCATTCATTCTGCTATTTACTTAGTAACCCTTAGGTGCCAGAATTTGCAAATATCAACTCCTTTCATTCTTACAAAACAATGTGTTTCATGATTTTGGCCATGTTACATGCAAAGAAACTGAGTCAAAGTGACTAAGTGGCTTGCTGAGAGTCACAGTTCAGGCAGCTGGTAAATGTTGGATCCAGGGATTGAAGCATTAGCATGTGAACTCTCAAACTCCAACTCAGTGCTAGTTACAATTTGAAATTTTTCATATGTAGGATTAGAAGCTCCTGAGCAGATTCTGTCTCTCCTCCCTGCAAACCACGTGTCTATTGGCTCTGCTCAGAACAGGTACAACTATGTGTGTAGGAAACAGAGAAATGGGAAGAGACAAGGGGAGAAAACTCCAAGAGAGAAGAGTGGGGTGGATGTAGGTGGAACCAGTTCACCCTGAGATGATTTGCATCTGTAGCAGAAGGGAGTGCATTTCACTGTTGTCACAGCCTTTCCCTGTACTGACATAATAACAATCCCTTACTTTTGTTAGCACTTTGTAGTTTTCAAAGCACTTTCAAATCCATTAGCTCGTTTTATCCCCACAACAATCTTGCAAAGAGGCAGCAATTGTTACCCTTGTTTTGCAGATGAACAGGCTTGGAGGCTATGTGATTTGTCCCAAGTCATGGAGCCTGGATGAGAACCTGGATTCCTGACTCTTGCTCTATGGTGTGTGTGTGCTGTGTCCCACTTTTTCTTGCACCACATTCTAATTTCAAGCCATTTGAAGGGAAAAAATGGCTTTCTAAACTCCCTCAAATCAATTACTCTTGGATTCCAGGTCACCAAGATTATATAGAGCAGTGATTCTCAAATTTAATTTGGTACCAGAATCAGCTGGAAGACTATCACAAAAGATTTCTGGGTCCCACTCCTACATTTTCTGATTCAGGAGTTCTAGGTGGAGCCATGAATCTGCATTTTTACTAAGTTCCCAGATGATGTTGGTGCTGTTGGTCCAGGGACACACATTTTGAGAACCCTGGATGTAGAGTAATGCCTTATGGATATTTAGCTGGATTTTTTTATTACTCAGGCTTATATTCTGGGCTAGAGAAACTCCAGACATAGAGAGAATTGCTCTTTGTGTGTGTCTCCCTGAGGTGAGCAATTTGTGTGTGCCTTACTTCACTGACTGAGGGTTGTGTGGCCCAGAGAATGTTAAGAAAACCTCAGGCTTTTTGGTTGATACATACAAAAAGAAAATGTCCACACATGTGATTATTAATTCGTTGTTCAATTAAGTTATGATCTCTAAAATTATCACAATATTTGACTCGGAGGAAGGCAGCATTGAATAGCTTATTCCACGTAATATGTGAATAATGTAACTTTATTACTTTTCTCGCTAGTGAGTAATTGTGACTGACACATTGGCAATAACACAGATTACCTTCCTACCCTCCCTTCTCCCTACTCTCGGCACTGAGCGTATACTTTCTTGTCTCTGCTTTTTTCTTGCTCACCCTTCTCCCTGCCACCAACCCCCTTTCCTTGTGCAGTTTCTTTTCTGTCCTGCCACAGAGCAGCCCTGAGGAGGGGGCAGTGGAGTGAGGGACTGTGAGTAGCATGGCCAGAACTTGGTGGGAACCCTTCTCATTCATATCCCATTTATTCCAAGTCCCTAATATGCCCCGTCAGGAGCAGGGAACCGACCACTCAGCTCTCCATTTCATGAGTTGACCTTGGAGTTGCTGTTTCTGTGTGTGGCAGGGTCCATGCATTCTGCTCCTAGGTAGGACTTTCCTTATTTTCGAATCCCTTTTCAATCCTGAACCCATCTTCTGCCTCCAGCTATTCAATTCTGGGGAAGTCTTACTCATTTGAGTCCCTGGTTTCTGTCCCCAGGCATTCTGGGCAGTGAGGCTGCAAAGGGCTGCCGTCAGCACCGGATCTATGGCAGGGGTGGGAGCCAGTGAGCAGGTAACCACAGTGTGCTCAGCCATGGGGCTGATACTTCTCTCCCTGTCCAACCCAGAGCCATGAGCAGTCCCTGCCATGTCCGGTTTCTGGATCTTTGTTGAGATCAGAGGGAAGGCCCAGAGTTTTATCACATGCAGCACAAAGTCTTTTACAGACAGGCTTAACCCTGTCTCAGGCACTTATTAACCCCACTGCATCCATATCCCTCCCCTGCATAAGGAGAAAATAGGACCCCATCACATGGGCATTACATGACAGATAAGTACGTTTTAGATCAGCTGGGACCCACTGGGTGCTCAGAGAGTGTGGGTGGGTTATTTCTATTTCCACTATGACTGTATGGAGAGAACCAGGAAGGCCCCCTGCTTCAGGTAGCACAGACCGAAACTGCTGTTATTGGATTCTTGGTGGGTCCTCTTTTAAACAACAAACATGAATTTTACACATGTCAAGGGGTAGGTCATGGATGTCATCAACACATCTCAGTGCCTTCTTCTTGGTCGGAAAGAGGAAGGGGTGACGACTATCTTTGCTTTCATCATGGCTTGTCCAAGATGGGGCCCATGCCCAAAGACCCCTGAAATGAATCTAGGAACTGGGGGTTGGTCCAGTTCACGTTTGGAATGGAGTCTACCTTGTAAAAGCTTTGCAGTCCTGGTCAGTGGGACCTGACCCGCTGGGGTGGGGCCAGGAGACTGGCTCCTCCTACCTCTGCTCTTTCTGTGGGATTCTGGCTACCTTAGACTTCTCTGCAGGACGGGTGGTTTGCATTTTATTGGTAATTACCAAGTGCTAACCAGGCAACTGCTCTGTGACGAACACCAGGAGTGACAGAGAAGGGGGGTCAGAAGAACAGACAGAGAAAGGCTCAGGCCAGTAGCTGAGGGGAGGAAGGCAGCGGTTAGTGGAATGTTTATGGAGACTGGTTTCTACTTCCCCAGGGACCAGCACTTGGGAACCAGACTAAATATCTCTGAGGCAGCTCTGAGAATCCTACGCCCACTCCAGAGAAGGCAGAACCGTATGTGTCATCAGAGGACCACAGTTCACAGAAGGCTGAACAGCACCAGAGGGTGGTGAGATTTCAGAGCTGATGTTTGGCCCACTGTGTAGCCATGTGCCACACCTGTCTCCTGCACCCCCTGAGCCCCTCCAACACCTTGACCATTAATTAATGGCCAGCAAATAGCCGACACACTAATTGGTGCAAAAATGATATTCTTCTTAGGGTTGCTAACACATCCCAAGACCAGGTGTTGAGTCTGGCAAGGGGATCTTTCAAGTATCTACTTACTATTCGGGCCACAAGGTTCCTTTGCTTAAAAAATCCTTAATGAGAACAGTTAAATAAACAAGCAGTGCATCAACACCGACACCATTTCAGGTAGGATGATGCACGTAGGCGGTTGGTGGAATTAGTCCTGGCAGGTAGATCCACCTAGGGCACTCCCCCGATTTACCCTTGGCTAAGGGTATCTTGGTGGGGGTACTAGTGATTGAACCCAGAGGCCCTCTGCCACTGAGCCACATGCCCAGCCCTTTTTATGTTTTATTTTGAGACAGGGTCTCACTAAGTTGTCAAAGCTGGCCTTGAGTTTGTGATCCTCTAGCCTCAGCCTCCAGAGTGGCTGGGATTGTAGGCAGTGACAGGATCATGGTGCTCCCACCTCTTCTGGGCTGGTGATGCTCCCGTGGTGTAATTATGATGTATTCTGAGTTTCTTCTTGGGTCCTTTTCCTTGGTTTGTTGCTTTATGACATCAGAGTGGGAGTTACAGCATCAGAAGCCTGCTTCCTGGGCCACTCTGCTACTTACTGCTGCGTGACTCTGGACAGCCAAACACTTTCTCTAAGACTCGTTTGTAAAATGCACAATAACAACATCTTCTTAGATGGGCTGTCTTCAGCTAAAAAACCTGCTGCATGATTCTGTAGAACCCTGAGCCCCTGAGGCCTGGTCTGTTTCTTGTTGTGTAGAATACCTAATGCAGTGGTTCTCAACCACAGGAGAGCCACCCAGAGAGCTTTTAAAAATCACAAAGGGCTGGGCTCCATTCCCAGATAGTCCTATTTGATTGGTTTTGGGTGGAGCTGTGCTTCGGTGTTTTTAAAAGTTCCCAGGTGAGTGTGGTGTGCAGCCAGGGTCAGGACCTGCGCTTGGCTCTTGGAGGAGGCTCAGTTCTGCTGGATGAATGAACGATCCTAATTATGACTTCTCCCCTGCCCCTTGGAGAAGCGTGCTTCCCGCCTGAGGAACAGACGTCCTGTGTCAGGTCACACTCAGGTGCCCAGCTGTTTCTAGAACTGCTTTGGAAGAGCACCTGAACTTTCCTGGTCAGAAGATGTGCACGAGGACTGGACGGCTGGTGGACAGCCCCGGGAAGGCTGGGGGGCAGCTGCTGCTCTGGCCATGCACCTCGACGCAGCTGTCTGCCAGGCAGCGGGGGCAGAGGGGAGCTGGGCCCCCGGCCTCTCGGTGCCTGCTGCCAGTCAGGCCAGGCTTGGCTGGGCTCGGTGCTCTGGGGATTCCTGGGGCCTTCCCTGTGGTCTACCTCGTGGAGAGCCTTCAGTCAGGGTCTTCTACATGAACACCTCAAAGTGGAGTGGGCTTCCAGGACAACCTGTAGGGGGCACACCGCCAGTCCAGCCTTACTCTATTCCTTTCAGGGTCAATAACTCTGCTAAGGAGCTCAAGGAGCCGAAGTGTGTGGGTCTGTGTGTGTGCACACACCTTGTCCACAAACACGCTGTGTTCAGCAGGCAGATTCACACAGCTGCACCGTCAGCAATTCCATTTCTCTCTTCCCGTCTCCTGCCAGGCCAGGCTGAGCCTCCTTTAGAAGGTGAGGAGCCGCTCTGCACCAGTAGCCACCTTTCTAGCACTTTCTAGCACTTCCCAGTCCCTTGCCTGACCAGCACGTCAGGGAAGGTGGAGGGGTTGGCTCTGTGCATGTGGGGGCAGAGCTTGCCCCGCACCCCCCAGCGGGCACTTATTTGTGAAGGGTCCTGGATGAGTTATTTAACTTCCTGGGCCTCGGTCCCGTCTCTGAAATCAGGAGTAGGCCCGACTCCCACCATGTAGAGCGAGTGAATGAGGTGAGATAATAATGACAAGAGAGTGCAGAGGGAAGTGCCCCCTGTGGCCCAGCATCCTCTTCTGCCCTTGGTGGCACTCAGCAAACATCCGCTGACTGGGGCTGGATGGAAAGAGGTCTAGGACAGTGTCTCCTTCTCCTCACCTTGTGGTCAGAGGAACGATGCACGCATCTCCTACGGTGTGTGTTTTCTAAAGAATGTGCAGTGCCCTTCGTGAGTACTTCAAAATGTAGCCAAGTAGTCTAACTGGACAGGATCATGTGAGTTCATTCTGAAGATTGCTTCAAGAGAAGGAACAATGAACTCAGAGAGGAGCAAGGACCTCCACAGAAAGAGTGAGGGTTGGGGCATTTGATGGATGTTTGCCCCTATCTGTGTTAATCTCCAGCAGAATACAATATGGCAAGGATGCACTGTCACAAAAGAGGATACTGAGGTTAAGAGAAGCAAGGAGATTTGACAGACTCCACAAGATGGGACATAGCAAATTAGTATTCTTGGCCCTAAAACCTTTGTACTTTTCCTGAGAGCATGTAGAATTTTCTTCTTTTTCTTTGGCTCTGTTAGGTATTAGACCCAGGGCCTTGCACAAGCTAGACAAGCATTCTTACATGAACTGTAATCTGGCCCTCAAACTGGATTTTAAGTAAGAAAAACGCTAATGGAATTGTGACTTTGCCACTAACTGTTTGGGTGGCCTTGGGAGCACCACTTAATGCTTCCGAGGCTCCATTTCCACAGCCTAGAGGAAGAGCTGGACCACTAGGTGATGGCCCATTCAGGTTTAGGGCCCTCTGCACTGACCATGGCTGGTCTCTGCAGCCCTCTAGTGGGGCTTTGCAGGAACAGAGCGTACCTTACCTTTCAGGGGCCATTATTCACAAAGGACTGATGCAGACACAGGTCACTGGACACCTAGGTGCCTGTTTGACTTTCACTGACCAAGAATTAAAAATAAACACCCTCCTGGGACCTTGTGGGTAGACATGAACTAATTTCTCAGAAGACATTATCATCTTACCAACTCTGAGTCTCATTTATTCTGTGCTGTACCTAGCACTCACCATGAATGATAAAGGATGAATTAACTCATGGTGTGTACACATCCCTGACCTAGTTCACATCCCATGAACATAGCGACCATTTTGGCAGCAGCTAGGAGAGCTGAGGGCACACCAGTCCATGTTAGGTTGGCACGTTGGGTCCATGCCCCAGCTTTCTATGTATGCCATACCCCAGGTCCTTTCGCCCCTCTGAACCCCAGACTCACCGTGGGAGCCTCACAAGCTCGTGTCTTATGTTTGTGCATGGGTTGTTTTATTCTTTAGGATGGCAAATTCTCATCTGTCCTGTCTTTTACTTTGCAATTTTTGCAAACGGAGACACGACTTTGTAGGAGCTGGACAGAGGGTGTCGGTAAAGGTGTTCTTAGGACAGTGAAGAGAAGAAACACGGCCTACGAGCCAGTGACACCCTGCCCCCCCCGGGTGTGAGCCCACACTGGGAACATCCCTGACTTCTCCATTTGGATATCGACAGACCTCTCAATCCTCAATGCCCAAACAGAGCCGTTGATTCCCGGCTCTTCCCAGATGTTTTACTCCACCCCAGCCTTCCCACCTTAGCACGATCACTAACACCACCACTTGTAATACCTACTTCTAATTAATAAGATCACTCATGATATGTAATATAATGTGCACTGTGTCAATAATTGCCAGGCTGTTACACCGTTATACTCTCTACCTTGTGTCCGGAGGAGTCCCATTTGATCCCCTTTTGAACTTGTGTCCCCACCTTTAGGTCTTCAATCAGCCCCTTTGCTTTTCCTTCAGTTTATCTCAAAGATGACAGCTTCTTCCGTCTCCCGGTCACCTCTCCCTAGCAGAGCCTTGGGACTGACCTGGGACCCCCACCCCTTGCAGTCCATCCTCCTGAGGGATCACCGGAAGCAGACAAGTGGCCTCCTGGCTTCAGTTCCTCTCATGGTTTTCAGAGAGATGATGACTATTATCCAAAGGGCAAAAGTGACGGGTCCTGCAGAGGGTGTGGAGAAAGGGGCCCTACTCGCTGTTGGTGGGAACGTGAATCAGTGTAGACACTGGGGAAAGCAACAACAGACTAGAAACACAACCAGCACGTGATTCAGAGTTCTACGCCTGGTGTATATTCAAAGGCCTCGAAACAGCACGTCCAGGTTGACTGCAGCTCTGTTCACAAGAGCAAGAGACGGAGACCACCTACATGTCCATCAGTAGACGAATGGTTCAGAAAAGTCGTGGTGTGTGTGTGAGTGTGTGTGTGTGAGTGTGAGTGTGTGTGTGTGAGTGTGAGTGTGTGAGTGTGAGAGTGTGAGTGTGTGTGTGTGAGAGTGTGTGTGTGAGAGTGTGTGTGTGAGAGTGTGAGTGTGTGTGTCAGTGTGTGTGTCAGTGTGTGTGTGTTATACATATATGTGTTGAAATATTATTCAGCTAAAAAAAAGAATGAAATCCCGTCATTTGGGGGCAGTGGAGGACATTATGTTAAGTGAAACAAGCCAGCACCAGAGGCTTGGAGGTTAGTGCATAGGGAAGGAAAGAGGTTGGTTAGCGGGGACAAGATTTCAGTAAGACAGGAGTAAGCTCTGGTGTTCCATAGTATAATGGGGTCACTATAGGTAACAAAATTTATGGTAGATTGCAAAATAGCTAAAAGGGGGGATTTTGAAAGTTGTCAACAGAAAGAAATGATGACCTGTAGAAGTGAGTGGGGCTGGGCACAGTGGCACACACCTGTCATCCCAGCAGCTCATGAGGCTGAGGCAGGAGTATCCCAAGCAGCCTCAGCAACAGTGAGGCACTGAGCAACTCAGTGAGACCTTGTCTCTAAATACAATACAAAATAGGGCTGGGGATGGGGCTCAGTGATTGAGTGCCCCTGAGCTCGATCTCCAGTTAAAAACAAACAAACAAACAAACAAAAAAACAAAAAAGCCAAAGTGAGTAGGAAGAGATTAGCATATCCCAAATGTTTATCCCAAATAAACATTAATTTGTGATCATTACATGTTATAGACATGTATCAAACTATCACACTGTACCCCATAAATATATGCAGTTATTATGTGTCCTTTAAACTTTCTAAGATCCTAGGAGTCGTTTTGCGTGTGCATATTGTCAGCTCTTGGTATCTATGGGGAGTTGGTTCCAGGATCTCTCTCAGACACCCAAATCTCTGGATACTCACGTTCCTGATATAAAATGGGGTAGGATTTGCATATAACCTGTGCCTATCACCCTGCATACTTTAAATCATGTCTGTATTACTTATAATACCTACTACCATCTTAACACTATGTAAATGACTGTTAAACTGTATTGTTTAGGGAATTACAAGAAAAAAGTCTGCACAGGTTCAGTACAGGTACCCTTTTTTTAAAAAACGATTTCTTCGGTTTGCGGTCGGTTGAATGTGAGGATGTGGATCCACATATGGAGGGCTGCCTGTGGAATCAAGTTAAATCTGCCATCTTCAGGTGCTTCCTGGATCACCTGCCCCTCCCCGCCTCCACCTTCTCTACTCACTCTGAACTCCTCCACTTTGCTCGGGCCACCCCGCTCTTCCTCCTGCCCCTGGTCAACAAATACATGAAAAACTGCTCACCCTCATTAGCAAGGAATGTTCTAGCACAGGACAACTTCCCCATCTGTTTACCCTGCTCCTTTCACCTCCTTTATATGTATTCTTTTTTGTTTACAATGATTCCCCAGGACTTTGAATCATGCCTCTTGCATTGTAAGTCTTCAAAAATAAAAATAGTTGACAAATCAACTAAAACACTCATGCTTCACTAACTTCTCAGGGTTAGTTGAACTCCTCAGTAGCACACACTTTTGTCATCCAGAAGAAAGTTTTTTGGATCATGGCCACTTTGTCCCTGTGTCAGTCAGCTTGTCATCACTATGACAAAATGCCTGAGACGGTCAACTTTTAAAGACAAAATGTTTATTCTGGCTCACAGTATTGGGGGTTCAATCCATGATCAGTTGGCCTCTTCTGCTCTGGGCCTGAGGTAAGGAAGCCCATCATGGCAGAAGCACGTGGCAGAGCACAGGTATTCACCTTGTGGTCAGGAAGTAAGACAGTGGGGAGGGAGCCAGAGTCCCACAGTCCCCCTGTGACAGACTGTTCCCAATGATCTCACCCAGGTCCCCCCTCATACCAGGTCACCACTTCCCAGTGACACTGCCCCAGAGGCCGTCCTTGAATACGCGGACGTTTGGAGGACATCTATTCAAGCTGTAGTGGCCCATTCTCTAGTCTTAACTGGACATACCCAGTTCTTTATCCCTGGTGGCCAAGGGTGAGAAATAAAGCATGAGACACGTCTGCTCTGGGCTAGCCCTGGGGAGGCCATGAAGGAGGGCACGTGTGCGGAGTGTGTGCACGAGCTGGCGTGTGCGGGGGAATGGGACTTCATGTCACAGTTGAACACGGCCAAGGCGCGTCGGTCGCATCATCTACCACCTGAGCATGGCAGGGTTCAGAAGCGGGGGGCAGCGGGCAGAGCTCCCACACTTTGTTTTAAGTCCTTAAGGCACTTTCCTGGTGGATCAGCTGCTGTACAAATGGACAATTGGACAGAGCCCTTGCACAAAGAGCTGCATCTATAGATGGATCAGGTGTCAGTCATGAAGGTCCACATCTTCATGATCGAAGCCCAGGTGCCGAGTGCTCTCCTCTGAACCACTGCAGGAAGGACGGCAGGGTCTGGTCAGGCTGGTGCTCGGCTCCGGGAGACGGCAACTGAAAATAAGAAACAGGACATGTGGATGGTGGGGTGAGCCCTGGATGAGTTAAGGCATGAGCATCTATCACAGGTGTTTACTTACTGTCTAGACTTGGTGGTCTGTGTCCCCCTCTAGACTGACCGTCCCGAGGGGGCAGGGACAGGCATTTCATCTTTGAACCTTGAACCTTGGTAGAGGCCTGCTACATAAAGGAGTCTCCATAAATGTTAAATGAATGAGAAAAAAGGAGAAGGGAAAATCAACGAACAAGGCTGCACAGAAGGGAATCGAGGCGTGCCGTGGGAGGGTGCGGGTGGCAAGCAATATAATATATATATATATATATATATATATTTAGTTGTAGATGGACACAATATCTTTATTTTATCTGTTTTTATCTGTCTGTGGTACCGGGGATCCAACCCCGTGCCTCACACGTGCGAGGTGAGCCTCTGCCTCTGGGCCCCAGCCCCAAGTTGCATGCTCTTGATTCCACTGGATGGCCACGCTCACCTTTCCTTCTCTTCTTCAAGAAAAGACAGGGATTCTTTCATGTCTGACCTCAGTAGAGTGTTGGACACTTAGAGCTTTTCGTATCAGCAGATTCGGTTGAGTGACAGGGGTCACTACGCAGGGGAACCTCAGCCATCATCCCCTTCAGCAGACCATGTCGCTCAGCTAGAAAGCCTCAGGGCAGACTGCACACTGTGCCCTGGGTAGGACCTCCACGTCACAGTCTCTCTCATCATCACCCCGTTCTTAAGACAAGGCTTCTTTCCTGTCTCCCCTGAACCAGCCCACCCCCCCAGCCCCAGAGGACCTGAGAACCACTCAGAGGAGGACGTTTGCCTGTGGACTCAGAGGTGAAGTCCCAGGTTGGCTGAGCCCTGCTCTGGGCCTGGGAGAGGCTGACACTGTGGCTGAGGGTGGAGGAAGGCAGCTGCTCAGCCCTGGCTGCTGGGAAGCGACAGGTGCCAGGACAAGATGCGGTTTCCAAGGTCGTGTCCAGTGACCTAGTTCCTCTAGCCACACCCAACTGCCCCCATTAATGCCACTTGTCCTTTCAGCCTGTGGTTAAGGCCCAGCGAATGGCAGTTCATCCTGCAGCTCGCGGCTCTGCACCTTTCTGCCCTGGGAATCGCACTGTCAGAGCGAGAGCTTTTGTGGGAGAGCCCAGGCTCCAACACAGGGTCCTAGAGAGACTTGGTCCTCATTGAGTGGAGAGAGATGGAGATGGAAAGAAGGAGAAAACGGAGGGGGACCCAGCAGGAGGACAGGCCAACAGGCCAACGGAAGAGAGCCCTAGACAGCTCTGGTCCCGCGAGGGCTGGAAGAGGGCGCTGTGAAGAAAGGGCTGGCAGCCCCATGGCAGCCCCACGGCAGCCCTGGTGAAGGCTTCAAGATTAGATTAACGTTAGGTGGATTTCAGACCTAGATAGACCCTAAATTCTGAGGATATTAAATTCTAAAACCTCCCCGAGATGCAAATCTAGCCTCCTCCTCAGTCCAGGGAGTCTGAACTCAAATTCTGTGATTGAGGGGAAAAGTCTTTGCTTCCACAGTAAGAAATAAAAAATCTTAAAAATTCAAATGTAAGAAGCGCATGGATAGGAATGGAAGAAAGTAGCTTCTTCCCCCTGGTTTGGAGGAGGGGAACGGGCCCCAGAACACAAGAGGGAGGCCTGGAAACTCCAGCAGAGTGTTTCTCTCCATCCCTGTGTAGAGAAGAGAACGCCAATCGACTCTCCATAAAGACCACTACAAACGTTTTACAGCTTCTAGTCTCTTGTTTTCCACTATTGGAAAAGTGGTTTTAGAATAACCTCTAAAAATAATATAAACATTTCTAGATCATTTAAAACTAAACATGACCACTCAGTTTTGGCCCCCGAATTTGTCTGTTTATGTTCATGTTCCTGCCAAGTAAAGTCCAAATAATATCCTAGAGTCATCTATGGATGAAGGTTTTACACTAGGGTCAAAAAAGTAAGTGTGGGAGAATTGTCATCACCATGATGTGACAGAGAAGAAAAGAAATGTTAAACTTGAAAGAATCTGGGGTACAAGTGAGTACAGTATTGATATGGTATTATTTTAGGAGTTTTATTTGTATTCTTTGTGCATACCAACTTGCTACAGTTCAGTAGTAGAAAGTAAATCAATGAGTATTATGTTACTTTTTTGCTTAAAAGAATTTTTAGAAATTATTGCATTTTTATTTGCATTGATTGACCCATTCAAATAGAAATCTTTGGATAAATGAGTTTCTTTTTTTAGAAAGAAAAATATGGACAATGATATGATAATGATTTAAAAGCAAGTTTATTATGCATAAAATCAGAACTAAGTTAATAAGATGTTTTTATCAATAAATTTTGCATTTTTGATTTTGGTTAAACAAAACATTATTACATGTTACATTAACTTAATAGGATCAATTTGAATTTTCTTTTGCTTATATTTAATTTGTTTAGGGATTTGGTTTTATAGTTGCATATGGAAGATGTATAAACATAAGGAGTGGAATTTGCACCTAGTTTATGATTGTATCTATCTGTTTAACTTTATAATAAAGTAATCTAAGTCAATATTGTATGTGTCATGTGTTAGTTAACTCTGAGAAACACTCCTGGGCCAGCATTTCCCAAAGATGATTCTGTGGGATGCTATTCTGAGGAAATTAGTAACACAACACACACTCACACACATACACAACACACACACACTCACACACACACCACACTCACACACATACACAACACACACACACAACACACACACTCACACACATACACAACACACACACTCACACACACTCATACACACACAAATACATTTATTAACCAGAGGGTTTAGGAAATGCACTACAGCGCCCTCCAGGGAATTCATGACACATTAACATATCTCTACATGAAGAAACCATTGAATCTTGCCTATAGCTTTCCAGAATCATTTTTACTATATAAAACAATTTTTATGGAACAATTATTAAGATCTATCAAAGTTCTATGGAACATGGTAAAGAAAACTTGTTCTGGGAAGGTGCAGTGGCACATGCCTCTAGTCCTAGCTGTTTGTGAGACCGGGGCAGGAGGGTCACTTGGGCCCCACGGTTGGAGGCCAGCCTGGGCAAGATAGCAAGATATTGTCTCCAGGAGAAAGGAAGATGGCCAGAAAGGAAGGAAGGAGAAGCAGAGCAAAGCATGGTTTGGGCTAGAGAAGCACTGATTACGGACTCTCCTCTGCGGAGACAGTCAAGGGGAGACTTTTAACAACTCCATGGCTCCAGAAGGTGAGATGTACTGAAACCAGAATTTTTCTTCTGCAAATACAAATGGTTCCAGTAAGGAAGACAAAGTTGGTGGACATATGCTGGAAAGGTCCAGAGTGCCTACACAGGATGCTGACCCAATCTAAAGAGGACCGTTTGTAGAAGACATGTGCAAGGATGGGGAGATTTCTTCAGTGGCCCAAACGAGTAGATTTGGGTGAAAGTTATCAGGGAGCAGATTTCACTCCACCGAAGAAAGGCCATCCACTTATCAGAGATGTCCAGAGATGAACAGCTGCCCGAGGACACACAGGTGCCCTGCCCCTGAGCCGCTCAGACAAAGGCTGAAGGGTGATGAGGTGAAGTTCAAGTGGCCAATGAGAAGTTGGACCTAATGATTCTCAACACTGAAGTTCTGCTTATTGTGGAAATAGAAACGCTGCTCTTGATGAAGCCCCAGGATAGCAGTGTACCTATAGGGTGACAATCCACACTTATTAAGTGATGCCGTGTGCCAGACGCGGACTCTCCCATTCTCCCAGGGACCCAGGACAGAGCACTGCTCACCCATCTTCAGGAGAAGGGCTGAAGGAGAAACGGCTACGTCCTCCTCTCGCTCACTCACGTCCTCGGGGCCTTGGTGCTGTCCAGCTCTGTGTCCTCTCTTCCCGTACTTCCCACTCTCCAAGACAAAGGAGGACCTCTCTGCTGCCCTCGAATCTCCAGCGCCATCCCCATCCTCCGTGCAGCAGACGCTGATGCTTCCCATGCAGAGTAAGTCAAAGGGACCCAAGGGACTCCCCGGACGCACCTTCCAGGTCCCTGTGCGCGGCTTTCCGCTGTGGCCTGGCTGCAGGGCACATCCCCTGGGCTGGACCAGCCTGGCGCAGCCTCCATCTCTGCCCCCCTGCAGCCCCTCCAGCTGACTCCCCTCCCACGCCTCGCTCTTTTGGGACCTATGGCTTCCGTCACATACAAACCTGCATTTCTCCTGGGTCTGGAAAGTTGTTCCGTGAGAGCGATCTTTAAGGTCCTGTTTCCCTCTTCCTTTCTCTCATGACCCCAGCCAGGCTCTGGCCCCTCCTCTCCCACATGGCTCTTGCCAGACCCCCAAGACTCTCACCCGGCTGGAGGCTTCCGCGGCCCTCAGGCTCATCTCTCTGACACTTGCAGCGTGGGATTTCTTCCTTCTTTCTTCTCCCTGGAAACACTTGTCGCTGTGGTTTCCGCCCAACTCACTGCCACCTCCCTCTGATCTTGCCAGCTGCCCCTTTTCGATTACGCTGGCCGTTCTCTGCTGTTCCCTATCAGCTTCCAAGGGCCCCACAGTCCAGGTTGTGGACTGTTTTTCTGTTAATTTCCTTGGTGACCTCACCTAGTTTCCTGGTTTTAAAACGTCATTTCAATGCTGTTGACTCCAAATTTGTCATCAGCCCAGACATTTCTCTTGAGCTCCCGAATCTCGCACCACTTGCTACTCAACATCTAACTCAGTGTTTAACAGGCATCTCCAATATGACAAACTGATGTGGGGACCTTAGGTAGTGAATGCTGTGGTACCCTGGCCACCCTGCTTCAGGACAGAGACCCTCCTCCCTCAAGACCCTCTAGAAGTTTCCTTCAGCTGAAGGAAGCCATCTTGTTGGAGCTGGCATCCCCCTCTGGGACAACGCTTGCCCAATGCCTGGTCAATGGGGGGTCCCCTGGCTTATGTCCCTCCATCCAGGCTTATCAGTTTTGTGTTCTGTTATCACATGTGTACACATTTAGGGCTGGTTACATCTTCTTTAAAATGGACATTTTTATCATTATCAACGCCCTTCTTTTTTCCTGGTTATGTGTCTGAAGTGCACTTTGTTTCTCTTTATCTAGTTTAGTGATGTGAAAAATAAATTTCACATTTGGCCTCAGTTATCATTTTTGCATTTAATTCTCTTCTTTTTTATTCAGGGCCTCTTTGTATATACCTTCTCTATGAAGTTTCTAAAGACAGATTAATTTCCTCGGTGTACATGGTGTTCTTGGAATCTACTCTCTCTTACCATTTCCGTCAGGCTGTTACCTGGATATCCAACATGATTATTTGTTCAATGTCATTGAAAGCTAATCAGGCATTTCCCCAGCAAGAGTGGTAGGTAGTCCAGAATAGAATAATTAGAAGACTGACATTCCTATAGTATGAGAGACTTTGCAAATATCCTTCTTTGCTGACTGTTGCAAAAGAAATGAAAAATCAATCCACAAAATACTTATTCACAAAGACTCAAGTTCCCATCAACAAGATGAACAGGAAGACACATTGTGGCACATTGACATAATGGAATACCAACAACATTAAAAGTTACAAGTTGTGGATATGCAGAATCTTAAAGACCTTTGGTCAGACTTGGAAGAGCTCTATTTACATGTCCATCTTCAGTGGTTGCAAAGACCAAGCAAGTCATAAAGGGGAATGGGGTGAGGGAAGGAGAAGCTCTATTAAAACAGCAAGGATGGCCTCTTGGAGGAAGGCACATTTGATATGTGATCTTGAGAATGAGACAGTCATAAGGAGAGCTAGGGATAGACCTTAGGCTAAAGGAATAGCAATCGCAGAGTCCTTTAGGCAGGAGAAGTTTCACTTTGCTGGTGAGAGACCCCTGTGGCTGAAACAGAAGGGCAGAGTAGGGAAGGCCTATGTGAACTGGGGAGAGTAGCAGGAGATAAGGTGAAGGGAGGCAGGACAGCTCATGGGTAACTCCACAACCAGGGCCAGGAGGGCACTCCTAAAAAAGCCACTTGTTTGGAGCTGTTATACTAAAATGTATATTGCATGTTTTTTGAGAAGATATTTCCATTACTTGAAAAATCTCCTCTTTCTAGTCAATCTTCCCCATCCTCAAACCCAGGCAACTACTTTCATATTTCTGTCACCATAGACACACATGGAGGAATCTGGTGCTCTGGACTAGGTGGAATGTGGGTATCTCCAAACACTGAGACAGAGTGTTTCTCTCCCTAGCAGACACAGCTGTATACAAACATAAGCCCAAAGCCACACCCCCAGTGACCTGCTCCTCCAGCCACACCCCACCTGCCTCCAGGTACCACTCAGTTAACCCCACCAGGGGACAATTCACTGAGTGGGTAAAGGTCTCGCAACCCAATCATTTCTCTGTGCCCTCTATTCTGTACCACTGGTCTGCCAGTCTGTTTTGGTGCCAATACCATGCTGTTTTTGTTACTATTGCTCTATAGTGTGGTTTAAGGTCTGGTATAGTGATGCCCCCTGCTTCACTCTTCCTGCTAAGGATTGCTTTAACTATTCTGGGTCTCTTATCTTAGCAGATGAATTTCATGATTGCTTTTTCTATTTCTATGAGGAATGTCATTGGGATTTTGATCAGTAGTGCATTAATTCTGTATAGCACTTTTGGAAGTATGGTAATTTTGATAATATTAATTCTGCCTATCCTAGAGCGAGGTAGATATTTCCATCTTCTAAGGTCTTCTTTGATTTCTTTCTTTAGGGTTCTGGAATTTTCATTGTATAGATCTTTCACCTCTTTTGTGAAGTTGATTCCCAAGTATTTTATTTTATTTTATTTTTTTGAGGCTCTTGTAAGTGGGGTAGTTTTCTTCGTATCTCTTTTAGAGGATCTGTCACTGATATACAGAAATGCCTTTGATTTATGGGTTTTGATTTTATATCCTGCTACTTTGCTGGATTCTTACTAGTTCTAGAAGTTTTCTGGTGGAGCTTTTTGGGTCTTCCAAGTATAGAATCATACTGTCAGGAAATAGAGCTAATGTAAGTTCTTCTTTTCCTATATGTGTCTCTTTAATTTCTTTGCCTGTCTAATTGCTCTTTGTCAGTATTTTTTAAGAAGTTTTGCATCTGTGTTCATCAGAAATATTGGCCTGAAGTTTTCTTTCCTTGATGGGTCTTTGTCTGGTTTCGGTATCAGAGTGATACTAGCTTCATAGAATGAGTTTGGAAGGCTCCCTCCTTTTCTATTTCATGGAATAGTCAATTTTTAATTTACTGCCTATGCTTTTCAGGTCTTACCTAAATAACCACTGTCAGTGTCTGAAAGTGTTTCTCACACGCTCTTCTCCTGTAGTTTAATAGTGTCAAGCCTTCCATTGATATTTCTGGTCCGTGTTGAGCTGATTTCTGTGTAGGATGAAGAGCAGTGGGCTTTCAGTCTTCCACCTGGGGTAACCTGTTTCCCCAGCGTGGTTTCCTGAAGGGACTCTCCTTCTCCCATCTATGTTTTTGGCACTGATATGAATCAGCTGTCTGTGGACGAGTGGGTTTGTTCTGGGATCTCTGGTATGTTTCGATGGTCTGTTTTTTTAGGGTCATGCTGTTTGGGTTATTATAGCTTTGTAGAGTGTGTTGAAGTCAGGGATTGGGATGCTAAGAGCTTTGTTCTTTTTGCTCAAGATTGCTTTGTTTATTCAGGATTCTTTGAGCTTCTATATGTATTTAATGATTTTTTTCTAGTTCTATGCAGTCATTTGTATATAAATGGGAATTTTATGGAATCTGCACACCACTTTGGGAAGTATGGACATTCTAACAGTTCAGTTGTTCCAGTCCATGAATATGGGCATTCATTCACTCATTCATTCTGCTTTATGTGTGTGTGCTTTCTTCTATTTTTTGATCAGTGTTGTACTTTTCCCCATAGAAGTCTTTCTATTCCTGGGTCAAGTTTATTTTCACATATTTTATTTTTATAGCTATTATGAATGGAATTGCTATCATATTTTTTCTCAGCAAGTTCATTATTGATGTATAAAATGCTGTTGATTTTTGTTTGCTGATTTTGTGTTCTGTAGCCCTACTGAATTTGCTTATCAGGGCTAAGATTCTTTTGGTAGAGTTTTTAGATTTTTCAGTTTTTAGTTTTTTTAGAGTCATATCATATTCCAACAGGGATAGTTTATTTATTCTCTTCTTATTAGTATGCTTTTTATTTCTTTCTCTTATCTAATTTTCCAGCCAAAACTTCTAGTACATGTTGAATAACAGTGGTGAGTATGCACATTTCATCTGGTTCTAGATCTTGGAGAAAATGTTTTTTCAATTTTCCCCATTCAACATCATTTTGGCTACTCATATTACACATATAGAGTACGATTTTTCATATCTCTGGTTGTACACCATTTGTGTCTTTATACACGTACTTTGGATAATGATGTCCATCTCATTCTACCATCATTTCTAACCCCCTGCTCCTTCCCTTTCCCTCCCACCCCTTTGCCCTATCTAGAGTTTGTCTATTCCTCCCATGCTCCCCCTCCCTACCCCACTATGAAACAGCCTGATGCTGGTTGCTTTAATGAATCATAATAATAGCCATTATTTATCAGGTGGTTAGTATGTGCCCAATACTGTTAAAACACTTCATGAACTAGATTTCTTTTTATTATCATGTTTGTTGGGATATAATTTATATATGGAACAATTTGCCCTATTTATTTTTATAATTATATGAATTTTGACAACACAAATGTAAGAAATGATAACATATATATATATATATGAATATATAGTATACTACCATCAAGACACAGAATATGTTACCTTGTTCTCCTTTACTTCTTTTTTAAAAAACAAATAGAAATTAATTTTAATATATTTTCATTTAACCCAATGGATTACCAACATAATTTGCAAAGAAAATAATTGTTAGTAATATATTTCATGTTCATTTTGTTTGTCCTAGTAATTCTTTGGAACCTAATGTCTATTTAACACATAACACACCTCAATTCAGATTAGACACATTTCAAATACTCAGTAGCCTCATGTAACCAATGGCTGCCACATTGGCTCCTTTCTCTATATTTCACCTTTTGGTGAGACATATGCTCTAGGCTGCATGATAAGTCCCCTTGTTAAGTGTACAATATAATTTTTAAGGCTATATGAGATTCTATAAATGTACCTTGATTTATTTAACCAGTCCCCTCCCTTGGTCATGTGGGTCATATCTGGATTTTGCTGTTGCATGCAGATACTACAGTGAAGGATCCTAGTAGCTAAATATTTGTGCACATCTATATATTTCCTTTGGATGAATTTCTAGAGATGGAATTTCTGGGTCAATGGTTGTACATCAAAAACCATGGATTTCATAGGTACTGCCATATTGTCTTCCAGAAAATTCCACCAGTTTACATACCATGAAGAGCCTATGAGAAGTCATAAAGGGCCATCTGTATTTTGAAATGTGGTTTGGCTTCACTGACTTTAGAATTTGACAGATTTGAAGTTAAATCCCAGTTCTTCCACTCATTAGCTTCCTGACTTGAGCCTTTTAAACTTCTAAAACTTCCCAGGCCTTGTCTGCTGGCCTTATACATCTCAGGGTTATTGTGAGAATCAAATGAGACAAATGTGTGTAGAGATTATCTTGTTTTCTGGCAAGTAGTCATGTAAATTATCATTTTATTATTGTCCTGCCAATGGGAAATAGAAATCTGTCTTCTTTTCTATTGTACCAATGTGGGTTTGGAGCAGGGGTTCATGAGGTTGCAGAGTTAGGAACATGAACGTTTACTAAAGAAGCAAAAACAAGATGAAGTTGACCAAGTTACATAGTACCTGTCTCCATAATGCTGGATGTCTAGTTTGCATTTAGTGGCAAGTAGAGGCTGATATCACCAGTGAAGTTAAATCCACAGCATTGACACCCAGTAAATCACCTCTTGCTGTGGGGACTCTAGCAGTGACAAGCAGTATGGGACAATAAATGCTACAAGGTGAGACACAGAAGCCTCCTTGGGAGAACAGCCAGCACTGTGCAGTGCCTCCCACCCCCATCAAATGTTTGAGCCCAGACTTTCTGTCGGGGTATCTGCAGCGGGAAGGTTGTTCAATTCAAGGTCCCTAAGTCAGATTCTGAATCTATAATATCTGTATTTATAATTCCTTAAGACTGTATTTACAGAAAACATCATCATCTTACAAGTGAAACACACTACTAAAAATCAGGAATAATTACTAAGGCCACTTTGACTTACATGGGAAAATGCTCAAGTTTAATATTTTTAAAATTTACTCACTACCCAAACAGCTGCTATACTCGGAATAAGGGAAAAAGCAAGATGCATTTCTTATCAAAAAGAAGAATTTGAGGTTTTTTTTCTTGGAACTTAAAATGTTCTGGTTATACCATATCTTTGAATTTTTAAAAAACAGTATCAAATACTGTTTAGATAGTACTTTTTTTTTTCTTCTTCCTTTTTGACTGATTACTCCAGGCAACAGTGCTGTGAGAAAAGTTGCTACCTGGCACTCCGTGTAGACAGGGAATCAAGCTCCACGGGACAGCAGCTGGCTTATGGGGTAGGACCCACTCTGGCACCAATAGTCAGGAACATTGAATAGCTGTTTGTCAGTGCCTGGGTGCCATCTGCCTGCTCAAAGAGGAAGAAGGAGAAGGAACTCCTACTGTTCTCAGGATGACTGGCTTCCTGATGCCTCTCTGCCTGGAAATGGATCGCAACATGGTTGTGTGGTTAGCAGTGATACTGTGTCCTTAAAGAAATCAGTTCTTTTGAAGACCTATTAAAATAACTTCATAACTATCTTACTCTTTTTTTAATTCTTTCATGGTGTCAAAGTGATTAATTCGATAGCTCTTTAAAAAAATTATAAAACATTTTTAAAAAATTATCACCTGTTTTCAGTTTCACCATATTATCTCCAGCCTCAGTGCTAACTCAAAGCCAAACAGCCATTTAGCTCTGAATACATACTGGCTCTCCATACAGATGTGTGCTAATGCACATTTGTGTGTTTATATATGTCACTCATTTCTCAAGTCCTGGAAAGTCTCCACCATTTCTCCATGTTCCGTAGTTAAAGCATATGTATCCAGTAGGTAGTCATTAGTTGCAAGCTGATGATGAACATAATAGCAATATGGGATATAAGGCAGCATTACTCTAAATATCATCTTTTTTTTTTGCCTCAGGACCCCTCCCACCACCACCTCCAATAAACAGAAATGGCAGCACATCTCGGGCCCTGCAGGCCACCCCCCAATTGCCGTCCAGGAGTGGAGTTGATAGTCCCAGGGGCGGACCCAGGCCACCTCTTCCTCCTGACAGACCTGGTGCTGGGGCACCTCCCCCACCACCACCTTCAACTTCAATTAGAAATGGCTTCCAAGACTCCTCCTGTGAAGGTGCGTGGTGTTTGCATTAACATTTTTTCATCCACTGTCATTATCACACTGAAGGGCACTAATGTAACTTACCATTTTAGGGCCCACTACAACTTCACCTTGAAACTAGTAATCCTCGTAATCCTCCTCTCCCACTTCCCACAAAGGCAGATCATTTGTCTGTAACTTGTTCCTTGCTGGAGTTTCATTTTGATTAACTTTCCAGAGATTCCAGAATTTGGCGGGGGTGGGGGGTGGGTGGGGGGGGTGGGCACAACATTTTTGTGGCTTATGGTCTTGTCATCTACATTTCTAAATAGTTGGCTATAGGTAAGAGGCCCAGTGGCCTGCAGCTGTTAAGCTGCTTCAGTCTATCATGTTCTCAGAGTGGTCCCTGTTATTCCTGGACCCACTGTGGGAAGAAGAGTGTCCTATACCTTAGCCCCCAGCTCCTGAAAGGGACTAGCTGGATCCTAATCACCCTAGTTTTTTGTTTGTTTTGTTTTTGGTGCTAGGGATTGAACTCAGGGATACTCTATGACTGAGCTGCTTCCCCAACCCTTTTTATTTTTTATTTTGATATAGGATCTCACTAAGTTGCTGAGACTGGCCTCAGACTTGAAGTCTTGCCTCAGCCTCCCAGTTGCTGAGCTTACAAGCATGCATCACATCATCACCCTAAACACCCTAGTTAAATTCTTTTTGTGGTTCCCTCTCCAGCACTGGAAAAAAAAAAAAGCACTGATTTGCAGGCCAATATGTTTTATCAGTGTGCTAATCAAGGACATTTGTAAATTTCTAGGCATAAAACTGGAACTGACTTCTGCAGTTCTCTCTATGGTTCGTCTGTGCCTTTCATTACGTAAGCCTGTAGCAGATTGTCTGTTGCTGAAGATACTGTGTGTTTCTTCCCCAGATGAGTGGGAAAGCAGATTCTACTTCCATCCGATTTCTGATTTGCCACCTCCAGAGCCATATGTACCAACGACCAAAACGTATCCCAGTAAATTGGCAAGAAGTGAGAGCCGGAGTGAGTATTACTGCCAACTTTTGGCAAATTCATACTTGAATAGCCCAGGTTATGCGTGGCATTATGTAGGAAGTCCAGGCCTCTGACCTGGAGAATGTGATTCCGAGTTCTCTAAATCCTGGTAAACTCCCCTTGCACGAGCAGTGAGGAGGCTGTAGATATTTAGAAAGGGGATGAGGGATAATTATTATTATGTGTCATGGGGAGCTCAGAGACCTTTGGTTTGTCAGGATTAAATGCTACTATTTGGCCTCTTTGATCATTCTTACCCCATTTTGATCTTTCTGAGACAAAGTAAATGGAGAGCCATTTTCTATTCCAACAAGTTTTGAGACTGGCAAAATGTCTTACTAACTATAGCAAAAACTCACTGTCAACTTTCTTGATATTTTAAATGTATTATAACCATAGCTTTATGGAGCATCTAAAAATCTTAAATATATCCACAATCTCTCCATAGAACAGATATTTCAGTTTTACTAGGTTCTCTTCCCATTCTTCTTCATATACTTCTGATTTTTTATATAGTTATACAGGTTTTTTGGTGATAGGATTTTCCATAACATCCATCCCCATTTTATCACGTGGCTTTTATTCCATGGTGTTCAGGTTAGCATACAATAGTTGAGCATTATTGGACATTTAGATCGTTCCTGTTTGTTTCCTAATAATACACTATAAAAAATAAAGCACTTTCCCCCTGTCCAAGAAATGTGAACACGAAGGGAAAATAGACACATTGGGATTTCACAACAATAAATATTGTGACAGGACTAAGAGAGAATTAGTGTGGGAGCTGGGGATGTAGTTCAGTGGGAGAGAACTTGCCTGGCATGTGCATGGCCCTGGGTTCAATCCCTGGCACCACAAATTGAGAGAGAGCGGGAGAGGGAGGGAGGAGAAGGAAGGAGGGAGAGAGAGGAGGGGAGAAAGACAGAATGAATGAATTAGCATGAGACATACAAATGTCACCTATGAGGTTCAGACTTATAGCAGACTTCACCTCAAAACCAAATCGAGAAAGTCAAATAACAGTCTCCACAGCCTCAGCCTCGTCCCTACCCCCTGACAGAGCACCTTACACCCCCTCAGAGCCGCTGATTCTTTCTCAACACACCAGTTCTTAATTTTTGGTTGTTGGTTCCACTCTTAGAGAAGCTGATAGCCTTGAAGTTAAGGGCAGTTAGAAGCAAAATCACTGGGGCTGGGGATGTGGCTCAAGCAGTAGCGCGCTCACCTGGCATGCGTGCGGCCCGGGTTCGATCCTCAGCACCACATACAAACAAAGATGTTGTGTCCGCTGAAAACTAAGAAATAAATATTAAAATTCTCTCTCTCTCCCTCTCTCCCTCCCTCTCTCTAAAAAAAAAAAAAAGAAGAAGCAAAATCACTGAGTGGGGAGATGGGTGGCCGCCTCAGGTCAGAGGAGGAGCTAGGAACTCAGAGTTTCTACTGAGTACATTTCTATTGGGTTAAATTAAATGAGTCAAATTATGCTTTGTGCCTCTGTTGAAGAATTCAAAGTGTTAAGAAATATTTGGGCAAATCTCCATGAAAAACTGCCAGAAATAAAGAGAACATTGCTGCTCGAAATAAAAACTAATTATTTGAAAAATGTATTTAGATGGAATGCCACATTCCTAGACAACACTTAATAAAAAGTTATATAACTTTAACAAAGTTAGTATATACAAGTTAGCAGTTCAATATTTTGATGAAAATTAAGCCTTTACATGGAACAGTTATCTTTCTGTGTATGTGTTCATTTAAAGAGGGGTTTCTGTCTGATAGGAGTACGGCCAGTCTTTCTTCCCTCTTGCACACTAACAAATGAATTTACTTTAAAGAGTTGCTTATATAAATTCTAAATACTTTTTCTGACTTGTTATAAACATTCTTAATCTAATTTAAATATTATTCATATTTTTGAATCAATGATAGAACCCATAGCTTCAGATTTCCCTCCCTACTCTTTCTTCAAAACTCAAGTAAGCAACTTGAGGATGGGAATGATGCTAATCCTGCTCACTACTGCATATTCCACAGAACCTGAAATATAGTAGACATTTTAAAATATTTTTAAATAAGTTAATTTCCACTGCCTGCTGAAGTGGGTTGTTTGGGGTTTTTGTTTGTTTGTTTTTGTTTTTGTTTTTTTGTAGATTTGCTTTAAATATTTCTAGTCTTAGTCATGCTTAACATTTTATAATAATAACAGATCATCTAACAAAAATAAATACATTACTATTGAGTGCCACGTTTTCTTCTGCTTCTGTAGCTGCCCTAGCCTCCAGATCCAAAGCCCGGTAGGCACCAAGACCATCCCGAGCAGCACAGAGTACACTCTCAGCAGTGTTGAATAAGGCCAGCCCTCATTTTGCTAACCATTTGTGGTGTGTCAGCTGATGGTCAAGGCTCCACGGCAGGTGGCTGGTTTCCATCCAGATAAGCCTTTGCTCAGACATTTGCTCAAGAAAAGATGGTGAAAGGAAGATGCAAAGGAGTAGACAGCTGATATATTCCTCTAATTCCTCTCCTTGCTCAGATATTTGATTCTGTCTCAGAAGTCCCTAAGTCTGTAGGGTCAGTATCGAGACACCTGCTGAGGAACCCAGCAGAGCCAGCCCACTGAATCTCAGAGCCGTGGTGAACACGACTACCTAACCAACATGTCCCTCCAGCAGACCTGGCCACAGCCTCTGAACACCTGACTTCATACCTCACACCTGCTAGATCCTCAAAGTATGAGTGTGGGATAAATGCCTCTTTCCAATGTGACTGGGTTTTAACGGCAGTTACAGTTTGTAGCCCACAGATGTGCATGGCTTTTAAAAAGAACACATCAAGAGAGTGAAAAGGCAGTCCATAGAATAGGAGAAACTATTTGGAAATCATACATCTATTAAAGAACTAATGTTCTGATTTCTACAACTCAACAATAAAAAAATCAAAAAATAGATTGAATACTTGATAGGCTTTTCTCTAAAGATATACAGATGGTCAATAAGCACATGAAAAGATGCTCAACATTGCTAGTCATTAGGGAAAGCCAAATCAAACTACAGTGAGCCAGGTGCAGTGGCACACACTTATAATCCCAGGGACTCAAGAGGCTGAGGCAGGAGAATCACAAGTTTGAGGACAACCTGCAGAGCTTAGAGATATCCTGTCTCAAAATAAAAAGTGGAAAGGGTTCAGTGGTATAGTTCAGTGGTACAGAGCCCTTAGGTTTGACCCCAATACCATTAAAAAAAAAAAACCTACAGTGAAATATGACTTCATGGCCATTTTAACCTTACCCCCCCAAAAAAAGCAGATTGATTAGATCAGTAAACTACAGTATAGTTCTATATAATATAATGCAGTGTGTCATTAACGATTACATTTGAAAGAATATTGACTGGAAGATGTTCAAACTTTTGTAAGAAAAAAGGGAACTGAATCTAAATGGAAAATATACACAAAATTTTATTGGTTATCTCAGTGGTGCAAGATGGGTGAATGTTTTGTTTTTGTTCATCCATGTTTTATAAATCAATAATTAACACAAACTGTGTGCTAAGAAGAAAAGTATTTGTTTTTACTTAACTCTGTGTGGGGACTCTGTAGTCAGTGGGGTCATCTTTAGTGTTTATTCAGATCATTCCACACTTTTCCTTTCTCATCTGCACATGCCAATTAGCTTACAGCCTTGATCATAAGGGGTGAGGTAGTGGGCACCATTCCAGAATTCCCACACTAAGAACGTAAGCTTTCTAACCAAAATTATATTTTGTCTGATTTTTTTCATGAAGGTGGATCCAACTGAAGAGAAAGGGGTGCCCCACCCCTTCCTCCAATCCCAAGGTGATCTTGGCCTGCTCTTCTCTACTCAAGCTCCAGAGCTGCTTCTGATGTTGCTGTCGGAGAATTACACACCCTCCTCCCCACTTCCCTGTCCCCTTCACTTAGGGCAAGCAGGAAGAAGGGAGGGTGAGGTGGGAATGTGTGTGTGCATGTATGTGTGTGTTGGGGGTGGGGGGAATCCAGTAAAGAGAAGCACCTAGCTTCTGTTGTGTATATTGTCAAAGCTATTGCTTGCTTCAGCTACAGCCTGCCAGTGTTGGCTGCTGGGATCAATAGGCTTTTGTGGAAAGTAGGCAGAGACAAATTGTATCCCAGCTTTCAACCAAACAAACTCAAATATTCACTGCTTATTTGCTACAGGCTATAATTATTGAAGTCCCTAAGAGCTGTTTTCGTCTGTGCGTTTTTCGCACGCTTGGCCTCCTGTTTCCATGAACCACAGACTGCCTAAGCAAATGGCTGAGCATGGCTCACATGAAGCTTCTGCAGTTACAAGGATATCCAATCCTTGGCAGACCAAGGTAGGCCCCAGGACAGAGCTGTCCAGCAGAAACATAATGTGAGCTCCATATATAACTGTAAAATTTCTAGTAGCCACATTTTTTAAAGATAGTGAAACAGGTGAAATGATAGTATATTTTATTTAACCTTACACACCCAAAATATCATTTCAACCAACAACCTATATAAAAATTACTAAGGAGACATTTTGCATTCTTTTTTGCTACTAAATCTTCAAACAAAAGTGTGTATCCTACTCTTAGAGCACATCTCCATTGGAATTATTCACATATAGAGTGCTCAGGAACCACATGTAATGGTAGCTACCCTAGTGTTCAGCACAGTTCTGGAAGAGGGACATTCGTACCAAAATCTCTTGTTTTAAAATCAAGATTGAGCTTTAGCAATTCAAGAGGCAATAAAATTAGGACCCAAAACCTTGTTTGGCAGGCAGCTTGACGTTTGATTTTTGTTATTTATTTTTTCCCTTCCTTTGCTATCTGTGTTGAAGTATTGCTTCACAGTACCAAGGTCAGAAATCAATCTAATAATGGTTTACAGTCATGTTAAATCAAGCCATTGGAAAGAAACCAAAAGCATGTCAGGCCTTCCTGACTCAAAACCAGCTGGCTTGTGTGTTCAATTGTCAGTTGGAGGCCTGTCTTGGAGTTTTGAAGTGGCCTTTGTTTTTCTCCCACTGAGCAAACTCCTCAAGGCCTGGAGAAGCTAAGAAGGCTAGGTAGTAGGGGAAGAAAGTGAGGGAAAGGGCTCAAATCAGAATCATGGAAGAAGGGAATAGATTTGAGTTGATGGGCAAAACTCTACAAATCTAACTCTGATGCTGATGGGGTTGAGTGAATTAGGGAGCTTGTTAGTAGAAATTGGGAGGGAATTTGTTTTGAACTCTCCAGGAGAATCATTTTTTTAGATCTATGCAAATAAATCTCCACTAAAGGACCACGAGGAAGAGCCAGCCTTTGCCTTTTTTAAATATGATTTTGTTTACAAAATTTTACTGGGACTCTTAAATATAGCTATAGAGTTGGAAAAAATATTTCCATGTTGATGTTTTATATGGTTATGTTTAAAATTACCATTTTTTATTTTTTAAAAGCATATGACCACATATGTATATACCTATCTACCTTAACTTTGTATCATGGGTTCAGTGTATTATTCATGTATTACTGGGAGATGCTAACAAGAAATCAATCCAAAGAAAAATTTGAAAGATGCATTCCTATTTATAGAATAAATAACTGTTTCATTTATATAAAAGCAGAACTTAGAGTTCTAATAAATGGAATGTCTAATAAATTATGAATTTACTGATTGAATATATTGTATTTTTATAACTTTCCTTGCCAAAGTCCTGGGTTTAGTACATTAGAGAACTTGTTTTCTCCCTCTTTTCTGCCATTCATCTGTCACCTTCCACATAGCCTCTTGGGCTCTTTCCCCAAAGAGAACCAAGTTATATAAAGGTGTAACAAGCTTCGTGATTTAAAATCACTGAGGTTTTGGTAATTTAGCAGCATCATTTTATTTTGGATTTTTGATCTGTTGGCAATATTGAAAAACATCCCATAATAGAACCCAGTGACCCACCGCACAAAAAATGGAGTTTGGGCTTCCTAGCAAATGTGGAGAAAATTCTGACCTCCAAAAAGGTAGGTCTGAGTTTTGTAAGGGATAGCAGGAATTGAATAATCCCTTGTGTATCTCAACTTTGCAGGTACTTTTCTAAAGTTTGAAACAGGGTCACAGCTCAAAGTTGCCATTCATCCAGAATAGAGATGTTTTAGACTGTATTTTTAAGGCAATATTTCATTAATACACCTACATGCTGACTTTGAAAAGTTATCAACCTAATTGTATCCAAAACTTTGAATAAGTTCTATGCTAAAATCTTCAAACTCTGGCAATCACAAAAATGAGTATTTTCTTCCCTGAAATCAAAGCTTACATGTATGTTCTTTCCATAAAATTTCCAGATAAATGTATTCAAGATGCAATACAGTATTTTAACATTCACATATCATTTTATACCGAAATGTATTACAGTATTAAAATTCAGTGTTTGGTATTTATTTCACTATGCATTTTATTTAGTAGGAGCTGAGAAAAATGTTTAATCCAATGGTGCCTTACTTTGTGATTTAAAAGAAATCAGCGTTTTATGTCTAAGTAGCAGGTAATTTGCATATTTGTAAAAACTCTTAGGCCTTTATATTTTAACTTGTAATACCTGTTTGTTATTTTAGTAGCAGAAATGGGATGGTTGTTCAAATGCCCAAAAATTTTTGGTATGAAGTTAATTTTTCCCTGCTTATGGTCAGGGTCTGTAGAGGAAGAAAAATATTTTTTTCATACCATTGCACTGCGTAATAGACACATTTTGGTATCTATGTCATCAGGATAGTTTAAATGGTAGGGTAGAATCTACCCTAGACATCTGCGTCTTTGTAAGTTAGCCAGACAATAAATAAAAGCAGAATGATACATGTCGACTGGTGGTTTTTCTTTAAGTATCGTCTATGTAAATATACAAAAAAACAAGTGCCTGTTTTTTTTTGTCTTATACTGTGGTAAAGAAAGACAAACTCAAAAAGGAGAAGAAGGTCCACAGAAGTGAAACACTCAATGCACTCATTGAACCTCCTTGCTTATCCCTTCTTGTTTGTTTTTCTGGAGAACCTGCCTCAGTCTGTAGAATGAATAGTGGAAGCAAAGAAAGGTGAAATTACAAAGGCTAGCATGGACACTGACTGATCTAGGAAAAGCCCCTGGGAATTTAGGAAGCCTGGTGATTTTTAAATTATCTGCTGTGTATGTGTATACTGTATACACATATCTCAATATGGCACAGTGGTTAGGTGCATTTGCTGACTCCATCTCTTTCTTGCAAGTCATTTCTCCATATCTATAAAATGAAGAACTAATAGCATCAATATGTGCGATAAACAGGATGATGCCCTTGTTCCTCAGTAAGTGGTAGCCACTGCTGATAGAAAGAAGGAAACAAATATGTACCAATTCCAGATTAACTGGAACCAAATCTGTTAGAAGGGAATTTACTAGTGTACTTTTAAAGGAGAGGAGTACTAGCAGATGAACAGCCTGTATCAGAAATGCAAAGCAACCTCTAGGTGAGGTACTGTCAGTCCCTATCCTTCACAGGCCTAGAAAATGAAAACTCACTGTTTCTTCAGTCAGAGATATTATTAGGGGCTGAGGTTGGTAGAGCATTAGCCTAGCATGTGTGAGGCAGCATCACATATAAATAAAATAAAAGTCCATCGACAACTAAAATAATATATTTTTAAAAAGAGTTCTTATAAGGTTCAATCTGAAGTCACAGAAATTAAGAGCCAGAAAGAACCGTAAAGATAGGGTGGCTACAGAACTCATGGTCCACAGTGGGACACTTTGGAGTGGAAGAGTTGCTAGGAACAGTTGCTGAGGTGCAGTAGGTATATATGGCAACTGCCCTGGCAAGCTGGGTCTTTTGGTCACCCCACTAGAGGTCATCCAGACATGTCCTGCCACCTTACAAATATGTATTTATTTATTTATTTATTTATTTATTTTGGGGGGTGGGGATACCAGGGATTAAGCCCAGGAGCACTTAATCACTGAGCCACATCACCAGCCTTTTTTTTTTTTAACAGGGTCTCACTGAGTTGCTTAGGGCCTTGATAAATTGCTGAGGCTGACTTTGAACTTGCAGCCCTCCTGCCTCAATCTTCCAAGCCACTGGAATTTCAGACATGCGCCACTGTGCCTGGCACAAATGGGCATTTTAATGTCACAAAACACACCCTGCACATGAATAGGCAGTGTGACTACCCCACGCTTCCTTCTTTACTATCCTCCCTCCCTTAGTCACTATTTCAAATCTTTCACATTTGCTGTCAAGAAGAGGCTAAAGGAGAGGCCAGAGAGTCAGAGACTGTGCCCTGCACACCCAAACCAGGATCCAAATCCTGGCTCTTGACACTTGTTCCCTGAGAAGACACAAACAAGTTATTTAAGCTTTTTGAGTTAATTTTCTCAGTTGCAAAATGTTTAAAACACTGACACATACAAACATCAGGCAAAATATTTAGCATAAGTTAGGCAAGGAGCAAAAATTGACCCCATTGTATTTCCTAATCCTTTTGCCATCACACCTAAAACATAGTCAGGAAGGAATTCCCAATGCAAAGAAGTCTGACAACACTTAATTACAGACTCTTTTGTAAAACTTTATTTCAGAGTTGGCCTTGTTTGTTCAAAGTGGACTCACTTATTTGGTCCGTTCATCCATTCAGTGCACTTTCAGTAAGCACTTACAATGTGCCAGATTTGTGGCAAAGTGGCATGTGTAGCAAATCTGTACATGCCAAGTGATCTCTGAGTGGCAGTTAGGAAACCCAGAACCTATTTTACCATACATGGGTGCAGCTTCACCCGCCCAACCAGCAGAGGGCTTTCTACCAAGGAGGGAAGCCTACACTTTATCTTCCCCCTTCTTTAAGTAACTTAATTGCTTTCCTTTTTCATTTTTCCTGTTTTCTCAATGGCTGAATTACATTGATTTCTTTTAAAAATTTGATAGGAGGGCTGGGGTTGTGGTTCGTTGGTAGAGCACTTGCTTCGTACGTGTGAGGAACTGGGTTCGATCCTCAGCACCACATAAAAATAAATAAACAACATAAAGATATTGTGTCCATCTATAACTAAAAAATATATTTTTTTAATTTTTTGATAGGAAAAATTTGGCCAGGTGTCTTTTTTGGTTTTGATGAAAAGTAAATTCAAGGATTCCAAGTTCCCTAAAGATTCTTATTCAACAGAGGCTTCCTGGACACACAAATGTCAAGTCAGTTTAAAGTGGTTCCTCCCCTGGCAACCTGACTATTTAGAAATGTTCCTTTAATCGATATTACAACACAAATCCCTTTGACTTAAAATGGTGCTTCCTTTATTACAAAGGTGTGTCTTTAACAAGCTAATTAAGGTTAAGCTTTGGGACTTCACCTGCAAAGGGAGTCCTAATTAGGGACTTTAATATCTTTTTTTTTTTTTTTTAGTTGTGAGTTTTCATTAATACTTCTGAAATAGGGAATCTTAAATTCTCTCTAGCTTTGGGCCTCACAAAACCTAGTGTCTCCTTGCATGATTGTCTTCTTCAGCTTCTTGAAAAGTGAATGTCTTAAAAGCATTCTTAAGCCACTAGCTTCTTATGAGTGACATGAGGGCATGAGGAGAAAAAGGAGATGGCAAAAGTATTTGCTTCCTTTGTACTCCCAGAGTGGCCTGCAAATATTCTAAAATGATTTGGTCAATGGGCTGTCCATATTGTATTAGAACCAAAGTCCCATAATGTGACCCAGCTAGGAAAATATGTGTGACCTTTCAGGTATCTGGGAAACAAGTCTGGATGATATTAGACATCAAGCTCAAATTTACCTTCAATTTCGACCCAGGAAGACACCTGCCAGAATACCTGGATTATCCATCATGGACTTAGCATATGTATATTTAATCATGAGGGACTCCCACCCTTTTCCTGTTTTCTTTTTTAATAAGTTGAACATCACTCACCAAAAATGCTATCTATTTTATTAGTTAAATTATAACATTATATTGTATGCATATACAAATGTAGAACAAAGAATCCTGCTATTATATATAATTATAATGCACCAACATTTTTTTTTAACGAAAACATGCTATGTATTTCAGATAGTTCATGGACCACATAGAAGCACATGGTTAGGAAGACCCAAATAATTTAAGGAGCTATTGAACATTTACTCATTCAAACAATCAATAAATACTGGTTGAAAAACTATGATTTTTAAAGCATTGGTAAAGATATGTATTATATTCTAGAAAGGTCTAAGACCTAGTCCTAGATCCAAGGCTGGAAGTTGAAATTCTAGATCCAACCAAAATTTCTGCAGGTAGGCACAACACCATTCTACCACTGATTCTAGAATGTTCCTCATCACCAACATAGGGCTATATGGTTGGTTGTTCACATGAAAAGGGAGATGTCCCATTCACTGGCTCCTTAGCAATTTGCTTTTAGAGCAAAGGTAAGGATAGGTCCCAAATGGGACTATAGGGGCAAAAAAGAAAAAAAATATGTAACCTAGAAATGAAAACAATAATTTTATACTTTCATAACACTCTACCTAATTTATTTGCCTAAATTACAAACTTACCTACTGTCTTTTATGTTTCATATAGCCACCACTAATTATTATCTAGTATGTACTATAATTTGAGCTATGGTTTTTGCAAATATTATTGCTAATATTTCTATCTTTACACATAGAGAAACCAAAACCTGCATGGATTAGAGATTTCCCTCAAGCCACTTGCCTTGAGTGGATCTAGAATTCAAATTCCAAAATATTGACATTTCATAAAAAGCAAGAACATTTTAATAAACCAGGGTAAGGGAAGACCTAATCTGAGGTCAAGGACAGCAGGCTCAACCGGATAAATACAGATGCCTCCTGGAAAACTCCTTATTTTCCTCACTGGACCATGGACTGGCTCTAGTCATACACCAGTTATTGTCACCTGAGGCACATTGCTTCTTAAATGCAATCTAAATCTTTAGTTCTATACAATTTAGTGGGTGGTTATAAACCTTACTTAAGGCTTTAAAAGTGGCATTTTATACGCATGCTTTTCAGCTCATCTTATCAGACACTTGCTACTTTTTAAGGTGATATCAAAGGAGCTGCTAAAATTCAAATGCCATTTCACTGAACAGTTGCAGGTTTCTAAAAGTCCCCATGGAAGAGTCAAACTGCGCCATGAATAGTTAATTTGCTCTCTGGTGTATCTCCCATCCTTTGTACAGCTCATTATTTATTGGGTATTTCTACCATTCATATCATAAAGTTGTAGTAATGAATTTCTTTTCTTATTCTCCATAGAGTTTGAAAAGCCATGTGGCTTTTAAAAATACCAAATAATAGGATTTTCTTTTTTCTTGTAAAAGCCTGAAGTAGACCTTGTGCACCGCAGTCAAACAACTTAGCACTTATTCACAGGGGAAATGAGGTTAGAGCAAAAAGACAGTCATATTCATATTCAACAAAATTGAAATAAGTGCCTCCAAATTTCAAAGTACTTTTCCATACATTACCTCATTTGTACCCCACCGCAGCCCTCTGCAGGAGGCAGAAACCAATCCTCCATGATACAGATGCAGGATTAATGACACTGAGATGTGGGGGTTGGTCAATCAAGATCTCACAACTTTTATGTTGGGTAAAAGGAGGCCAGGATTAAACCACTCTCTGACCGTTTCAGTCATGCTCATTTCATTACATTTTTACCCTTATTTTCCTCATTTGTTTGACAAATGTTAAGAAGATGTGGGGGCTGGGGATGTGGCTCAAGCGGTAGTGCGCTCGCCTGGCATGCGTGCGGCCCTGGTTCGATCCTCAGCACCACATACAAAAAAAAAAAAAAAAAAAGATGCTGTGCCTGCCAAAAACTAAAAAATAAATATTTTTTTAAAAAAAGAAAAATGCCTATGCATAAATATAATATGATCTGTAATCAAATTCTTAAAAAAAAAGAAGATGTGGGATGAGCTCAGTTGAAGACTCAGAAGTTCAGTACTACATCTTGCTCAGGTCCCAGGAGCTGATGTTTTTTTTCCTGCAGAGATTGGGTGCTGAGGCAAGTACTCGAAGACCTCTAGAACTAGGCAGAATACACTCAGTGGTGCATTTAACATAATACCTCATGAGGATCTACAGAAAGTAAAGCTCCTGGAAAGCGGGTGGAGCCTTACTGTGCCACACTTGGAGGTCGCCCTCACCTCTGGCTTCAAATAGAGGTATTTCCCACAACAAAAGTGAAGAACCACCTGCACCAGAATCCCCAGCGATATCGGGGCTCACCTCAGACTCTTCAATATAGAAATCCTCAGAACCCAGGGAAATTGTGTTTTTAACAAACTTCAAGGTCATTATGATGCACATTCAGGCTCCAGGACCACTGTTCTACATGTTCTGCTCTTGCACCAGACATTTAAAATAGTATATTCTTATGAAAGAATATATGAAATAACATAAAGATGAAATCACCAAAAAAGTAGTTAGCACTGCCTCGGGTGCTGCTTATCAGGATGCTATTTGTCTCTAAAAACCTTCCTTTAAAATTATCTATCAGATAAGCTTTGAGGATATTATGCTAACTGAAATAAATCAATCCAAAAGAGAGGGGTGTGGGGAGAGAGAGAAATGTTGCATTATTCCACTTTTATGAAATATTTTTTAAAAATCAAATTCATAGATACAGAAAGTTGAATGGTAGCTGCTGGCTTCTAAGAGTAAGGGAAGAGAAGATATTTATTTAAAGGAAATGGAGTTTCAATTTTGCAAGATGAAACAGCTTGGAAACTAAGTTTATGTGAATACACTTACTGCACACTTAAAAAGGGTTAAGACAAGCTGGCACATGCCTGTAATCCCAGCAACTAGGGAGGCTGAGGAAGGAGAATCTCTAGTTCAAGGCCAGCCTCAGTAACTTAGCAAGACCCTATTTCAAAATAAAAAATAAAGGTCTGGGGATATGGCTCAGTAGTAAAGCACCTCTGGGTTCAATCTACAGTTCAGTTACCCCTCCCCCCCCAAAAAAGTGCTAAGACAGTATATTTTATGTCATGATATTTTTACCACAATAAAAGGAAATTTTATCTACTACCAAACTGATGATACATTCTCTCTGCCAAAGAAAAATCATGTAGCAAAAGCACTGTTCAGATCTGGCCAGTGGGAGTCAGCACTCTGTACTGACTATACGTTCAGCACTTGCAAAGGGTGGCCTCTATCTGTGCCATTTTCTAATGAGTTCTTGTAAACAATTTCAACCCATGGTGCTCTCAAAAGGTGACAACAAGGATCCCGCCTAACAGAAGAAATATAGGAGATTAACTTTTTGGATGGTTAAAAAAAAATTTAACCAGGTCAAATGACTTCAAGGAAGTGGTTGGTAACAAAGGGAAGGTATCCACAGGGATTCAGGGTGAGGAAAATCCTTTGACTTTATTTTACTTATTTATTTTTATGTGGTGCTGAGGATCGAACCCGGTGTCTCACATGTGCAAGGCAAACACTCTGCCCCTGAGCTCCTGCCCCAGCCCTCCTTTGACATTATGAAGGGTATCATAACCATCTCGTCTACCAGGGATGATGGACTAACAATTTTGACTAGTTGAATCCCCTCAACAATTTTGAGGAGATTCAGAGAAGAGAAAATCCAGCAAGAGGCATCAGCCTTCCGACTTGGCCAAAACAACTTGCTGGTTTGGGCTCCCTGGTCAGGGCCAATGGCCCTTGCTTTGACCATTAATCATGCCTATCGGTCTTTTGTTGTTGTTGTTTTTGCTTTGCCACCATATCACTGGGGTTGAGTGAATCCAAATGTTAATAAATGTTAATTATGGATTTTAAAAAATCAAATCAAAACTGCACAAACTATGAAAAAAAGCAAATCATGAAAGCTCAGAAGCCTTCACCCTTAATCATCTCAAGGTTAAATAATGATCAGAATTCTTTTAGTTGGAGTACTTATGTTGCATCTTGATGTTTGACTATCATATAAATATAACTATGTTATTAGTCTCTATTATTCATTGCAGATGAAATTGATGCATCTTTGTGTGGTGTAGTATGACATAGTAAAATTGTTACTCTCTAGGTAGGATATTCATAAAAACGTATTACCGTAATCAGAACAGTCTTTAAGCTGAGGAGCAGGGACCGCAGATCCATGATTGACAGTTTTCAATCACATCTCATACAATAAAGAAACTTCTTAAAGCAGACTTGGGATCCTTAAATCCTGCAGAGGGAAACTATTCCACTCCAAAAACAAAGAGTAAAGCTGGGCATGGTCGTGCACATCTATAATCGCAGTGACTCAGGAAGCTGAGGCAGGAGGATCCCAAGTTCGAGGCCAGCCTCAACTAAGTGAGACCCTGTCTCAAAATAAAAAATAAAAAGAACTGGGGATATAGCTTAGTGGCAGAGCACCCTGGGTTCAAACCTAATACCAAAAAGAAAGAGAGAAAGAAAAAAAAATGCTGTGAGATGGTGATGAGGACTCAAGTTGGCCTCCTCTGCCTGGCTTTGGGCATGATTAGAGAGCCTTTTAACATATTTAATTTGGCTTACCCACCAACAGGTATAACAGCAGTGCTTTGTGCTTTTGTGCTGGGAGAGTGCTTCGATCACCTTGTTGAAAGAAAACATTATTGACTTTAATCCATCTATGGTTTTCCCTCCTGAACTCATAACTTGCTGGAGGAACAGCTGTGGAGTTGCTGCACAAGCAACATTCCACCTGGGGATTCCGGTCCTGATTGCTTGGAGGGTCCAGTGTTTTGTTGTTTGTTTGTTTGTATGTTGTGGTACAAGGGACTGATTGAACTCAGGGGCACTCAACTGCTGAGCCACATACCTGGCCCTTTTTTATTTATTTGTTTGTTTGTTTGTTTATATATATATATATATATATATATATATATTTTCGTTGTAGTTGGAAACAATACCTTTATTTTATTTTTATGTGGTGCTGAGGATAGAACCCAGGGCCTCAACGTACTAGGCGAGTGCTCTACCGCTGAGCCACATCCCAGCCCTCTTTTTTATTTTTTGATTTTGAGACAGAGTCTGGCATGTCCAGTGTTCTTAATATCCCACATGCTTAATAGAGATACCAGAAGATATGTTGGTGGCTTAAAGAAATAAAAAACAAAATGAAGTCAATAAGGCTCTTCATTTGGAAGATGAAGATAAAAACATTCAAATGAGGAAAGAACTTTGGCTTTAAGTCCCACTCTCTCCTTTCAAGTTATTCAGTAAAGTTCTTTCCTTGCCCCTGAGTGAAAACCTCCAACATCCTATGACTTATTTTTTATCATTCTTTGGTAATTAAAAAATCCCACACTCACTTTATGTTTCCAATAGTCTTACTGAAGAAGTATCCAGTCTTGTGCAATAATTCTCTACTTTGTTTTAGTAATGGCGATTGAACCCGGGGCTCTGAACCACTGAGCCGCCTTGCTAAATTTTGAGTCTGGCTTTGAACTTGGAATCCTCCTGCCCCCAAATCACTGGGATTATAAGCATACGTCACCGTGCCCAGCTGTAATAATTACTTTTTAGAAATAGATTTAAAGTTGAAACTTCTCCTTTGCTCATCTGGGCTTTCTGCAGCCATGAAGCCATTTCTTCTTTGCCTCCTCCTTCTGCTTCCAACTCCCTGCCCCATTTTACTCACTGTGGTTTGTTCCAGGCTCAAAGGTGGAAGAAGAGGAAAGAGGGGAGAACAGTGCTTAACTAACTGGTTTCTCGTAAGGTGGCTTCTCTATTTCTGGGCCAGGTACAATATTTAAAGCTGACATTTCCTTGTGTGGCATAATTTCATTGGTTCTTTAGAAACACTTCCACTCCATAGCTACATTTCTGGAGGTCTCTCACCTGACCCTCTCTTGATCAGCTAAAATTCCCTCAGCTCTGTAGCAAAATTGTAGCTTCCCCTTGCTGAAGCCTAGCATCCCTCTAGGTGGCTCTTTTGGATAGGAGCTAAGTTTCACCTACCCCCACCCTAACCCCCTCTCTCCCTTTATCTCTCTACAACCAGCCCTGGCCCATCCAGTTCAGTCACCTCTCCTTTAGCTGTTAGTTGAGAATTTTCCAGGAGAGAAACTCTCTTCTCCAGGCAGGAGCCAAACACCAATCTTCAGTGCCCTAAACATTCTCCAAGTGGCAGGGAATAGTTCTGGAGGAAGTCCTTTGCATGAGAAAACCACTTTGGGGTGGGGGTACTCTTCAGCCTGTCCTCTCCCAGAGAAAACCTACTCACAAGTTTCCCCTCCCATCTTCTCCCTCTGATTTTTTTTCCGTGTGTGTGTGTGTGTGTGTGTGTGTGTGTGTGTGTGTGGAGAATGGCTCTTCCCAGCCTTGACAGTGGTAGAGAGAACTGCACAAGCCCCAATACTCCAGGCTTCCCCCAGCCCATCACTCCCAACACCACTGGCCTGGCTCTTACTCCTCAGGCTGCATCTGTCCTGCTTGGGAGCTCAGTGGACCTAAACCTGGGCTTAGGCTAATAGCCCTTTTGCTGCTATGCTAAGCCCACCCTTCAGCGTGGCCTCTCTAAATAACGAAGGCAAGATTTTGTTCCATCTACTTCACTTCATTGAGTTTTTCAATTTGTTCAGAATCTGGAAGAGGAAGAGAGGTGCCATTTGTCTAGCCCCCTCAGAGAGCCAACACCTTTATACCTTGAAGGTAGGCAGGGAAGATTTGAGTCATGTTACCCATTTTTTGGATAACCCCTTTGAAAATGTCTTATCTTTCTGTGACACCTCTTTTTGGCTTGTCATATATATTCTACCTTGGTGACTTGGTGAGAACTTCTTATTTAATATTCTGAAAAGTGTCATGTGGAGAATAACTAGCTAAAAGCTTGTAGAGTTTTCTTGAGAAGTAACCGATTATAGCAACTATTTGAGGACATATATATAGCGGTGAAATGAAGATATTTTAGATAAAATTTAAAAATACTTCAAGAAGAAAAATTACTTTCAAGGAGACTCAAATTATTCCTTGGCTTGGCCAAAGACTAGTAAGTCATTCCATCTTGCTAATTTTGTCATTTATAAAATAAAAGGTTTATGCTGAATAATCTCTCAGGTCCTTTTCCAACTCTTACCATGAATCTGTGAGATCTAGAAAGGAAATGGGAGACCATTTCCATTGCCAAATGAGCAAGATTGGTGACACAGGCATGGAGGTCAATAGTACAGGCCCCTTGTGGCAGGCAGGAATGTGGCCCTTTGCCTACTCAGTCACAAACACTTATGGATTCATACATTTGTATACTAGGAAGTACTTGGGGATGTAAGATGGAATTCTTGACCCAAGAAACATATAAACATGAAGGAGAAGTTAGACTGATCATAAATATTGCTAAAACAAAACATGCTTTATTTACCCCACAAGCATTTTCTAAGCACCTCCCATTCTGTGTACAAAACACTGCAGTAGTGTCATAGGAATTGTGCTTGGGGTGCAGTGAATCCATTCAGAGCACCATGGTTCTCTGTATAGGCAGACCTAAACAGCCCATATGAGGGGGGATGGGAAGCACAGGAAATGCCAGATGACAGTGCATAACCCCAAATCTGCCCTCATACCTTGGCCCTGTGCTTCCCAAGATGAAGACTGAGGACATTTCAATTGGGAAATGATTGTGGTGCTTCTCTTCCATTTTCTTTCTTTTTTAACACATGGTTATTAGTGTGGATTCACTCTGTTTACAGTTTGACCACCTCATAGAAAAACATGTCTGTAATATACCTGGTAGTTGTAAAAAGGCTCAGGTAAAGCCAGAGAGCCAGATAAATATATGTTATTGTTCAGCTGTCCCAAGCCAGTCTCCTTACACCCAAGGACTGTCTGTCCTCTCCTAAATTTTATTCTCCTATTCTTTCTGCATAATCAGGGATTTTCAAAAATCAGGGAAATCAAAGTTGTACCTTCCTAAAAAAATACCTTTTTTTAACAAAAAATCTTTATATCATTTCAGATAGGCTTTTAAACTATGGACAAAGAAGAGAGTTGCAAATGTATTAATCTGGATCAACATTCGATCCAAATAGAAGTTATCTGTCAAAAAAGGTCCACAAATATCCACAGAGCACTTCTGTGATACAGGCATGGTGGTGATACCTGTATTAAGTACCATGACAGATACCAGAGATTCTAGCACTTTCTCTGCCCTCAGCATCCAAGACACAGTGTCAGAATAAATGGTGAATCCACTACCTGTCCCATCACCTGTGGAAAGCAAGCTGCCCTGGGGGCTTTGATCAGACCTTTTGCTCATCTTTGATATCCAAAGATAAACCCCAACCTGCCTTCTTCCCTTCAGTGACTTTTCCAAGACAAGTTATATTCAATTCCTTGAATACATTACTTTATACATTTTTAATGCATAAAGTATGAATTTTAAATGTATAAAATTTACTGTGATGATGGTCATTCAATTCACTTGAAATTCTGATTCAGGTAACTTTTCATAGGGAGTTAGAATCATGGCTTCTTTGTCTAATTTTAGTATTGATTAAACCCCTTCTCTGCAGGATCCCCAAAGAGACAGTATTCCTGGTCAGGTGCATTGGTGCATGGCTGTAATTCAGGTGGCTTAGGAGGCTGAGGCAGGAGGATTGCAGGTTCAAAGCCAGCCTCAGTAACTTAGCAACTCAATGAGACCCTGTCTCTAATTCAAATACAAAAAAGAAAAATAGCTGGAGATGTGGCTCAGTGATTAAGTGCCCCTGAGTTCAATCCTTGTGTGTGTGTGTGTGGAGAGAGAGAGAGAGAGAGAGAGAGAGAGAGAGAGAGAGAGAGAGAGAGAGAAAGGATATTTCTACTCAAGACACGCGGAAGGGCAGGGTTGTGGTTCAGTGGTAAAGCACTTGCCTACTACGTGCAAGGCCCTGGGTTCGATCCTCAGCACCATATAAAAATAAATAAATAAAATAAAGATATGTGTCAACTACAACTAAAATATATTTAAAAAAAAAAGACACGTGGAAAAGTTGCTTATTGGGCAAAGAAGACAGGATACCACTACAGAGAGATCCAAGCCAATGAATGGAGTGGGAGAGACCTCCAAGTGAGTTAAGATGTTGAGACGCACTGTGCCAGGGTATAGTGACCTAACTTTTCTAATTAGACCCCAGGGCAGGTAGTCTGGTCCATGGCCTGATAATAGGACAAACCATTTGATATGTGGTCACAGTAAAAAAAAAAAAAAAACAACAAAAGCCAGCAGCTGTTCAGAGTTGAAGTCATGAACAATGAATCTCTGTGAGTTGAGGGACCCAGTGGAGTGGGTGGGAAGCCTGCTGATGTCATCCATTTAGGAGCCAGAGCTTCCTCACCCAACACAAAGAAGGGTTGTTATGAGGTCTTCCTGGAACCAGTGCTGTCATCACCTTGTTGTTTGCAAGTCACAAAGGTGCAATCTCCTGACCAAAAAACAATGAAGCTTTGCTTCCAAACAACACAGTCTGGGAATGCAAAATACTAGGAGCTGGAGCAAGAACAGGGCAGATCACCAGTTGTCTTTTTCTCTTTCAGTTCTATAACTGCTTCTTTCATAGATTTCAAAACACACCATATTTTTAAAGTTCAATCCTCATTCCTCTGCTTGTTAGTCTTCTGATTCAATTTGAAACTTGGGAGCTGTTTTGCTGCAAAGGAAGATATTCAGAAATTCCAATTCTCCTACTTAATAAGAAAGTTATGTCCAGTGTAATGTAATAGGAGATAAGTTTCCCTTTATTGCCAACACTCAAAGTCAGCTCTCAGTTATGTGCTTTGAGAATAAGCCTTGGAAAATATTTTCATTCTAATTCCTAGCAGCAACACAGAAGTTTCTAAGCCTCCATCTCTACTTTTAAATTGCTGTGTGCTTTTTAAACTTATATCCTATCAAAATCTGATTTAAAAATATGGCATCATAAGTTAATTTTGACATTTCTATGACTTGGGCTATCTGAATAAACACTTTATTAGAGTATTTAAGAACTCAGTTTTAGGGGAAACTCAAGGCCAAGGTTTGCAAGCTTCTCCCCTTCCTCCATATCAGAGTTTTAAATAGTAAGCAGAAACATAAAATAAATTTATTTGAACATACTTGCTGTGTCTTTTAGGTTGTTGTAGCCACAAACAAATAAAAGTGGACTAAACTCACAATCTCTTAGAGGAATTCTGGAGGTAGGGCATTTGCGGGTTTGGCTCTGTCTACCACTCCCATACATTCAGTTTTAAACTTGGGAACTGTTTGTTTGCAAGGGAAGAAATTCAGATCTAGAAATCCCAATTTTCCTCCTTAATAACTCTGAGGTTCAGTGACCTACTAAGGACCCAGCTTCCTTCCATATTTCCAACCCACCCTGGGCACATTGGTTTTAATCCTCAAGTCTGCACCAGAGGGTGAAGATGACCTCTGCACAGTCAGCACCTTCCATCGTCTAAAGGCACAAGGTGACAATATCTTCATTAAGAGAAAAAGCTTCCTCAAAACTATCCAGGCTTCAAAGGAGTAAGTAACTGGCCAACCTCTAAAATGGGAGGTGAACTCCATGAGCATATAAAAATGTGTGGGCAGGTGGGTTGGGGAGATGGCAGTTTAATAGACACAATATCTATCATAGGGAGACTTTAGAAAAACTCCAATCATATGTGCTGAAAATTAACAGATCCTTCTGATTATTTTCTAGGGAGATGATATCTGTGAAATGTGCTTAGAACCAGGTAACCATTTTCTCCTCAGTTAAAGCCATAAAAAGGAGAAGGCAAGTCTGAGGGGGTATATAGCTTGATGGTTGAATTGAAAGATTGGTCAATAATGAAGAAAGAAAATCTTCTAGACAATGATAATTAGTTGCTGTTAAGATTGCAAAAAGAGGTCTTTTAAAAAAAAAAAAAACCTTATTTGCCTTCCTTTGAAAATATACAAGGCATCTATGAAGCATTTCTGCAAAAAAAAAAAAAAATCAGCTTACGGAAAGTACAGGGAACAGAGGAACTTATTAAACACCACCACAGGTGAAAAAGTCAGCAAAACCCAGACTCTATAGGACTAGTGATCTGATTTCAGTAAATAAAAGAGAAAGACATTTCGAGATTAAAATATATCTGTGAAATGCAACATTCAGACCTTGTACGAATCTTGACTCAAACAAACCAATTGTAAATAACAGGAAATTTAAACCTGAATAATTGATGATAGTAAGGAATTATTATCAATATTTTCATGAGTGGTAAAGGTATTGTGATCATTCTATAAAAGAGCTCACGTCTTTTAGAGACATATGCTGAAATAACTATAGGAGAAATGATATGACATCTGAGATTTACCTCCGAGCCCTCACAATAGTGCAGCAGAAGTGGGCCAGTCAGGGTGGTGGAAGTGACTGGCTGTGAATGACAGTTGGGAAGTTGAGTGATGTGTACATGGAGTTCATCATGCAATTCTTCCTGTTTTTGTTTACTTCAAAATGACAGTTTTTGTAGATTTAAAAAATAAGAGATGAGAAAAGGTTAAGAAAAGAAGGAAGAACTACTGCAAACTATACTTACTCAGTCATCCATTTGAACCAATGGACTTCTGCTGGGATTTTTATGGTCCAGGGCAGGAACTGACAGTGATGGATACTTGAAATTCCTCTAGACAGGCCTTCTGCAATTTTTTTTTTTTGGAGGAGGGGGGTTGTTACCAGGGAATGAACCCAGGGGCACCTCACCTCTGAGCTACATCCTTAGCTCTTTTTTACATTTTGTTTTGAGATAGGGTCTCATTGAGTTGCTCAGAGCCTTGCTAAGTTGCTGAGGCTGGCTTTGAACACTCAATCCTCCTGCCTCAGCCTCTCGAGCCACTGGGATTACAGGCATGTACTACTGCACCCAGCTGGCCTTCTGCTTCTATAAAGTGACACAGTCAAGATGTTTCAAGGGAGTACTCACAACAGTAGTCTGCACCATTATTGTGAGAAAAATGCAGAAAAGCATTTCTGACTATTCCAAACCCAGCATCTTCAAATAAATATCTTTATTCCATTGAAATAAATGTTATCAAGTTATAAAGTGTTAAGTGCCCTTGAAGTCCTAAGTAATTTTTAGATTTTTATTTTTTGATAAAAATAAAATTCTAGTACTCTTATCCTATATGTTGTTGTTAAAGTTAGTGTCTGAAGACTTATAAGTATTCACTTTCAATAAAGCCTCTGCTCATTTTGAGAAGGTGTAGCATGGTACACTTAGAAATAAGAAACTTACTTTTTAGATTGTTTGCTTGCTATAAATATGAGCAAATTAAAAAATTAAACTTTTTCAGAGTGGTAAGCCAACTTTGCTCCAATATGACTTAATTATTTCTATTTTCCAAAGACAAGAAAACAAAATGCAAAACATACACACACCCAAAATAGACAGACAATATTCAAACTTTTTTAAAAATATGAATGGTAAAGATCCCCTCTTAGCTCCAGGTTGCTTGCAAAAGAACAATGGGCATAGTCCCCAATAAAACATCTGAACCACAGCACAAAACTATGGTTTGATACAGGTAGGTGTTCTCCTGACTACATTTAAGCATTTCCTACACTTCTGCTGTAAATCATTTTCACAGTAGCTCAATCAAGATGCTAGTTTGGCGGGAAAAAAATAACTTTAAACCCTATCCCACCCCATTATCCCATCTCCCAGAGGGAGGGAGGGATGGAGGGAGACAGAGAGAAATGGAGAAAGACACTGGAGGTCAACTTAATCACCAATGGACAATGACTTAATCATCCATGCCTATATAATAAAACTTCCAAAAAAACCAAAAGGATGAGGCTCAGCAAGTTTCCCAGTTGGTAGACAAGAATGCATTCATGAGATACATGATGGCACACCCCAGAACTCCATGGGCTCAGAAGATCCTGTGCTCAGGACCCATTCAGACTCACCCTGTGTATTTCATCGTCCAGCTGTTTATTTGTACCCTTTAATATATTCTTTGTAATAAATTGGTCACAGCACATTTGGGGAAAAAAAAAGATGCTAGTTTGGTTTTTACTTCTACCACAATGAGACAGGGACAAGAGTTGGGGGGGAAAGTGGGATGTAAGTAGCCCAGGAAAGACCATAAGGGAAAGAAAGAAATAATATCTATTTTTGGTATTTTTCCACCTTCAAGTTCTTACTTTCTGACTTCATCCCTCTTCATCCCTACCTAGGATTCCAGTGCTGTCAAGTCTTCCAGCTTCCCTGAACCTCTCTTATTTTTGCCTCTTATTAAATGTTCATTGCTCCTTATTCTTTTGGTGTGATCTAATCTAATAGTTATAAAAGCAGTCTAATTGAACTACAGGAGTCCCTCATTAGCCACACAGGATCCATTCTAAGCCCCTCAGTGGATTCCTGAAACAGAAGCTAGTTCCAAACCCTATACATACTGTACCGTGTTTATTCCCATTAATACATTCCTATGATAAATTTTCACATTTCTACTTAAAGGAAGCACTTCAGGGCTTCTCTTTGACATATACAAATTTCCTGTTTCACTAATCTTGTGCTTTGGGACAATAATGGTCCCAAAGTAAAATAAGGGTTACTGGAACACAAGCATTATACACCACAACAGCAGATCTGATTACCAGGATGTATAATAAGCAGCTAATGGGCTGGCAGTATATACAGCGTGTATATTTTGGACAAAGGGATGATTCATGTCCTGGAAACTGCACTGCATGAGATTTCATCATATTGCTCAGAATGGTATGTAATTTAAAATTTATGAATTGTTTATTTCTAGAATTTTCCATTTAATTATTTTCAGAAGACAATTGACCATGGATAATAAGGTCATATTACTGTACCTCTAACAGACATTCTCAGCTACCAGCTCACAGTCCTTAGGGCCTATTAGCCTCATATTCTCTCTCATGGAATGCCCAAAAGTTGCATCTTAAAGAAGTAGGTATTCACAGGCCTTGCATAACAGAAACCAAGGAGAATAAGAAGTTTCAAATGTGCCTAATCATTCTAATTAAAAAAAAATTAGAAATGAACCCAATTATGATGTATAATTATAAAGCTCTAATAAAAAAAAAAATTAAAAGTGTAGCCTGGCTAAGTATTTGGGAATAGGAGTGGTACAAAGCAACAGAACAAAGGACTAGTAGGTTTTGCTCTCTCACCTCATGAAAATTTTCACAGAAAAGAAGTTAAGACTTAAGCTTTAAGAGGTACATAAGAGGGCTGGGGCTGTAGCTCAGCAGCAGAGCACTTGCCTAGCATGTGTAAGGTACTAGGTTCGATCCTCAGCCCCACATAAAAATAAACAAATAAAATAAAGGCATTCTGTCCATCTACAACTACCAAAAAAAATTTTTTTAAAGATGCACATAAGAAGGTTCACGTAGTTTTGATAGTTTCATAGAAGCATTTTTTTCTTCCAGAAAGTCAAGGTAGCTCATGATTTCCCTATCCATCTCTTTTTATGCCCCCATTGAGATAATATGGATATATTTTTAAATTTTAGATTTTCAGGCAGGAAAATATTTTTACAAAAGTGATTTCTAAACCTTATTAGTCATCAGAATCTCCTGGGAATTTTTAAATTTTTTTAATAAGCATTTTTAATCTTCCCCATCCCTGTTGAATCACATTCTTAGCCAGGGTGGGAGAGGAGCTATAAGAGTCTGAGGTAGGAATTTTATTTTATTTTATTTTTTTTTTTAAAGAGAGAGTGAGAGAGGAGAGAGAGAGAGAATTTTTTAATATTTATTTACTTTTTTAGTTCTCAGTGGACACAACATCTTAGTTTGTATGTGGTGCTGAGATCGAACCTGGGCCGCACGCATGCCAGGCGAGCACGCTACCGCTTGAGCCACATCCCCAGCCCCTAGGAATTTTATTTTTAAAAAATATATAAATATATATCACTGAGCCACATCTCCAGCCCTTTTTAACATTTTATTTTGAGGCAGGGTCTCACTGAGTTGCTTAGGGTTTCACTAAGTTGCTGAGGCTGGCTTTGAACTTGCAATCCTCCTGCCTCAGCCTCCGGAATCACTGGGATTGTAGGCTGGACCCTACTTATCTTCCGAGATCAGACAAGATTGGGCACCTTAAGGGTGGTATGGCCATGGAGTGTTTTTTAATTCTCCATGTTAATTCTATTGATCAATCAGGCTTGGGCATCACTGTTGAAAGCACAGAGATTTCTACAGTACCTGATAAGCTGTACCTCTTACTGCTCAGAACCACATAGAGAGGGAAGAAAAGACTTTGTGAGCTGTAGGGTGTCCCCTGCCTGGCAAAGTTCATCTGTTCTCTATTCTCAGACCCCTAGAGTCTGGACCGTCCAATTCAGCTGTTTGCACTTCTACAAAAGCCAGTGATCCCTCCTGTAGGGGAAAAATAAGAAGAGGAAATAAATTCATTAGAACCCTAAGTATCAAACAGCTAACTTCTTTACTTCCTTGGCAGGTTGGTATTAGCTCAATTCTGTAGCTGAGGAAGTGGCTAGACAACTGATATTTAATTTTGCTAGGTTTCCTCTGTGGGTAATCAAGGGGGGGCGAGGTTAGAGTCCAGTGTAATGGGATGGGCTAGATTATTGCCATAGTAATTTATGCCCTTGTAGTAATTTATAAAGTAATTTAAATGGTAATTTATATAGTAATTTATGTCCTTGTTTCTAGGAATAGTAGAAAATTTGATTTCCCCCCTCTTTTCCTCTTGGGAAGGAAGTCCCTCACTCCTGTTCCAAGGCACAGGACATTTATATGCTCAAGTGTAAGAGTTTTAAGAACTTTGTGTTCCAAAAGTTAACCTGGAAAAGGCCCCAAAGGAGTTGTTGACTCCTCAAAATAGATGATAGATAAATAGACTAAAAAAAATTGGATTATTCTAAAAATAGAGGAGATGTAAGACATTGTTTCTGGTCAGAGACAGATATGCCTCTCCCCAGAGAGATGGAACCACCCCACTCCAAGTTGGAAAGCGGTGTGAACATCTCCTGCACTCAGTGTGTAGGCAAATTCAGTTTTCCCTCCACCATACCTGCAAAGGAGCAAGGAACATGCCACCCTCAGCAAACCTCGCATCTCAAAATCGGACTCACAGGAACTGCAGGAAGAGAAAAGAAACATTCATTGCAACCTCTACTGTTCCAAGATCACTTTTTTCTGGGACCCATGGATCCTGAGAACCTTCTGGTTGAGTCCAAGTAGGAGCAGAGGCGGCCCTGTCCAGCACGTTTCCTCCTGCCCCTGCTGTGGAGTCATGGAGTGTGCTCCTCTGCTTACAAATTCATGGCCTGTCAAACATCTTATTTGTTATCAAAATAAGGATCAAATAGGATGAATGAAAGAAACCAGATGTGAAAGAGCTCAAGCTGTTTATGTTCCATTTATGTGAAGTTAGAAAATAGCTGAATTCACCTGTGGTAACGGAGGTTCATACAGCAAGTATCTCTGGCCAGGTATTGACTGGAAGGCACCAGGGAGCCTTCTTGGTGCTGGAAACCTTCTTTATCTTGGTCTGGATAGTAACTGTGTTTCTAAACCAGGCTCATCTCCACCTGATGCCCAGGAAAAGCCAATCCCTCAAGTGCCCAGTTTTGCAAAAGAGAAAGCATTTGAATTCTTGAGTCAATAAAGCAGCCAACCAAAAGGAGATTCGAGTCTATGGACTCAAATCCACCTCCCCAAGAACAGGGTCTGCGAGTATTTATGGGGTGGGTAAAACAGGGGGTCGTGGTACATGTGTGGACAAACTTCATGGCACTGCACAGAATGCAGGGTCAGAAAAAGGCAGCATTAGCCTGGCCTTGGGGGGGGGGACACCAGAGGGTTGCCCATCAGATGCTTTCTGCAGGTGTAGGTGAGAAAGATTGTGATTTTAAGTAGTTAGAGCCAGACAATGCTTCTTTCTCAAAATTTCTTTTTAGAAAGCTTATAGTGATCATTACCACAAATTGAGCAAACCTAGAATTCCAGCTATGGGGAAGGCTGAGGCAGGAGGATGGCTTGAGACCACGGTTTTGAGTTCAAGGCCAACCTGGGCAATATAGCTAGACCCCAGCTCAAAAAATAGTTACCAAGGTGACCATGCTTCAGAAGTGTTATCCAAAATAAATCTAGCAGGGGTCCATCAGACTTTCCCTGAGTGAGTTTTGTGTGTGTGTGGTTCTTTTGTTTGGAGGTACTGGGACACAAACATGGGGCACCCTACCACTGAGCAACACCCTCAGCCCTTTTTATTTCATTTTGAAACAGGGTCTCACTTAATCACCCATGCTGACCTAGAACTTGACATCCTTCTGCCTCAGGCTCCTGAGTACCTGGAATTAGAGGAGCGTGCCATCACACCTAGCTCCTGAGTGATATTTAAAAGAAAGGATGTGCTCTTTGATTTTAAAATGTTTACTGGGAAGAGAGAATAACTAAAGCTTCCTACAGGGGAAAAAACAAACAAACAATTGTTAATTTTGTTATGAACTCAGAGTTCCACAGGTGCACACATATGTAAGAAGCCATTGAGCTGTACACATAAGATCCATGGACTTTATTTACTGTTAGGTAAATGTTACCTCCGCAATAGTAAATACATCATAAAGCAAACAAGCCAATAAATGAACACAGATACTAAACAATAACCTAGAGTGGCCTGCCTATTATTGGGGTCATTTTTCCCCTCTTGCTGACTCAAGCCCATTCCAATTCCTAAAATGAACATAGTTCCCTACCCCAAAATTGCATGAGAAATTTAAAAAGCTAGAGAAAAACACTCAGCCCAAGAATCCTCATCCATGGTGGGCATTCTGCATGGTGTTTATATGCAGGATAGCAGAGCCAGGCTCTGTCACTGGTGGTTATGACCTTAAGCAGCTTACTTAAAGTCTTCATTCCTCAGTTTCTGGATCTGTGTAATAGGCTTAATAATCAGGATTAAACAAGTTTAATCCATGTAAGCACACTCAGAGATATCCAATACTATTATACACCAAGCCATAGCAAGGATTTTACCAGGATTACGTGCTATAATCCTTGCAGCAACCCTCTAATAGATACTGTCACCCCCATTTTACAAGGGAAGAAACTAAAGCTCAAAGAGACAATGTTTGCATAGTTAGCCAAGGGCACCATCAGGGTTTGAAACTAGGTCTGTCTTGTCTTTTCCTGTTAGAGGACTTCCCTGATGATAAGTGGGATCTTCCCAACTTCTGCTTCCTCCTGGACTGCCCTAGTATTAACCCACCAGTAATCTGCTTCTCTCCTGTGGCCTGTGGCTGAGACTGGATCACATAGTCCACTCTTCTGGAAACACTGTAGTCCTTTGTTCTGTTGGAGCCCCAGGTACACAACTAGTCTAAATAATAGATGCCCAAGTGAGCTCTTAAGACTGTATCCCCTACCATTACCCTCCCCCGATTTTTTATTTTATAATTAAAGGAGGGAAAGTGGTGCTTTTAAAGAACACACAGCACTGGAAAAGAGGAAAATGTGCTACTATCAGAAAAGAAAAATTAAAGTTTCTGGTAGATAGAAATTAAATAAAATAAATATCAACAAGAGTTGGGGGGGGGCCCACATTCCAAAACTGGCTGCAGAAAATGATCCTAATAAATTTTTAAAATAATGGAAAGACAAGAGCAAATCCAGAGAGGTTCCCAACTCAGAAGGGCATTTACAACAAAGACTCTGAGTAAACCATCAGGATGATTTATTAAAATCTATTTTCAAAGCATGGAATCCATGGCCTTTTTCTGCCCCTCAACTGGCAGAAGGAAAACATCAGTAGTGATTGGCTTGAGGAGGGCAGAGGGCAAGGAGAGGGCACCAGAGATATGCCTGGGAGGAAGTGTTACTTCTAACTCCACAAGGAGGGTCATGCATATGACCTGCCCCCAGAGTGAAACCCTCCTTACTTTAGCACCATGGCAGGGAAACCTGCAGATGTGTGGGTATTAGTTTTTTATCTCTGCCAGAACAAAAGACCACAAACATAGTGGCCTACCACAACCCACATTGATAGTCTCGCTGTCCTGTAAGTCAGAAGTCTAACACAGACCCTGTGGGGCTAGAATCAAGGCCTGTGGAAGGTGCATCCCTTCCTGGAGACCCCAGAGAAGATTTTTCCAGCAACTGATGTCCACCCACATTCCTGAGCTCCTGGTTCTTTTTTCCATCTTCAAAGCCAGCAGTGTTGCACTTTTCTGGCCCTTCTTTCCTTCTTTCTTTCTTTCTTTGATAGTTTTTTATTGTCAATGGACCTTTACTTTGTTTATTTGTGGTGAAGAAAATCAAACCCAGTGCCTCACAAGCTAGGCAAGCACTCTACCATTGGGCTACGATCCCGCCCCATCTGACCCTTCTTTCACAGTTCCATCTCCCTCTGATAATAGGAAGGAACATTATTTTCAAGAATCCTGTTTGTGGGCCCAGATGAATAACCCAGGATAATCTCCTCAGTTACAATTCCTTTAATTAATCTCATCAAAGTCCCTTTTGCCATGTAAAGGAACATGTTTACAGGTTTTCAGGAATTAGGGGCCATTACTTTGACCACCACAAGATGCCCTTGTATCCTGGTTGGCGGTTCCACTTGAAGCTGGAGTGATGTCCCTGGGCAGAGGCAGCAGTGGCCTAAGCCAGCCCATTTTTGCAGGGTAGCCTTGGCTGTTTCCCTTGATTCCTATTGGTTTCCCAATTCTGATTCTTAGGCTTCTGGTCAACTTTGCAAGCACCCAAAAAGCCTATCAATAAATTATTTTTCTGCATAAATTAGCCAAAGCCAGTTTTTGTTTATTTGCATTTGTGGTGCTAGAAATTGAACCCAGGGCTTGGTTCATGAAAGGTAAGTACTCTGCCACTAGGCTATATCCACAGTCCCCCGGAGCCAGTTTGACTGATAAAAATATCCTACTGCCTGTTCCACACCCATTTATCTTTAAATAAATGCTTCCTGTGGATTCCCCCACAGACCTACACACAACTTACATTTTTGCACTTATAGGAAAGGTCTGTTAGATAACACTCCTATGCAAAAGCAAGTAAGACCCATGCTATTTGTCTATAAACATTCACCTTTTTCTTCATTTAGAACCCAGGATCACCAGGCATTGATGAAAATTAACACCCTGAGCATTTTGAGAAAAATAAAACAGAACTGTCCTAGGAGAAAAAGAGATCAGAACAAAATCTTAACACTATAAGAGTTTATTTGGTATACTCAGGGATTTGAGAATATTTTGCCTACACACAAGAGCATTTATTTAGTGTATAAGAAAGAGATCTTCTTTTTAACAACAACCTTCATTATTTTTATTTTTATAGGGCTGGGGATAGAAACCAGAGCCTTGCACATGTTAGGCAAGCACTGTAACACTGAATTATACCCTTAGTCCCCGCCCCAATAAAAATTTTAACAACATCCATTTTTTTAAAATTTTTTATTCTAATTTGTTATATATGACAGCAGAATGCATTACAATTCATATTATACAATAGAGCACAATTTTTCATATCTCTGGTTGTACACAAAGTATATTCACACCATTCATGTTTTCATGCATGTACTGAGGGTGCATCTCATTACACCATCTTTTTTACCCCCTTGCCCCCTTCCTTCCCTTCCCACCCTTCTGCCCTATCTAGAGTTCATCTAATGCTCCCATGCTCCCCCTCCCAACCCCACTATGAATCAGCCTCCTTGTATCAGAGAAAACATTTGGTATTTGTTTTTTGGGGATTGACTAACTTCACTTAACATTATATTCTCCAACTCCATCCATTTAAAATCAAGATTAATAAATGGGATGGGTTCAAACTAAAACGCTTCTTCTTAGCAAAAGAAACAATCAGTGAGGTAAATAGCCTACAGCTTGGGAGCAAATTTTTACCACTTGCACATCAGATAGAGCACTAATTTCTAGAATATACTAAAAATCATTAATTTCTAGAATATACAAAAAGCTAAGCACCAAAAAAACAAATAACTCAATCAATAAATGGGCCAAGGATAAGAATAGACACTTCTCAGAAGGTGATCTACAATCAATCAACAAATATATGAAAAAAATGTTCATCATCTCTAGCAATTAGAGAAATGCAAATCAAAACCACTCTAAGATTTCATCTCACTCCAGTCAGAATGGCAGCCATCAAGAATACAAACAACTATAAGTGTTGGCGAGGATGTGGGAGGAAAAGGCTCACTCACACATTGCTGGTGGAACTGCAAAATGATAAGCCAATCTGAAAAGCAGTATGGAGATTCCTTGGAAAACTGGGAATGGAACCACCTTTTGACTCAGCCATCCCACTCCTCGGTCTATATCCAAAGGACCTAAAAACAGCATACTACAGGGACACAACCACATCAATGATTATTGCAGCACAATCCACAATAGCTAAAGTGTGGAACCAACCTAGATGCCCTTCAGTAGATGAATGGATAAAGAAATTGTGGTGTATATACATAATGGAATATTACTCAGCAATAAAAGAGAATAACAACATTCATTTTTGAAGTTTAAAAATAAACTGTTTTTAATCAAAGGAAAACAGAGAAATAAGCATACCCGTCTGTATCATTTTAGAAGCCAAACAGTACTAGAAGACTTGTGATTAAAACAAATCTCTCCTTCCTCCCTTCCCAACACCCAGTTCTATCCCTATAGTTTCACTGACATTTTTCTCCATATCTTTAAAAAACTATATGCTTATATTAATTTTCTTTATTTTTATTTATTTATTTTGGAGCTGGGAGTTGAACTCAGGGCTTGCACATGGTAGGCCAGTGCTCAATCACTGAGCTACATCCCCAGCCCCTATGTCACTATTGATTTGTCAACTTTAATCCTTGTCTTTCAACTTCCCTCCAGGGTGAAAAAATGTTAAATATCTCTCCCCTATCCCTTCATTTTTCTTACCTCATGGCTAGTTATATGTAATTTTTTGTTAAACCAATGGTCAATGTTACCTTAAGTCAATATCAATGTTATTCACTGCACCAAATAATGCATTGCAACCTCTTTTCCTCCACCTGCTTTCATTTTTTCTGAAGTTAATAATTGCCTCATTTTCTCATTGGCTTTGTTTTTCATCTACCTATTGTCATTTTTTTCCCAATTTTCCAGTGTATCTGCTCTATACTAACCAATTCTATTTTTTTGAAGCTGAGAACACTTAAGATTCTTTTTTCTAAGCTGCTTCTGGAGCCCTCTCCCTTCCTTCTCAATAGCACAGCTGTTCCCTTGAGGTTCTGGGATATCCCCTCCAGCCACCTTAGGGTTCTCCTTGATGCTTCCACATCTTCCATCTTCTTGTTTAATTTCCTTATTTTAATGAAGTAGTTCTTCTAGCTTCATTTTCAAAATTGCAGCATATTATCATTCACAGTTATTTTCCAGCCAAGGCCAGAAACCTGCACAAGATGAGGACCCAAGTTTGGGGATTTGTCTTGAAAGAACAAAGGTCAGCCAGCCACCTGCTCATAGCTAGGTGAGACCCAAGGCTCCGCGAAGCCTCACACCCTCGAGGAGCCCCAAGCTTCAGTGGAGCCTCAAGCCCCCAAGGAGCCTCACCCCCATGGCACTCAGGTCCACAAGAAAGAGACCTTGAAGGCACAGCAGGTGTCACAAATCTCTAATCCCAGCTACACTGGAGGCTAAGGCAGGAGGATATCAAGTTCAAGTCCAACGTATGCAACCTAGCAAAACCCTGACTCAAAATAAAATAAAAAGACCTGGGGATTTAGTCCAGTGGTAGAGCTTTCTTGTCTAGTATGTGAAAAGCCCCGAGTTCAATCCCTAATACTGCCAAAATGTGAAAAATTTCTTAGATAATAAAACTCCAATAAGAGGACATTGTTCACCACCAAAGCCCAGCATTTGAAATAATGTCTAACATCCAACAGGAACTCAATACATATTTATTGAGTGAATGAATATTGATGGAACCTATACAGCTGAAAATTCAAATTAGTAATCTGAAAGATAAAGGTAAGAAGCTCACAAAATTTAAAATAAGAAGGAAAAAGCAAGCAGAAAATAGAAGAAATATCTTAAGCAATATGGAGAATTCAACCAGGTGACCAAAAATGCATTGAATAGGTGTTCCAGGAGAAAAGTATGAAAACAATGAAGGGTGAAATCATTTAATTTTTTTATTAATAAAACATCCTGGAGATGAAGAGGGCACAAATTTTAGATTGAAAGTTTCTCTGGCAAGTCCTCGTGAAATTTAAGAAGCACACAAATGAAGAAAACCATCCTGAAAAATTCCATATAAATAAAGTCTACAAAGGAGAAGAAGCAGAGGAGTATTACACCTCTCACCAGCAATCCTGGATGCTGAAGGCATCTGAACAATATCTGCAAATTTCTGAGAGGAAAAGCAATTTTGAACCTGGAATTCTATATGGAGGCAAACTTATAATCAAGGGTGAAAAGCCTGGCAACATTTTTGAACATACACGGACTCAGAAGTTTCGCTGCAAATATACCATCTCTAAAAGAATTATAGGGCTGGGAATGTAGCTTAAGAGTAGAGCATGTGCTTAGCATGTACAAGGTCCTAAATCCAATCCCTAGCACCAAATATGAGTAATAAGTAAAAGTAAAATGATTTCTGCCCTCAAAAATGTGCTAGAACAAAAACATCAATGACAAGAAGTACTCCAAAGAAAAAGATCACGTGACACACAAAGAAAGGGGAAAGTCAGAGGTAAAACAAAACCCCCAAGAGTCAAACTCAACTGAAACTAAAACTAATCTAGCGAATTGCTTACACTATAAGGGAAGGAGAAAGTCAGAGCATATGTATGCATATATATACATATATGTATAATTTATTTAAAAGTATATATGTATATATATATATATATATATATATATATATATATAAAAGTGTATACATTTTATATTTTTTTTCTTATGGGAGATATTGAGGGGTGGCAGAATATGTGACCCTATAATATGACACTTTGGTTTAAGGATTATTTTGAGTTAAAGGCACTTGAGAAACAGCCAATGCAAGCAGGACATTCTAGTCTCCCTTTTCCTTCCAGGACACAATAAATTACAACCAGAGCTGGGCGTAGTGGTGCACACTTGTAATCCCAGCCTCTCAGGAAGCTAAGGAAGGAGGATGGCAGGTTCGAAGCCAACCTCAACCACTTAGGGAGGCTGTAAGCAACCTAGTGAGACACTGACTCAAAATAAAAAATAAAAAAGGTTGGGGATGTTGCTCAATGGTTAAGCACCCTTGGGTTCAAACCCCAGTACCAAAAAAGAAAAGAAAAGGAAATGAAATGAAATGAAAACCACCATGTGAAAGATGTCGTCTCTGTACCAGAGGAAAAAAACATTCTTGTGCAGGGAGTCAAAGACAAGAGAACTCTGTAGAAACAGAACTTGTTAAAATTATTTTTACTTTAGGCTCCCCACATGGTTTAGGGTTTTTTTTCCCCCAAAATTGCCTCTCTTTATTCAACCTAGGTTTGGAATTTCTTTGTGCCTTCATTTCCTCCTGTGTTAAGTAAGACTTATTTGAATTTGGATGTTTTTCTCCTGTTAATCTGTCTCATGCCAATTTATTCTCAAGCTGAAAACCCTGAGAGGGTGGAGATAAAACTTTGCTTCCCTTACAATGTAAAGATGTATTGATTGTAGATGCTGATAGAAAACAGCATGGGAGTTAAAAAAATAAGTTAACATCTAAATAATTGAAATAGAATATATACCTTTGCCAACCATTCAAGGAAAACAAATGAAACAAAGAGAACTTAATTAATACAACAACATACAAGAAAATCAGAAAAAGGAAACAGAAAGAAAAAAATGAGTGGAAAATATGTATCAAGATAACAGGAATATATGCAAACATGCTAAACAATAATAAATGTGAATGAGTTAAGTTCCCTTATTTAAAAATCTAGTGCTGATTCAGGTTAAAAATAATTCAATTTTGGGCTGGGGTTGTGGCTTAGTGGCAGAGCATGCGTCTATCACCTGTGAGGCATTGGGTTCCATCCTCAGCACCACATAAAAATAAATAAATAAAATAAAGGTATCATGTCCAAGTAAAACTAAAAAAAAAAATCAAATAATCCAATTTTATGCTACTTATGAAACAGATATCTATTACATTAAAGGGAGAGAATGCTCTTTCCAAATGATAAAAGTCACAATTTACTAACCAGACCAAAAAAAATCAAGAATCTTTATTCACTTAACATAGAACTTGAAAATTTGAAAACCAAAAGATGTTGATCTATCTACAACGATGGTAGAAAACTACAATAATCTGAGCCAGGTACAGTGGTGCACATGGATAATCCCTGCTACTTAGGAGACAGAGACAGGTGGATTGCAAGTTCAAAGCCAGCTTGAACAATATATGGAGGCCCTGTTTCAAAACAAACTAAAAAGGGCTAGGGATGTAGTTCAGAGTATTTGCCTGGCATACAAGAGGTCCTGGGTTCAATCCCTAGTACTATAAAAGGAAGGAAAAAGGAAGGAAGGGAGGGAGGGAGGGAGGACTATCATACCTGTTTCAGAAGTTGATAAATAAAAGACATTCTTTTAAGTTAGTAAGTATATTTGAGTAATGTGTTGAACCATCTTAAACTAAAAAATAACTTTATAAGATATCAGGAATCTCTGCTCCACAAAATCCCACTATTTTCACCTTCCTGTCTCAGCAGCAATTGATGTTCAGCATCCCCTCTCCTGAAGCTCTGCACTGAGCTCTAGAGACCCCACTCCCCTCTGATGTTCCTGTAGTGGGTCCAGTGTGGTGAACTTACTTCTCTGGCTCTTCCCCCTATTCCTGACCTCATTAATACTGACTTGCCTGAGAATGAGTCCTAGGTGATCCCTCCAGTTTGCAGTCTTTACATGACATCTCTAAGCTAACTACTCCCAAATGTATTTCTCCTGCCCTGAACTCTCCCCTGAGTTTCAGATCCCTTTACCCAACTCTACTTGAATAACTAATAGGCAGCTCAAATTTAATGTCTCAAACTAAACTCTTGAAATTCTCTACATACATTCTAAAGTGTTTGTAACAGCTCAGATTCTTTTTTTTATTGTGCTAAAGTACCTATAACAAAACATTTACCATTGTAAACATTTTAAAACAGTTCCATGGCACTTAGTTTATTTGCAATTTTGTGCAACCGTCTCTACTAGCCAGTTCCAGAACTTCTCAACACCCAAACAGAAACCCCATATTCATTAAGCAATCACTTCCCATTGCCTTTTTCTCAGCCCAATCCTCTGCTAACCACTTACCTGCTTTCTGTCTACGGATTTGCCTACTCTGGACATTTCATATAATGAAATCATACAATATGTGGTGTTTGTGTCTGAGATCATTCACTTAGCACAATGTTTTAAAGGTTCACTCATGTTGTAGCATGTATTTGTATTGTGTCATCCTTTTCTTTCCTGAATAATATTCTACTTGTGGAATACAGGTTGAGTATCCCTTTTTCAAAATGCTTAGAACCAGAAGTGTTTCAGATTTTTTTTTTCAGATTTTGGAATATTTGCATATACATAATGATATATCTTGGGGATGGAAACCCCAAAATATAAAATATAAACATTCATTTATATTTCTAAATATAAATTCATTTGTATTTCATGTATAACTTGCACACTTTGCCTGAATAAACTGTGTGTTAGGTGCCTGCATTTTGACTGCAACCCACCACATAAAGTTAAGTGTGGGATTTTCCACTTGTGGCATCATGTCAGATGCCAAAAGTTTCACTTTGTCAGCATACTACAGTGACACAGCCACATCAATGTTTATAGCAGCACAATTTATAATGATTAAGTTGTGCAGCCAACCTAGAATCTCATCAACAGATGAATGGATAAAGAAACTATGGTACATATACACAATTGAATATTTCTAAGCCATAAAGAAGAATGACTTTATGGCTGGTAAATGGATGAATCTGGAGACTATCATGCTAAGTGAAATAAGACAATTCCAAAAATCCGACAGTTGAATGTTCTCTCTGATATGTGGATGCTAACCCACAACAAAGAGGGTAGTTGGAAGTTCAGTGGATTAGACAAAGGGGAATGAAGGGGAGGAGGAGGCAAAAGGGAAGACAGTGGAATGAATCTGACATCTTTTTCCTGTATTCATATACGAATACAACACAGTGAATCTCACCATTGTGTCCATCCACAAGACTAGGATCCTATTTAGAATAAGATAGATTCCATGTTTGTATAAATATGTCAAAATAGATTCTACTGTCCTGTATAAATAAAGAGAACAAGTAAGAAAATAAAAATAAAAATGTTTAAGGAACAAACCTAAAAAAATGTTTCAGATTTCAGACTTTTGGATTAAGGGCGGGCAAACTGACTACCTTTTGCTTATCCATTTATCTGCTGGTGTTCACTGGAATGAATTTTTCCACCAATACACACTAAGGTTTTTCTTCTCATTGCCCTATGCTCTTTCCCCTCTACAGACATCTCTATCTCAGTTGGTGGTACAAATACTGACTGGTTGTTAAAGCCCCAAACCTAGAAGACATCTTGATTCCTCTTTCTCTTGACCCCAAACCATCAGCAATTCCCAACTGTTGTATCATCAAGATCTGTCCCAATTTGGGTTATTTCCCTAGCCACCAACAGGAGCAGTGAGTGGCACATGTCTGTAATCTGAGCTACCTGGGAGGCAGAGAAAGGAGGATTACACATCTGAGGCCAACCTGCGCAATTTAGGAAAACCCTGTCTTAAAATAAATAAATACAAAGGGCTGGGGATGTGGCTCAGTGGTAGAGCGCCCTTGGGTTCAATCCCAGTACCCCTTCCCTCCACAATATAGTGTAAATTAGATCATGCCACACCAAGGCTGAAGACCGTTGGTGGTTTCTCATTACATCATAATAAAATCCAAACATTTGGCTATAGCCAACGAGATATGATTTGGCTTCATTACCACTCTGAGCATCTTAGCCACACTGACCTCTCTCAGACATCTTCAGCACGCTCCCTGAGCTCCTGTGGAGGGACCCATGCCTTCCCTTGGGCTGCACGTCTCCCCCTTCTCAATATGCAGACCACTTCCACAGACAGGCATTCCCTGTCTCTGCTATCTGAAATAGAGCTCTCACCCCCACCCATCTCTTTCCATCTCCTTCAGCTGCAGGGGTTTCCCTCATACTGAGATCCATAGGAGACTCTACTATTTTTCTATCTGTTTATGATCTGTCTTTTCCCACTAGAATGTAAATTCTGAGGAAATAAGCACATTGCTTCAGCCAAATCCCCAGGGCTTAGAGCATCCCTGTTATGTCTGAGGCATTGAATAAATACTTGTTGCTTGAACAATGAGCACAATGCATTGTGTACACATACAGAAAGAGGATTTGGGGCTTCATAAATAGAATAGCCAATCTTTTCCAACATCCTTAAACATTTACATGAAGAGAACAAGGAGCATTCTTCAACCAAGTTGGTAAGAGTATAAATTAGTGTAAGCTTTCCAGTTTTAAATATCTATCCTAGTTTTCAATGCAGATATTCTTTGAACTAACCCAATATCTTGAAAGGCCTTTTCTTTCCCCATTGGGTTTCACTGGCACCTTTGTGATAAATTAAGTGATCCTCTATTGCAGGTCTATTTCTGGGCTCAATTTTATTCTGTTTATCTTTTATATATTACATCAGTTTTAATGTTGATATGGATGTTCATATAAACCACAAGGAAAATTTTCCACCATATTATTTTTCCTCCTGTTCTATGTTCTAGAACTGGTTACTCTTTACGATAGGCTCAGTGAGATTTAATACTATGGTAGTGTAGAAAAATACTTTTGGTTTTGATAGAAATATTTTAATTATATTTAGAAGAATATAATTAGGGGCTAGGGTTGTGGCTCAGTGGTACAGCACTCGCCTAGCAAGTGTGAGGCACTGGGTTCGATCCTCACCACATAAAAACAAAATAAAGATATTGTATCCACTTAAAACTAAAAAATAAATATTAAAAAATATAATTTAAAAACACCGACTGTGAGAAGTTGTCCTTTTCTCTTTTTTTCCCCCCTTTTATTTGCAGTGCTGGGGCTTGAACCCAGGGCCTCAAGCCTGCCAGTCAAGTGCTCAACCACTGAGCCATATCCCCCCTACTGGAAAGTTGTCCCACTGAATCTTAGTGTGGGTTTGGAGGAAGGACAGGGGTAAATTTTTTTTTTTAAATCAAAGGAACAGTCATTTTGCCTTTTATGTTGTTGTCAAGTATTCTTCCCCCCTCCCAAAATTCCTAAATGGCATTGAAATGATAGATGTTGTAAATAATATTGAACAGGCACCATGACGTGAATAAGGGTCAGGTGTCAGCACTAAAATATCTGATAAAACCAGTTTTTGATTTGAGAAGTTGTCACTGTAGTCCCTGGTATTGATGCAACTGGTTATCTATGTGGCATTATAAATGGTACAAGACTCAACCTCTTTATTCATTAGTATTTACTATGCTAAGACTTCTGTTTGTCTGTTACATAAGTTGGAAGAGAAGAGGACCAAGGATCCTCTTCTGATTGGACTGAGCAACCCTGTTAACATTTATGTCACTTGGGAACATAAATGCCAACTACATTATCACCCAGGGCAACGAATCAACAAATACAACTGTAATTTGGCATTTACAGGTGACACTGAAGGTTTTGTTCACAAAACATGGCAACAATTTCTAAAACCTCTAGCATCTGAAAGACCGCTTTGTTCAAATTATTCTGGTGACAGATTGATATTAAAGAGAACAGAACAAATTGGTATCAGGACAAGACTTCAGAACACACAAGGAAAAAGACTGATGTCTTTGGGAGAGTTCACATTTACTCTTTTCCTTACTAGGTCCTTTGAGTTTGAAGTTGTAAAGGATGATTCTCCCTTTGCAGCTGTGGAGAAGAAACTTTTTTTCCATCTCTTTATTTGACTTTTGACTTTAAAAAAATGACATTTTATATTTTTAGAGCCAAGTTCTGATGTGTCGTTCATTAGCATTATTAAGAACCAGAACGCAAACCTGTGAACTTCAATTTAATTCAATTTATTTATTAGCAGTACTGGGCATTGAACCCAGGGGCGCTGTAACCCTGAGCTACATCCACATCCTTTTTCTTTCTTTTTTTAATTTTGAGATAAGAGTCTCACTAAGTTGCTGAGGCTGGCCTCAAACTTGTGAAACTTCTGCCTCAGCATCTGGAGTCTCTGGGATTACTGGTATGCACCACTACACCCAGACTGCAGCTCAATTTTAGAAAATGGAAAATGGATTATTAGGATTTTACTTGATAAAATACAAACAATCTCCCATGTTACAAAGCAACACTCAGGGTGACATCAGAGTTCTCATTAGCAACACGGGTACTAACACACAAATTCTTTGGCAACATGATTTTGTGTGCGTGTGTGTGTGTGTGTGTGTGTGTGTACAAGGGATTGAACCCAGGGCCTTGAGTATGCTCAACAAATACTTTGCCACAAGCTACACCCTAGCCAGACATAACATGATTATGAACTAGAAAAAGACAAATTGTACTCAGAAAAAGACAATTAAGTGTGAATGTGGGATAGGACCATTTTTAGATACACAAGGATTTGATTCATTTACCTCCCACATGCTCATTTGGGGGAAGTTCCTTGAAAAACTAAGAAAGGGGAAGACCAGTGATCCAGGAAACAGCAAACAAACCCAAAAAGCCAGAAAAGGAAGTTTCTCTTTGATTTGCTGTTTAGCAAGACTAATGAGAAATCTGTAGAGATTGGAGGAGACTGTGATGCCACGGGAGGTAAGAAAGGGTACCTAAAGGAGAGGGATGGCAACAAGTGATAGAATAAACAATAAAATGAAAAATCTGGGAGTGGGGGGGAGGAAGGAAAATAGAAAAATCCCACAATTAGAAAAGGAAGTGAAAGCACCGTGTGCCCAAGTTCCCAAGAGAGACCTGCCCTCTAGTGGTCCAAGTTCAGTGTTGAGTGGAGTGAGTGGCCGTCAAGTTCAAGTGTCTGCACAGATTAAGGGAGACCTTCAAAGCTACACTCCAATGTGTACCTGTGGTCTAAAGAGGCCCAGAGAACCATAACTGGTTCTTGAAGAACAGAACGAAACGTTAAGGCAGCTTTGGAGTAAACACCAGCCTGCGGTGGGAGAGACAGGAAGCTGAAGGATGCACCTGTTGCAATTTTCCAGGCCCAAGGAGGAGGAGGATAGCCCCACACTAGGTAAGGAGAAGAGAACCATCAGGAAGGCACTCAAAGCAGGACTCTGCAGGACTCAGGTACAAGGACTGGATACATGGGTGGGGAGGGTTCCAAGGCTTTGGGGTGTTTAGACAAGAAAATGATGAGGGTGTTGATCTGGTCCTGCTGTTTAATTATTACTCACCTACTTCCCCTCCTCCTGGCCCTTGGCCACCTCCTTTTCCTCTTCCTTCCCACCAGGTTGATTTTAAGCTCCGTGTTGGCAGAGGTGAAAGTGTGTGTTGGTCTCCTTGACAGGAATTCTGGGGCCCCTGGCAGCAGGCACTCAGATAATGCTGTGGTTGCTGCTACTGCTGCTGCTGCTTCAATACTGTAAAGGTTATTTTATGCTTTGGGGCATAAAATAATGATGATGGAAATAGAGATTAGTGAGATGCCAGCTGCTATCAAGAGTTGGAAGAAACTACCTTTTGAAATTATTGTCATTACTTTGGTGAAAGGCCTTACTTTATTTGTCCTTTCTTTAACATTCTTTAGTTATCCCTGTCAATACCTATGTAGAATTAGAACCATGCAGTATTGGGAGATCTGACTGTCGTCAAGGAAATCACTTCTAAATTCTTCTTTTAAAATCTTGTTTGATTGAAAACTGACTCTTTCTTAGGTTTTAGAGCTATTTAAATCCACTCTGGCCAAGGAGTCTGAGTGTTCTGCATGTTGTTTGTTCATGTGTCTGAAGGGGGAAAAAATGTTATTTTCAAAGAAAGCACTAGATGGCACTTGTGATGTATTCAATCAAGGATCTGTTGCCTCGGATTCTTTTTAGAAAAGGGAAAAATGCAATAAATATTAAAATGGAAAAATCATCATTACAATAATGAAGATCAGTTTCCTATGATTGAGTTTACTATGTTCATATGTATGAGCAATATCTTTATGCAGTGTTTGCATTTAAACCTGGGCTTTGCTTTATAAAAACCATAAGAGGGAAGCTAACATCTCTATAATATATGAAAACCCAATATTACTAAAATAATAAAAGAGAAAATAATATTTGATTTATACTTAGATTGACCAGTGGTGTTTTTAAAATAACTGTTCTATTCCACTTGGAATATTTCAATTTGTAAAAACAGATTACAAAATCTATGTTCCAAGGCCCATCTATCATGTAAAGAAAAATAAGTAATTGTTCATTTAAAATAAAGCACTACTGCTTAAAGTCTTTATAAGTAATATTAATAGTAAGGAAAGAAGGGAGAACAGAAGTAAGGAAAGGAAATAAAAATTAAAGCAAGTGTCTCAGGAGTTTCACAATCTTTAACGAAATAACACTCATGACTTTAAGCAAATACATTGTCTTTTCTGTTAGTTGGTTAGTCGGGTCTCTTTTCACATGTTGCATAATAATCTCATGAAGCCACTTTAATGTAGAGAGATTGTAAACTTTTAATAGAAATGCAGGTTGAGCTGGTCCTATTTAAAGTAGAAAATATTGTTGCCAAATACCATGGCAACTGTAGCCTGAGGACCCTCTCACATCAGTGCATCTTTCCTCTACCTATTGCCCTGCCTTGTCAGTAACCATTTTATAGATTAGTTTCCTTATGGTTCTATTTCGCTTTCTGTCCTTATTCCCCCTTTGTCTCAGTTTTGTTCCTTATTTCAAATGTACTTTTTCTTCCTGTATCTTTGTAGGATAATTCAACACAATGAAATTCTTGGGGAACAAGATGGGTTATAAATAAATTAATAATAATGCGAATATGCTGTCTTGTAATTACACTAATTTATGGGTTTGGGATGAAATTGACATTTTGAAGGTAGTATCTCTTGTAGTAGTAAACTCAGCATGTCAGAACTCACAGCTGAATATGCAAAACAGCGACAGTGCTGAACAAAATCTGGGATCTGTGGAACAGTCAGTTTCTTAAGATGCAAATGATAGGACAATTCTGGCTAACCAAACCAAAGCAGATTTCAACAGAGAGCTAACCAGGAAGTCTTGGGATAGATGGAAGGCAGGAGGGACAATACCGGACACAAGACAGGAATGAGGTCAGTTCCTGGAGTACATATAGCAAGAACCACTTCAGGATCTTGTCTGGGTGCTGCTGTTCCAATGTATGCATTCCAGTTTTTTTCCCAACCTGTGTGTCTCTACTCAAGATGAAGAGTTCCAAGCAGCTAGACTGCCTAATGTGTTCTGTGCACTCATAGATCTATGGAACCTTGAAAGTTTGCAAAGTATAAAGTAATACAGTTTGGAAAAAAAAGAAAACATTCCAGAAGTCTAGTTGTCTTACCTTGGGTCACATGTGGCTCCTTGGTTTCAATGGGATGAGATATATTGATTTACACCCCTAACAAGACTGCCCACAAAGGGTAAGAGGAAATTGAGTGTTCCTAGGAAGGGAGAATGGTTGCTGGCTGACCCCCCCAAAAAAAAATCAACCATGTGTATTACTAGGTGAGTGCTCTACCACTGAGCCACATCCCCAGCCCAACCATGTGTATTACTACTATAGCAAGAACAGACTGAGTTTCTGTATTGCACTGTAAAGCTCTATATGTGATTGAGTAGTGCCCCTCCCACCTCAAATGCAAAACCTCAGTAGGTGGCCTTATTTGGAAATAGAATTATTACATGTAATTAGTTATGGTTCAAGATAAGATCTCACTGGATTAGGGTGGAGTGTAAATCTGATAAGTATCCTTATAAAAGACAAAACAGGACACCCACAAAGACACACAGAGAAGAAGGAGATATGTAGATGGAGGCAGAGATTAGAGTGATACATCTACAAGCCAAGAGATCTGTGGAACAAGGAATGCTGGCAGCCACCAGAAGCTAAGAGAGAGGCATGGAATGTTTTCTCCCTCAGAGCATCCAGAAGTAACTTACCTTGTCCACACTTTCATTTTGGACTTCTGGCCTTCTAAGTGGTGAGAGAATACTTATCTGTTGTTTTAGGCCATTCTGTTTGTACTTTTTTTATGGTAGCCTTTGGAAACTAATACAACTCCTAAGAGCAATTTCTTTATTGCAGAACCCTAAGAGGTAAGATTATGGAAGTGAACGCTTATACCTTAGTATGTTTTATGTTATTATAACAAAATATACCTGTCACTTGATACTTTACAAATTAAAGAGGTTGATTTGGCTCTTGAATCTGGTGCCTGGAAGGTCCAAAGAGCAAGATGCTAGTATCTGGTGAGGACACCCACCAGCCTCACCCCCAGCCTATATCACAACATGGTGAATATGTAGAAAGGGAAAGAGCTGCATGCAGAAGGGCCAGTCTTGTGGGGTGGCCTCACTTTATAGCAACCTGTTCTGGAGAGACTTATTCAGTCACATGAGACCCAACCCACTCCTGCAGATGGTATTAATCCATCATGAGTGGTCATAAGGGTAAAACCCCTCTGGGTAACAAGCTTACAGCATAAGAACTTTTTTGGAAAAATATCACATCCAAATTATAGCACTTAGTGAATATATATATAGTGTTTGTGTGTGTGTGCGCGCGCACGCACATGCATGCGCTGCACTGAAGACTGAATCCAAGGCCTCATCCTTGCTAGGCAAGCACTTTTACCACTGAGGTATATCCCCAAACCCAGCAAATGTGTTTTTATAACATTGAATGAACGTTTCCTTAATGTATGAATGCTTTAGTGTATTTATTCCATAAGAGCCTCTATGCACTGGCATCTTTGAGGACCCGGAAAGACAGTGCGAACAATTTAGACTGAGTCACTGCTCATCACAGAGCTCACATTCAGAGGGGAAGCCACAAACAAGACATATCAGGATTGAGATCAAGGCTATGAAGAAAGCGAAACTAGATGATGTGATTTAGTGATGGACCGGGAGCAAAGAGCCAGTTTAGATTGGGTGGAGAGACAAGGAAGAGAGAGCTAAAATCTGAATCATTAGAAGTAGCATTCATGACCTGGGGTAAGAGCATTCCAGGCAGAGTGACCACTGATGAGTAAAAGGAACTAAACTAGGAGACTTAGGTAGAGACAGATCACTGTCTTTTCTAAAACATAAGGAAATGAAGGATAATAAGTAGGAGAGTAACATTTTCTGATTTAAACATGTAAAGTCAATCTGATGCTGTGTAGGAAAAGGGTCAGTGGGGTGCAAGGAGAAGGAGGTGCCTGGGAGACTGCAGCCATAGGCTAGGTGAGAGTTAAGTGGAGCTAAGAGCAGAGTTTACTGGGGTTGTAGAGAAGTGGACTCATTCTACATATTGGGAGGTAGAGTTTCATGGGACTAGCAAAGTATAACTTAAGTGGCTTCTCTGGGCTTACTGTTACTTGAAATTCTATTAAGGGTGAAAAAGAAATTACCAAGTCTTATATCTAGTAACTTTGCATGTAATTAGAGATAAGATGTATACCTATGACATATTTATAAAACACACACAGACTCAACGTGCCTTCTAGCGTGACAGAGGCAATAATGTAGGAAAGAAGGCTCCAGTGTGGGTAAAGTTAATAAGGAAAGCTCCATGAACTTGAGAATGGTCTTTAAAGACTCAGAAGATTTTAAAAATCAAAAGATAAAAAAATTTTTAAAAAAAGAAGATAAATAAAATTGAAGGAGAGCATTCCAGGTTGGATAGGGTATGAACAGAAGAGTGGAGGATTGTACAATACTTAGGGTGGGTGAATAAACTGATCTGATGGGAGTAGGGTACTAGTGTAAAGTGAAGAATGCCACCAAAGTTAGGTCAGCCAAGTAACCATAGATGACAGAGGGCTTTAAAATCTAGGACAAGTTTAGATTTGACCTTCCAAGTCAGAAGTCAGCAAACTGTTTCTGAGAGGGCCACACAGTAAATAGTTTGAGTCTTGCAGGCCATACAACAACTCAAATCTTCCTTGCAGTGTGAAGGCAGCCTTAGACAATACTTCAAAAATGAGTGTGGCTGTGTTTCATTAAAACTTTATGAAAACAGGCGGCAAACTAGTATTGGCCCTTAGGCTAGAGAGGTAGTGTCATAAAATAAAGCAGGGTTTTATTAGAATTTTTTAAGTGACCACGTACAAGCATAGTATACATTTTACAGTTACTGAGTCAGCATCTATTTCCCCATTCTCCTTCCTCGTGGTTTCCAGGCTTCCAGTCAGATGTCTGCTTCTCTCATGTGTAGGACGGAGCTGATGCACTTGCCGCAGAGGAGGAATCTCCGACTGTAAATCTCTCAGGTTATCCCATCCCTCTTTCACAATGTTGGCCCCTGCATCCTAGACCTAAGCCAACTAGTGCTTTCATTTGTCAGTCACAGATGTTGGTTCATGGAGAGCAGCTGGTTTAGTTTGGCCCAGTAAGTTTACTAGGCCTTCTGGGAGAAAAGCTTTCTCACATTGTGGAGGGAGCCACCAAATGGGACTCTCTTGCTCCTTCAGGAGAGTTCTATTGGTGCATACATCACTTTCATTATTGAAATCCATCTGAGTTCCCCATTAGTTGAAATTCAAGGATTCTACTGTCACAGCAAAATAACATGGAATGGGTAAATACTGAAGGGCTCCAGATCAGAGGAAGACCAGGACTGATGTGATAAGGAACAAGGTAGTGATGAGAAGGGGCAAAGGGACACTCTGGGCCACTGAAGAGGGAGAGTTAATGTGGGCTAATCTATATTAACATGGCCAGCATTTCCACAGTGGATATATGAGACAAAGGAAAATTTTAAGGAAGACAGAGAATGAGGGAACTTGAGACTACTCACAAGGAAATACATATAAAACAGAATTGAAATGTTGAAGATGAAAGAGACACTTATTTGAAAGCTTAGCCAATACTAATTCAACAGATGATCTCACCCTGGCAACAAAAGCTCACTATAAAAGCTTCAACTAGCCTGGCCCTGGGGGCACAGGCCTGTAATCCCAGTGCCTCGGGAGGCAGAGGCAGGAGGATCCGTAGATCAAAGCCAGCATTAGCAATTTAGCAAGGTGCTAAGCAACTCAGCAAGACCCTGTCTCTAAATAAAATATAAAAAAGGGCTGGTGATGTGAGTCTGTGATTAAGTACCCTTGGGTTCAATCCTCAGTACCAAAAAAACAAACAAAAAAACTTCAACCAGAGTTCATAAAACACTATGTAAAACCGTAAAACAAACATCTGTAAAGATAGAATAACTACCTAACTTTACAGAACTTTACAGAATTTTCGGGTTATGTCTTGGCATGGAAGATGCATCACATTAAGAACAAAAAGAATTGTGATTGTGTGTGTGTGTGTGTGTGTGTTTTGGGATCAAACCCAGGGCTTCACACATTCTAGAAAGTGCTCTACCACTAGGCTGCATCTCCAGCTTAAGAACAAAAAGGAAGAGAGGGAGGGTGGCCAGATGGCAGATTGTGAAACTAACTAGAGGTCAGTGTAGGACTGACCGATCTATTTCAGTTACACACATTTTAATATTTTGAGTTAGGAGACATGAAGTCCATTTACATATATCTTCCGGAAGCCCCAGTAGAACAACAGGACAAGTTAGAGAAACAGCTGAGAGAGACCCAGCCCCAGTTCACACAAAATCATTGAGCCTTCTCATGTTTCAGTGATGAAAAGGTAGATGGGAACAACTGAAAGGACTAATGGAAGGGCGCCCTGTGCTTAAAAGAAATAGTATTCAAAGGACAGAGGCAACTGTGAAAAGAATGATAAAGTAGAGGATGAAGCATGGCGTTGTAAAAAGAAAGACACGGAAAGTTTTCAAAAGAAGTAATGAAGATGTTACTTCATTACTTCATAGGAAGACCATTTCTTGGGGATGCAGGGTTCAGTGGCACAAAATAATAGTGAGAAACGAATTTTGTTGGGTGTCTGTAGTATGACAAATTGAATAAGATGTCATTTTTAATTCATGTCATTTAATCATGCAATAGGGCTTTATTGTTCCTATGTTAAAGTTAAGAAAGCATGAGGTAAGGTGTAGATTCACACCTATTGCATTAGTTTCCTTAGAGAGTACCTTAAACTCATTCTGAATTTTTTTTTTCAAGAGTGAAAGGAGTAGAATTTATTTACATGAGAAGAAAAGAAGTAGAGCTCTTATTGGGTGAGAAGGAACGTGAGAGCAGTTTACCCTAAACTCGTCTAATTTAAGAGTAGGGATTAACATATTTGAAAGGTCAGTATGAAAAGAGAATCCACAGGAATAAATGAACTTTGAAAGTGCCATAATGAAAACCTTTGGGGAGTAACAGGTTAAAATCATGGGAAATTTTAGTTTGTTTTAATTTTAAATTTATTCTAATTAGCTAAACATGACAGTAGAATACATTTTGACATTGTACACAAATGGAGCACTTCTCCTTCCTCTGGCTGAACATGGTGCAGAGTCACACTGGTTGTATAATCACACATATATATAGGGTAATAATGTCTGTTTTATTCCACTGTCCTTCCCATACCCAAACCCCCTCCCCTCCCCTCAGTCTCCTCTGCACAATCCAAAGTCCCTTCATTCCTGACCCCTTCCCCCATGAAGGATTAGCATCACTTATCAGAGAAAACATTTAACCTTTGGTTTTTTGGGTTTGGCTTATTTCATTTAGCATGATATTCTCCAGCTTCATCCATTTACCTGCAAATGCCATAATTTCATTCTTCTTTAAGACTGAGTAATATTCTACTGTGTATCTGTATCACATTTTTCTTTATCCATTCATCTGTTGAAGGGCATCTAGGTTGGTTCCACAATTTAGCTATTGTGAATTGAACTGCTATAAACATTGACATGGCTGCCTCACTGTCGAATGCTGACTTTAAGTCTTTGAGGTATAAACTGAGGAATGGGATAGCTAGGTCAAATAATGGTTTTATTCCAAGTTTTCTGAGGAATATCTATACTGATTTCCATAGTGGTTGCACCAATTTGCAATCCCACCAGCAACGTATGAGTGTACTTTTTTCTCATGGGAAAGTTTTAAATGTGCTAAAGCTATAAAGACAAAATATACATGGCATATAGTAAGGCTAACATGTACATTCATACTTTGAGCTCCTAAACACTTACCAATGACCGATGAAACATATAAAAGAGGAAATTTAAAAAATAAGTGGAGTCTTTTGGTTTCAGTTTTCACCTCTAAAAAGCTTGGAAATCACCACTCCATTCTAACAAGTAAAAAGCTGAATAAATTGAAAAATCAAAACTCTTCTTAGATCAATCAGAGTAGAATTACAGGTAAACTGCTACTTCCCAAATTGGAGAGACAGACAGATGGATATAGAAACAATTTACTAGAGCAGAAAGGTTTGCAAGAGCTAGCATTTAGGTAGGAATATCTGAGCTTTAACTGACAAATCACTGAAGGCAAGGAGTGGACAAAACTAAGAGCTAAAGACTCCAGAGGGACACAGTCATGGAGAGCCTCCATGCTTTTGTGAGTTTTTACCTCCAGGTGCCCACAGTAAATGTTGGAAAAATTCCCCTAGGGCTCCGGTGGGAGAAGAGAAAAGGTCCTATTTTGAATATGGCAGAACCCTCAGTTGGTACCAAGGTCTGCCCTCAGGAAAAGCTAGTTTACCAGAACCTAACCTGCTGGAGTTTTACTAGCACTTAACTAACCTGGAGGAAGGGAAAAACCCAAATCCAACCTACTCTAGTCATTCCATCCCACCTAAGTGGGGAGAAAAAAAGCTGAGGAAACACTTCTGAAGTTCATAGTTAAGAGGCATAGGCTCATGAAATAATGAGACTTCATCACAGGACCATGAGTGCCTCCTACCTACTTCCACCTTACCACACATTCCTAAAGGTCTACTTAGTCTATTCTTTTTACCCAATACATCATGTTTGGCTACCAATTAAAAAAAATTACAAGGCATACTAAAAGGCAAAAAACACAGTTTGAAAGACAGAGCAAGCATCAGAACCAAATGTGGCAAGAACACTGACATTATCAAAGAGGGAATTTCAAATATCTACGACAAATATACTAAGAGCTCTGATTGGTTAGCAGACAACATTGCAAGAACAGATGGGCAATGTAAGCAAAGATAGAGAGGTAGAAATCCTTAAAAATCAAAACATACTAGGGACTTTAAAAAGCAACAACACGCTATGTGCTGTGGCACACACCAGTAATCTCAGCAACTTGGGAGGCTGAGGCAGGAGGCTGGCCTCAGCAATTTAGCAAGCTCTTAAGCAACTTAATGAGTCCCCATCTGAAAATAAAATGGGCTGGGGCTGTAGTTCAGCAGTTAGGTGCACCTTGGTTCAATCCCCAAATCCCCAGTGGAAAAAACAAAAAGGAACAACATTGTTTTAGAAATGAAGAATGCCTTTGATAGACTTAATGAACAACATGACTAAGGAAAGAAATCTCTAAAATTGAGGATATGAGGATATGTAAATAGAAACCTCTGAGACTTAAAGAGAACAAAGAATAAACAATGACAACAAAATATAACAGACTATCCAGAAACGATGGGACAACTTCAAAAGGTGTAAATACATATAATGGGAGTGCCAGAATTAGAAGAAAAGATGAAAAGAATAGAAGAATTATTTGAAGCAATAATGACTGAGAAATTCCTAAATTAAGATCAGCTACCAAACCACAGAACCAGGAAGCTCAGACCACACCAAACAGGATAAATATCCATCTAAATACACCTAAATATATCATTTTTATACTACAGAAAAATCAAAGATAAAGCCCTGAATAAGCTTGGGGGTGGGATGAGAGTGGGACACGGGGAGGGATTACCACCCTGTCAAAAGAAGAGCAAAGATAAGATACATATTACTTTCCCCAGAAGCTACACCAGCAAAATAAAACTGAATGTTTAAAGTATTGAGAGAAAAAGACTACAATTTAGAAAAAAGACAACAATCTAGAATTCTGTGAAACTATCCTTAGAAAGTGAAAAAGAAATAAAGACTTTCTTGGATAAACAAAATCGGGGAATTTGTTGCCAGTAGATCAACTTGTAAAAAAAAAAAAAAATTAAAAGAAGTCCATCTACACCTAAAAAATAAATATTTAAAAAATTTTAAAAAAGAAATTAATATAGTTAGAAACTCAGATCTACAAACATATATATTTATAAATATTTATTTTTAAATATTTATTTTTTGGCTTTGGAGAACACAATATCCTTATTTTATTTTTATGTAGTGCTGAGGATCAAACCCAATGCTTCACGCATGCCAGGTGAGCACGCTACTACTTGAGCCATATCCCCAGCCCCAATAAGGACATTTTTAAAGGAAGTAAAATAAAAACTTTTATTTTAAAAAAATCTTTTCTTTTGAGATGGAGTCCCACTGTATTGCTCAGTGTGGCTTCGACTTCTGGGCTCAAGCAATCCTTCTGCCTCAGTCTCCCAACTAGTGTTTTGGATGTGAGGTATCCCCCAAAAGTTCATGTGTGAGACAATGCAAGAAGGTTCTAAGGAGAAATGATTGGGTGTAAGAGTCTTAATCAAATCAGTGATATAATCCCCTGCTAGGGATTAACTGAGTGGTAACTGAAGTGTTAGGGTGTGGCTGGAGGAGGTGGGAATTAGGCTGTGGCTTGGTGTATATATTTGTATCTGGAAAGTGAAGTCTATTTCCTGATCACGGTGATGTGAGCTGCTTCACTCAACCACACTCTTCCTCTGTGTTCAGCCTCACCTTGAGCCATGAGGAATGGAGCCAGCCTTCTATGAATTAAGATCTTTGAAACCGTGAGCCCTCAAATAAACTTTTCCTCCTCTATAGTTGTTCTGGTCAAATCCTTTGGTCACAGAAATGAAAAAGCTGACTAAAACATAGACTATTGGTGTGTGCTACCATGCACAGTTTTATTTTTCTTATTCTTAATTGACTTAGACAGCAAATAACATCACTAATGCATTTGATTATGTATAATTTATGTATATATCATATAAACATATGCTTATATATAAATGAAACAAATAACAGTCCATGATATAAGGGATAGAAGGGAGAAATTATTTTGCTATTGTACTTATACTATTTCATGGGTACCATAGTGTTATAGAAAAGTAAGTTTGGATTAGTTGTTAATGAATATTGCAAACTCTTGGGCAACCACTTTAAAAAGTTTTTTAAAGTATAACTTGAAGCCAGGAGTGTTGGCGCATACCTATTATTCCAGCTACTCAGGATGCTGAGGCAGAAGGATGGCAAATTGGAGGCTAGTCTCAGTAACTTAGTGAGGCTTTTCCTCAAAATTAAAAATAAGAAGGACTGAGGATGTATCTCAGGGGTAAAGCACCACTGTGTTCAATTTCCAGTGCTTCCCCCCAAAAGTACAATGGATATACTAAAAAAAAAAAATGCAGAGAAAATCGAATCATATAAAAAGGCTTGATTAAAACCACAAAAAACAAACAAAAAAAGAATTAAAGGCAAAAACATAAACAAAAAACAAGGACAACAAATAGAAAACAGTAACAGATTATTGATATAGTTAGTAGATTTAATCCAACTATATCAATAATCTCTGAATATCAGTCTACCAATTAAAAGACAGTGTACCAATTAAAAGACAAAATTGTCAAAGTAGATCAAACAACAAGACCCAGGGAGCTGACTTTAAATGTAAATATGCATATAATTTGAAAGTAACAATTAGGGAAAGATTTACCATTCTAACACTAATAAAAAGAAAGAGGAGTTGGGCATGGTGGCACAGTCCTGTAATCCCAACAGCTCAGGAGGCTGAAGCAGGAGGATGGCAAGTTCAAAGCCAGCATCAGCAACTTAGCAAGACCTTGTTTCAAAATAAAAATAAAAGGGGGTGGGCTGGGGATGTGGCTTAGCGGTGGAGCACTTGCCTCGCTCGTGTGCAGGCCTGGTTCCATCCTCAGCGCCACACAAAAATAAATAAATAAAATGAAGGTATTGTGTCCAGATACAACTAAAAAATAAATATTTAAAATAAAATAAATAAAAAGGGGTGGTGATGTCTCAGTGGTAAAGCACCCCCCCAGGGGGGTTAATCCCCAGTACCAAAAAAAGAAAAGGAAAAAAGAGGAAGTGGGTATAGCTATACTGGTTTCAGACAGAGCACTTCAAAGCAAGGAAAGCTATCAGGGATTAGAAAATGCATTCTCTAAGAAGACAGAATAATTTTTAATGGGCATGCCTCTAGCAACAAAGCATCAAAATACATGTGTCAAAAGCTGATAGAACTGCAAGGAGAAACAGATGAATCTTCTTTTATAGTTGGTGACTTCAACAACACGGTGTCAGAAATGGACAGATTTGACAGGCAGAAAATCAGTGGGATAAGAACAGCTTTCTAGGATTAGAAGTTCTGACCAGATGGAGGTCCCACTCTTCAGGCATGCTTTAGCAGCAAAGCTGCTCTCTCAGCACCTTAGCCATGGAATCCTCATCTTTCCCCGTTATTCCACTTTCCACACATTAGTTCAGGGCATCTCTATCAGAGGTCATGCCCAATCAGACCAGATCCTCCAGTGATAACTGACAATTGATCACAGTCTGTGCTATCTTCTCTGTTCTTTTTTTTAATTTTAATTTGTTATATATGACACCAGAATGCATTACAATTCATATTACATACATAGAGCACAATTTTTCATATCTCTGGTGTACACAAAGTAGAGTCATATCCTTCGCGTCTTCATACATGCACTTAGGGTAATGATGACCATAACATTCCACCGACTTTCCTACTCCTATGTTCCCTCTCTTCCCTTCCCTCCCCTTTTCCCCTTTGCCCTATCTAGAATTCATTTAATCCTCCCATCACCCCTCCACCCCCAGCAGCATATTATAAATCAACATCCTTAAATCAGAGAAATCATTCGGTGTTCGATTTGGGGGGATTGGCTAATTTCACTTAGCATTATATTCTCTAGCTCCATCCATTTACCTGCAAATGCCATGATTTTATTCTCTTTTAATGCTGAATAATATTCCATTGTGTATATATACCACATTTTTTTTTATCCATTCATCCACTGAAGGGCATCAAGCTTGGCTCCACAGTTTAGCAATTGTGGATTATGCTGATATAAACATTGATGTGGCTGTGTCCCTATAGTATGCTGTTTTTAAGTCCTGTGGGTATAGTCTGAGGAGTGGGATAGCTGGGTCCTTGATCCACTTTAAGTTGAGTTTTGTGCATGGTGGGAGACAGGGGTTTAATTTCATTTTGTTGCATATGGATTTCCAATTTTCCCAGCACCATTTGTTAAAGAGGCTATCTTTTCTCCAATGTACATTTTTGGATAGGTAAAGAAGAACTCAAATTAGCACTATTTGCTGATGATATGATTCTTTTAACTAGAAAACCCAGAAAATTCCACCACAAAACTTCCAGAACTAGTAAACGAATTCAGCAAAGTAGCAGGATACAAAATCAACACCAATAAATCAAAGGCATTTGTGTATATCAGTGACAAATCCTCTGAAAGGGAAACAAGGAAAACTACCCCATTTACAATAGCATTAAAAAATAAAATAAAATACTTAGGAATAAACTTAACAAAAGAGGTGAAAGACCTCCACAATGAAAACTACAGAATGCTAAAGAAAGAAATTAAAGAAGATCCTAGAAGATGGAAAGATCTACCTTGTTCTTGGATAGGCAGAATTAATATTGTCAAAATGACCACACTACCAAAAGCACCATACAGATTTAATGCAATTCCAATCAAAATCCCAGTAACATTCCTCATAGAAATAGAAAAAGGAGTCATGAAATTCATCTGGAAAATAAGAGACCCAGAATAGCTAAAGCAAGTTCCATTACTATACTAGATCTTAAATTATACTACAGAGCAATAGTAACAAAAACAGCATGGTATTGACACCAAAATAGACTGGTAAACCAATGGTACAGAATAGAGAAAACAGAGACTAACCCACATAATTACAGTTATCTTCTCTGTTCTTATGAAACTTCCACATCCCCAGCACACACACAAACAGAACTGTGTCTCTCCCCATAAGACCAGGGTATCTTTATTCTTGAAACAAAGCCTTTGAGTGATTTCAGTATGCAGGGTACAAAGCTAAATAGTAGAGGACAAAAACAGGGTTTATAATCTGCTCAGGAATACGTGCACGAGGGAAAATTATCCTTTTACAGGATGGAATTTGTGAGTAATCTGGCTTGTTGTATTCTTACGAAAATATATGTGGTAGGCTAAATCATAGCACTCCAAAGATGTCCATGTTCTTATCTTCAGAATCTGTTACATTACACAACAAAAGGGACTTGGAAAAAAGTACTCAAAGAAAATTCCTGATCAAATTAAGGACCTTGAGATGGAGAGATTATTCTGAATTTTCCAGGTGGACCTAATCGTATAATCGTTAAAAGCAGAAAACTTTTCTAGATTGTAGTCACAGGGAAATGAGATCATGGAAGAAAGGTCATGGGGAGGCAACATTGCTGGTTTTGAGAGTGCAGGAAGTGGGTCACAAGCCAAGCAATGGGAGTAGCCTCTAGAACCTAGGAAATAATTTTTCTTTAGAGCCTCCTGAAGAAACTGGCTCTGCTGATGCCTTGACTTTAACCCAGTGGAACAGATTTTGGACTTCTGACCTGCAGAACTGCAAAATAATAACTGTGTATGGTTTTAAGTCATTAAGTTCATTATAATTTATTATATCAACAATTGAAAACAAATATGCATAATATGCATGTTTTCCCAGATAGTGTATTCAGTGGTTCTGAAGAGTACACAGAACCTAACACCAAGTTCCTCTTAGGAGGAAGATCATGTAGGGAGCCTCAGTGAAAACCTTTCTGCTAGAATTGGGGTATTTTCTGGGGAGGCAGAAGAACAATTTACCTGGGTCACAGGCACATGTTGGCTCTAGCACAAGATACATAAAGCTACTGAGGCTGTCCCCATGGTGTGAAGGTGCCACTCCTCATTGATCTAGTCTGAATACCCAGTACAGAAATGCAAACTGTAAATGACTGGAATGTCTCATGGGGCTTGCAAAGAAGCTATCCCTTAGGGATGCCGGGGAGGTTGATAGGGACAGAGAAGGAACACTGAGAGTGGCAATAGCCCACCTAAGACTTTGAAGAAAGCAGAAGAGAATTCCAGACCTACAATTCATGAATTGTAGCTAAGCTTATGAGGCTTCTGTGATGGCCAGGGCTCTGCTACTGCAAGAACTCTGGTGACAGATGAGATCTATACACACTGAGAGGCACAAAATTGCCTCCATGTAGAATGCTAACCACTGGAGGTCATAGCACAGCATAGATGACAGCCAATGATTTGAGGGGTGGGGGTCTAAGATATCAGAGCCTCATATTCCTGGGCTGTTAAGGGGTATTGAACATGGAAGTAGTAGAAATGTGACAGTGTCAGTCCATGCCTTTTTACTGAGGAAGCTGACTTGCGGGGTGCGGGGCGGAGTGGGGGGGAGAGTACACAGAGTAGTGAGAAAGAAAAGTGCCATCACCTAGCCAGCCAAGGCAGCCGGTTCAACCCCCTCATTCACCCTCACACCCAGAGACCCACCCTAACCTGCTCAGAGTTTCAGTAACAGCAGTGATACTTGTTCTGGTGAACAGTGGGGAACGCTGCTGCCTGGGAGGAGAGGAATCTTCCCTTGGGCCCACCCAAATATTGGAGTTACTTGCTAAGAGGAAAACAGGTCTTTCCACAAAGGGTGTGGCTACTTAGCCCATTGCAGCCTCATACAAGTTACAGCTTTGAAAACAGATAATTCCATGTCCATGGAGATGCCGCCTTTGCTAGGATGATTTTCAATCTTATCCTATGAGTAAGTGGAAAGTATCATCAAGATTTGGTTATGCTAATATAAACCATAGTTTCAGAAGGTAACAGCTGGCCAGTTACGGTTGAGAAAGCTTATGCTCATCTTGAGAGAGTATGGAGGATTCTGCATGGAGGCCCTCTGATTCTGATGGGACACAGGACAGTACACAAGTAAGCAACTGGGTACCTAAGGCAATCCTGGGAGCATGTAGAAGACAGTAGGGGATAAATATTCACAACGCAGTGCAAGAGCAGGAGCTGGAAATCAACAATCAATTCCAAAGTTGAGTCAAGGACTCTAGGGAAATGGTGGGTGTGAGTATCAAAGCAGGAAAACAACTCTTCCTAATCATCTGTGGGAACATCTTCTAGAAATTGTTCAAATATTGCTTTCTTTGAAATGATCGGTTTTTTTTAATTTGACCTCACATGGAGCTGTGAAGTGACTTTTGCTCAAGGGCATCTTCAAGGCCTTGACAGATATTACTATATGATAAGCATATCCCAGTTAGACATTAAACAAACATGTAATATGCCTACCTACAGTGGGAGTGATAACTAGCCCTTAGGCCACGTGTGCTATAGGCCTTATCTCTTCAGTATGGAAAAATTTATATTTCCATTAGCTAATCCCACTGTGCTATCTTCTCTGAATACATTTTATAGATGTTTACATCTCTTTGTACATTCTAATTTTATTTCATTTTACATTAAGGGTTTTTTATCTAGATTATAGCAGAAACTACAAAAGCATTTTTCTCTGTGTTGGGCAGGAACTTTCTGCATTTTTGAGTGTATGTAGAGTGGGGTTCTAATAACAAATGGAAATTTGAAAGATGGTACCAAGAATAACAATTTTAAAAGTCATTTAACTCTTAGAAGAAAATGTAGGTGAATATCATTATCACCTTGATGCAGGGAGGAATTTTTTTATTCTAATTTGTTATATATGACAGCAGACTGCATTACAATTCATATTACACATATAGAGCACAACTTCTCATATCTGGTTGTATACAAAGTATATTCATATCATTCGTGTCTTCATACACGTACTTGGGGTTATGATGTCTATCACATCCCACCATCTTTTCTAGCCCCATGCCCCCTTCCTTACCCTCCCCTCCCTTTGCCCTATCTAGAGTTCATCTAATCCTCACATGCTCCCCCTCCCAACCCCACTATGAATTAGCTTCCTTATATCAGAGAAAACATTCAGCATTTGGTTTTTTGGGATTGGCTAACTTCACTTAGCATTATATTCCCCAACTCCATCCATTTACCTGCAAATGCCATGATTTTACTCTCTTTTATTGCTGAGTAATAGTCTATTGTGTATATATACCACATTTTCTTTATCTATTCATCTACTGAAGGGCATCTAGGTTGGTTTCACAGTTTAGCTATTGTGAATTATGCTGCTATAAACATTTAGTATGCTGTTTTTAAGTCCTTTGGGTATAGAGTGAGGAGTGGGATTGCTGGGTCAAATAGAAGTCCCATTCCCAGTTTTCCAAGGATTCTCCATACTGCTTTCATTTTGGCTGTACCAATTTGTAGTCCCATCAGCAGTATATGAGTGTGCCTTTTCCCCCACATCCTTGATGCAGGGAAAAAATTTTTAAATAAGATGCCACATGCACAAATATTAAAGAAAAGATTATTTAAAAGCTATATTTTATAAATAGAAACTCAGGAAAAATGGGAGGAATTTTGATTGTTTCTCAAAAACTTTAGTTTTAAGAGATGGTGAAATGACTGCACTGATATTCTGTTACATGATTCATAATATGCTCAACGTATTGACAGAAAACTAGTTCTCCCTTGATGTGAACTTTGTGTCTGGGATTTGAAAAATGGCACTATAGTGAAGATGTGGTATATATCCACAAGACATAAAGAGAGTGGTTTGTTGTGCTTTGTTTTGCTCTTCTCCACAAAGGACAAACCAAACAAATGGAAAAAGTTACCGAAATGGTTTTCTGAAGGAAGATGCCAGATTCAATGTGACTTTTTTCCTATAATGAGAATACATTTATCCCCAGAGAGTACTAAGACTCTAGTAAAACTTTCTGTGCTCCTCTCATACAAATACTACTTGCTTTTAAGATTTATTTCTACTTTTCAGTTTGTTACCTAGATGAGTAGCTCTTGACCAAGAATTTATATTAGAAACATCTGAGAATATGAAAAAATAAAATACAGACCATGGACCCAACTGCAGTGATATTGATTTAGAAAGTCTGCGTGGGGTTCTGGCATCTATATTTTTAAACATTATATTCCCCCAAAGAGGCTGAAGCAGGAGGATTGTAAGTTTGAGAATAGCTTGGGCAACTTAGTATACCCTGTTAAAAATAGAAAGGGCCGAGGAAGTAGCCAAGTGGTACACTTAGCACCTGCCTAGCAAGCGTGAGACCCTGGGTTCAACCAGTAATACACACACACACACACACAAACACGTTTTCCCCAGATGATTCTAGTTGAAAACTGTTGTGACAGACCTTTGGATTCCTGACTGTGATTAAGAATATTGCTTAAATCCTCAATCTTTATGACTGATCTTCACCCCATGTTCTTCCATGTTCTTCCCATTTTGGCCTCCCGAGGCTCTTGTCCAGTAGCCACACATGCAAGTCATACTGAACAAATAATGTGTAGAACAAGCAGTAGCCTGGTAGCACCAAATCACTAGCATGTAATAACAAGATGAGATCACTAAAAAGATGAGAAAATGCTGAGAAAGTACAAGAATGATAGAGTGCCTGGAAGCACATTAAGACTGAGGCCTGAAGAAAAAAGAACAGAACAGCTATCGTTCTGTTGGGAGGAAAGGTCTAAACTCTAACCCCCTGTTGTTTCGGGAAACATTCCTCATATAATATAATCCCTGTCCCTGCTGTCTCTTTACAGGAGTTTTCCATTGGTCACCTATCCTCAGTGGATTGTTGCAACACTGCTCTTATTTCCAAGATCTGGGGAGACAAATTTCCCTTCTTCACTTACTTTGCAGTTATGTTCACTAATGTTCTACATCATTTGAAATGAAGGCTTTCTCTTCTCCAACCTTCATATACAAGCTAACTTCCACGTAACAGAGGTCACACTCGTTCCCTGCTTACCACCTTCCATAGTAAGGAAAGGATTTTGGACAAACATAATTCTCCAATTTTTAACACTTGCAGCTGGATGGGTGAAATTCCAATGGTTGAGAAGAGATTCAGAGAGGGTCTTCTCAATTTTATTGGGGTCTTTGTATGTAGTTCAAAGATTTCTTAAAATGTTCCTATTGCCCTCAGGGATGATCTAATTTTGTCACTAAAACAAACAAATCAATTCACTATGGTAAATATTGGGTGTGATTTTTTTTTTTCCTGTTGAGGATTGAACCCAGGGCTCTATCATTGAGCCTTAGCCCCAGCCTTGGGCCTCAACTTTTTATACTAGACCTAGGTGGGTTAAAAAAAAAAGGAAAATTGTTGATCAGTTATTGAGGCAACATATGAAATGAATTTTTTAAAGTGTTTTCTAGGAATTTAACCAAATTTTAACATCACCATAAATATCATCTCCATAATGAATGCATATAATAAACCTATGTGGGAGGGTCTGGGATAGGCCTTTAGGACTAATAATAAGCCAGACTTGAGGATATAGTTAACCAGGCTACTACTAGCTATATAGTACAGAAACCTCAATTAACACTGCATGAGAAACTCACTTTTATCCACTTTATTCTCCAACAATAATGACTGCCAAACTAGTGACTAGGCCTCTTTGTGACAAGGTCTGGGTAATTTTCTTGCAGCTCAGAAGCTGTAAATTTTCTTTCTAGTTTCAATGTTTTGGAAAGGGTTAGGGAAAGCATGCATAAGAGAGTAAAGGAAATATACATAACCTTTGGACTTATAGAGACATTTAAATATTTGTACAATTAATTATAGAAACACTTTATCATATTTAGTCTATATTACAACCAATGATGATTCCTCAACATTTATTCTGTTTCAACTACTGATCTGGTTCCTCTGTTGCCACACAGATAATTGAGTTCTGATTCTTCTTTTCCATCAGTTACTTTTACCAAAAGTGAAAGAAACAGGCCAAGAAAGAGCAGGTGTTTCCGTTTTTTAAGTGATTCTCTAAATACAGAAAACTTCACAAACCTTTTTTGGCTTGTATTCCAAGAGTTAGGAAGTCAACAAGTGCCTACTATGTGACAAGCACTGTTATAGGCACTTAGAATACTATGGAAATCAACAGATAGAGGACCTGCCCCTTCAAGGAGGGAAGAAGACTGGAACCCTTGAAATATATACTCTACAAAAAGAATGTTTCTGACGTACTGGGCTTAATTGTTGGACTGCGCATGTGAGAGCTTTCTTTTCTCTCCCTCTTAGCTAACTATTCATTCACTAGCTCTACACATATTCTAACTAGAAGTGGCTAAAAGCCTACTTATTCCAAATCAACGTTAAAATCTGAGGTTTTTTCCACTTCCTCTTTCTAATGTACAAAATTGGTTATTTTAAGTATTTTGTTTTTTTTTTTTTCTTTTTCTTTTTTTGGCGCTAGGGATTGAACCCAGAGTTGCTTTACTACTGAACTACACCTCGCCCTTCTTATTTTTTGAGACAGGGTTACTAAGTTGCCTGGGGCCTCATTAAGTTGCTGGGACTGGTTTTGATTTTGCAATCCTCTTATTTCAGCCTCCCAAGGGGCTGGGATTACAGGCCTGCACCATCACATCCAGCAATATTTCATTTTAGACACTATTCACATTAGAAAATGCTCTGCAGTTACAAGGTCACTTCACTAAAGAATGCTTATTAAATTTGTCAGTGAGCCCACTTTTTCATGAACAAGCTAGAAGAAACAAGTGTATTTTTTGTCTTTCATTTCCTATTTCAGATCTCTGACCTTAAAAAAAAATGTGGTATTAAGAAACTAAGTCTTGAAAGAGACTGGCTGAGCCCCCAAACTTACCATGCTTCTATTGAATAGTTTCTACTCTTTGTCTTATCTAAGTAACTGAATTAGCTTATAATTTCATCACATAATTCTGTTTTGTTTCTCTTCTTAATGTCTTAAGTGCTGGCCCAGTTAAAAGCCTCTGCCTATTTACCCATATTCAAACATTACCTAAGTCGATAAAAAGATCAAAGTCAGAAGCAGTGGCACATTCCCATAATCCCAGCTACTCCAGAGGCTGAGGCAGGAGGGTTACAAATTCAAAGCCTGCATCAACAATTAAGTGAGACCCTGTCTTGAAATAAAAATTAAAAGGGCTGGGATGTAGCTCAGTGGTAGTGTTCCTGGATTCAATGGCCAGTAATACAAAACAACATCAAAAACATAAAAGGCCAGGAACAGTGGCACACACCTGTAATCCCAGCAGCTTGGGAGGCTGAGACAGGAGGATCACAAGTTCAAAGCCAGCTTCAGCAACAGTGAGGTGCTAAGCAACTCAGTGAAACCCTGTCTCTAAATAAAATACAAAAATAGGGTTGGGGATATGGCTCAATGGTTGAGTGCCCCTAAGATTAATCCACAGTGCAAATAATAATAATAATAATAATGAGGTGAGATGGTTAGGCTCCACTTTCTTTCATTGCTTTTGTGAGAATATTTCAGTAATAAAATTGAAAGGAAAGAAAAAACTAGTAGGCATTTCTTCAAACACACATATTATTACAAATATTAAGTTAAAAGAAAATTTTCAGGGTGTTACCCTGACAGATGAGAAACCAAATTATTAAATTAAAGCATTTATAATAACAAAAAGAAGTCAGAAATTTGGAAGAATATTTAAATAAGGCTATAAACAAAAAGCACAAGTGAAAGCTAGGAAAAAATAAGAAATCCACTTATTGTAAAAGAGCTATATCTCCACTGCTTATATCAAATAGCTCCCACTAAATAGAAGTACACTTCAACTTCCTAGATATCTAGTGGAAATCAGTTTTATTCAATCATTCAAAAACATTTCTGAATGTCTATCATATGTCAGAGAAAGCACTAGTCTAAGTGCTAAGGGTACAAAAATTAACAAACACAAAGCCTTTGTATAATATAAGTTTATGCACTTCACTGTATCAGTGCTCTTAAATTGTTCTGTTTTATGGGTGAATTTAGTTTACCTACCTGTTTTAGTACTTGGTAGTGATTTAGAAGAATTTTTATTAAGTATTGTTTAACATTTCCATATAACCAAAATATATCCTTTATGACTTACTTCAGACTTTTTCCTGATAAAATTAATACACATTTTTGATAGAAATTTTGAGAACTTTTCTACACAGAAAAAAAATCATATGTACTCTTGTCATACAGAGATAATTACTATAGGTATTTTCTTTTAGAATTTTTTCCATGAATTGATTTCAGGTAACAGAAAATTCAACTCAAACTTGTTTAAATAATGAAAATAAAAAATGACTGGTTCACACAAACGAAAGATCCCCAGGTAAACTTGTGAGGCTACTTCACATGTATAGTATGTCATCAAGTTCCCTATTACTTCCTTCTCTCTGTTGTGCCAAACTTGGTATCTGCATCATTTTGAGGATGATTTCTTTCACGGTCCCAAGAAGGCTGTCAGCATCTTCCTCTTGTCCAGCAAAAAAGAACATCAATATTTTCTGCAAAAGTCTTAAGAGTCATTATGTTGAAGTACATTAGGGTAAATGCCCACTCTGACTTAAATCACTAAGTTCAAAAGCATGCCATGTACTGATTGGATAGGCAAGGTTACATTACCACTTAAGGTGGAAGGATGTCAACTTCTCTGGGAACATATAGATACCTAGAGAAAAATGGTACTGTTGTAAGGAGGAGGAGAGTTTTCCAGAAACTAAATATTTCAGGATGAAATTGACCAAAAGTAAACTGTTACATTGTGTACATGTACAAATAAATAACAATGAGTTCCACTAATTTGTGTAAATATAATAGTCCAATAAAAAGTTAAAAACACACAAACACACAAGAAGCTGTTTTAAAAGAAACTTACATCATATTAGATATATTCAAACAACACATTTTAAGACATTCTTTTACATTTCTATTCTTCAATTACACTTAATTGCCACTTTTTCATGGAAGATCATCCTCAAATTTTCATTAGGTAGGGCTGGGGTTATGGCTCAGCAGTAGAGCACTCAACTAGCATGTGCAAGGCGCTGGATTCCATCCTCAGCATCACATAAAAATAAATAAATAAAATAAAGATATTGTGTCCAACTACAACTAAAAGTATATTTAAAATTTTTTTTCATTAGGTAATACTTAATTTTCACCATTTCATTAGAAATGCTGAAAATATCTATGGGTTAAAATGTTAATATTATTAAAGGAAAAAGGTACTAAAATCTCATATGTATTATAATCCCATTTTCCTTAAATAAGCTGCATGTGCACAGAAAGTGATATAATATCATTTATAATATTAACAGGTTATTTATAGGTATGATTTCACTTCCTTCATTCCATTCTGTATTATCTGAATATTTTATAATGGTTATTTACACTTTAAAAATCAGAGAAAAATCAGAACTACTTCATTTTGGAAAAAGCAAAATTTTATCAGGAATCTATATGCACATCACATTGTCTCAACATATACCTACATGACACTTATCATTGAGTCAAAACACTTGTTTTATTTCTCCTCTCAATCAGCTGGAGTTGAAGGCAACGGGTTCAATGGCTACAAATAACTTATTTGTAAGTAGTGGAAGTTAAGATAAATTTATAGTTCCTATTCATTGGTCTGCATAACTTTGAGCTTTTCCTCACTCAGTTAACATTATAATTAATAGAGATCTGCATTACACAGAATGATTAGTAGATTTGATAATAAAATCAAATGATTTTCTTATGGCTTTCACCACTAATTGCTTACATAAACATGACTTTTCACTGAAGTCTGTCATCTTTTTCTTCACTTTGTTCCTACAGTTTCCCTCCACAAGATATTCTTGGAAAACTCAATCAGTCCACACAGATGTCTCTTCAAACCACACCTTTAGTGCTATTCTATCTCTTGAGCTTCTCTTTTTTCTCTCTGGGTATCTACCAGAAATGTTTATGCACATACACCAATGCCTTCATAAGTAGTTAGCTCACAAGACAGTGAGGTCTTTCATTCTAATTCTCACCCCTAGTCAGTTGGGTGTTCTAATCCCATAAGGCCTCAGATGGAGCAAATAACTTCGTCAAGAAAAAAGACGACACAAGATTGCTTCCCAAAGTTTTAGATTTTAGGTCTAAAACCAAATTCACCCTCCTTGTAACTGTTTTAGGAATATTTCTTCCTTTCATCTTCAGATAAAAGAATTACAGAAAACAATGGATTTTAAAACTGGAAGAGATATTAAAAGCTCACTACACCAATATCTTCTCTTCATTGCAATACATGAGGAAATACATAGTTTAATTAACGCCTTCTTCTTTGTTAGCCCTATTAGTCACATCAGTTCTCATTTTAGAATATTTCTTAAGCCAATTCCATTCTTTTCACTGCCATCATCCTAGAGTAGGCCTTCATTTCCTTATGTCTTGGGTTTTCCCCAAATCACCCTACTGCTTTTCTTGCCTTCAGTCTTTCAACTAATCCTGGGAAAGCTTCCAGATCACACATCCAAAAGTAGTGTGATCATGTTTCTGTGGGGGAAAAATTTGATGGTTTCACTGTGGTCAAAGAATGAAATTCAAATTCTAAGGCTAATCTAAGGAACCTCCTACAGGTTGATGCTAACTTTCTAGGCCTATCTTCTTAGTAGTCCCCTAATATTCAAAGCTTAGTAAGTATTTATTTAATTGAATTAATCTCCAAACTTTCTAAATAGAGATAACTGTGGTATTAAGAAGATTTTTTTATTTTAAGTAGCCAGGTTCAAGGGAAACATAAAAGGATGTTAAAATGAAAAACACAACGAACAAAGAAGTGTAAGAAAGTAGGAGCAGGATGCATGCCTTTTCTATAGTTTCAATAATGTTCATTTTCTCGAAGTTTCATACCCTTTAACCTATGATCAACTTACTGAGTCATTTCTCGGAAGCCACAGAGTTTTATATCTTTACACTGAAACTGCAGAGATGACAGGATGACAAGAATGTCCTTAAGTTGCCAGACAGAACAGTTTTTAAAAATGCAAAGATTAAAAAAAAATGCTGTGGAGATATTAAGTGGGATCAGGTTATAAATCTTTTAAAATATGAAATAATTTTGATTCTCATGGCATTAGCCAAGTACTGGGCTTCTTCAGTTTTCAAAATGGCACACTGTATCTGAGGACCTTGACTTCAGGCTCAGAGGTTAGCCTCCGATACAGGCAGATTCTTCTCAGTATATTGAGGGAATACTGCCTTTATGTTTCCCCCAAATTAGAAATACAAGCAGTTACTAATAAGGCCCTTATTCTAAAATCAAACACAATGCTAAAGCTTTACACTTTAATCTGATTTCGAAGGTCAAGGTCACACTTCCTTAGGAAAGATGGGAGGCAGGATTCGACACTGATCGGAGTCTCAGTCCTTGCTTTTATGTTCTGTGCTATGCAAAGACTACACTAACCAAGAGGGGAACTAGCAGATCTCAATACACGAGACTGACGTTAGCCAGAAAGACGAGACAGCTCCGCAGTCGACCAGAGGAGAGACCAGCAACCCCTGGAAATCCCCCGCGGCGACCGCCATCTTCTAGGGGCCGGGCCGGAAGTCGCGCGGCTGCAGACTGTGGTGGCCGGGCGGGGCCTAGCGCGGGGGCGGTGTGGCCCTGAATGAAGCTGGAGACTGGGGCGGGGCCTGAAGCGGGGGCGGGCTGTGCGGTTAGTCTAGGGACCCGGGGCGGGCCTGAGGAAGGGGCGGGGGCTGTGCGACTGGAGGCTGGGGCGGGCCTGCAGGCGAGGCGCGCGCCAGGTTGCTCGAAGCTGGAGGCCGGGGCGGGGGCTGAAGGCGGGACGGGGGCGGGGCCAAAAGCCGGCACCGGGAGGGGCTGACCCGGCCACAGTGGCTTACCCCACCTCACTTTCTCGAAACGTGCGGCCGCACTCTGCCGAGGAGGGCTTGGGGCGGGAGATGACGGTGATTTCCTCGCTGCTTGGCCCTCGGCAAGCACCGACTCCCTTCTCGCGGCCGCAGGGCTGCAGACGCAGCAGGTGAGCTAGGGCCCCTGGGCGCGGACCCGCCTAGCCCTGACTCTGCCTAGCGGGCACCCGATGCTCCCGCCCCCGCCCTTCGGGGCTGGGCTGGTGGACGGCGCCCGGCCCTCCCTCTGCAATCGGGCCCCGCGGCCAGCTGCCTGCGTCTGCTCGCCTCTGCCTCTCAGCGCCTGCCTTTGGCCCGAGTGGGACCACCTGGGAAGGCTTGCGCAGGAAGGGCGGCTTGTTCCCTCCCGTGGCAGAACAACCATTCCCAGTGTGGACAGCTCCTCACTGCACGTGTATCCACCCTGTCATTCTCCGACTCTTCCTTTTATCCCGCGGGTGGCCACAGTATCTGCCCTCCTGAAAGCATCTGCTCAGGTACCTAGAGCATTTTAGTTAACCATGACCTTGTGACTTCCATGCCCTGCAAAGTTGAGCGACCACCTTTTTCTTACCCGTTTGCCTTTTCCATTTCCACTGCTTTCCCAGGCGTTGGGTGGCAACTGCCCTCTGGACAGTATTTAGTTAGGGACTCTCCGCACTCCTTATCTGGAAGGGCTAAAGTCTGTCCCTGAAGATAAAGGAAGATGGAAATGCTCAGCGCTCCACACCATGGGTTCCCTAGGGAGGATATTTGGTCCCCAGCAAGTAGGTGGGAGTGGATGAATGGTATGACTGTTCGTATTGTAGAATTCTTTAGTAGTTTCTCACTGTATTGGGCTTTTCCCATGGGATAAAGGATGTCCGTGTTTGAGAAATAGCCTAAGAGTTTACAGCTTTATCTTTGATGTTAACACACACCGTTTTCACTTAATAATTATTTGCAATTTATGTGGTTTGCAGAAGTTTTCTAAGTCAAATATGAAGGAGCCAGACGCAGTTTGTATACATAATTTCTCCAGTACCTGGTCCGGTGAACCGTCTTGTACTGTGACAGGTCAACTTGTTTGTTCTGTAACAAGCCTTATTTTTATAGATGAAAAGACTGGGTGTAATTTTTAAAAACTTCCCTTGCTATGGTTTCTGTTCATTTTTAAAATATGCTTTTGGAAACATATTTTCTTCACGTTTAAAATAGATTTAAGATGAGCCAGGAGTGGTGGCACAAGCCTGTAATCTCCCTGCTACACGACAGGCTGAGGCAGGAAGATTACAAGTTTAAGGCCAGCGATTTAGAGAAACCCTGTCTCAAAATAAGAAATAAAAAGGACTGGGATGTAACTCAGTGGTGGAGCAATCCTAGGTTCAATCCCTAGCACCTCTAAAAGAAAAAAAAAAGATTAGGATGGATAAAACTTTTAAATCCTTTTGATTGTTTTGACTTTTCCCTCAGCAGGTGTTGCTTTTATAATACTGGAAAACATTAAAAGAAACCTCATAGGAAGGAAGAAGTTACTTTTCAAAGTTTTTTCTTTTAATTTTCAATTAATTGAAAGTTAACTCTGGACATTGCTACAATTTTTTGACCATCAGAGAGAAAAATGAAGAGCTCCCTTTACTGTTAGCAGCTATTTAAGATCAAACTAAATTAAATTCAACCTCCCTTAATTTGATTATAAAACAGAAGCTGATAACTTCATGACATATGCTATCCTCTAGTTTAGTTGTAGGATCTTTAATACCTAGTATGTTTGGAGAACCAGGAATACATTTTATTAACTTTGTTACCATTCTTATTAGGACTATAGCTTCTAATAGCAATTGCTACCATTTCTTAAAGGCCTACTTTGTGATAAGCTGTGCATAAAATAGCCCATCTACCCAATATCCCTCTGAGAGGGTTTTTACTGTCATTTTACAGTTGAGGAAACTGAAATTCTGGGAGGTAGAGTCACTGACCCAAGGTGTTGGTAACTGTTATGGTCCAGAATCTGTTAGATTCTTTTCACTGAACTACTGTTAGTTACAATTGTTTTCAAAAAATATTGGACTACATTGATGTTTTTGTGGTCCAAATAAGAGGTTGTGGAGCAGTATGACTTATTAATGCTCCAAACAAAGAGAACTTTTGAAAAACATCAGAAGACTGGAATAGTTTATCACCTTCTTTACAACTGCCTTTCCAAGTCCACGTTTCTTAATGGCTCCAAATGTTTAACATCTTTGTTTACCAGCTGCTTCAAGTATGGGTATTTGTACCAATGAATAACTTTCCCAGGATATAATTTGATGCTCATTTGGTAAACTTCAAGTACGTGAGTGTTGTCAGGTTTGTTTATATTGAACCACTCCTGTCTAATCCTGGTAGAAAAATACTTGTCCTAATCCAGATTGAATGTAAGATTTTAAAGTGGTTTGGTTTATACAAGGATAGGATAGAGAAAACTCTCTTAACACATCCCCATATATCACCTGGTGATCTCTGGCCTGCCATGTGAGTCTTTTAATGTGCTAAGGATATTTGATAACTTAACCATGCAGGGTATTATAAATTTCAGGAAGCATGAGCCGTTTTACTTTCTGCCTTATATAAGGCCACTTTAGATGGTAAACCCAGAATAATTACTTAGAAATTGGCAATAATTATCAATTAACTTCAAATTACTAATAAAATTACTAATAAAAGCTGTTTAACTTGAGTCATCCAAACCTCTTCTTCATTGTGTCCCTGGCAGCAAGAGGAGAGTCTGATAATTTTTTGTCATATTAACATACAGAATTTGTTCTTTGTTGAGCATTTTTGGAACATCTTCATAAAGTTTTACAACATATTTGTGTTCTTTAACATTTTATGAACATCTTTAGAACATTTTAGAGCACATTTTGTGTTCTAGGGCCTGTTGCTATAGTGAAAAAAAATTAGAATATTTTATTATTCAGAAAAAAATTCCAGGGGGGGACTCAAGATGGCGGCGAAGGGAAGGCATCACCGCAGTGAGCTGCGTAACTAATCGGGAGAAAGTCGATGTGAAACGGCTAAAGGATATCTTGCTGGGAATTTCAAGTGAAATTGAGGTGCTCCAGAATCTAGTTGACAGATTTCCACCGGGTGAAGTTCGGCTGTGAGAGCTCTATTTCTCCGCACGGAGGGCCGCATAGCCTGACAGGCGTTCGCCCCGCGGCTGAAGTCCGTGGCGGCAGGGGGCCGGAGCGGCGGAGCAGCGATACGGATTCCGGGGGCCACCGCCAGTGGTACATTGGCAGCCCCTAGTGCTGAGTTCCGGCTTTGAGACAGAGGAGAGAAGCGGTCCAGCTTGGTTCCAGATACCGGTGGTCAGACCACAAAGGAGGACAGCAGCCGCCATTTCGGAGAGATGATGTAATCAACTCCATGTTCTACTGATCGCAGCCCATTCAACCACGGAACAGGTGACATAAGGCTGGTATTTGCCTGCGTCTAGCAGACAGAGTTCTTGCTCAGGCTTGGGACTGGGGATCTTGTGGAGAATACTACTAGGGGCTCGTGCCAGGCAAGGCGTGCGCCAGGCACTGAGCAGCTAGAGGCTGGTTTCCGGGACTAACCGAGCCCAGGTCTGAGGAAACTGCGGGGTCGGCCTGCGGAGGCCAGCTCCAAGTGGAGTGTGCGCTGAGCTTGGGCCGACTGAGTTCTGACTCCCGGAACAGTTTTGGCCTGGGGCTGGGGAACCCGCGCGGCTCGCTGGAGCCAGCTCCCAGCGGAGAGTGTATCGGGATCGGAGAGGCGGGGTTCCGGCTACCTAAGCTGCATTGGCCCAAGGCTAGGGAACCGGCGGTGATTGCTTCTCAATCAGGGTCCTGCTGGGAGCGGTGGGGGCAGAGTGGAACTTCCACCTGTGCCCAGAGTAGAACAAGTGACCCGCCGGCGTGGTATCATGACACCCCAAACGCAGCTGGGGCTGAAGAGAGTTGCTGCCCACGCCTAGAATAGGACCAGCGACTTCGCGGCGCGGTAGTCAAGTAACCTCATTTGGAGTAGGGGCTGTGCAGACCTGCCATCTGAGCAAGTAGTGCAGGCAGGCAGACCTGCCGCCCAATGGCAAGTCAGGCCAGGTAGCTTGCCAGCGTGGTGGACACGTAACACCCAGGCAGTCGCGTCACACTGGTCGGAGTGGGGGCGCAGCAGGGTTGCCGCCCGAGTCCGGAGGGGGCTCAGCGAATCGCTGGAGAGGTAGTCAGATACCCCCCATTGGGAGTGGGGGCTGTGCAGAACTACGACCCACCGGCCTAGAGGTCTGCCAGCGTGGTAGATGCGTCACACCAATTGGAGTAGGGACCCACCAGAGTCGCCACCCACATCCAGATCTGGACAAACGACCCCAGGGTGTGGTAGTTACGTTACCACAATTGGAGTGGGGGTAAAGTAAAGCCGCCTCCCGGGCCCGAGGGGGGGGGGCAGACCTGCGACCGATCAGCGAGGTAGACAGACCACCATAATTAGAGGAGGAGCACAGCTACTACCAGCCCAGCAAGGGAGGCTTCCCAACTATACAAGAGCAACGTAAATAAATAGGGGGTAAATTTCAAAAACACATCAGTTGCACCAAGCAGAAAGAAACGCCAGCAGTATGAAAAGACAAGGAAAGAAGGGACCACAAGCAATGCAGGTCAACTCAACTTTAGAAGAGGTAATAGCTGCAACAGATGGAATGTCAGATAAAGAGTTCAGGATATATATGCTTCAGATGATCTGGAGTCTCAAGGAAGACATGAGACAGCAAAATCAGTCAATGAAAGATCATATTGACAAACAAATCCAGGAAGTAAAAGATCAACTTCACAGGGAGATAGAGGAAATAAAAAATAAACAAATAGAAATACTAGAAATGCAGGAAAAAATAAACCAACTTAAAAACTCAATTGAGAATACTACCAGCAGAGTAGATCACTTAGAAGAGAGAACATCAGACAATGAAGACAAAGTATTTCAACTGGAAAAGAACATAGACAGCTCAGCAAGTCTGCTAAGAAACCATGAACAGAACATCCAAGAAATATGGGACAATATCAAAAGACCAAATTTAAGAGTCATTGGGATACAGGAAGGCACAGAGCTCCATACCAGAGGAATACACAGCCTATTCAATGAAATAATACGAGAAAACTTCCCAGACTTGAAGAATGAGACAGAATCCCAAATCCTAGAAGCCTACAGGATGCCGAATGTACAAAACCATAAGAGATCCACACCTAGACACATTATAGTGAAGATGTCCAACATACAGAATAAGGAAAGAATTTTAAAAGCTACAAGGGAAAGGAAGCAGATTACATTTAGGGGTAAACCAATTAGGATAACAGCTGATCTCTCAACACAGACTCTGAAAGCTAGAAGATCCTGGAATAACATATTTCAAACACTGAAAGAAAATGGGTTCCAACCAAGAATCGTGTATCCGGCAAAATTAAGCTTCAGGTTAGAAGATGAAATTAAAACCTTCCACGATAAACAAAAGTTAAAAGAATTCGCAGCTAGAAAACCATCTCTTCAAAAAATCCTTGGCAAAACATTGCAGGAAGAGGAAATGGAAAATAACATTGAAAACCAACAATGGGAGGTAGGACAGTAAAGGGGGAAAAGTAGTCAAAGAGGATAACAAATCAGGTTTAGTAACATCAACAAACAAATATGGATAGAAGTACAAACCATATCTCAATAATAACCCTAAATGTCAATGGCTTAAACTCACCAATTAAGAGACACAGGCTAGTAGAATGGATCACAAAACAAGACCCAACAATATGCTGTCTATAGGAGACGCATCTGATAGGAAAAGATATCCATAGACTGAAGGTGAAAGGTTGGGAAAAATCATACCACTCATATGGACAGCGGAAACAAGCAGGCATGTCCATACTCATATCTAATAAAATAGATTTCAAGCCAAAGCTAATCAAAAGGGATAAAGAAGGACACTTCATACTGTTCAAGGGAACCATAAACCAACAAGACATAACAATCATAAATATATACGCCCCAAATAATGGTGCAGCGGTGTTCATCAAGCAAACTCTTCTCAAGTTCAAGAGTCTAATAGACCACCATACAATCATCATGGGAGACTTCAACACACCTCTCTCACCACTGGACAGATCTTCCAAACAAAAGTTAAACAAGGAAACTATAGAACTCAACAACACAATTAACAACCTAGACTTAATTGACATATATAGACTATACCACCCAACATCAAGTAGTTACACTTTTTTTTCAGCAGCACATGGAACCTTCTCAAAAATAGACCATATATTATGTCACAGGGCAACTCTTAGACAATATAAAGGGGTAGAGATAATACCATGCATCTTATCTGATCATAATGGAATGAAACTGAAAATCAATGATAAAAGAAGAAAGGAAAAATCAAGCATCACTTGGAGAATGAACAACAGGTTGCTGAGTGACCTATGGGTTATTGAAGACATCAAGGAGGAAATTAAAAAATTCCTAGAGTTAAATGAAAACACGGACACAACATATCGGAATCTATGGGACACATTGAAAGCAGTCCTAAGAGGAAAATTCATTGGTTGGAGTTCATTCCTCAAAAAAGAAAAAACCAACAAATAAATGATCTCATACTTCATCTCAAAATCCTAGAAAAAGAGGAGCAAAACAACAGCAAAAGAAGTAGAAGGCAAGAAATAATCAAAATCAGAGCTGAAATTAATGAAATTGAAACAAAAGAAACAATTGAAAAAATTGACAAAACTAAAAGCTGGTTCTTTGAAAAAATAAATAAAATTGACAGACCCTTAGCCATGCTAACGAAGAGAAGAAGAGAGAGAACCCAGATTACTAGCATACGGGATGAAAAAGGCAATATCACAACAGACACTTCAGAAATACAGAAGATAATCAGAGACTATTTTGAAGCCTTATACTCCAATAAAATAGAAGATAGTGAAGGCATAGATAAATTCCTTAAGTCTTACGATCTGCCCAGATTGAACCAGGAGGATATAGACAACCTAAACAGACCAATAACAATAGAAGAAATAGAAGAAACCATCAAAAGACTACCAACTAAGAAAAGCCCAGGACTGGATGGGTATACAGCAGAGTTTTACAAAACCTTTAAAGAGGAACTAACACCAATACTTTTCAAGCTATTTCAGGAAATAGAAAAAGAGGGAGAACTTCCAAATTCATTCTACGAGGCCAACATCACCCTGATTCCGAAACCAGACAAAGACACTTCAAAGAAAGAAAACTACAGACCAATATCTCTAATGAACCTTGACGCAAAAATCCTTAATAAAATTCTGGCGAATTGGATTCAAATACATATCAAAAAAATTATACACCATGATCAAGTAGGATTCATCCCTGGGATGCAAGGCTGGTTCAATATACGGAAATCAATAAATGTTATTCACCACATCAATAGACTTAAAAATAAGAACCATATGATAGTCTCGATAGATGCAGAAAAAGCATTCGACAAAGTACAGCATCCCTTTATGTTCAAAACTCTAGAAAAATTAGGGATAACAGGATCATACCTCAACATTGTAAAAGCAATATATGATAAGCCACAGGCCAGCATCATTCTGAATGGAGAAAAATTGAAGGCATTCCCTCTAAGATCTGGTACAAGACAGGGATGCCCTCTCTCGCCACTTCTGTTCAACATAGTCCTCGAAACACTGGCCAGAGCAATTAGACAGACGAAAGAAATTAAAGGGATAAAAATTGGAAAAGAAGAACTTAAATTATCACTATTTGCAGATGATATGATTCTATACCTAGCAGACCCAAAAGGGTCTACAGAGAAGCTATTAGAGCTAATAAATGAATTCAGCAAAGTGGCAGGATATAAGATCAACACGCATAAATCAAAGGCATTCCTGTATATCAGCGACAAATCCTCTGAAACGGAAATGAGGACAACTACTCCATTCACAATATCCCCCAAAAAAATAAAATACTTGGGAATCAACCTAACAAAAGAGGTGAAAGATTTATACAATGAAAATTACAGAACCCTAAAGAAAGATATAGAAGAAGACCTTAGAAGATGGAAAAATATACCCTGCTCATGGATAGGCAGATCCAACATCATCAAAATGGCGATATTACCAAAAGTTCTCTATAAGTTCAATGCAATGCCAATCAAAATCCCAGCTGCATTTCTTGTAGAAATAGATAAAAGAATCATGAAATTCATATGGAATAATAAAAGACCCAGAATAGCAAAAACAATACTAAGCAGGAAGTGTGAATCAGGCGGTATAGCGATACCAGACTTCAAACTATACTACAGAGCAATAGTAACGAAAACAGCATGGTACTGGTACCAAAACAGGCGGGTGGACCAATGGTACAGAATAGAGGACACAGTAACCAATCCACAAAACTACAACTATCTTATATTTGATAAAGGGGCTAAAAGCATGCAATGGAGGAAGGATAGCATCTTCAACAAATGGTGTTGGGAAAACTGGAAATCCATTTGCACCAAAATGAATCTGAATCCCTATCTCTCGCCATGCACAAAAGTTAACTCAAAATGGATCAAGGAGCTTGATATTAAATCAGAGACATGGCATCTGATAGAAAAAAATGTTGGTTATGATCTTCATTCTGTGGGATTGGGCTCCAAATTCCTCAATAGGACACCCATAGCGCAAGAGTTAACAACTAGAATCAACAAATGGGACTTACTCAAACTAAAAAGTTTTTTCTCAGCAAAAGAAACAATAAGAGAGATAAACAGGGAGCCTACATCCTGGGAACAAATCTTTACTCCACACACTTCAGATAGAGCCCTAATAACCAGAATATACAAAGAACTCAAAAAATTAGACAATAAGATAACAAATAACCCAGTCAATAAATGGGCCAAGGACCTGAACAGACACTTCTCAGAGGAGGACATACAATCAATCAATAAGTACATGAAAAAATGCTCACCATCGCTAGCAGTCAGAGAAATGCAAATCAAAACCACCCTAAGATACCATCTCACCCCAGTAAGATTGGCAGCCATTAGGAAGTCAAACAACAATAAGTGCTGGAGAGGATGCGGGGAAAAGGGTACTCTTGTTCATTGTAGGTGGGACTGCAAATTGGTGCAGCCAATTTGGAAAGCAGTATGGAGATTTCTTGGAAAGCTGGGAATGGAACCACCATTTGACCCAGCTATTCCCCTTCTCGGTCTGTTCCCTAAAGACCTAATAAGAGCATGTTACAGGGACACTGCTACATCGATGTTCATAGCAGCACAATTCACGATAGCAAGATTGTGGAATCAGCCTAGATGCCCTTCAATAGATGAATGGATAAAAAAATGTGGCATTTATACACAATGGAGTATTACTCTGCATTAGAAAATGACAAAATCATAGAATTTGGAGGGAAATGGATGGCATTAGAGCAGATTATGATAAGTGAAGCTAGTCAATCTTTAAAAAACAAATACCAAATGACTCCTTTGATATAAGGGGAGGAAATAAGGACAGGGTAGGGACGAAGAGCTTGAGAAGAAGATGTACATTTACAGGGTTGAGAGGTGGGAGGGAAAGGAAGTGAGAAGGGAAATCGCATGGAAATGGAAGGTGATCCTCAGGGTTATACAAAATGACATATAAGAGGAAAGGAGGGGTAAGACAAGATAATACAAATGGAAGAAATGATTTACAGTAGAAGGGGTAGAGAGAGAAAAGGGGAGGGGAGGGGGGATAGGAGAGAATAGGACAGACAGCAGAATACATCAGACATTAGAAAGGCAATATGTCAATCAATGGAAGGGTAACTGATGTGATACAGCAATCTGTATACGGGGTAAAATTGGGAGTTCATAACCCACTTGAATCAAACTGTGAAATATGATGTATTAAGAACTATGTAATGTTTTGAACGACCAACAATAAAAAAAAAAATTCCACAAACTAGAGAATGCCTGAAAGAGAACATTGATCCATGAAAGGTTAGGGAGCTTATTTAAGTACAAGATACTGTTTTAGTGATTCATTAAACAAGAACTTTTTTTTTCAGTGTTTCTTGTGTGCCAGATACTATGCTAGATGTTAGGGACACAGCAGTGAACAAAGACATGCTTAGTTCTTTCTTCTGTTACACTTAATGTCTGGTGAGGGAGACAGACATAAGTTCTATGTCACTCTAATATATAGTATAATTACAAAATGAGAAAAAAGTGGTTAAAGGTAAGGATAATCATTCCATTTGAAAGAGACTTGACTTGGCTAATTAATTATATGGTTTAGGAGGATCGGTAGGTGTTAATTATGTACAGAGTGGTAGACAGGTAGGTAGGGAATGTTTTAGAGTGGTTTTGCATGTGCAAAGTCGCTGTGGTACAAAGGAACTCTTGGGCCAGTCAGTATGTGTAGGTTGATGGAATGCCATCATTTTTTCATAATTTTGTCTTTCATGCTCTCATATTCAATCTAAAGTTATATTTAGCTTTGTTTAATTCACCAGATGTGATCATAAGGACTTTACTTGAATAGGCTCACGTTTTTGTGAGGTATAGACTGTTATTGCCATTTCACAGATTAAGTGAGGCATACAAAAGTTAAAATTATTGGTTCAAAGTTGATAAGTGATGCTATACTGTATTCTTTTTCCTTATACTCAATTATGATCACACTCTGGAAGGGACTCAGAATGACTCCTTGGTCATCCCCTGATAATTTCTGAAATTTCCAGAGAATCTGGATGCAAGTGGACAACAACAGAGACTCTGTGGATCCCATCTCTTAAATACTAGATACCTCAGTTGTGGATCACTGGAGAGAAGAGCCTCAGGGCATCACTGCAGCTGTAATATTTGTGCATCTTATTTAACATATGTTGGATAGGAATGTAGAGTAGCAATACAAATGTTTGAGCTGATCTACCTTAGAGACTAAAAATGTTAATGTTAGTATCCTCCCCACCTCCACTTTATTTCCATTGTATTTTTCCTTGGTGATCGTTGAAGGAAGTATGTATAATTATTTAACCGTTTAATAAGTAAATAATTCTAAATTTGCAGTATTTCCTTTCACCTAGAATTCTTCATATTGTTACACTGAATTTTCTTTTCTTTTCAGAGATCTGACCAGAGTTGGAGAGTGAGAGAAAATGGATTCCTTTTCTAATTTGCCTACAGAGAACTCAACCATTGCCATCAATGTATCTGAGACTTCATCTACCACAGTAACACATGGATTCAATTCCACTAATGATTCACCTTCAATGTCAATAACAAGGCTTTTTCCAGCCTTACTAGAATGCTTTGGCATAGTCCTTTGTGGCTACATAGCAGGAAGGGCCAATGTCATAACATCAACACAGGCTAAAGGACTGGGAAATTTTGTCTCCAGATTTGCACTTCCGGCTTTATTATTCAAAAACATGGTTGTACTTAACTTTTCCAATGTAGATTGGGCATTCTTATACAGTATCTTAATTGGCAAAGCTTCTGTGTTTTTCATTGTATGTGTATTAACCTTACTGGTTGCCAGTCCTGATAGTCGATTTAGCAAAGCTGGACTCTTCCCTATTTTTGCTACACAAAGTAATGACTTTGCATTGGGATACCCTATAGGTAAGTTCTTTGTTGTTTTTTTTTTCAATTTTTAAAAAATTCAGGTGTTTAAGGAGGTAACAAATATAAGGTTTAAATCTAAACATTTGTTAGTAATAGATTCTTATTCTTGAATTTAAGAAATCTTTCATATTTTTATCTTAAGTATATCATAAATTAGGATGGATTGTAATTTTCCCTCAACATAGGAGTTTAAGGATCCTTTAAACACCTACCTAAAATAAATGGTCATATCCTCATAACCTTTGTAAATATTCTTTCTAGTAGTATTCTATTTCTTCTTAAAAATCACATATGAAAGAAATATAATTTCCCAGAAGGGCTCAAATTCTGATTTAAATCATGTAAAGAAAACTTACATTTATATAAAAATAGTCGTTACTAAGTATTAGCATTAGAAATTTATGCTCATTAAGAGTGATATTTTTCCCTTCTTTATTTTTCTTACTATATATATATGTTTGGTTTTACTTTAAAAATTGTTTTGAAGCTTTTATTTTTTTCAAAATTTCAGAGTATTTTCATTGAAGTTAAATTATTATTTAAGAACAGAAATGGTAAGGGTATTTTTATCTTTCCATCTCTTTAAGCAGCCTAATTTTATGTTTCTATATGTGTATGTTTTCCTGAAAAACAATAAATAAACCAAATTGAGATGTTGGGGTATCTTGGAAGGAAACGTACTCTATTTTTCAGAACACTCGGTCACCAAGAAAAAGTACACCTACTAGCTTCTTTTTTATATTTTAAAATTAAAGTTATGTGTATTTTGATCATGAATCGCAATGTGCAGACATGACTTGTATGGATATAGTCATTCATTCACTCGTAAAGCACTGTTATATACCAGTGACTGTGCCTGCTGCTAAGAATACCCCTGTAAACAAATAAGTAGTGTAGAGGCACAGGAATGAGAAGATGCCATTTGAGACAAGGTGGTCAGTTAAGGTTTATTTGATGACATCTTCTGAGCAGAAATGTGATTGGAATTTTAAAGTATACAACTGAAATCTACCATTAGCTTTTTTAAAAAAAATTATTTTTATGGGTGTAGATGGACACAATACCTTTATTTTTATGTAGTGCTGAGGATCGAACCTGGGTCCCACCCATGTTAGGCAAGCGCTCTACCGCTGAGCCATGATCCCAGCCCCTCTACCATTAACTTTTAAGTTTCTTATCTATTCATTTCATCCTCTCTTCCCACCCCCAATTTATTTCACCACTGGTACCAAAGAGACTCTAGTGAACTATACTTCATACCTTTTTCCACCTTTGACCTTTCTCCATCTCACTTACCCAAAATTTAAAAATACCAAAGAAATCAAATCATGAGTAAAGCAGGAGCCTTAGTAGATGGAAAACTAGAATCTTAGGTAACTGAGCTATAAATAGTAACAAACTAAATAGGTGTTCCTTTAAGGTTATTGAATTTTAAAGGAAAAGATTTTTGGAAATAGAAGATCGAGGAGTTAATGTGTTTGACCATTTCCTTAGAACTAATAACAGATTAGTCAATATATTTATGATATAAGAAATTCAGAAGTGGCTCAGTACCATGGTTTATATATTTAATGAATATTGCTTATCTTACTTTGACATCAATTAGAAGTATATTAGTTTCATATAATCTCATAGATTAGTAAACCCATAACTAAACAAAACTAACATTTGTAACTTTGTAGTTTACAGAGTACTTTCTTACACTTATCTCATTTGAATAGGGCAGATACTATTATCCTCATTTTCAAATAAGGAGATAAGCTTACAGAGATTGTTTTATTCCAGGTCACACAGCTAACAGGTGACTGAGATCCAAACCTAAGTTTTCTGATTCTAAGTCCTGGGCATTCTCTTATGCCACATAGTTATATAACATGCCAAGTTTATCTCAGAACACCCAACCAGCCCTTGTTATACATTATTTTCAGAAAGAATCAAAATTCTTTGTCCCTATAGTATTCCTAAATTTTCCATGAAATGAGCAGTAATGAAAAAAAGATCTATTAGATGAATTAATCAAATTTTTTATCAAGGCAGAATATCTAAATAAAGAATATAACCAGCCATTCTCATCCTGCTCTTCTTGTGTCCCATGTTGTTTTAGTGAATCTTGTAATAATCATGTTGGGCATGTGCTTGCCCAAATTTCTTTGATGTTATGCCAATTTTGGGTTGCAATTTTTGTATTTTATTTTATTTTTTTTACTCCCAAATAATAAGAACTCTTGTAACATTAGGTTGTAGTCTATAATTTTACTAAAACCCAATAACATAGACAACTTTCTCATATGCCTTCAGATTGGAAAATGTGATACTGAACTATATAGACATATATCTGCTCCTGGGTGAGGTTGTTTATTATTTCTGCCTGTGTCCATCTGCCTTTTGGCCTTGTACAGGGTGAACAGAGAAGCCTCTCCAGAGAGAAGACCTTTCTGTTTGTTCTGTAGCCTCTCCCAAGAATTCCCACTCTCTTGTTCACAGAGGAGCATCAATTGGGAGTTCTAAAAAGATGTCCTTTTTAAGACATTTATTCCATATCTGTCCAATTTATAGGTGACTTGAAAAATGCTAGCAAGGAAAAGGCAGATAAGTTAATGAATAAAGAAAAAGGGTAGTCACATTTGCTTTTTTGAATACCATGACATTTATAATGGTCTATAAAATTACATTAAAGTGATTTTTCTTTTTTACTCAAGTGACAGAATAGTGCATTATGACAGACTTTTTAAAAAGCCCACTGTTGTTTATAACAATTATTTTCAAAAGTACTTTAAAAATCCAAGTGTAGAAGAAACCAAGAATCTACCAAGGTGAAATGTTGATTTCAGCAAATCAGAATGGTTCCCTGCCTCTGTCATTAAAAGATACTAATAGGGCATAGTTAAGTCCTATAATTTATTCTTCAAACAATGCTGATAGCATAAGTACCCTGACTAATCATAATTATGCCCTAGTGCTTGAGCTGTAAACAGAAAGGAAATGAAGCATTTAACTATATGCCATTATATAATAGAATGATCTTGTCAGAGTCTTTGTGTTATTTGCTAGAGATTGAAACCCTGCAGGAATCAAAATAGGAGCCACAGTAGGTGGCTAATTTTATCTCTTAGTTCTTCAAAGCTATATAATAAGTCCTCATAATGGGATTCCTCCCTCCCTCCACGAGCCTTATTTATAAGCATTAATTAATTAGAACTTAATAGTTGATATAATGATTATAAATCTAATTTTAGTTACTGTAGGTTTCCATGTTCATATGTAATTTCTTTTCAGATTTAGAAACCATCTTCAGATTGATAACAGAAAAGCAATGCCAATTTATAGATAAAGATATAATGTTAAATAATTATGCAAGTGAATGGCTGACATAGACTAAAATTCCCATGTTGAACCCTATTCTTCTAGTAATTTAATAAGCATCTAATTACAATTTTTGCTCCCCCACTAGACTATACTTCTTTTGCCTTTGAACACTTGTTCAGCTGAGCTTAAAAACCCCAATTGTAACTAGCTTGTAAATATTCATAGTGTTAAAAAATACTTATAGGATTTCAGTTTGGAGGAATAAGTTCAAGAGATGCATTGTAAAACATGGTGACTACAGTTAATGTCTTATATTTTTTAAAATTGCTAAGAGTAGATTATAAGTGTTTTTATAACAAAAATGATAAGTATGTGATTAGCTCCATTTAGCCATTCCCCAATGTATACAAACAACATGTACAAATAATTATGTTTAATTTTTATTTGTCAATTAAAAAATAGATTTTCTAAAAGCAAAAACAGCTGGGCACATTGGCACATGTTCATAACACCAGTTACGTGTGAGTCTAAGGAGGTTTGCAAGTTGAGGCTAGCCTCAATAACTTAATGAGACCCTCTCTCAAAAACAGGCTGGGGAATGTAGGTCAGTGGTAGAATGCCCCTGGGTTCAATCTGCAGAACTCCTCCCAACACACACAAAAGCAAAAAACATGAAAAACTGATCTAAAAAGAAATGGATTAATTGATGTTGATTAGATAAAAAATTATTGTGTGTTACAAAATACATTTTTGCTAGTCTGAAAACTTTAGCATTCATTGATGGGAAGTTAATCCCATTCAGCAAGTATTTTCAGATTTGTTCAGCACTGTGCTGGGGACTGTGGGTCATAAAATGATGCCTTTAAGGAACTTAGAATTTGCCAAGGTGGTACTAATATGGAACAAAATACCATAGCATTCCAGTGGAGAGATTATTGATGTAAACTGAAGACTTGGTGGAAGAAGTAGCATGAGAGACTGGCTTTAAATAGCAGCCAAGACTCAGGACTAAGAAAGGAAAAAGAGGGTGCTGGGTGCAGTTGTATGTAACCCCAGTGACTAAGGAGGCTGAGGTAGGTGAATTCCAAATTCAGTTGTGGCAACTGGGCTGTTTATGTCAAAAGAGGTTTTTTTGTTTTGTTTTGTTTTGTTCTTTAATTATTTATTCTAATTTGTTATACATGGTGGCAGAATACAATTCATTTCATATTACACATATGGCTCAGTTGGTAGAGTGCTTGCCTCGCATGCACAAGGCCCTGGGTTCAATCCCCAGCACCACAAAAAAAAGGCTTTATAGTTGTTGTTTTTTTTAACATTTATTTTTTAGGTGTAGATGGACACAATGCCTTTATTTTTTATGTGGTGCTGAGGATCAAACCCGGGTCCCGTCTGTACTAGGCAAGTTCTCTACCGCTGAGCCACAATCCCAACCCTATAGTTCTTCTTGTGGACAGTGAGAACCGTGGGATAATGTTGACTTTTGACAGTTATGATTTGTTAACAGTAAATAAAATTGATGAAGGGAGTAATTGAAAAAATCCAAAATAATGTATTTTAGTAATACATTAGGTAGTCTAATTTTGAGACTTCTAACTAGTAACAGTAGTAAGAATCAAGCAGAGAAAATAAAGAAGATCCTGCCAAAGAAGAAAGTAAACACGGTGGTTCCTCTAATCTGCCAGGAATATGTTCCAGGACCCCTAGTGGATGCCTGAAACTGAGGGTACCAATGTTTTAATCCTATACACACATACCTACCTAAAAGAAAATTAAATTTATAAATTAGGCACAGTAAGAGATTAACTATAATAACTAACAATAAAGAACAATCATAATAATATTCTTCTGAAATAAAAGTCATGTGAATATAGTCTCTCTTTTCTTTCAGAATATCTCATCCTACCACATACTCACCCTTCTTGTTGTTGACCTCAGGTTACTGAACCTGAGGAAAGCAAAAACACTGTTTGATGATTGGGCAGCCTTAGGTAATAAAACTGGTTGCTCAAAGTTGCATTGAGCTCCTAAAACAATCAGAATCTATTATGTGATGAGGACTACTAATGTACCAGGAAAGTAAATTTCAGAAAAAGGTCATTAATATAAGTGGCTTTGAGTAGATCATACAACTGTAAGTTGTTAGAGGAAACACCTTTGCATTGTAGTGTGCCTGCTTAGGGAAAATTCTTATACTCAGATTTAAAACAAGACATTTCCAAAATATCCACTCAAGTTAAAAACTGAGTGGTGAGCAGGTATCTTTCTCTTAGCGATAGAATGTTTAATTAGAAGTAAAATGAACCTTATGAATCATGAAAGAAAACCACTAAGAGTTATAAAGCTAGCATAATTTAGAATTCAGTGAAAATTATGAAACTTTGTATAATCAAATATCTTTTAACTTCTTCATTTTGGAGATATAATAGAACTTCCTATGTTCTTTGCTGAAAAATGCGGGGTGGGGGTGAATTTTATACAAAGAAGATTTTGGCTAATGAGAGCAAGGTGAACTTCTAAAGGTTATATAATCTAGTTACATAACTTTAACGGGTCATGCACATGATATTAACTGAACTTATGTATCCCGAGTAAGTAAACAACTATGTTTTCCTGCCTGTGTCACTTTATCTTAATATAAACAGAGAAACCTAATCTTTACATTTTTCCACAAGATTGAGTCTCTCCTTGGCGACTGGCTGTCCACGTTTTATCTTTTTCAATTTCAATTCTGTATCAGTTTTTCTATTTGGGACCTACTGCCAAAAATGTGCCCACAGACCAAGTTATTTATTCCATGACTCTAAATTGCCCTAATAATCCCAGACCAGGCCACCAACCCTTAACTCCTCCAGGAAACTGTTAGAAGTCAGATCCAATCCACTTAACTCCCTCCAAGGAAACACATCTTATATAGTATCAGATTCTAAAGTCATCATGGATACTCAAACCCTTGGGAAAATTCCTTAAAATTACCTATAATACACAGCACACATACTTTGTCTTATTCTATTTCCTATAACTCTAACATAGCCAGACTTTTTCTTGAGCCTTATTGTTCTTTAATGAACAAAAGGTGAAATAATTAGTTTGTACTTGAGAACATGCTATATGAGAAAAAAAGATTTTGTTTTCCCAAGAAGGTATAGTTGAATGTGTATTTATCAAATGTACATTTATGTAACTCCACTTCATTACTCTCACAAACGTTTGTTAGATCCAACTTTCTGTCCCTACTTGCTTAGTGTCTTCACAGGTTTTCAGTATTCATTGCCTTTCATTCCCTCTCAAATGGAGGATACTCATTACCCCATAGCCTACATACCACCTGAGCCAGAGGTAGGTGAGACTGGCATCCTCACCTGGCTAGCTGCTGTGAACCACTGCTAATCCATTGCTCCCTACTCTGTTGTTGACAACTATTTTGAAGTTCATGCTATCTGTCCAGTCTGTTCATCCTCATTGCTTTCATCTTCTGACTTCATTCTAGCCATCTCCCCTCATTCATTGAAGACTTTACTGTCCTGCTTGCTGTCATCTTCTTTGTCCTAAGTCCTGCTGTTCTCTTGTTTGACTTTAGCATCCTTGTGAACTTCCCATCAAATTCTCCGCCCTCTAGATCCCTTGGCCTCCTCATCTCTAATGATAACTTTACTCCTTGTCAGTGAACAACTCCCGTGGCCACTTTCTGGACCTAGTGATCTGGAAAATATTAAACTCAACTCACTATCTGACCTATTCTGAATCCTATACTTCCAACTGCACTTAATTCTCGAGCTTCATAAGGGCCTCCAGTCCCTGACCTCTCTACTTTCAGTCAGTCACCTCCCATCTTTACTTCTTTTCCTATACAGTGTGGACTCCATTACTTCAGTGCTCATTTTTAGTTCCTTTTCTCTACACCTTCCTCAGTCCTCTGAAATCTGACTTATGCCTCATGACTCCAATGAAGCTGCTCTCTCCAGGGATACAGTCAATCACTTTGTTGCTATTACTACTTAAACATTTAGTTTGATACTAGATTTTTATTTTTATTGTTTCTTTTAAAACTTTTACAGTTCTGCCTTTTTTATGTTTGTTTTTGAAGACTAATCTTAGATCCTAGATAGTAAAAATTAATTATGTTTTACTAAAAATAATTTTAGGGGGCTGGGGTTGTAGCTCAGCGGTAGAGCACTTGCCTAGCATGTGCGAGGCCCTAGGTTTGATCCTCATAACCACATGAAAATAAATAAATAAAATAAAGGTATTGTGTCCAACTACAACTAAAAAATAAATATTAAAAAAAATTTAGGTTATCATTTTGTAAACTAGATTGCATTTAGTATAATAATTTTTTATTACTAAAATTGACTTTTCAAAAAATAGGATAATGAGGTCATTTGGAACTCTTTAGATAACTTTGCAATATGCTAAAATTAAACAGAAAATGTTATTTGCATGTTTATATATTTCTATGGTAATCATTTTAAGATCAATATTTTTGTTTTGCAGTTGAAGCTTTATATCAAACTACATACCCAGAATATCTTCAGTACATTTATTTGGTGGCACCAATATCTCTTATGATGTTAAACCCAATTGGGTTTATCTTCTGTGAAATCCAGAAGTGGAAAGATTCTCAAAATGCTTCTCAAAACAAAGTAAAAATTGTGGGACTTGGATTCCTGTGTGTATTACAGAACCCAATAGTATTTATGGTCTTCATTGGCATTGCCTTCAATTTTATTCTTGATAAAAAGGTGCCTGTATATATGAAAAATTTTCTTGATGGACTTGCAAATTCTTTTTCTGGAGCAGCCCTATTTTATCTTGGTCTTACAATGGTAGGAAAAATAAGGAGACTGAAGAAGTCAGCATTTGTTGTACTAATTCTTCTCATCACAGCTAAACTGTAAGTTTCACTTATTTAACTTGGGAATTATACTTTGTAAAAACCTTGTTTAACCAATTCATTAGGATGTGTCTGAAATTATTTTTTTCCTTTGACTATTAATCCTTCCTTATAGAATAGTTGTGATTTAAAGGAGAATGGAATATTGGTGCATTTTGAAAAATGGTCTTTCATTTCCTTATTCCATGTAGGCTATTCTTTGCATTTTACTGTCAGATATTAATAACTGTTTCCCTTTAGCTTTTTTATCCTGCTTTTATATAGTTTGTTAATTGTCTCTTAATGTCCTAGTTAGATCTTATTTTTCAAGAAATTTTGCAGGATTTCTGAATCTATTAAAATCCTAAAGGAAGAGGCATCCTAGTTATGTAAGAACAATAATTTTTAACAAATTTTTTTCATGAATTTGGGAAAATATTCTGTAATTCTGAGTTTGAATGAACTTTCTAAATAGAGATGTTGATGAATATTATTGGATATCTGATCCTAACCTGTCAAAAAGTTCTTCTTAGCTTCTTAGTTTTCAATTTATGTGTATCATTAGCCATGGAGTCACACTTCATGGTGCAGGTGACATAATTTGACTACAATATTAACTCAGAGTACTTGAGGCATACTTAACTATGGGACTCAGCTCTTGTATAGGCAGTTAAGTTCATGAAAGTGGTGCAATAAGATATGTATTTATATTTGCAAAGTAAAGTTCTGAAAATCATTTACACTGCTGTTATGCTCCTCAGAAACAAAGTATTAAATAAAATTGTCACAGTAATAAATATTGTTCTAATGATAACAGTATTATCAACTTCAACTTAAAAGTAGAATTTAACTAGTCCAATTAAATTTTTTCTAGTTAAATTCTTATTAAGTATATGTATTTTTTTCAATTAAAAAATTAAATGAGTAGTTCTTTATTTCATCCTGGAGCTTCTCTCTGGGTGCTGCTATAACAATGTTATCAACCTCGGTCTTGCTGTTTTCTTAAAGGAGAACCCAATTATTTTAGTCACTGGTTTTATGCTCTTCAATGAAATCTTAAAAGAATTTGTTTAATAATTTATTCTTCACCAGATCTGTGTTTCATTAATTTTTCTGCTCTACTTCAGTTGTTTGAGTTCCTTTTGCTGAATGTACATAATACACACATACACACACACAATCACACACACACACACAAAGAATTAATTGTAAGATACATATTTTTTCTACTGGTTTTAGAATTTAATCAAGCAGTGTTATTACCATTTAAACTCCCAATCATTTAATAGAATTCAGGTTATTTTCCAAAAAGTAATTTAGTTATTTTCTTAATATTTTGTTTATTTAGTTATTTTCTTAAAAGAAGTTCTTCCCCAAAATGATCAGGTTTTTTTCTTCTAATATTTCAGTGAACCAATAGAGTAAGGAAGATAGCAGCTATAATTGCAAGTTTTACTAATATTTTTTTGGTATAGAAATAATGTTTTCCCCTCATCCCAATGTTTGAAGTATTTACAGAATGTTGTAACTCTTGAAATGGTTCCAATATGAATTCTTAATTCTTTCAATAAAATGTTCATAAGTAGGCATACATAGAATATATGCAAATAGATACAACTCTGGGAAAGAACAGAAAAATAACCTAATGCCAGTTCACTAGCGCAATCTACTATTGAGGGATAAGCATACCTTGATACCAAGTAAATTATGCATTTCTTCTTTCTTCAGCTTGGTGCTGCCACTTCTGTGCAGAGAAATGGTGGAACCCTTGGACAAGGGTGACAGTGTAGTGAATCACACAAGTTTATCAAATTATGCATTTTTGTATGGTGTCTTCCCTGTAGCACCAGGAGTGGCTATCTTTGCTACACAGTTCAACATGGAAGTAGAGATTGTATGTATATACTACTTTCTAAGTTTGATTGAAATCCAGAAAGCAACATTCTTTCTATGATAATTTGATATCTCTAAGCTACCTCATTGTAAATAAGGAGGTATTGTGTAACATTATGTAACAATAGTTATTTAATCCAGGGTCTTTAGTCATCCTTGCTTTCTTACTATTCTTTTTTAGTTTCAAGTATTCTGTTTCCATACTTATACTTAAGCCTGAAAGTTATTTAAAGAAGGGTAGCTTTGGAAATTCTGAGGAAAAAAATATATTATATTCATGATAATTTATCACCAGATACAAAATACCACATAACCTATAGCAGTAAATATCTAAAATTAATTAACATCAAATTATCAGTGTCTAAGAGTATTGTGTCTACAGCATCAAAGATTTTGAAATATGAAAGAACTGAATTATTTATTGAAAGTCAATTCTACTATATAATCTGAAGAATGTATGTGTGGTTATTTTTCTCTTTGCAAATTGCTTTTTTTGTCCTATATTTTATGAAATAGTATGTAAGGAAACTATTCATGAGTTTAATTATATCATTAAAAGGATCACTTTTAGAACCTAAAAATAACAATGGAATTTCTAGTACTTGTGATACAAATATTGATTTAACCTAGGTTAGAAGAGGGACCAAGGGAACTTACCTATGGTTTCTTTTAAAGACTTTCAGAAAGGTAAAATATGTTATTAGACAATATGCTGGATTCTATAATATCTTTTTACTGATTTATTTTTATTTCAGAAACCTTTAGTGTGTTGTGGGTATTTAAAGTTTAAAGTAATTGAATGAGATCATGACTCCTCAATTTGATCTATTTTTTTACAGATAACCTCAGGGATGGTAATAAGCACATTTGTGTCAGCTCCAATTATGTATGTTTCTGCCTGGTTATTGACCTTTCCCACTATGGACCCTAAGCCATTGGCATATGCCATCCAGAATGTTAGTTTCGATATAAGTATTATCAGCCTGGTCTCCTTGGTAAGTATGTTTCAGTGTAAAATTGAATGGAAACCATAGAACAAGTTTGAAAATAGCTTAGTAATAGAAAAAAGATTTAAAAATTAGTTTCTTAGGAAATAAAATAAAGTTAAAGCCTGCCCATAAAATGGAATATCAACCTTTCAATTAAATGAGTTTTGTCTTTTCATTTGGGAGAGTTGTAAGAGTAGACAAGGTGTGAGATTTAGTCAGACCTGGATTTGACTCCTGGCCCTATCACAAATTAGCTGTGTATCCCTGGAAAGTTAACTTAATCTCTCTAAGCTTTAGTTTTCTCAGCTATAAAAGAAAGATAATAATTTCACATATCTCCATGGGTTGTTTAAGGAATAAATGAGATAATAAATGTGATAAACATGCTGTGAATGACGACTTACCATATAAATACTAGCTGTTGTAGAATCATGAGGTCAGAAGAGATCTTTGGGGCCCTGTTCAATTGCCGATTTTATGTTAGTGACAATTTAGATTACTATTCAAATTGGATATATCTAGTTCAACTTAAATAATTAAGCATTTGACAACTACAATATCTTGTAGATCAACTTGCCTCTTAAATTCAAGCAATATTTTCAATGATAAAGGGGGTGGGGTGGGGATGAATATGTATATTGGCAACAAATAAATGTATGGCTAACATAGTTTTTAATAAATTTGACATGTCACATATTGTAAAATCTATGCCCACTGAGAAGAGAATGGTGATATAAAATCTATTGGCAATGATGGGAGAAAGAAGGAAATTGACTAGCCTACTTACTTGGCCACTATGTGGATAGAATAGAAACCCAGACCTGGGACTCAGGGCATAGCCCAGTGGTAGAGCATGTAGTTAGCATGTATAAGGCTCTGGGTCAATCCCCAGAACAACAAAGAAAAGAAACCTAATCCTTTTAAATATGAAAAATGCAAGATGATAATTCTCAGTATAGATAGTCTGTTTAAAGAAAGACAGCTTAGAATTTTGAATTTAGCTACCTTATCAGCCAGTGTGGTAGAAATAAAAAAGGGAAAACTTAGGATCTTATATTATTGTTATTATTATTATTATTATTATTATTATTATTATTACATCTCCACTAAAACTTCTTTCCCAAATAATTGGCTGTGACCCAGTGTCCCCTCTCAGCCATGGAAGATAGGCATAGTTAGAACATGGCTCTAGTCAAAGCATTAGTTTTTAAAGATCACGTAATTTTAAGATGGTTAATTACTATGGGAGATTCCCATGCTTTTCATTTTATTTTTGATGTAGTTATTTACCTTAATACTCTATTTGGTACTAGGTAAAGAAAATAACATTGGAATTTCTTTCTGAACTAAGATAAAGAAGTTTTTGTTTGTTTGTTTGTTTTGTACCAGGGCTTGAATCCAGGGGCACTACCAGTGACTTACATCCCCAGCCCTTTTTCGTTTTGAGACAGGGTCTCACTAAGTTGCTTAGGGCCTCGAAAAATTGCTGAGGCTGGCTTTGAACATGCAATCCTCCTGCCTCAGCCTCATATAACTAGTTGCTGGGATCACAGGTATGCGCCACTGTGCCTTGATAAGAGGATTCTTTAAAGATAATCATCCCAGGGCTGGTGATGTAGCTCAGTGTAATACTTGCCTACTTTGCATGAGGCCCTGGGTTTGAGCCCCAATGCCACCAAAAAAGAGTTAATCAATATGTTATTTAATAAGTAATTTTAAATATTTAGAAACATGAATAACTTTTGAAACTTTTGTCTTCAAGATCTGGTCTCTGGCTATTCTTCTCTTGAGTAAAAAATATAAGCAGCTTCCTCATATACTTACAACCAATTTACTCATTGCTCAGGTTAGTATATCTATAGATATTTAGAATTTTTCAGGGCTATTCTACTGCTCCTGAGAAAATTAATGTTAGGTTTTTCCAGTTATAAAGTCATAAATACTATTAAATATGATCAATTAAATTTGATCATAATTAGTTTATGCCTAATATATTAAATATTGCAATAGGCCTTGAACTTTCAGTTGAGGCTAATAATAGCATTTGATAATAACTTTGAGTTATTAATAGAATCAATTGAATCATTAAAATCTGAACTCTCACAGTCTTATTTTTCTAGTTAGATCTTTGCATGTCACAAATCATAATGGAAAGAAATTTAGCATTTTCTATATAAATCATTACTAAATTTAAGGTTAGTATTTAGAATATATTCATTATCAGTTTCAGTTAAACATGTACATTGTTAAAGGCTCTATATACAGAAGTTTTTATTACAAAGGTTGAATTTTTCATATAACTAGTTGATAATTGGTCAGAAATAATTTACAATGAATAATTATATTTGCTGTGAATAAAACTTATACAAATATAGTTGATTCAATAGCTATTTTCTATAATAATGTTGAATTGTACGATTTGCTTAGCTATTTACAAAGTCTTTTAATAATTCTTTCTTTAGTCTATTGTCTGTGCTGGAATGATGATATGGAATTTCGTTAAAGAAAAAAATTTTGTTGGACAAATTTTGGTGTTTGTTCTATTGTACAGCTCCCTGTATAGCACCTACCTGTGGACAGGTAAGTTGATCATGAATGGATGGATATTGAGGTGTGCTTCCCCTTCCCCCATGTTTAAAAGGCCTCAGCTTCTAGTGATCTACTTGAAGTCTGGTAGCACAGGATCAGGGCGTTCATTCAAGCAGATATGCCCACTAATATGAGCAGTCTACAAAGCTGGTTTCTGTTCCCTAATGTACTCTATTTCTCCCTGGGCTCAGAGCCTTTTCCAATAGCATGGCCCTTTTTCTTGGAGTCTTTGGCTGTATCTAGGCCACTATCAGCACAGCTCCCCTTTGGAGACACCAAGGGGCAGGTGCTGAAGGCAGGTGGAGAAAGTAGAGAAAGAACAGAGGTGTGTGTATCTCAGAGCTTATTACTAGAATCCCATTGACCTGCAAAATTGTGGCTCTGATTTATGCAAATTAATTGCCTTTTGGAGTCTTAGTTTCTTCACCTGTAAATCTGGGTTATAGTATTTTACAATTATTTTGAGGATGAAACAAAAGTATGGATATTTATGTCTGCTGGGTGCTAAGTGCTCAATAAATGGACCTATATTAATTATTAAATAGAAGAACAAGAAAAGTAGGAGAATAAAAGAATGTGGAAATATGAGTCAATAAGACTGTTTCTCATCTCAACTGGCTCCAGAAGGGTATTTAAAGTGTTTAAGCACATTGCTATTCTTAAGTATAACATTTATTTGGATGCCAGCATTTTGGTTGTGTATTAAAAGTTCTGTCTGGCTATTTTGTGTTATTACCACAAATTTGAACCTGTAAAATTGTACATAAAAGGAAATTGCATAATGGTTAAGAAGAAAGTGTCAGAAAGAGGCTTCCAAGGACAGACCTTTGGTTTCATGCCTTCAGGATCAAAAGCAGGTCCCATCCAAGTTAACAGTCTTTTGAAGTGAAGCAACAATGAGGTGAGGAATTGTAGAATGAAAAATTCAGTACAAACAGAAGATAGTTTGTACTTCTTAGAGAGAAGTACACCTTGCATGAGTTTTCATGAAATGTCAAATTAAAAGAGCCTATCGACTATACTTGCAAATATAGAAGCATCAACCTGATCTCTAATACCTAGGTTTATTTAGGTAAAATTTAGGATGAGAATAAGAATAGCAAATAAATCAATATGTTAAAAAATTCCCAATTCTCTCTGAAACCTTCTTCAAGTATGCATGTTAAAATTTATCCCAAGAAATTATTCTGAATTCCCTGACCCTGAAGAGGTGCCCTTTAACCTTCAGATTATTATGATATTAGAGAATTTTAGATCCCAAAGTGTATATTTTACTATATATTTTTTTAGTTGTAGTTGGACACAATACCTTTATTTTATGTGGTGCTAAGGATCGAACCCAGCACCTCACATGTACTAGGCGAGCACTCTACTGCTGAGCCATAACCCCAACCCCCCCAAAGTATATTTTTAAATCTACTGTTCCGTTATTTTCAATTTTATTCATTTGCATACCATTCTCACAATTTTTGCCCTGTCTACATACCACATTTTTTTCTTCTTAAAGTCAACTTATTTTTTTAGTTCAATCAATTGAGCTTTATGTCAATGAAATCTCAGATTTCATATGCTAATTACAATTTTTCAAATGCTCATTAAATGCATAGCTAGTCAAAAAATCTCCATCTTCCTGCTGCTTTAGTTTAAACCCTTCATTTTGCAAATTAGGAAAACAGGCCCAAAGAGTTCAACTGATTTCAGGCAGGGGATCTCACAGCTCCCTCAGTGAGAAGCAGGACTATATTCTGCCTTATTGTGTATGCTTCCTTTCATAAGGCAGAAACGAAAAACAGAATCTTAAGGAGTGCTCTTACATAGTAACACAGCACCATTCGATGATGAATTACTTGTTTCCTTGGCACTTTGAAAACCTAAAACTAGAGAGTATATAGATATATTGATGAGGGAGTAGTGGTAAGAAAAAAAAATTCTCAAAGACCTTTAGGTGGATAAATATTCATTCTAGCAGTGTTATTTAATCTGTATAATTTCAAATCTAGGTATGAATTCTTTGTATACAACTATAAAAGCACAGCAAATTCATAGATTAGAGTCAAGCAAAACTACAAACCCAGTAATCTTTATTAACACATTAAATAACATAACAAAGGAACTTGTGTTACTAATGTAATTAATAACTTGTAATGTAAAATGGAACTCAGTTCCCTGGTATTTTAATTTGGCTTGAATTTATTAGGTCATGACCTGGTTATCTTACTACTTTTCTTTCCTCAAATTACCTCAGAACCTTCATTTGGACTGGATATTGTGATATCATTTGGCTTTCAGTTGTTGCAAACTTTTTGGGAAGGCGGAGGGGTGAGAGGTACTAACCAGGGATTGAACTCTGGGGCACTTAACCACTGAGCCACATCTCTAGCCCTTTTATAAATTATTATTTTTTTAAATTTCCAGACAGAGTCTCAGTCAGGGCCTTACTAAGTTGCTAAGGCTAGTATTGAACTTGTGATCCTCCTGCCTCAGCCTCCAAAGCTGCTGGGATTACAGGTGTATGCCATTACACCCAGCTAACTTGTTACAAACTTAATATAAAACCAAATACAAGCTCTGAAGTCATGAGACTATACTTGATTATAAGGATGGCATACAGATGATTATCACTGAAAATAAGCCAAAAGACTTAAAATTTCTTTTTTTTTAAGTTATAGACACAATACCTTTATTTTATTTATTTTTATATGGTGCTGAGGATTGAACCCAGTGCCCCACACATGTGAGGCAAGTGCTTAACCACTGAGCTACAATCCCATCCCAGGACTTAAAATTTCTAACTGATTTTTTTCCCTCAGATCCTGAAGCATATATGATAGCAACCCCAGGGAGACCTACAGATCTGAGTTTGAGAAACAGGGAATTGAAGAATTTACCTTATGTCAAAAGGCTTAGTTTCTAGACTGGCTCTGCCCTCTGCTGGCTGTCTGACTTGGGCAAACCTTTGTTTCCATGTCTAAAAAATGAAGGTGTTAATTTGAAACAGAGGTCTCTTCTAGCCCTAAAGTCCTAAGATTCTTATAGCTCTGTAGAATTTATTAAGCAAGATGTAACTTGTATAAATGATTGGGTATAAGGTATAAGGAAAGTCTAAAAACTTGAAAACATCCGTGTTTGTATTAAGGTCACACCATGTTTGTATTAAGCTCCATCAGCACACTTAATGTGAAGCATAACTTGTATAAGAATTGCTTATAGTTCTTACCACTGACATAGTATGTTTTCTGTACAGCTAATTTTCTTTCAATCATATTTAGAATGCAATCATATACATCCAAAGAATAAAATGATCAGGGCTTTTGGGGAAAAAAAATCCTACTGGATAAAACAAGATTTGAGTAAAGAAACGATACAGGAGAGAATTCAAATGATTTTTATTATTCATTTTTAGCTGTAGATGGACACTGCACTTTTATTTTATTTATTTATTTTTATGTGGTGCTGAGGATTGAACCTGGTACCTCACATGTGCAAGTGTTCTGTCACTGAGCCACATCCCCAGCCCTCAAATAATTTTTAAATTAGGGAAACATCAAGAATAATGATCTCTCTTTCTATCTTTATTTCTTGTTCTTAGGCCTTCTAGCAATTTCTTTGTTTCTTTTGAAAAAACGAGAAAGTGTACAAATTCCTGTCGGAATCATCATAATATCTGGCTGGGGGTAAGTTGGTAGTTTTTTGTTTGCTTACATGTTTCCATATGCACAGTTACTATTCATTCTCTCTTTCTCTCTCAATTACCCTTGTTATTATAGAATTCCTGCTCTCCTTGTTGGTGTTCTTTTGATAACTGGAAAACACAATGGAGATAGCATTGACTCAGCCTTCTTTTATGGAAAAGAGCAGGTGGGAAGAGTTTATTAGCAGTTCTGTTCTTGAGAACATCTCATTTTAGCTTGTTAATGTACCTAATTATACTTACATTGAAATTAACTTTAAAAATCTATTCTAATTTATTGCAGTTTATACTGGTGATCCTATATCACCTTGTCACACCTCAAATATGATGAACGTTTTGCATGCTAAGTCTGTATTTAGCTGAAGAATGCTTGAGCTTAATTGATTCTTCTTAAAAACTCTTATGAATTATGTTTTCTTTACTGGAGAAAAGAGTGATTAATTTAAAGCCATTTAACAAGCTAGTAGTTATAGTAAATGTCAAACTCTTGATTCTTAATCCTATCAAAAATATAAATTTCAGAAAACAATGTGTCTGGGAAAAAGTGTACTTGAACAGCTATAGAATAGGAGGCTTATGAGCCTGCTGAATTCTTCAGGAAGGCCCCAAGAATGTGTTTTTAAAAACCTCCCTGAAGATTTTCATTTGTTATCCTTTTTTTTTCCTGTTCTGTAATTTTGAATTTGAGTTTTTATGAGAATAAATAAGATATACATGTAAAGAACTTTGACTAGTGCTGGCATATAGTTACTGCTCATAAGTATTAGCTGTACTTATTCATTTTTACTATCATTATCATAAAATTTCTCAACTGAAGTATACTTGAACTACATAAGCAAAAATTCAAAATTAAAGTTATAACAAATTATTCCAATTACTTGTAAAAGAAACCAGTGGCTATGTTAATCAGCTGCTGTACAACAAAGCATCTAGAACACTTACATGATTATAAACAGACTCTGATTTCTCTTCAAGTACATTCCTTATATGCTGTTACCCATTCTTAAGAACCACTGTTCTAGAGTATTTACAACTGTGCAGATGTATTTTCCATCAAAAAATGCTCTTAATGCATTCTGCTAAGATTATCAGATGGGATTATAAAAGTGGCCTAATGTCTTTTTTTTTTTTTAACATCGTCAGATGATCACCACAGCAGTCACCCTGTTCTGCAGCATTCTAATAGCTGGTATATCACTCATGTGCATGAACCGCACCACCCAAGCAGGACACTATGAAGGTTTCAGTCAGTCTCAGAGCCACAAAGCAGTGGAGCCTGGAAACACTGCTTTTGATGAGAGTCCAGCACCAACAAATGAACCAGAACTTTTTACAAGTTCAGTACCAGAAACAAGTATGTTACGTGCCTTTATAGCATACATCCTAATTATTTTGCTTAAGAGAGGATCCCTGAACTATTCTGAAAATCATAGGTATTTGCCAAATTAAGAACCTGAATCACAGTCAATAATCGGAAGAGTTTACAAATTATTTCTGAAAGTATGTTTGTGAGAACAATCTTTTGTTAAAAATGTAGGACTTCCTGAGACCTGAGAGCTTAGAAAGTTTAGAAAAAAGTCACAATGGAAAGGAATATTCTTCCTAGAAATCTACACACATATATATGTTAATTTAACAACATTTTATCAACAAAGTGAGCTAAAGGAGGCCTACTAAGAGGCTGGGTTGATAGTAGAAATTAGGCATCTGCAAACTAGAGCCCAGACCAAATCACACCCACCATATAAAAATGATTTTTACACTTTTAAAAGGTTGAAGAAAAATTAATAAATATTTTGTGACTACTGGAAATTATATGAAACCTAAATTTCATGTCTGTAATTTTATTAAAACAGCCATGCTTATTGATTTACGCATTGTCAATGGCTGCTTTCATGCTGTAATAGCAGAGTTGAGTCATTGCATCAGAGACTGGCTTGTAAAGCCTAAAATATTATCTAACCCTTTATGGAAGATGTTTGCCCATTCTTGGTATAAGTAAAAATATGATCCTAACTAGTATATGTGTTAGTAAGAGTCAACAATTGTTACAGGATTTGTTTCAATTCATGAAGGGAAGTCAACAATAGTGTATGCATTTTGGATGCACTGATGCGTGTGGAAAGTTCACAGATAACGGACATTGTGTTCAGAAGAATAAATGATGGTTTACAATATTTTGTTTAGATAGCTTGTGGAGTAGAAAGATGAGTAAAGTATAAGAAGAAAGAGTGACAACAGAGATAGAAGATAATTTATTCATCTTCAAAAGGAAGAAATGAGAAAGTTTCATTGCACAGCACTTTGTCATGAACTGTGTTAGTGCTAGGAATGTTGCATTTAAAATGCTGCCCACAAATCTCGCCATTTTACATTTCCTTTCTTCCTTCCTCACCCGTTCCAAACTGGAAGTAAATAAAAGAGTGATTAAAAACTTACCCTGGAGCCATATTGCCTATGTTCAAAGCCTGACTTCATGATTTACTACTGTCTGATCTTGGGCAATTTCCCAGTGTTTCACTTTCTTTATCTAGTAACACCTACCTGTAAGAATGTGATTGGAGCCAGGTACAGTGGCAACCTATAATCCTAGCGGCTTGGGAGTCTGAGGCAGGAGGATCCCGAGTTCAAAGCCGGCCTCAGCAACTTAGGAAGGCCCTAAGCAACTCAGTGAGACCCTGTGTCTAAATAAAATGTAAAAAAGGGCTAGGGAAGTGGCACAGTGGTTAAATGCCTCTGCGTTCAATCCCCAATATAAAAAAAAAAAAGAAAGAAAGAAAAAGAATGTTACTGTATAAAATGAGTGAACATGTATAAAGTCCAGCACATAGTAAGTATGAGTAAGTAATAGCTATTATTATAACATTTATTAATTTTTTTACAGAATTTTAAGTGTACTCCAGATATTTTATATGACAAACTATGGCAAATCAACTCAATTGTATTGAAACAAAGAGAGTAACTCAACAAAATTATCAAAATATCCAATAATATGAAACTTTTGCATTTTGAATTAATATGGCTTGATGAAGAGCCTCCCAAGAGGCACACAAGAAAAAACACAAAGATACAGGGCAGATCCTGTTTTCTGAAGACAAGACATCCTTATCCAGGAAAAACAGTTTCCTATAGTTCTCCAATATCGCACCCCTGTACAAAACCCTCTGAGCGGGGTTCAGGCACTTGCATTTCTCCTGTTGGAAAACACTGTGGCTACATCCCTGAATGCCAATAATCCCAAGGGCACCCACATGCAGGTGTAGGGACCCCAAGACTCTGGAGGTATAGGACTAGGTACTGATAACATTTTTTATTATGATTATTACTGTTATTGTTATTTTTGGTACTAGGTATTGAACCCAGGAGGGCTTTACCACTGAACTATATCACCAGCCCTTTTTACTTTTTATTTTGAGTCAGAGTCTCACCAATTTGCTGAAGCTAGCCTCAAACTCGCAATCCTCCTGCCTCACCTTCAGAGTCCCTGAGATTTCAGGTATGCACCATTGCACCCCGCTTATTATAACATTTCATTATAAAAGGAAGACATCAAGGTTCAAGACTAGCCTCAGCACACTAGAGAGCCCCTAAACAACTTAGTGAGACCCTGTCTCAAAATAAAAATGGCTAGGATATAGATCAGTGATAAATTGTCCCTAGTTAAATCCCCAGTACAAAAAAAAAAAAGACATTCATACAGTAAGGAATTCAAATACAATTACAATTATAATTCAAATACAATTAAAAAGGAATTCAAAGACAATTAAAAGAGAAGCTAAACTCTTCCCCTCCCTTGCCCTTGGCTCTACTCCCCAGAGTTATTTTATGGTTTATTTATCACAATTCATAATGTTCCACAACTTCTGCAAAGGTAATGAAATATGAGATAACAATTTTTCTTCTTAGATAACTGTAAGAAATTCAGTAAAGCTTGAACTCAGGGTACATATGGGGAAGAGATCAAAAAAAGTTGGAAAAGTAAGCAGATACAGAGGGCATTCTGTGTCATCGGAAAATATGAAGGTTTTGTCCTACATGTAAAGGGTCCTATTAGTAGTTTTTGCAATAGGCTAGGCCAGATACAGGGCAGAGGGTGGTAGGTGTGGGATGGACCGGATAGGTCAGACTCAGAAGCTGTACTGATGGACTTGCAATCAACTGGACTGGTGAGAGCTAATGGAGGACCTGAGTATAACTTCCAGAAATTTGGTTTTAGTGAATGTGTGATCATCCTTCAGGCCTTCCAGGCACATCTTCTCTTTCCTTCTCAGGTATTTTAGCCTTTCAGAACAGGCAGTTCTCCCTCCGCAGGGTCCTTCATCTACACCTGACCTTTATTCCCCACTGTGGCCTCCAGTCTCTCTGCTAGATTCTTGTAATTCCTTCCAAACTGGGCTGCCTGTCTCCCATCACTCCCTGCTCCAATCTGTTTTATATGAATTGGCAAAACCTTCCTCACAGAGCTCTGGTCACATAGACTCCTGATGCAGGTCTAGGAGGACCCTGCAGTTGGACAAGGTTCACACTCCTGAACATGGTGCTCAAGATCTTCCACAATCCAGACATGCCCTGCTCTGGCCCAGTTCTGCCCCCTCTCCTCTTCAGCTTTCCCCTCTCTCCACTACTGAGCTTTCCATGCTTTTCCCCAAAATGGCATTCATTTTATTACACCTCTTTTCTATTATATTATATTATATTATACCTCCTTTTAAATATATAATATATATTTTATATATATTATACCTCTTTTCTATTATATTCTTTTCTATTATTCTTTTATACTTCATGGCCTTTAAACCCAAGCTCACTAATTTCTTTCTTAGGTAATTCATGATTATATCAGAATTTCATTCAAGTTTCTTGACCACTTTCCTTTTGAAAGCTGAAGTTCAAGGATTGAATATTTAAAAGCTGACTTCCATGGGCCTAGAGTACTGTTCTGATCATGCACAACTTCCTTTCCTACTTTACTTTCTTGAAGAATCTTTCAGGTATCCTACAAACCCATATATTGATTGTTTTCTGACAGAGCTTGAAGACCATCCCACCTACAGCTGGCTGTGTCTTTCTTTTCCACAAGTGTTTTAAAACTGGCTACCAAAGGCCAGACATCTGTGGGAATTGCTGAACTAAGAGTTTTAGGCCCAGAGACTTTTGCTGCTACATCTTTACCTATTATTTAAAAATAGCAGATGAACTGTATAATAGCTTTTCTTTAAATCCATTATTATCATCTCCAGCAAGAAAATAACGTGAACCTATAGTATAAATAAATGGAGAGCAAGATGATAGCTATACCTTATCTAAGAAACCTTCTGTGATGTTTATACTTCCCTCTTATTTCACTATTTTATAATTGCTTTTTAAGTTGTTTATATAGCCCACTAGACTAGACTATAAGTGATTTGTCTATCTGATAGACTGGCTGGATGTGGTGGTGCAATCCCAGCTACTCAGGATGTAGCAGGAGGATTGCAAGTTCAAGGCCAGCCTCAGCAACTTACCAAAACCCTGTCTCAAAATAAAAAATGTTTTGTGGATGTAGTTCAATCCCTAACACTGAAAAGAAAATTAGCTGATTGAAACCTTCAAGTTTCTGAAGAAGTATGGACTAGATAATGTATTTTCTTTTCTATTATCCTTTGGTTCTATTTTAACCTTGAGATAGCATCAATATCTTAAATTTAGCAAGGCCATTTTTGACTGCAGTTTTGTTACTTTTAAATACTTTTAAGAACATCATTGAAGAAATTAAGCATGTTGTCAATGAAAGGTTATTCTTGGGAATTATTCATTTTTCTAGCATATTAAATTTTAATAGTTTATTATTAAAGTTATTATTCAATTATAATTCATGTCAAGGAGCACCATGTCTATGTAAGTGTGAAAGGTTTTAAAGAGCACAGTGGATACAACAATTATTAATTGGGCATTATGTAAAATTGTGGATGTGTAACCGACGTGATTCTGCAATCTGCATTTGGGGTAAAATTGGGAGTTCATAACCCACTTCAATATAATGTATGAAATATGATATGTCAAGAGCTTTGTAATGTTGTGAACAACCAATAAAAAAATAAATAAATAAATAAAATAAAGAGCACAGTGTACAGTTCTATGACTATATGGAAGAAAAAATTACAGCTCTATAACAGATATCTCAGTGTGACTTCTATAAGCCAACCTGCCTATAAACCTGCAAGAGATTTTCAGCAGTATATATTTGAAAGAAAAACATATATCATTGTTTTTACTGCATCATCTAAACTAATAGGAGACAGATTCTTGAAAGAAGTGATTTCAAGCCTAACTTAGAAAGCAGGAGAAGATTTGATCAGCCTAGGTCTTTTATTGTTTGTTTGTTTGTTTGTTTTAATTAGTTACACATGACAGTACAATGATCTTGACATATACAATTGAATCAGATGGGATATAATTTCATTTTTCTAAGTGTACAGGTTGTAGAATTACATTGGTCATGCAGTCACTTATATACCCACAGCAATAATAATGTCTATTTTATTCTGCTGTCCTTCCATTCCCCCCTTCCCCTCCCCTCCCCTCCCTTCTCTCTACCCAATCTAATGTGACACAATTCTTTTTTTTTCCCTCACATCATCATACCTGTATTCTGTATAATGAATATGCAATTCCCTTTCTCCCTACCTTTCCCTTCCACCTCTCTTCCCTAACTAGAGGTAATTTTCTTCTCATGCTCTTCCTCCCTACCCCATTTTGAGTCACCTCCCTTATGTCAGAGAAGACATTCAGCATTTGTTTTTTGGGATTGACTAACTTCACTTAGCATGATCTGCTCTAATTGCCATCTATTTCCTGCAAATGCCATGATCTTGTTATTTTTTAGTGCCGAGTAATATTCCATCGTGTATAAATGCCACATTTTTTCTATCATTCATCCATTGAAGGGCATCTAGGTTGACTCCACAGTCTAGCTATTGTGAATTGTGCTGCTATAATTATTGATGTGGCTGTGTCCCTGTAGTATGCCATATTTAGGTCTTTTGAGTCAGCCTAGGTCTTGATGGGACTTGTGGAGGGTGTGAAGAATTTTCCTGAAAGAAGGAAATGCTTTTTGTTGCTTAGGATGGGTAGCTGGCTAGGAAAAGAGGCCAAGTCATAGGCAGCTATCCATTTAGACTGAGTTTGAATTTTCCACAGTTACCAATAGAACGCTAGTATGTATTTTTGAAAAGTGATGAAATAAAAGCTGTGTTTTAGGAAAGTGAATTTTTAGTTCCCAAAATACAGTAGAATTAAAACAGCAATGAATAAATTTTTTCTTCTCTCATATAAGAAGACAATATATAAAGATGATGATCATTCATCCTACACTTTTTAAAATGTTAATATTGTACAGCACATTTGAATACTTTTGATAATTGTCATGTGAAAATATTTCCATGGAGGCAGCATGAGTAGGTTTTGGGTGGTTTGGTTTTGTTTGGAATTTCTTGAACTTGTCCATTTCTGTTGTGGTTGGGCTCTACTCTCACATTATTTTTCTATATATAGGTTGCTGCTCTTGCTCCATGGGAAATGGTGAATTATGCTACCCATCAATAGAGCCAGCAGCAAACACAAGCACCAGTGGGCCTGTGATTCCTTCATTTGAGAAAAGTAAGTGCCCTGGGATATGAGGAAGGGCATAAGGAACAGAAGAGCCCTTGTCCTTCTGTGTCATGAAACCTCTACATAGTATTTCTTCAGCAGCTGTAATACTACAGAACACTATTTGAGAACAGATTCTCAAATAAAATAGGAAAAAGATGTGAATAGAATAATAATCGTGCAGAGAAAACATTTATTTTAAAAAGATAAAGTTCTTATAGTATCACACGCGTGTATGCATGCACGCATACACGCACACACACACACACATGCACACACACTTTCCAATAAATTTAACTCAAGAGATAAACCCAAGAAATTTGCCCTAAAAGCTATTATTATTTTGGCTTTTTTTCTTATTTTAGAAGCTGAGACTTTCCCCTATCACTAACCCTTATGACCAGGACTAATTAATTAGTGCTTAATTATATTGTGCTTTAAATATAACTTCTTTTAAAAATAAGAAAAACAACTTTAAAAGTAATAAACTTTTGGCATGTAAACTAAGAGACTAAATCACTTTTTTCTGAATTTTAAATTATTTAAAACTGAACATATTTATATAGAATTGGAATTGCAGTGCACTTTCAGTTGATTTTGCTCTTTGTGATGGAGAATCTGTCAATTACATTGTTGCAAAAGGCATTTTTAAAAGTTTTTTAGTTATAGATGGACCCAGTACCTTTATTTTTATTTTTAATGTGGTGCTGAGGATCGAACCCAGTGTCTTCCACATGCAAGGCGAGCACTCTACCACTGAGCTACAACCCCAGCCCATGGCATATGTCTTTATATAATAAATGTTGGGAGGATTATAAGAAATTATGGGTGCAAATCACTTAGCATTGTGTATGGTATACGTGGTAAATGTTCATTAAATGTAATACTGGCAACAGTTGTTATTCAGGTGGCATTTATATTTGTCTGCTATCTGTTGGCTAGGAATGAATCTTAAATAGTAGCAGAACTTCGGTTTCCATAGAAAGAAATATCAGATTATCAGCCTTCATTAAATTTTCTAATAGGACATCCAATCTCGAATTCAGTTAAATTGTCTTAGTTTTTATTTATGTGCTTCTTTTGTAAAGTAGTGTTTCTTTATGTCCCAAGGTTTGCTTTCTTAATTTTTTTCTCTCTACCCAATATCATAGTAAAGTCATTTTCTGCTTCTCAAATTATCCTTAGTCTTTCTTTAACTATCATTTTCTTCATTACTAATACTGATTCATGAAAACTTTTATACTATAGGGACTTTCAAAATTTTCTGATCATGTTTTGTAAAAATCATATTAAAAGAAAGCCATCATATATGGACATCATCTAACCATGTAATTTAGTATCATTCCTAAGCCTGAAATTTTAAAAAAAGCCTAAAGGAAATTAAACCATAGACAAATGAGAATTTCTAGAGCTTTACAATATAATTCGTCCCCCATTCCCTGCTGTTGCACAAAGGCAAAATAAATATTACATTTAGATTGCTATGTGGCAACAATGTGGGAAAAGGCAAATGAAAAACTAATAAGATTTATTTTATGCATTTTAATAATGTGTGTACATAATATTTTAAAACCAGTTTTTTCATAATATATATACACACATATATAAATATAACTCAAATTTTCTACACATAAGTTATTATGTTAGCTTTCTATTACTGTGACAAAATTTCTGAGGTAATCAGCTTAATAAGGAAAAAAGGTTTATTTTGGCTCATAGTTTAGGAGGTTTCAATTCATGGTCAAGTGACCCAGGTGCTTTGGGCCTAAGGCAGCACAGTACATCGTGGTGGGAGCATGTGGCAAAGAAGCTGCTCATCTCATGGCAGCCATGAAGCAAAGAGAGAAAGAAAGGAGGGGCTGGAGTCCCAATATTTTTTCTTCCACTGTGCCTTACCTACCTCCTAAATGTTTCACAACCTCCCAACAGTGCCTCAGACTAGGGACAGCCTTTAATACTGGGTCTTTGGTGGACATTCAAGAGTCAAACTAGAGCAGATATATACAAATAGTTATTATTAAAATAGAATCATACTACAGAGATAGTTTGGTGACCTACTTTCTTTTTACTTAGCAAGACTGTAAACTTTCTCCCTACCATTAACTATTATGCTAGACCACATTTAGTGGTTGTATGTGTCCTTTCCCAAAAAGTGGCCTTAAGAAATAGATTTTTATTTTTAGGGTAAGAGCTATAAAATTGTTTTTTAATCTTTAACTTATATAAGATTGTATGTTAGACTAGGCATGTATTATGTAAAAATTTTTCCTTTTTCTTTAGTACCATATACAAAGTGGAGCTGAAGTGGAAAAACAAGTTTCTTTTGAAAGATCCCTCACCCCTGTTTTAGGACAGAAAAGAGTCAGTTTTGTGATTTGAGTTTGGTCTCATATGTGAACAAAACATAGCATATAGACCTAGTTGGTACCTTGTAAGGCCTTTTGTAAGGCAAATTTTAAACTCAGAAAAGGCAGGAGTTAATTGTAAATTTATTTCACAGTTAGTCAAAATAGTGTATTCATGACTACTATGAAGATTTAATGCAGGTGAAACATGAGTTATTAATTTAGCCTTTTAAAATTTTATGTATAATTATAAAACATATATTAATATATAATTATATAACAAATTATGTAGATAGAAAACATTGGTGAATGGAATAAAAGGGAAATATTACATACTAGTGGTTTTTTTTCAGATAAAAACACTCTCCAACTAAAACTCCTAAAACAACATGACGGAGCTTTCCCCCGATTTCATCGAAAATTACATACTGATTCTTAGCTGAATGTGCTTTTTTGTTGTTTCTCTTAGGAAGTCATTATAAATTTAAAATGCATTCAAATAAAAAGCTCTGATTACAAATTGTTGTGCTTACTGTTTCATAGATGATCACTGTGTGAGTCGCTGTAACTCCCAGAGCTGCATATTAGCCCAGGAAGAAGAACAGTATCTGCAGAGTGGAGACCAGCAACTGACTCGACATGTCTTGCTGTGTTTACTTCTCATTATTGGCCTATTTGCTGTAAATGTTTCTCTGGTTTTGTTTGGGACCTGTTTCTTTAAATGTCTGGCAAAGGTTTTATTTAGGCATCTGGGACCAAAACTTAGTTGCTACTTTTCAAGAGTAGAGTGGCTAGGCTATCTAAATTCTAATCTAGTTTAAGTGTTTTTTGTTTTTTTAGTTTTTTTGGTGGCGAGGGGAGAATCATTCATATTTCTCTGTTGCCTAAGTGTTCCAGTAGCCTATTCTATTAGAATTACTTATTCATTCTGTGCTCTGAACGTAAATTTGGTAAAATCAGATAGATATCTCCATCATGTGTCCAAGGGCCAGTTATCCCTAACATGCTTGACTGACCGAAGTGGACAAATGCCTACATTATCACTCACAAGATATTTCTCATATAAATTAACTTGAAAGAATAAGATTTAATTATGGAAATCAACCTAACTACTTCATGCAGTAGGGAAAAGAGGAAAAATGCCCATCAAATTACTGACATCTGGGGCTGGGGATGTGGCTCAAGCGGTAGCGCGCTCGCCTGGCATGCGTGTGGCCCAGGTTCAATCCTCAGCACCACATACAAACAAAGATGTTGTGTCCACCGGGAACTAAAAAAAAAAAAATATATATATATATATATATATATATATATATTTATATATGTATATATATAAATTCTCTCTCTCTCTCTCTCTCTCTCTCTCTCTCTCTTTAAAAAAAATTACTGACATCTAACATTTTTGTGGGGAAGGGGGTGCTGGAGATTGAACCCAGGGTTATCACACATGCTAAGCACAGGCTCTATCACTGAGCACCACCCCTGGCCCCTGCTTTTGAATTTTTAACACATTTTTCATGGTTCTAATAATACATATATTTATAACCTGGTTTTTCACTTATGTCAAGCATTTTCAAAGTGTCCAAAATTAATACTTTAAATGGCTCCCTAGTAAACAATAGAGAGCTATATAATTTACTCAACCACTTCTTTATGAATTGTTTCTAACTTTTCAAAATACTCTAAAAAACATCTCCATGCATTATATTTTCTAGTGATATATTCCCAAAGTTGAGAAACCTGGATCAAAGAGAATAAATATTTCTGTGATTTTAGACGTATTCTACTAAATTGTTTTTCAAAGGGTCGATAGTATAGATTTATAAAGTGCTCTCACCAATATTGAATATTGTAATTTTGGGGGGAGGGATTTAACCCAGATATGATTTCTACATCTCCACCCTTTTATATTTTATTTGGAGATAGGGTCTAGCTTAGTTGCTGAGGCTTGTCTTGAACTTGTGATCTCCTGTCTCAGCCTCCTGATCCACTGGGATTATAGGCATGCACCACCGGGCCCAGCTAGTTATTATAATTTTTTAAAGGTAGTTTAAGTGTAACCTGCCTAGAGGTGGGAGATAGGCCATATAACCTACGAGCCCTTTTCACACAGAATGCTTGTTACATAGTATGATATCAGCCAGCTACACTTTATCTGCTGTTTAAGGACAAAAATTAAAAAAAAAGAAATGCTTCCAAGAATTCCTGCTTAGTGATATAATTATTTTCATTGTGTAGAACTAATTTTAAAATCAGTCCTGTCTTAGGCTAGTCGGCAGTCCTGGTATATTATGTAAGTCTCTGTATTATGACTCATGTCTTCTTGCTTCAAATCTGATCAGAATAGATGCTGTTTGAAAGACATCTGTCAGAAGAAGTAGTTGAAACCTCTTGTTTGAAAGACAAAGCCTCTGTATTCTCTCAGTGTTTTTCCCTTTAGTCTCTCCCCCCCCCCTAATTATTAGGTAGAAAAGTTATTGTACTGTGCTCTGGATGGAGAGAAATGATTAGCAGGCTTCATTTTAAAATACTCTTTTTTTTTTTCTTTATAGAATCTTTCCAGTTGTTTATGGTGGCTATTCAACCAAGAGCCTGGAAGACTATACGTTGAGTTACAGTTTTTCTGTGCTGTGTTTAACTTTGGCCAGGTACTTATTTACTGAAACTTTGAGGGGTTTTTGTCTTCCTGGATGAGTTGAATGCAGAGAAGGGTATGCGGATGTTGTTGTTTTCTTCTAAATCAATAGGGTTTAGTTTGTTTGCCAGCTGCTGGTATACATGACAGCTGACAGCTGCTGCCTGTCTTCTAGTAGAGATGAATTCTTATATTGGTTAAAGTCATCAGAATGTACATTGAGTGTTTCAACCAGCAATACCAAATAATTTTTTTGCTTTGGTTTTGAGATAAAGAATCATAATTTAAGCAGGGACAAGATGTCCTAAGTTCTTTTTAAACTTTTTGTAATCTTAAAAACTCACTTTGAGAAAAATAATTCACCTTCCTTTAAAGGATTTATCCCCTTAGATGGACAAATATTATTTCATTTACATTTTAAACAACAGATACTTAAATCTTTACTTTAAAATCATGTGGTGTGTAAATAAAACTTTAGTCAGGGGTAATACTTTTCTTTCCTTGATAGTTATTTGTGTGCCAAAAATTGCTAAGCATTTTATATTCATTATCTCATTTAAACATCACAATAATACTTGCAACATAGATGTTATCATCCCCAGTTTAAAACATAGAAAACTAAAATTCCATGAAAAAGTGATGTAAAAGGTACTATTGTCTATGTTCATGACACTATTAAAATACATATTTAACAATACGTTTTACATATTGGAAAATATTTTTAGGTGCAAATTTCAAAATTTGATCTTTTCATTAACTGTGGGTGTCGGGGTGGTGGTGCTGGGGATCAAACCCAGGATATTGCATATGCTAGTCAAGTGCTCTATCACTGAGCCACATCCCCAGCTCAGCCCCTTACTTTTTAATTAGAGAATACTCATCCCTCATCCAGAGATTGAATATCAGTTTGAAAAAATATTGTATTTGAAATCAGTATGTTGCCTACTAAATGTAAAATAATTTGCCAAGAGTTAGTTAAGACTTGTCAATAAATGCTCCTGCAAGATTTTTCCTAACATTAATTTCTTGAAGTATTTCCAGTTTGTTTTGCCATTATTGTGGGAACAAAATGGTTATATCTAAAGGTACAAATTACCTCGGTTATTTGTGTCAGCTTATTACAACAAATATGAACTTCCCAAGATCTACTTGATAACTATATCTTACATTGTGATATTAAGATCTGACTTTGTATCCAAGAATTATAAAATACTAGATTGAAAAATCTCAGTCTTCTGTGGCATTATGCATTCAGAAAGCCAATTCAAGCTTAGCCCTCCTAGTCCTGGGGCTGAGAAAGCTTCATTGCACTGCACTTTGTCATGAACTGAATTAGTGCCAGGAATGCTCCCACACAAGTAGTTCAAGGGAGTGAGAGACACACAAACCTCACTCTCATCCAGTCTTCCTCTTGGAGAGGAGGAGAAAGATATTCCCTTCTGACTGCTTATAGTTTGGGGTAAAGAAAATCGGGCCCTTCATATAATGTTATATTGCCTTCTCCATCCCACCTTCCACCAACCTGCACCTCAGTATGCTTCACAAATGGCAGCTGAGCTCTCTTTCTCCCAGGCAGTCCTAAATTTCCTGATCTGGGGCTTATATCTGGTGCCAGTTTGCCTTATTACTCCAATTCCTTCAAGCCCTTTCCCTAACCACTAGCCAGTACCACTTCACATAAATTCTGTTCAGTTATTATTATTGGATATTGCAGCACTTGTTAATTATGTAATTTATGAAGTTTCAACAAAAAAACAATAAATACCTAAGCACAGTGGGAGATTTTTTTTTCAAAACAAGAAAACAAAGACATATAATTCTTAAATATTTTTATTTTTCTTTAGTAAGAAGTCATAGGAATATGGTTGCTCAGCACTAGTTTTTATCACCCATCATAATTAGAACAGAATGATTGGGAAGAGGCAGCAAACATGTCTGGTTCCAGGTACTGAACTTTAGAGTACCTGCTTTGTATGCTCCATTTGAAATGTTGCTCTAATCACACTATAGGTTTGCCTCCTCAAGCACTAAATTTGGTGACTTCCTTAATTCCTGCTCTTACAATTTTATTGCTGCATTCAGAAAAAATAATTTTGTTTTCTTCCCTAGGGATTTATTTCCTTTGGAATCTTTGGATTGGACAAACATTTAATCATCCTGCCTTTCAAAAGAAGGTAAATTTAGTTTTGAAATAAATCTCTATATTCCTAAATTTGATGACAAAGCCATTATATTAAGATACTGATATTTTTATACCTTTAAACTGTTAGACCACCAATAAACACCATACAAGGGTTATCTGTTGATTCACATAGTTGTAAATAACTGCAGAGAAAATGTTGGAAGAACTATTATAAATGGAGCAATATAATTTGCATTTTAACAAAAACTGATGGACTCTGATTTTGATCTATGCCATTAGCTACATAAAGTTAAATAAAACTTGAACATATCTTTAGAAAGGGTAGTATTAAGTGGTGCCCCCAAAGGAATATATTTGATTGTCTTTCACCTTTGACAACAGGATTCTTCTATCAAACTAACTTATAGAAAACTCAATTTTTCTTTCTAAATTATTTTATTGGCTTAGTAAAGGGCTTCTTTGAATTAAGATCAAGAATTTTAAAAAGTAACAAGTATTGCAACTTGTAGGTGGGAGGAAAAGGCAGAGGGACAAATCTTTGTACTTCATTTGCTTTTAAAGTCAAAATTAGTAGAAATTAGAAGTGCTAACAGAATTCATCCTACCTGCTCTATGAATAGTGCCCCAAAACAGTATCTTTTATTCTTTCTTTCTTCTCCTTCAGCATCAGCATCAGCATCATCTTATTCACTAAGATTTCATTGTTAGGGTCATAATCATTTCATGAAGGAAAAGCGTAGTAAGAAAGTTATTGAACTTAGTTATCAGCTTCATAATGTGAACTACTCAACAGTTCAATTGTGTGAGCTGGCCAAAACAAAACCAGTCTGTACTCCAGAGCCCAGTATTTTCCTCTGTGATACCAAAATTTCAAAATGATTGAGTAAACTATTTGATATCTAAGTTATCTTTATGTTTCAAAAATACAGTATAAGGAATATTTCTTAGTAAAAACTGAAATGAGCCAAAAATGTCTAGAGGATTTATAAAATAATTAGGTCACTCACCCAGCCTTCTGTGAAAAGGAAACTAAATGCAGAATCAGTTGTGTTGTAGATGAGATGGGAAATTTGGTGACTGGCTTTGGAACAGCCATTTTGATAGAGCAGAAGGGATTCTCTCTCCGTGCTTTTCTTTCGTTAAAAATAGCCTCCTTCGGCTGGGGTTGTAGCTCAGTGGTAGAACACTTGTCTAGCACATGTGAAGCACTGGGTTCAATCCTCAGCACTACATAAAAATAAAAGTAAAATAAAGTTTTAGAAAAAAAACTTTAAGAAAGTGAATATTTTTTAAAAAAAAATAGCCTCCTTAGTCAGGCATGGTAATACACATCTATAATCCCAGCTCCTGGGAGGCCTCAAGTTTGAGGCCAGCCTGGGCATATTAGTGAGAATCTGTATCAAGACAAAAACATTTCTTAAAAAGGGGCTGAGGGGCTAGGGATATAGCTCAGTTTGGTAGAGTGCTTGCCTTGCATGTAACAAGACCCTGGGTTCAAGCCCCAGGACCACAAAAAATGGTGGGGGGTGGGGGGACTGAGGATGTCACTCAGCAGTAGAGCATTTGCCTAGGTTTTCACAAAGTTCCAGGTTCAATCTCCAGTAAGAAAAAATAAACTCCTTAAATTTGGTTTTCAGACTTGAATTTCTATGGAACAATAAAGAAACAGCAGAAAACAGAGATTCTCTTGTTTCTGAGGAAATAAAAATGACCTGTCAACAATTTATCCATTATCACCGTGACCTCTGTATCCGTAACATCGTCAAGGAAAGAAGGTAAGCAAATTGCCATTGTAGATCCAAATAATTATATTTTAGATTAACTATTTTTGGATTTTAATAGGCTAATAGTTATGGGTCAATTTTTAGTTTAAGAAGTAGCATATGAAAGAGACATATTACTTTGATTTTACTATTTTAAAATATCATATAACTTCTGATTTCTACATAAAATGTGAGAACTTTAAAACAAACCCGAATGTGGTAGAATATTAACATTCACTTCATGTTGGCCATTAGTGTCTCTCACAAAGCTTTGAAATACATTGGATTCAGAAATGGTTTTATATTCCCATTTTCTAGTGTTATATTATTATATTGTTTCATATTGCCAAGAAAACAAAATGAAGGCAGGAGTGGTGGCACACTCCTGTAAGCCCAGCAATTTGGGAGGCTGAGGCAGGAGGATCGCAAATTCAAGGCCAGCCATGTTAACTTAGTGAGACCCTGTCTCAAAATTTTTTAAAAAAGGATGTAGCTCTGGGGTAAAGTGCCCCAGATTCAATCTCTGGTACCACAAATAATAATAATAATAAAATTTCTGCCTCTTAATTAATTCTGCTGCTTATATTTCACCTCAAGTCCTAATCTTCCTTTGGTATATGACATTATATCTTCAAGGTATGGAATATACTGCAGCAGGAAATGACCAACTTTGAATAAACAAATTTGTAGTGAAAATATTTTTGGTTGTCATGCAAGAAAAATAAAACATAAGGAAAGTAACATGTGTATAACGGAAAATTATATAGGAGAGTTTATTTGCACCTATTATGCCACTATATTTAATATACATGCCATTATAATCAGAAGGTAGCCTAGGTTAGATGGTGGAAAGGGGAAGCATTTGGGTGTAGGTTAATACTAGAATTCAACTCCTGAATTGAAGTTTCTTGGCTGTGTGACAATAGGCAGGTTCAATTCTCTAGCCTTAGTTTTCCTTTTCTTAAAAAATCCGACTCTCAATATTGTTTGAATTAGGTGACAAAATGTCTGTGATATGCCTAGCCTAATGGTAAACTATGGAGAAAAGCTAATGTTCTACCCTTAAAGGGCTGAGCACAATTATTTCAAGATATTATCCGCATCAACAACTTGTTTTTCAACTGCTTTTCAAAATTAAAAAAGAAAACTCTGTTGTTATCTCTGTCAGGCCTGTTGTGATTGCCAACTGTCGGGAAGTGTAGCTCTTACCATTTGCAGGGCTGCCAGGCTGCCTTGGTCCCAGATGGTTGAATGGGCACCAGCTGGTAGTGTTCTGGCCTGTTCCCTGTCCCTTTCCAGGCTCTACTGCCTGTACAGCATCACATTCTCTGACACTCTGTACATCTCCATGGGCTTTTGTTACAGCTGCCTGATCACAGTCTTCAAGAAACTATTCAATTGGTGTCTGGGACAGAAGGCATTAGGACTATAAATTAAAAGCCAACAAACAGGAAGAAGGCTCAGACAGGGGTTGTAACATTCAGGCTTCTGTCAAAATGATGTTTGCAGTTGCAAAGAATTAAGTTAAGAGTTCTTATTACTAAGTTAAAATATTGTAATCTGGGGTTGGGGATGTAGTTCAGCGGTGGAGTGCTTGCCTAACAAGCATGAAGGCCCTGGGTGACATCCCCAGCACCTCAAAACAAAACATACTGTGATTTTTACATACTTGAGAAACATTTTCGTTTATTAACCTTTTTTATAATTCTTATATGATACACATATATTTTATTTATGATAAAATGTTTTTAAATTCTTGTCACCTGTTTCTCATTTCATCTCAGTCTTCATTCGCTATTTCTCATTGTCAAGCACTTTAGGTTTTACAGCTTGACTGATGCTTGTGGACAGATTTTTGTTGTCTATTGCATATTTGTACAGAATTTATGTAATTGGGTTTGGTTGGGTTTTTTTTTTCATTTCTCTTTTCCTTGTTTATTTGAACACATTTGAAGGACCTCATATTTGCATTAAGAAGACAAAATTTAAGTGATCAAGAAGTAGATTTATAAAGCACATTTTAAAAAATCTTAAGATTTGTAGCAAGACAGATCTCACTTATTCTTTCCTTGCTCTTTAATGAAGCAAATCCTGACAAACACAAAAGTGAGGTTGTCTTGGTTGCTGATGGAAAGAAACACTACTTGTGGGCACGATAATAAAGTTTGATTTGAGTAGTTTAATAAAAATAGTCACTTCTTAAGAGCTTACAAAAAATATGTAATGTTCCTGAGACAATTAAAATTACTTAGCACAAATAAGAATATAAGAAATTATAATATATTTAATATTCAGACATTACCTATGTCCATTTTTTGTTGTTGAAGCGTTTCTGTTTTCACAAGCATTATTGGCATATTTTATTTTTCTCCAGGAGTCTTTCTGGGGTCAGGAAAGTTAACAATTCCTTTATATTCAGAACAGTTTCATTCCTGCCATGCTTTTAACTATCGTGCCGTCTTCCCTTGTTTCCTTCTATTTTTTCCTTGCTTGTCCTCTACCATGCAGTGCTGATACCAGGTTTACAGAACATATGGGTGAATCATTCCTTTGACATACAGGTGTGGTGCAAAGACTTCTGCTGGGACCTTCTGTGGCTGTGACCAGGTGAACTGGCTAATTGAAGTTGGCCTTGCCTCTGACCGTGGTGAAGCTGTGATATATGGAGACAGACTGGTGCAAGGGGGAGTCATCCAACATATTACCAATGAATATGAATTTCGGGATGAGTACTTGTTTTACAGATTTCTTCAAAAGAGTCCTGAACAGACTTCTGCTATTAATGCAGACAGCCCCCAACAGGAAAGCTATAAAGAAATTGAGCATTCACCCCCATCTTCACTTTCTCCTAAGTCCTAAATGATAAAGGAGAGAATCCTCCATGGAATCATATTCTAGTCCCAGATCCAGTATTTATCTGTGTGATCTTGGGAAAGTTAGACCCTCTCTGAGCCTTAGTTGCCACTTCTGTAAAATCTGACAAGATGCATTCCCCCCGCCCCGTGCTAACACTGTGGTTTTAGTATGGAAAACACATAGGAAAGTGACCTAGGAAAAAGAAAGAAACAAAAGGAAAAGTTCTGATAGTGAATATAATAATTACTATAAATAATACTAATGTGGCAACATTATAAAATGATTTCTTCCTGCAACTGTTTGCTATAACTTCAAAATCAATATCCAGTTGACAATTCCTTTTAATTGCCAAATTTGACAGATGTTCTGCTGGTGAAATGGACATAAAATTATGGTAACTTTACATTTATTAATGGCACTTCCTAAAAAAAATAATTTTACTGAATCTAATAAGAGGTTCTTATTCCTCCCAGCCCCCGTCCATTTCTTCGAAAAAACTCATTAACAAATTAGAATCACTGCCTTTTTTTTTTAAATAGGCTTGTCTCTTCTTGCTCTTATAACCAAAGTACTAATCTATGTCATTAGGAAAGGAATAAAAACCTCCATAAATATTATCATCAAAATCCAATCTCTAACTTTTGTGCTACAGATAGTAATTTGTGCATATTTATTTAAATATTAAAAAATTATTGTCATGTGATGTATCACTTATTATTTGCACAAAGCAACATAGTACAGAATAATAACCCTACTACTTTTCTCCCTGCAGTGAATAAAAAGGACCATATATATAGGCCAAGTCAAGAATTAAAACTTCTAGACATAGCACCCTATGACTACCTTTAGAATTCAGTCTATGAATTCTATGTATTAAAAAAAAATCTGTTTTTTAAATTTTTAAATTACTAAATGTTGCTATCTTAGTCCATTAAGGCAGCTATAACAAAACACCACAAACTGGATAGCTTATAAACAACAGAAACTTATTTCTTATAAGTCTGGAGGCTGTGTAGTCTAAGATTTAAGACATGGGCAGGCTCAGTGTCTGGTGAAGGCCTGATTTCTGGTTTACAGCTGGTGCCCTTTTGCTGTGACCTCACATGGTAGAAGGGAAAAACTCTTGTCTCTTCAGCCCTGAGAAAGGGACTGATGCCATTCATGAGGGCTCTACCCTCACGACCTAGTCACCTCCCAGTACTATCCCACTGGGGATTACATTTTAACATATGAATTTGAGGGGATGCAAACATTCAGACCATAACAGATAAAGTTCATCTTCAGAAAATTAAAGGGAGTTATTCACATGATTTTTGAACATCTACTTAATTATTAGGTGTCAGTTTAACTTACTTAAAATATGTTGAAATGTTTATCTCATGTTTAGTGTTTTCTATATAAAGCCGTTTAGAAAATTATTGCCCTTTTAATGCAACAGATATATAAATTTTTTAAAAACCTGCATGGAAGCCTAGTGTATTTAACAAGTAAATTTTACTTTAGTATACCATTAACCTATACAAATTTCAAGCTATCATTAGAGAATGGGCGTGTTTTTAAACAGAACTGTCTTGTGGGGGAACTTTTTCTAAAAAAATATGACCACGTTAATACTCTTTGAATGCTCAGGAGTAAGCATAAAGCCTCACTGCTGTTCCAATAGAGATGTAACTCACATGCATGCAGGCAACTCAAACTCAAGTGGAGAAATTTTTTATTTATGAACAAGTCATACAAATAAGTCATACTGCATATGTTCTGTTATTTGCACAAAAGGATTCTGCAACCTCTTTTTCCATGGGAGACACTAAAAGAAAATCCTAGATCAGAATGATCTGCAGTTTCAGATAAAGGATTTTAAGAGATGTTTTTAGATTAAGGATATGTTAATTTTATTAAATGAAAATATTTGTAACTGTTACTTTCTCACTGACAAAGCAAGTTTCTCAATAAACTACCTATTTTAACTTTCACTGCTGTCATCTTTTCTTTGGGCAACTGCAATGATACAGATACTATCAAACGGGTCTTTAATCTAAGTTCTTAATGTTTTCTTAAATGAGTTTCTTAAGACTGTCCCTTTCTTCATGACCCATTAGGTCCTGTGCATAGGAACTTCCCCAATTATGAATTCACTAAACACCTTTTATGAGTGAGTTAATATGAAATTAAGAGTGCCTTACATACATTTCATGATTTTTCTTAAATATTATTTTTAGTTGTGGTTGGACACAATACCTTTATTTTATTTATTTTTATGTGGTTCTGAGGATCAAACCCAGCGCCTTGCACATGCCAGGCAAGCACTCTACTGCTGAGCCACATCTCATGATTTTTCATATGTAGAGTCACAGCTGAGAAAATTATCTGGTACAATTTTGATTAAAATCTACCCCTTTTTACTAATCTTCAGCATAGTCTATTGTTATCTTAACTCTCAATGAACAAGTCCATGCCTAACTTGTGCTTTGCTTTTAATATTTTTAGAATAAGATAAAGTATATTTTGGTACTTGGAGAATAATGATTAGTGACCCAAAAGTTATGCAAAAGAGAAAAATTCACTATGTAGAACTGTTTTTGGAAAATTTTACAAGAAGGAACTAACTTTCCAAAATTCTAGGCTACATATTATTTCTAGGACAACATTCTTTTTTTAACAATAAATATATAAACTGATATTTTCATCAAGATCAAACAATGTAGCTTTCTGTAAAGTACTCAATTTATTAGATGACTCCCTTGGTTTATAACATAATTTAAGGGTTGACCTAATAAAAAGCTTAATTCAGCAACTATATTTTTTACTCTTACAATAGATAAAATTTAATAAAACCTTAAATTTTTTACAATATATCCCAAGGCATTAATCACCCCCACAAGTACTCACAGCCCAATTGCATTTATACAGTAAAAGTCAAGCTATATTATATTAATTTACACTAATAATTACATACATTAATAATACATTAATAATCCTTGTGTTTTTAAACATTTTGTTGTAGATAGACACAATATATTTATTTTTATGTGGTGCTGAGGATTGAACCTAGTGCCTCACACGTGTGAGGCAAGTCCTCTACCACTGAGCCATGGCTCCAGCCCCAATTATCCTTGCTTTCATATGGGGATATATTCCCATTTCTAATATGGAAAGAAGCAACAGCTTGATTTGAAACTTATCAAAAGCTAACAAGTTGTATAGATAAATTATCTAGATAATTTCTGCAACCTTGCTTTTTATAGGCAGAGGACTGTATAAATTTTTCCTGTCAGTATCTGAATATTCATTTTGCAAATATCTATTAATAAGCATTTATTACATGCCAGACACAATACTGAACACTGCACATACAACAGTAAGAACAAATATGATTCCTAGTTTCATAGAGCTTAGTTCTACTGTGTTTAAAGTTCTGTGCAAATGTTTAATGTATAATTAATTTGTGATCAGGATAGCGTGTGGCTCCAAGAGTATTTAAGAGAGACCTGACCTTGTGGTTTGAGGAAAACTTCCTTAAGGAATTCCTGTCTTGGCAAAACCATTAAAAGAACTACAAAAGGTGAGAACACGGAATGAATGTTCCATGAGGAAGGAACTGGGCACATTCCAAGACTTGAAAGGGCAGCATAGGTGAAACATAAAAAACAATGGTGAACGTGTAATAAGATAAAGACAGAGGACAGATTAATTAGCAGGCTCTTGGTGGTATTTGTTAAGAGACTTTAACCCAAGAACAATGTCTTTGAAAGAGTTTTAGACTCAACAATAAGAAAATGAACAAACAACTGATTTCAAAATGGGCAAAAGATCTGAACAGACACCTCACCAAAGAAGATGTACCCAGGTGGCAAATAAGCAATGAAAAGATGTTCAACATTTCATGTCACTAGGGAATTGCAAATTAATACGAGAAACAACTGCACAACTATTAGAATAGTAAAAATTTAAAACACTGACACAAAAAATGCTGGGAAGGATATGGTGCAACATTGCTGGTGGGGATGCAAATGGTAGTGACTCTGGAAGACAGTTTGGCGAATTCTTACAAAAACTGAACATGGTCTTACCATATGACCCAGCAGTTGCACACTTTGTAATTTACCCAATGTAAGTTGAAATTTTACATCCACACAGAAACCTGCATATGGCAGTGTGTAGATTTACTCATAATTGCCAAGACTTAAAAGCAACCAAAATGTCCTTTAGTAATGATACATCCAGACAGTGATACATCCAGACAGTGGGATATTATTCAGGCTAAAAAGAAAGGCATTATCAAGTCATGAAAAACACGGAATAACTTAAGTGTATGTTACTAGTAAGCAAGAGAAATCAATCTGAAAGAATACCTACTGTATGATTCCAACATTATGGGGAAAGCAAAACAGAGAAAACTAAAAACAAAATAGTGGTTTCTAAGAGACAGTGGAAGGCTAAACAATTGGAGCTATAAGTTCACTGGTAAGCCAACTCTTGATACAGAGTGTGTTTAAATGAAAGTGTATTTTCAGAATTAATACAATGACAAAGATTTAGTGTGTAAATCTAGAAAATTCCCATGTTAGCACTGGTTAATATTTGCTTAAAGCGTAAGAAAACTCACCACTTCATATTTTTTCCGTTACTAAAAAAAACTTAAAATAATTGATAAAATGATTTGAGGGTTCTACGAAATTATAAGTATAAATCCATGCATCATATTAATGTCTTATGCTTTATGTAGAATTGAATACTTAATTTTTTTTAGTTGTAGATGGACACAATACTTTTATTTTATTTATTTGCATGTGGTGCAGAGGATCAAATCCAATGCCTCACACATGAGAGGGAAGTGCTGTACCACCGAGCCTCAGCCCCAGCACCTGAGTACTTAATTATTGTGACAAAAAAAAAGTTATTGTGGCTAAAAGAAATAATTGCCTGGAATAACACCTAGCTACCTCATGATATATGTTTGGTTTTCTTTGTCAGTATCTCAGCAAAACTATATGAGTTTTAACAATTGAACTATCACTTGAATGCTATTAAAGAATAATAGCTAAGTAGGTTTACCTCAAGACAATGGATTCTGACTTTGAGGGAGATTTCCACCATTTCTATGATTGCTATGAAGTAATATTTGCCTTATAAATTCTAATTTCATTCTTTGTACTCTGAGGAAAGAGATTAGCAATTTTATCCATATCAAGATGCTTGTTTTGGAGGACTGACTCCATCTTTTTGAATAGTTCTTTCTCCAGCTTCCTCATGTTATCCAGTATTGTTCCTAAACAGTATTTATCCTAAACAATGAAAAGTACACAAATACACATACATGAGTACATGAATCTATCCAAATTCCAACCCACCCTCACAGACAAGATTTGTTCACTGTGGTTTCTACTTCTGGATTAGTTACCCCTCCTAATATGTAAATATAGAAGGAATGAATCTCTATTTTAGACTGAATGAAATCCCTGCGTTCAATTATCAGCATCAAAAACAACAACAACAAGGGCTGGGGTTGTGGCTCAGTGGTAGACATTTGCCTCACATGTGTGAGGCACTGGGTTCATTTCTCAGCACTGCATACAAATAAATGACTAAAGGTCCATCAACAACTAAAATATATATTTTAAAACAGCAACAACAAAATCCCTGCACATAACAAAGTTAACATTCATATTTTTTGCCTCTTTGATGCAAAACACACAAACATAAATGACCCAAAAGTCAACTGAGAGGGGCTGGGGCTGGGGCTCAGCATAGCGAACTTGCCTGACATGTGTGAGACACTGGGTTCAATTCTCAGCACCACATATAAATAAATAAAAGAAAGGTCTATCAACAACTAAAAAAATTTTTTTTAAATCACCTAAGAAATAAGCTATGAAAAAAAACCCAGCCAAGTCATTTAATATTTATACCAATAAATATAGAAGATTTTCTATCTCACTAGTAATCAAGAAATGTAAATTAAAACTATCAGTAGGACTGAGTCTCCCTAAAACAAAAAAAGTAGTTATAGAGTCAGAACTAGAACACAGCTTATTGATACCACCCTCAAATTACATTATTTTTCCACCACTTTATATTGTCAATCAACAATTAACATCTTTTAAACAGTAACAGCTTCTAATGTTTTTAAACATTTATTTATTTATGTATCTTTAGTTTTAGGCAGACATATTATTTTTTTTAATGTGGTGCTGAGGATCGAACCCAGTGCCTCATGTATGCTAGGTGAGCACTCTACCACTGAGTCACAACCCTAGCCCCGAGCTTTTCATTTTTATCCCAAAATTACTTTGTAATTCCAATCAGCAATTTAATTTACTTTAACAAATATTTAATACTAACTCTATAAAGCTCACCTCCCAGAAGCAGTATAATGGGGAAAAGAGAAGTGAAAGCTCATGAGAGCAATTATGAGCAACAAAGGCTGTGTGGAAACTGCACAGGAGGAGTAAAGGGAAGTTCCTGAAGCATAACACTAAGGGACTTGAGCAAAGACCAAAGAATCAGAGTGCACATCATTGTTCACCACACTGTTCTGAGTGTGTAGAATAAGCTAAGTACATAGGAATGATAGACACCTCAGGCCCAGTCACTTGGGCCCCAGTCAGCATATTAAGTGGGTTCCTATTACTTGCCTCTCATTTCACACCACTAAGCTACAAAACAGTATTTAGACTGTAGACCAGATGTGAAAACAAACTGGTCCCCAATAAAGCAGAATCAGCATTAAGAATTCTTAGCAAATAGGAAGTCTGGCAAAGTGCTTCAAGCAAAAGCAAAATAGTGAAGTGGGGGGAAAAAGGCAGATAACTATGCAAACATATTACAGGCAAAAATGAGTAATTGCCTGGAGGAAAATTAATTTAATTGATTTAAATGTAGACAGATGTAAATGCCTAGATCTTGAAAAAGTTAAAGGATTATATAGCAAGAAAAATTAGCAAGTGGTAAAAATAGCCAAGAAAAGATATAGGATGGTTAATCTTTTCCTTCATTGCACGTTGTCAATTGATAGTTGCCTTTAGACAGCACTTGTACTTTCTTTTTTTCTTTTTTATTTCTTTCTTTCTTTTCTTCTTCTTCTTTTTTTTTTTTTTGCAATGCTGGGTGGGGATCAAACCCAAGGCCTCATGCATGCATGCTAATGCATGCTAAGCAAGTACTCTACTATTGAGCTACAACCCCAGCCCCATTTCATTCTTATGGGGGGGGGGAGTTGGACAGGCAAGGGATAGGGAAGGCTGAAGAGGTATATTTTATAAAATTAAGTTTCAATCTATGTCATAAAATAAATACATCTGCTTATTTCTGGAGATTTCAGGTGATATGTTGCTCTTTACAATGTTCACATTTTTAAAATAATAAGCATATATTATCTTTTTTAAAAACAACTTATTATTTTAAGTCTATGTGGCCTTCAATCACTTCCAATTAATTTTCATCTGCAGTTGTAGGATTAAAATTTACTGCCCTTTAGAGTCTTTGTAATTTTTGGTGTGAGATACTAAGCTAATTACTAAACCTCTCTCCTAGTCTTGGATTCCTTATCAGTAAAATGGAGATAACAATAGTACCTATCTCATAAAATGATTGTGCAGATTAAATAAAATAATCCATATAAAATGGTATATGATAAGTGCTTAATAAATGTTAGTTATTATTATGTTTAATATACTAAATTTCTCTAAAATAGTCACAACATACATATTCTTAACCAAAAGTAAAAATAATACAGCTTTACTATAGTAATAGCATCTACACTATTTCTTTTTTTTTTGGGGGGTGGGGGTAGAGGGTACCGGGGATTGAACTCAGGGGCACTTGACCACTGAGCCACATCCCCAGCCCTATTTTGTATTTAAAGACAGAGTCTCACTGAGTTGCTTATTACCTCGCTGTTACTGAGGCTGGCTTTGAAATCCAATCCTTCTGCCTCAGCCTCCCAAGCTGCTGGGATTACAGGCGGGCACCATCATCTCCAGCAGCATCTATACTATTTATAATCCTACTTTTTACATGAAGGAAAGAAATTGGTTCTTCAATGTTTAGAATTCAGATTGAATCATACTTTAAACTATTCTAATGATACAACAGATAATATAATAATACCTCATTATTATTTATTACTTCCAAAGCCTGTTGGTGGTTTTGGTAGAGTGGGTGTCTTCTGTCAGGCTTACTCTTTAAGTGCAGCCTCTTTTTAACTGGATCTTCAAGTTCAAATGTTGGTGAACTGGTATCCAACAGTTGTGAAATATGTGGCACAAATATGAAAGGCTTAAAAACTGATCTAGAAGAAAGAGACTTAATTAAATTGACATGTCAAAATGTTTAAAAATTCAGCATTATTCTAAGTTTTCCAAGATTCTCTTAGAGAAGTTTCTGTTAATGATGCTACATAAGTAAGTTGTTCCTGTCATATTAATTATGCTATGCCCAAATCCCAGTGTACAGTGTGATCTCATTTATAGCAGGGGCAATGCTTAATTTAGGGCTGCATTCATACCGACCTACTGAGAGCACAGCACATATACCATGTCAGTGAATGAACAGTTTTCCATTTCCTAAGGTAAGAACAATTCTCAGTGTTATAGACTGAGGATTATAACTTGGAGTGAAAATCAGTACAAGTGTTAATGAAGGGACACAGGTTTCACACTCTAACTTCTTGAAGTATCTTTAACAATATGAAAGTCTATAACATTAAGGGATAGCAAGTACAAAATCATTTCTAAATGTAATGTGGTGTTAAATTTGGTAAGAGATACAAATGACTTGAATCAAGATAGTCTATAAATAAAGTCCTAAAGATATAACTTGAACTACTGATAGTTTAAGTTTTATATGTATGTGTTTTCTATATGTACAAAAGTAAATCTAGCACAACTACATTACTTATTCAATTTACTAACTTATAAATCATCTAATGTCATTAATGTCTGAAATCTGAGTAGAGAAACCTATCTACCTTCTTTTCTTGACAATGTTAAATATATTTGTAGGAAAGAGGAGTACAGATAAGGGTAAATACAAAACTATAAGCCTTTTCTTCCCATAAAAAATGAGAACAGTTACACATTTATGGAAATTGCAATCTAAAATTGGCCCAGAAAATCCACCAACAAGTTGTCTTATTTATGTAACAAAAATTTAGTCTCACAGAATTATCAACACACTATGATTCTTCCCCATACCATGACCACTTGCTAGTTCACAGTATTTTGTGACTTTACCTCTCAGGATCAGGAGTCCCCGTAAAGAAGTGAATGCAAGGAAGGTTGGAATCTTGAGGTAAAACAGAAACCATGCTTGCAGTGGTCAGGAATTCTCCCTCCATATTAATGCCACTTGGTTTATCTCGGAGAATTTCCATCATTGTTTCAAATGTTATGTTTCCTAGGGAAATAATTTTAAAATCCATTAAATATGTTTGCATATATATATTTTACAATTACAAACTGCTTTCTCTACTGATAATATAGGAGATATCGATTTTGGTATAAATGAGATATCAACTATAAACAAACTCTGTTTCAACAGCACATTGTCACAGAAAGATATTTTCTTTTAAATATAAAATATGCAAAATCTCAAAAACATTCTAACAGGTAAAAACTTTGTAAGCAAAAGCAATCAATAGTATAAAAATACATTCAATCCTATTGCACTAACAGAATTTTTAAGGCATATTTAGTAATGAACTGATGATATTTCAATAACCTATTATCTGAGCCTGTCCATTCAATCAATAAAAATATTGTATTTAGTTTCCAATATTATAAAAAATTATTTTTATAAAACAACACATTATTTTTCCTATATTAATTTCTGTGTCTGACATTAATAAGCTTACATTAAAGTGTGGGCTAGAACTTGAAAAAGAATGAAGATGACAAAACACATTATGGTTAATGGAATTTGGGTGTGCATAATCCTGCTGGGCTACTTTAAAAATTAAACGTCCATGTGTGAGATGAAACATGTATGTGATGATATATTGCATGTGATTATACTGTTTTATGCTTTTATATTTAATGTGTATTGTTTTTCAGAATTTTTTTTGAGGAAAATAGAAAAAATTATTTTCTATCTTTAGTAAATATAACATGTCCCTGGTTACACAGAGTTTCAGAATTCAGTATTTGGAAAGCATCACAAAAATTTTTTTAAAGTCATTGATGTTTTCAGACAGCTCTGTTCCTTGCTATACACATTTATAGTCAAAGATGTGGCTCAGAACTACCTTACAGTAACAACAACAACAACAAAAAAACCCTAACCTACCTATATAGTTATTATGGTTTGGATATAAGGTATTTCCCCAAAGTTCCTGTGTGAAGGCAGAAATGTTCAGCAGTGAGAGGATTAGATTGTAAGAGTTGAAACCTAATTAGTGGATTAAGCCACTTGATGGATTAATAATTTGAATGGACTAGTTGGGCAGTAACTATAGGCAGGTGGGAATGACTGGAGGAATTAGGTCTCTAGAGGTGTACCTTTGTATTTGTCCCTGATCCCTCTCTGTCTGCTTTCTGGACATCATGAGTTGAGTAGTTTTCCTCCATCAGCCCTTCCACCATGATGTTATGCCTCACCAAGAGCTCAGAGCAATGGAATCAGCTGAGACCTCTGAAACTGTGAGCCAAAATAAACTTCCTCCTCAAAGTTGTACTTGTCAAGTATCTTGGTCACAGCAATTAAAAAGCTGACTAACACAGCAGTCCTACAAAAATAGTTTGTTTTTCTTCTGACCTATCATTAATTTTCTTCTGCAAAATTTATCACTCCAAATTCCTCCTAAATCAAATTCAAACTCCTGAAAATTAAAACTTACTATTAAGCTCAACTGAAATGACCTTTTCCTCTCCATCTATAAGCATTACTAATCTTTTGTTTATTTGTTGTAGCCCCATCATTAGATTATACATTCCCTATAGAAAAGGATGATATTTCCCTCTATTTAGTTCTCATTTATTTAAAAAAAAAAACATTTTGGGGCATCTGTTAAGTGCCAGGCACTGTCATAGAAACTAGAGGTGTATATCTATATAGAGATATAAATATGAAGAGATATATCTCTTCATGAATATGATCCAATTTCAACTAAAGTAACAACAGTTAACAAGTCATTGACAATCTCTCCTAAAAAGTTTCAGAATAGGCTTAAAAGTTTTCCTTTGAATATAAGAAATTCTCATTATCAAAAGAAAACTGACACAAGAAAAGACTACTACTCAAAGTAACACATTTAAAATGAGAATCAAAACTTCATGGTAAATAATGGAGTAAAAAGGATTGATTGAACTTTTAATGTAAAATAAAAATATTACAGAAATAAATTTATATAAATATAAACTTACAAAAAACAATTTAGTTTTAAATTTTAACATGCTAATTCTTAGAACAAAGAATGAAGTATAATTTTTCCAACAAAATTTTATGAGAATACTTTATGACTACTGCAGGATGATCATAAAGACAATTTTCACAAAAATATTTGAGGATTACATCAAGTTTCTTAACCCATCATTTCCCAGCATCCAATAATGGGTTGTCACTCTCTTAATCCTTTAATACTGAAGTCACTGTCTTTGAAAGCACTTGATCATATTACCATCCTTAGTTTTCTCTTCAATTAATAGGTCTAACTCTACCCATGTGTTATTTGTCATTGACTTTGTATGAGACTTTTCTTGGGATAAACTGAAAAAATATTATAAAATTCATTGGCAAAAATGAACATTCAAGAATTTCCAGAAATAAAAAAAATTAAATCAACTAAAAATAAAATAAAATATATGATTATTAAAAAAATTGCCAGGATAATTCTGAAAAAGCAGAGTAATAAGGAGGTGTTTTTCATGTCACATAAAAAAACAGTATTATAAATACTCTCATATTGTTCTCTAGCTCATAAAACAGGTTTTGGGGGGCTGGCGATATTAGCTCTGTAACTCAGAGGAAGAGTACTTGCCTAGCATGAATGAAGCCCTGGGTTCAATATATAGCACTGAAGAGAGAAAGAAAGAAAAAGAGAAACTGGGTACCATGGGGCACACCTATAATCCCGCTACTTGGAACACAGGATTGCAAGTTAGAGGCCAGTCTGGGTTAACTCAGCAAAACCTGTCTCAAAATTAAAAGAGGGGTGGGGTATAGTCAGCCTAGCATACTTGAAAAATGTTCAATTCCCAGGACTGCAAAAAAAAAAAAAGTCATGTTCTGACTGTTTCAGGTATTCATTCATGTTTTTAAACAGGGAGATTTCCACTACTCCAGTTATTATAGTTATTCCTGGAAGAAGGTAAGTTTAATTCCAAGTACTCCAACACAGGTAGCAGTATTCTTTTAACCACTCCATTATTATGCCTCCAATTTATTAAATACATCAGTTTTTTCTTACCCAGAAATAGTACCAGGTTATTTTTTTTAAAGAGAGAGTGAGAGAGAGGAGAGAGAGAGAGAGAGAGAGAGAGAGAGAGAGAGAGAGAGAATTTTTAATATTTATTTTTTAGTTCTCGGAGGACACAACATCTTTGTTGTTATGTGGTGCTGAGGATTGAACCCGGGCCGCACGCATGCCAGGCGAGCGCACTACCGCTTGAGCCACATCCCCAGCCCAGTACCAGGTTCTTAATAACAACAATGAACATGGTATATCCATATTGTAACAAGTACAGTTTGTTTGTTTTTTAAGTAATAAAACATAGTGTCTGCCATCAGGTATTTCAGATAACTTATGTGGAAATATTTAATTGTTTCCTTAAAATCAGTTTTTGGTTTTGTTTTTGATTGTACCCAGGGGTGCTTAATCACTGAATCACATCCACAGCCCTTTTTATTTTTTATTTTAAGACAGGGTTTTGCTACATTGCTGAAGCTGGCTTTGAACTTCCTATCCTCCTGCCTTAGTCTCCCAAACTGCTAAGATTACAGGCGAGCATCACCATGCCCAGCTAAACATAGTTCTAAAGACTTAAATAACTTTCACTTAACATGGTTAATTGACCACAAGTTTTTGTTTGTTTGTTTGTTTTCCTCTCTCCCCAAACTCTACAGTTTTGGGGCTGGAGATATAGCTCAGTGGTAGAGCACACGCTTAGTATGCACAATGCCGTGGATTCAATCCCCAGCACCAAATAATAAACACAACATTTTACAATACTTACCAGAAAGAAATTTTAAAATGAAGTAACTCACAAAGATAAATAGAATAGGGAAAGCAAGAATCTCCCCACACCATTCCCCTAACATGGGGATTAAAAGAAAAAGCTTCACTGGGAGCAGTGGTGCATGCCTATAATCCCAATGGAAGGCTGAGACAGGAAGATTGCAAGTTCAAACCCAGAGTTTAGCAATTTAGCAAGGCCCTAAGTAACTCAGCAAGACCCTGTCTCTAATAAAATACAAAAAGGTTTGGAGATGTGACTCAGTGGTTGAGTGCCCCTGGGTTCAATTCCGGGAGGGAAAATGGAGGGAAGGAAAGAAAGAAAAGAAAAAGCTCATAGCAAGTCTATACCCAAAATATGATTTTTGTGATACTTCAAAAGAAAATTAACTTTCATATACAATAATGTAATGTTCTGTCATCAGTTAATCATGCAACTTACCAACAATTTTATGGTAATGAAAATAGATTTACACAAGTCCATATTCTATCTGGTTTCTTCACAGTATAACCATGACTTCAAATTCAAACAAGAAAAATAACTTACTGAATTTATAGGTAACTTGTTATAGGAGTCATAATTTTCTGTTAATTTTGAAAAACACAGGAAGAAAAAAGGGTGTTACCCAAAAAAGCACCTTTAATGTTAAAACTCGGCAATAAAACAAAAGCCTACCACCCATACTGATCTACTACTATCAGATACATAGCTCCAATACCTAGTGAGATTTAAAAATGATTCAAGTCTAAATTCCTATAAATGCAAGTTTTAATAAAAAACAGTGGCAGAACATAACACTGTGATAATACAAGTATTACAAAAATGTTTTCTGTATTCAAAACCTACAATTCTCAAAATGAAAGGAGGATTTACATGATCACTTGAGTAGGGTAGCTATAAGTAATCCACTAGCAAGCATTGAATAAGTACTGAGACTGCAGTGGCAGGGTTCAGTAAAATAAATGCAAAACACAGGGTGCAATTTCATTGCAATTTAAACTAGTTATTTAAAATACATGAGTGAATATAGATACAATTTGGATATACATGCAGCACAGTTAATAGCCATCAGGTAGGGATGGTTAGAAAGGAGAAAGGTAGGCTCTTCTATCTAGAAAAATTAGCCATAATGTACTAGTGGACAATTTTCTATGAAAGAATTGGAAATACATTTATTCTTTTGGCAAAGCACAGAAAGCTAGATGAACTATACTTCACACTTGAAAAAAATAAGCTTCATGTCAGATGCATATATTAATATATTCATGTATAACTATCAAATCTACAATTCAGTATTTTGTAGTTAAATATAACAAGTATTATGATGCACTGGGGAATTAATGTTTTATTATTTCTATTTGGTTTTCTTCCTTTTGTCCAATTACTCTAAACCTTACATTCTTGACATTTTCCTTTCCATCTTAATTATGCATTGTTGCTCTTCATTTTTAAAAATTATCTGCTAATTTTATTTCCTTGACTTTATGTTTACTGCCTGAAAAATATACACAACAGTGATCTTTGCTAAACTACCTAGAAGTTACAATTTAATTCAATTCAACCCAATAATGATTCTTAATTAATCATTTCAACACTTATTAAGCACACACAACATAGTAGTACAAGACATTGAGCTAAGTATTAAGAGAAAAATAAAGGTAAATTTAAAAAGCCCTTTTTTCAGTTTCATAGAGAATATAAATGAAGAGCACAAATACATATAGTTTTCTCATTTGTAAAATGAAGATAATATCTACTTCATATGGCTGTTTAAAAAGAAAATGTAAGTGAATAACTTAATACAGTACCTAGCCCTGGATAAGTTTGCAATAAATGAGAGTAGATACTGCTACAACTTTTTTTAAATCTACTTTTATAATAAGTCTAAAATTGAAATATTTAGTATAACATTCTGTATCATTTTTTATATACCTATCCCTATGGAAAAATAGTTTAAATATACTTATAAAATGATAAATTAGCTGGGCATGGTTGTACACACCTGTAATCCCAGTGGCTCAGAAGGCTGAGGCAGGAGGATCAAAAGTTTAAAGCTATACTCAGCAACTTAGCGAGGCCCTAAACATCTCAGGAAGATCCTATCTCTAAATAAAATACAAAAAAGGGCTGGGGATGTGGCTCAGTGGTTCAGCACCCCTGTGTTCAATCCCAGTACTAAAAATAAATTAATTAATACATAAAATAAAATGATAAACTAACATTAAGAAACTTTGTAGAAAATATTTCAAATTTTGACATTGTTTTAGAAATTAAAATATAAGATATTAAATACTTTGAAAAATAACTAATGTGAAATTAATTTGTTTAATGAATACTTGAAAAAAGCAAATATCAATCACTGACTGATCCATCTGAGTAGTTGGTATCTGATTGATTTATAGAACCATTTTATTCTTTAAGTGAAGGAGGATAGAGCAGTCACATGTTTTTTTAGTAAAATGACTCTTTTAGCTATTATCTGCTACTCAGTAATCTAAATAAAATTTATTCTGCCAGAATTATTTGGTAGCAAAGGGGAAAAGTACATTAAAAGTTATTTTTTAGGAGTTAATAGTGACCCAATATAAAAAATGGGAAAAAGATACACTAATAAGTGGACAATTTATAAGAAAATTATAAATTTTCAATAAATATCAGAATGTCTAATCTTACTAATAAAATAATATATATTGAGATAATAATATGCCACTTTTACCTACAAAATTTATAAGGGCTAGTCAGGTGCAGTGGCACACACCTATAATCCCAGTGTTTCAGGAGGCAGAGGCAGAAGGATTATGTGTTCAAGATTAGCTTCGGCAGACTAACCCACAAAATTACAATTATCTTATATTAGACAAAGGTACCAAAAACATGCACTGGAGAAAAAATAGCCTCTTCAACAGATGGTGCTGGGAAAACTGGAAATCCATATGCAACAAAAAGAAATTAAAACCTTATTTCTCACCACTCAAAAAACTCAACTCAAAATGGATCAAGGACTTAGGAATAAAACCAGAGACCCTGCATCTAATAGAAGAAAAAGTAGGCCCTAATTTCCATTATGTGGGATTGAGCCCCAACTTCCTTAATAAGACTCCTGTGGCACAAGAATTAAAATCAAGAATCAATAAATGGGATGGAATCAAACTAAAAAGTTTCTTCTCAGCAAAAGAAATAATCTGTGAGGTGAATAGAGAGCCTACATCTTGGGGGCAAATCTTTACCGCTCACACATCAGATAGAGCACTAATCTCTAGGGTATATAAAGAACTTAAAAAGCTAAGCACCAAAAAAACACAAATAACCCAATCAATAAATGGGCCAAGGACCTGAACAGACACTTCTCAGAAGATGATATAAGTCAATCAACAAATATATGAAAAAATGTTCATCATCACTAGCAATTAGAGAAGTGCAAATCAAAACCACTCTAAGATTTCATCTCACTCCAGTCAGAATGGCAGCTAGTATGCATACAAACAACAAGTGTTGGCGAGGATGTGGAGGAAAAGGTACATACATTGCTGGTGGGATTGCAAATTGGTGCAGCCAATATAGAAAGCAGTTTGGAGATTTCTTGGAAAATTGGGACTGGAGCCATCATTTGACCCAGCTATCCACTCTCCTGGGTCTATACCCAAAGGACTTAAAACAACTTACTATAGGGACACAATCACATCAGTGTTTATAGCAGCACGATTCACAATAGCTAAACTGTGGAACCAACCTAGATGCCCTTCAGTAGATGAATGTATTAAAAGAAATGTGGCATATACACAATTGATTATTACTCAGGAATAAAAGAGAAAAAATCATGGGATTTGCAGGTGAATGGATGGACTTAGAGAAGATAATGCTAAGTGAAGTTAATCAATCCCCCAAAAAACAATCCTGAATGTCTTCTTTGATATAAGGAGGCTGATTTATAGTGGGATAGGGAGAGGGAGCATGAGAGGCAGGGATGAACTCTAGATAGGGCAGAGTTGTTGGAGGGGAAGAGGGGGACATGGGGTTATAAATGATAGTGGAATGTGATGATCATTATTATCCAAAGTAAATGTATGAAGACACGAATTGATGTGAATATACTTTGTATACAACCAGAGATATGAAAAATTATGCTCTATGTGTGTGGTAAGAATTGTAATGCATCCCACAGTCATATATAAATAAAAATTTAAAAAATAAAAAGAACTATTTAAAAATGAATAAAAATAAGATCAGCCTCAGCAATTTAGCAAGGCTGTAAACAACTCAGCAAGACTCTTGTCTCTAAATAAAACATAAAAAAGGGCTGGAGATGTGGCTCAGTGGTTAAGTGCCCCTGGGTTCAATCCTGGGTACCCCCCACAAAATTATAAAGGTTAAAAAATAAGTATTTAGAAAATAGGCACTCAACTATTCAAATATTGCTGGTGTTAATTTAAATTGATGTATCTATTCTGGTGGCCACTGTGGCAGTGTGTTTCAAAAACTTTAAAATATATATACATCTTGACTGCACATTCTTCTTCTAAAAACTCATTCTACTAAAATAACCATGGATATGAATATAAGTAGGCTATGAACACTTTATATGATTTTCAGTAATGAAAAACTAAAAATTACCTAAGTAACAGTTATTTGTTAGCTAAAGTATGATTCATACAATCATTCTTTATTATGTAATGATCAAAATACTACTACATAAAAATTGAGGCAATATCAAAATAATAAATATGTATCTATTTAAAGGAAAGTTCTGCAGATACTAAAATAGAATGATCTGTATTATATACTACTAACTTTGGAAAGTTATATGTACAAAAGTATAAATGGCATGCTACCATTTCAGTAAAATACATATACATATTTGTCTCATTAAACCTGTTTCATCTCTGGGAGAATATATAAAGAACTGCCTATGGGGGAAAAAACTAAGTATTTGGGGACAGACTACAAATGTACCTTTAAATTTTCAATCATGTGAATATATTTATTTTTAAAAGTAAAATAATATCATGGAATAATAAAAGACATGTGAAGGAGTTCTACTTTGAACTTCACTATGTAAGCTCGTATCAGACCAACCCTCCCTAATATAAACTTGGAATAAAAATGCAATGAACAATTAACCTGAGGGCTCTTTACAACTAACAAAGGCAAGAAAATTTGGAGGTGATGTGGATGAGAGGATGATGCATAGGGTGAGTTTCCCAATTTTTTTATGACTGCAACTTATAGGAAGTCCACAGTCAGTGCTGTGCTGGCTGCAACAGATAACCTTGGTATTTCTGACCTCAAGAACCAGAGGTCAACCACAAGCACTGGAAAGTGAAGGGCAAATCCCATAATGCAGAGAGTCAGGCAGAAGAAATTCTAAATTCTCTGTTCAAAACAATAACAAAAAAAGAACACATCTGCCCAAATAACCCAAATATTCATCTGATCCCTAAATAATCATGTGGGGCAGAATGCAAGAAATGGACTGAAAGTTGAGCCAATGATAGTTTGCAGATTGAGTATAATCAATTAAGATAAGTATCTGCTAAAACAAGTTATCCATTTCTTATTAGGTAATTTTGGTGTTCTGTGGATTTTAGGGAATTGGTTCATTTCCTCTGAGTTAATGAATTTAGGAGCATAGATTTATTTGTAGTATTCCTTTGTTAGTTTCCTAAAGTTTGTGGAGCCTATAATGAACTCTTATTTCTGACACTAGTCATTTATATCTTCTTCCTCCCCAGAATTAGACTTAAACCAGCCCCAAAGGAAAGACTACTATAGAGCGATCCTAATAAGTCTTAAAAATAGGCCTAAAGGAATGAAATTACTAAAATTCCAATAGTGTTTCAAAGAATACAAAATTGCAGCATTCATCAAATAAAATCATAATGCCCACCATCCAATCAAAATTACTAGATCCTTGAAAATGCAACTCCCCCTCCCGCAAAAAAGATGAAAATTTGGTCACCGGAAGACAGACTCAAAAATTATGGAGATGATATTGTTAGCAGACAAGAATGCTAAAATTTCTATTACATTGCTATATGACGAATATGCTCAAGGATTTAAAGAAAAACACAAAGGTAATGAGTAGACAAATGAAAGATAAAGAACCAAATGAAATTTGTAGAGATGAAATACAATATTGAAAATGAAAACATCACTAGATGAGATTTAACAGCAGATCAGATAATACACAGGAAAAGTCAGAATACTTGAGGACATTACAGGAGAAGCTATTATAGTATAGATAGAAACTTCATTCTTTCATCAGAATCCCATGTAATTTAAATGTTTTCAGTGCAGTTACATGTAGATTTATTATAGTACATTTTCCATTAGATAGGTAATTTGAGTAAAATCTGAATATGTATTGTATCAAATATTCACATAGTAGAGTTAGAAATACACATATGCTGAGGTCTTGTATGGTTTACTAATTCCAAACCAACATTTGTTTCTCAGCCCCACACAGGTAGCCCACAAAATAAATGTGGTTGAGAGTTCAATCTCTCATAAGAGACTGTATTGACTTATAGCCTGAGAAAGCAGGAAGCGCAACTCTAGGCTAGGAATCTAGGCAAGAAGTACAGTAGTATTTTTTAGATTTGTACCTTGGGAAAGAGCCTAGCTCCTATTTTCCAAACAAGTCTTTGACCTAGCCATCTATGCTTTCATGGATGTTAAAACTCTAGCCTGTAAGGCTTAGCTCCAATGCAGAATCCCCCTGCCCTTTGACCCAGAGATGAGGAGGACTGTCTGGGGGTGGAAATATTCCAAATCTTGCTCATATTATAGGTTTTCTCTTCATTTTTAGAACCTGGTGATTTCCTATTCTTGTATTTGAACTTAGTTATATATGCTTTTAATGACTATTTTAATCAATATTTCTGAAGTTTTGAAGTGGGAAGGAGGGAATTCTTGTATCTGCTCAGTTTGTCTTCTCAACCAGAACTTCTAGATATAATTTACAGTAATAAAATAACCAATAAGAGTACTATCAAGGGGCTGTAGCTGTAGCTCAGTGGTAAGCACTTGCCTTGTATATGTGAGGCACTAGGTTTGATCCTCAGCACCATGTAAAAATAAATAAACATACTGTATGTTTATCTACAACTAAATAAATATTTTTTTAAAAGAGTACTATCAAAAGATAAATACAAGAAGTAGCAGCAAGAGTCAAAGAAGCATGTTTCCATGTTTCAAAAAATTCTGAGATCCAGGTAGGGTGGTGCACGCATGTAATGCCAGCAGCTCAGGAGGCTGAGGCAGGAGGATCACAAATTCAAAGCCAGGCTCATCGACTTAGCAAAGAACTGGGAATGTAGCTCAGTGGTTAAGCAGCCCTGAGTTCAACCCTGGTACCAAAAAAAAAAAAAAAATCTGAGAAGTAACCACAATTTTGTTTGAAGAATATTAACAGAATTTTTTTTTAAAGTTTCTAAGAAATGAAAATCTGAACTTTCACATAGAATCATTACCTTCCCACAATTATAAATTTTACACATCTCAAAAAATAGCTTACATCATCATACTGTTTTCAGTTTTAATGACTATATTTTTATTAAATATAATTCCTAAAAACAGATTTATCACTCCTACATTATATCCACAAAAATGTAATTTGTTATTTTGACATTATTAAAATGCTAAAATTACCTTTGTGTTTATTCAGAAGCTTGTAGCCCTCACAGTATCTGCCTGATGAAGTCATCATCTTGGCTGTGTCAAGATAAGAATATGTTGCAGCAAAATCAAATTCCTTTTTACCATCCCACCATCCTTTCTGCTTAGCATAGTTTCTCATGTCTGGGTGTTCTTGGTCAATCTTGGTTGTTATAGAAAGCTGATTAGAAATATTACGAACTCCTTCTATTTTCAAAGAAAAGGGAAATGAAAACGAAAAGTTATGTTTAACATTAATGTTCCATCTATACATTATAAATTCTTAATCACTATTTAAATGTAAACATAGACTTCTAAATTTTGTACTATGTTCATCTATTGCATATTCTAAGAGACAATTTTTAGAATTAAACTTTTTATGTTCAGATAATTGTAGATGCATATGCAGTTATAAGAAATAATCCAGGGAGAAACTGTGTTCCCTTTACTCCATATCCCCCAACAAAAACATTTTGAAAAACTAGAGTATAAAGTCACAATCATAATACTGGTAATGATACAGTCAAGAAAAAGAATGCTTGTACTACCACAAGAATCCTTTATGTTGCCCCCTCTTAGAGCCATACCCACTGTCTCCCACCCGTAGCATACATGAACTCCAGGCAACCACTAGTTTGTTCTCTTATTTCTCTAAATATTAATTCTAAAAATCCTAGCTTTTTTTTTACTCAACATAATTCTCTTTTTTTAATATTTATTTTTTAGTTTTCGGCGGACACAACATCTTTGTTTGTATGTGGTGCTGGGAATCGAACCCAGGCCACACGCATGCCAGGCGGGCGCGCTACCACCTGAGCCACATCCCCAGCCCCTCAACATAATTCTCTAAAGATTCATCCAGCTTACTGTAGGTATCAACAGTTCGTTCCTTTTTATTGCTGAGTAATACTCAAGGATGTGGATTTACTATAGTTTCTAACACTATTTTTTTTAAATCATAAATACATTGCTTGCAAAGATATTGTGGCACAAGTCACAAATAAAATTTTCCACTAAAATACAAAAGAGGAAAAAATAATAAAAGTCTGTTCACAATAAATTATATAGCTGATGATAAATGAAAATTGACCCAACCACTCAGGAGAATCACAAGTTTGAGGACAGCCTAGACAACTTAGGAAGACCCTGTCTCAAAATTTTTTACAAAGGGCTGAGAATGTAGCCCAGGGGTAAAGTGTCCCTGGGTTTAATCCCCGTACCACAAAAATAAATGTTAATTAATTAAAATTGATAATGTTTTGAAACTGATTTAAAAGACAGCTGCAAAGTAAAAATCAACTAAGTAATTATTCTACTGAAGTAATACTTGGGATAGTCTCACTATAAAATCAAGACTTAAGTCAAAATAGAATCAAGGATAGTGATGAAGTTTCCATCTAAGAGATGATTCCCTATAATCCAACAATTCAGTTTTTTTAAATCAACATATATTTTAATTGACACATAATAATTGTACATATTTATGTGGTACAGTGTAGCATTTCATTACATGTATAATAATGTCTAATAATCAGACCAAGGCAAATGGGTGTATATTATATCAGACATTTATCATTTCTTTGTGTTAGGAACATTCAAAGACAACAATTTAGTTCTTGGGCTCATTTAGAAATAGAAAAACTGGTGACAAAACGTACAACTGGATAATGATACCCAGTGAAGGTGCTTATTTTGCATGACCTAATGAGACTTTTTCACAGAATGTTGAACTGTGTTGAACAGAATTCGTTTGTCTTTTCATGTAGCATATTTGATAAAATTAAAAGTGCTTAATGATATAATAGGGTCAATTAACACAGTCAGAAAATAGTCTAAGTTAAACTTTATATATTAAAAAAGATAAAATACATAAAATAAAACATAAAACAATATATATAAAGCAAAATATATAACAAAATGTCCAACAAAACAACTGGCAATGATCTGTTTTGAAAATAATATCCAAATCCTCCAAAGCTCAAGTCTTCCTTTATGAAGCCTTTCTGAACTCCCCCAGCTTACAATGACCTTTCCTTTCTTTAATATTCACAGCATCTATGTGTATCATTCATACAACAATTAACATTTTTACATGTATATATTATCTCCTTAGTAAAACTAGGAGATCCTCCTGGATCTCAAACATAATCACATGATTATGTTTGAACACAGGTTGTGCTCTAGTGAAAGAACACTGAACTGAAATCAGGAAGATCTCAATTCCAAGTTTTGCATATACCAGTCTCTTACATCTCTGGATTTCCTCACTTGAAACAAATAAAAGGAATATATGATCAAAACAAAACCATGGGAAAGAAAAAGCAAAGCATTCTAAAGCAAACAACTTGTGTTGTTCTACCCAATGACATAAAATTTTGTTTTACTATTATATCATCGTACCCTTTCTTTTTTTACTGATAACATTAAAATTAAGCATAATAGTGGGATTTATTATTACATATTAATACATGCACATAATTTAGTCAATTTCATTCACCAGTACCTTCTTTTCCCTCTCCTCTATCCTCCTCCTTGTCCCTTTCTTCTACTCCACTGGTCTCCTTTCTATTTTTATGACAACCTTGCCCCTGCCTTTTATTTTCTTTAGCATCCACATACGAAAGAGAATATGACCATTGAGTTTCTGAGTCTGGCTTACTTCATTTAACATAATGTTCTCAAGTTCCATCCATTTTCCTTTAAATTACACAGTTTCATTCATATTTATGTCTGAATAAAACTCCATTGTCCAAAGTACATGTATGAAGGCACAAATTGGTGTCAACATACTTTATATACAACCAGAGATATGAAAATTGTGCTGTATATGTGTAATAAGAATTGTATCCGGGGCCGGGGATGTGGCTCAAGCGGTAGCGCGCTCGCCTGGCATGCGTGCGGCCCGGGTTCGATCCTCAGCATCACATACCAACAAAGATATTGTGTCCGCTGAGAACTAAAGAATAAATGTTGAAAGTTCTCTCTCTCTCTCTCTCTTTCTCTCCTCTCTCACTCTCTCTTTAAAAAAAAAGAATTGTATTGCATTCCGCTGTCATTTATTTTTTTAAAAATCAATTTTAAAAAGCTCCATTGTATATATATGCCACATTTTCTTTATTCACTTATCCATTGATAGACAATGTTAAGGTCTGTAAACAAGTCAAAATAACACCTGGTATTTTGCCAGGGGAATGTTAGAGTTCGTAAACAAGTCTGGATGGTGCCTGGCAAAATGCCAGAGGGAGTGGTTTGAAAAGTAACAAAAGCGAGCCATTAAGTGTGGAGATTCCTTATTGGTTGACTGATGTATCTACTTTATACTAATTAAGATAAGCTGTGCAAAATGTATAAATAGCTCTGTTGTCCTACAATAAACGCTCCTACTCCTGCTGTATCAATCTACAGAAGTTATTCGTCACCCCCCACCCCCCCACCCCCGGCTATTTTGCTGCAGCCGGACTGCAGCAGATCTGGCATTTTGCCAGGCAGGCACCATCCAGACTTGTTTACGAACTCTAACATTCCCCTGGCAAAATACCAGGTGTTATTTTGACTTGTTTACAGACCTTAACATTAGACACTTACAGACAGACATTGGTTCTATACCTTGGCTATTGGGAATTGCATTGCTATAAACATGGGTATGTATGTATAGCTATGCTGACTTTAATTCTTTTGAATAAATATTGAGGAATATCATAGCTGCATCATATGATCTTTCCATTCCTAGTCTTTTGAGGAACCTCCATACTGATTTCCATACTGGTTATACAAAGTCATAATCCCATCAAGATCCCATAAGTATTCTTTTTCTCCTTCATTCTTGCCAGCATTTATTATTAGTTGTATTTCTTGATTACTGCCATTCTAATTGGAATAAGATGAACTCTTAGGGTAATTTTGATTTGCATTTCCCTGATTGCTAAAGATGTTGAAATTTTTTTCATATATTTGTTGACCATTTGTATTTCTTCTTTTGAGAAGTGTTTAATTTTTTTCCCCATTTATTGACTGGGTTATTTTATAGATTTTTAAAGTTCTTTATATATTATGGATATTAATCCTCTGTTGAAAAACTAGCTAGCAAAGACTTCTCCCAGTTTGTATACTCTCTTCATGCTCTTTTTTTACTTTGCTGTACAGAAGCTTTTCAATTTGATGCAAACCCATTTATTAATTTTTGGTACTATTTCCTGAAGTTTAGGAGTCTTGTTGAAGAAGTTGTTGCTTGTCTGTACCTATATGTTGAAGTGCTGACCCACTTTAAAGTTGCCACGTTTCTGGTCTGATTCCTAGGTCTTTCATCCATTTTGAGTTGACTTTTGTGCAGGGTGAGAGGGAGCTCAACCTCAAATTCAGGGTGAGTTTCATTATTCTACATCTGGATATTCAGTTTTTCCACACATTTGTTTAAAAGGCTATCTTTTCTCCAAAGTATATTTTGGGCACCTTTGTAAGGATCAGATGAATGTATCTGTGTGGGTCTGTCTCTGTGTCTTCTATTGCATTGCTCTATGTGTGTTTTTATGCCAGTTCTGTTCTGTTTTTCTTACTAGCTTTGTAGTGTAATTTAAAATTGGGTATTGTGATGCCATCAGCATTTTTTTATTTTCTTTGAGTTGCTTGTGATATTCTGGATTTTATATTCTTCCATATGAATTTTTGGACTGTTTTTTCTAGTTCTGTGAATAATATTATTGGTATTTTGATGGACATTGCATTGAATCTGTAGATCACTTTTTGTACTACGGCTATTCTGTCTCTCCATGAACATGGGAGATCTGTCCATTTTCTAGTGTCTTCTTCAATTTCTTTCTTCAGTGTTCTATAATTTTCATTATAAAGGTCTTTCACCTCTTTGATTAGATTTATTCTTTCTTTCTTTCTTTAGGTTATTATGCATGGGATTGTTTTCCTAATTTCTTTTTCAACGGATTGATTATTGGTGAATAGGAAAGTTACTGATTCTTGAATATTGATTTTGTATCTTGATACTTTGTTGAGTTTGTTTATTAGTTCTAGAAGTCTGGGGGAACTTTTTAGATCTTATAAGTATGGGATAATATCACCTGCAAACAGTGATAATTTGACTTTTCCCTTTACTCTTTGTATCCCTTTTATTTTATTTCCTTCTCACATAATTGCTAAAATTTCAGAAAATGTATTGAAATATATATACTCGTGAGAGTGGACATTCTTGTTTCACTATATCCTTTCTAACCACCAACCCAAAGACATCCATCTCCAGCTCCATTCCCCTTTTCTCACCTCCATACTTAAGCATGAAAGAATTTTGGTGTTCAGCTCAAAGTTAAAAGAGGACAAGATAGCAAGGGGTTATTAAAAGAAAAAAAGCACTATAAAATAGCCAAAAACTGATGCACATAAAATATACACACATTATATGAAACTCATATAGCCAGAGATAATGCTACCTTTTAACCTTTTCAAGAATGCACTTCATAGTACATGTTCTTTCCAATTTTTAACTTTTCCCCTACAGGTTACCCTTTATTTTGCTGGAATATAAATCTTCAAAGACAATGAAATGCAATATCTGCAGTTAAGGGTATATTTTATTAATAGTAAATTAAATCACACAAAAAAGTTGTCCATCTAGATTAATTACCACAAGAGCAAGTTATTAAAGCAAAGTCATTCCTTATGTTCTTCGTCTTCTGCATGTGCCCATTGCCCTACTGCTTTCCCCTATAGGCCGAAGCAGTAAGACCTGCCACAAGAAACTGAGCAGATGTGCCACCATATTCTTGGATTTTCCCCCCTTTCAGAATTGTGAGCCAAAATAGATTTGTTCCCTTATAAATAAAAAAAAAAGTTTTCCATACCTTTTACTTTTTCTGCTGCCCAATGCTTCCCTGCAGTCTCCAGAATCCAGGCTTCATTCCTATCAGCTATCAGGAAACTGTTGTGATAACTAAATTCCATCCTGCCCTCTGTACAGTTTCCACCCTGGCCATATTTCTCTAACAAATCAACAATGACCTTGAGGGCTTTTTCAGCTGTGTCAGCTCTTTCAAGGCCAAGTCTAAAATAAAAATATTAAAATAAACTTTGTTTATTTTTCTGAAATATTTTCATGCTCATATGACTTTGTGTTTACATTCAAAGCAAAAATTCTTTCAAGTTAACAAATAATATGAAATCTAATTTTTAAACTTTTTGACTTGGTAATTTATCGGCAAGTTGCTTTATATCTGAAATTCAGATATCTCATTTGTAAAATTATGATAGTAATACATATTCCATAAGGTTATTGTGTAAATTACACAATTATATTAGGTACTTCCAATGAATCATGATTTCCCTCTCCTTCCCTTCTCCCAATTAGTGATCTTTGATAGCCATGAAATTGCATGCTGAAACTCTAAAACATTTTTATCTTTGATACTATGAAGTATCAAAGTCCAAAAAAAGAAAAATTGAAAAATAAAATAGGTAAGAATTATACCAAGATTTAACAATTAGACAAGTTCTATAATGAAAAAATATAACACACAAATAACCTGACAAGGTCCATGCCCAGTAGTGCTTCTTCATCACAAACTTCTTCTCTTCCCCATACAGCTTCATTCCCAATGCAAACTCCATGCTCACTGGCTCCCATTTCTGCCCCCCACAACCAAGCAGGGCAACTAAGGACAACAGCATATGTTTCTGGAACTTGATCAATTTCTATATAAGTACACTGTTAAAAAAAAAGTCATAGCCATAACCACAAAACCAAAAAAAGTTATCAAAATCTAGAATTTCAAAAATCATTCAAAAGATACACCATTATCAAAGAGGTCAATGAAATATAACTAAATTGAAACTTTTAGTAATAAAGGCATTACTCTTAAAAATATTCAGAATTAATGCTAAATCATTTATTCATCCAAATAATGGCTGAGTATCTCCTACCGTAAAGTAGTCTGCTAAAAGAGATCTTAGTTATAAAGACTTAATCAATACAAAGCTTACTTATAACAAACTAAGACTTCTACATTAAGACACAACAAAATATAAAGTACAAGGGTCATGAAGAGAAGTGAACATGAGGCACTACAGAAGCTCAGGAAAGAATTCTAGTTGTAAAGTCTTGAACATTTTTTGCAAAGGAAGATGTATAGGAATTGATGATTAAGAAAGGAATTCTCCAGCTGCGGTTGTGCCTCAGCAGTAGATCACTCGCCTAGCACATGCGAGGCCGTGTGTGCGAGGGCCTGGGTTTGATCCTCAGCACCACATAAAAATAAAATAAAGATATTGTGTCCATCTACAACTAAAAAATAAAATATGAAAAAGAAATGAATTCTCAACCTCAATGTCCAGTGTTTCCTAATTAGGCACACATATGGTAACCCCTAAATACAGGAGTATTATCATAGAAGTCTATATCACTTGTGGAAGAAGTCCATCAGGTATGTCTGCAGCAGTGGAAAGAATGAGAACCACTGGTTTACAAGATAGCCAGATTTAAATATAGAGATAAAGTGGAACCGGTATCCCAGATGAATAAACAGTTTCAGAAAAAGAAAAAATATATAGCCTAATATATAGAAAATGTCTAATATATCTGAGTGTTAGAATGTCACAGAATTAAAATACAAAAAGTACATAACTTAGCAATAAAATATAAAGTGAAACTTTCACTAAAGTTCCATAGTAAATTATTTCTTCCATAAAAATTTTAAAGGATCCTTCAATTCATTTGTATACTATCAAGTGACTGAATAAAATGCATGTTGTTAGTGCTATTGCAGGGCTTAATAAACCTTTTAATGAGTCATAAACCTTTATCCAGAATCTGGATTAACTTTTCTTATTCTACACCAATCAAAATCTTTTTTGTCTAACAAACTTCCTAGTGAAGCTTTCCTTGATCCCTAGTCTGAATCACATGTTTCTCCTATGCTGCAATATGTTGCTTCTACTTAAATTTATCATTTAATTTATAGTGGAATTAGTTGCATATACCTCCTATTCCAACTGTAGACTCTGAATTCCCATCAGACAACATCTGAATCTTACAGCTGACTTTAAACTCCTTGCTCTAACATGCTTGCATGTGAAAAGTATTCTAATATTTCATCAAAGAATAATTTTCATTAGTTATTTCAATTGCTTCCAAATCATTGAAATAAAAATCAGAAGCCTATTTCTAATTCAATTATTTTTCATATTTAAATTCTTGAATTTTAACTTCTATTATCTCTTCCAAATTGCTAGTTAATGATAGTAATAGGGCTGGGGATGTGGCTCAAACGGTAGCGCGCTCGCCTGGAATGCGTGCGGCCCAGGTTCGATCCTCAGCACCACATACCAACAAAGATGTTGTGTCCGCCGAAAACTAAAAAGTAAAATATTAAAAAATTCTCTCTCTCTCTCTCTCTCTCTCTCTCTCTCTCTCTCTCCCTCTCTCCCTCTCTCCCTCTCCCTCTCTCCCTCTCTCTCAAAAAAAATGATAGTAATAACTGTTTTATGATATTTTTAAAGTAGCATATTGCTAATAAAACATGTATTTCAGATTTCCTGTTTTCTGGGATACTTTGGTTTGCAATTTGAAGCAATGAAGATCTCTGACATGCTAGAGGGCTCTGCCTGTTTTTTGTGTCAATTCATGGCCTTGGTGATTTGTCTATAAACTATTCTAAATTCTGGCTCCTGGTCAGAATTAGACAAATGCCTTTTGTGAATAACATGCCACCCCAGAACTCATCTAGGAACGGGTTGTCTTGTAAGCAGAGTGATGCCTGACCTCTTAAAATTCATTTATACTCACCTTCTGTGGCATCAAGAAACATGAACACCCATGGTATATTCTCATTGAAAGTTGTCACATATAAACCAGTGTTTTTAAATATTAGAGGTTACACCTAAAATTATTCTCTGATCAAAGGAAGTTTTCAATCACTGTTGTGTAAAAAGAGTTACGAAATAATAGTGCTACATCTGGAGAAACAATCCAAGGGCCAGTGGGAAACAAAATTCAACATCATCTCAAATAGAAAGTTGGGGACCCTTCTAAGAGTGTCAGATAGAAGCAGTTTTTCCCTTGGTGGACTGTCTAATTTTTTAAAGAGAGAGAGAGAGAGAGAGAGAGAGAGAGAGAGAGAGAGAGAGAGAGAGAGAATTTTTTAATATTTATTTTTTGGTTTTCGGCAGACACAACATCTTTGTATGTGGTGCTCAGGATCGAACCCGGGCCACATGCATGCTAGGCAAGCACGCTACCACTTGAGCCACATCCCCAGCCCAGGACTGTCTAATTTTTATTGCTTGGTATTAAGTGGAGAAATTAAGCTATAGATTCTGGTGTTTAAGACAACCTTGGTACTCTGGCGATGTGAGGACTGCACTGCCTCTTAGAAGATGGACTAATATCTATGGGTGTTATCTTATACTTTTTTAATGACATTCTTTTAAAAATGAGTTTCTGGGCTGGGGTTGTGGCTCAGTGGCTGAGCACTTACCTAGAATGTGTGGGGCACTGGGTTCAATTCTCAGCACCACATTGAAAAAATACATAAATAAAGGTATTGTGTCTATCTACAACTAAAAAATATTTTTTTAAAAAACGAATATTTTTTTTAAAAATGAGTTTCCTCTGTTGTACATATTTATGCACTCTTTGTGAGGTGAAGGTGCTTCCCAGATTTAGACTTGGAATGAAGGCAATTTTTAAAAATAAAGATTTGAATATCTAGAAAATAAAAACATATATTTTACCTACCTTAAGAGGTTCTCTGTTATCATGAACTGCAGCAGGAAAATAAACTACCTCTTGTACTTCATCACAGAGTCTGTCTGAATTTTTTCCAAAAATAATCCTCTTATCAATTGTTGCTGGAGGTAATGCCACAAATGTATCACAGGAATAGGGCTCCATTTTCTAAACAACTACCAATCACATAGAAGTTTTTAAATAACAAGAGAAAATATTGTTAAGTATATACAAAACAAATACTCCTACTCTCTGGCCAAGGGATATTATTACCATGTCTAATAAAGGGTGTTCATTAAAGCTTTAAATATCATAAACTATAATACAATAATCAACATGACTTAAGAATCAACCATGAACTACAAGAATCAACAAGAAAATAGCAATGTGAACTACTTTCTTCTAGTTGATGGGTCAAATTTATTCTCTAAAACCTTTCTCTCCTAAAGTCTCCCCTGAATTTCTTTTCATTATTCCTATATTCGGGAATCTCTACACCTAGCCTACTGTTATAAAGGCTATATTCTATATATTTGTGCACCAGTCCTCTTATTGGCAATAAAATCCTTATGAGGCGAGAGTATGCCTTAATTATCTTTGTATTGTTATCATTGAAACTTACAGGGGGAAAAAAAAAACATGTTTTCAGTATTTTCTCGAAATAAGAAAGAAAAGGTTTCCTTTGACCTAAGGAAGAATATGCAGAGATTATAATATTAAAAAGACAGAAATTTTGAAACAGATTCACTACTTCAAATATAAAAAATGTCAATGAAATTCCAATTGTCAATATTTTATGGTGGAAGTTCACAAATATAATTTGTAAATCCTGATTGTAGAATTTCATATGTAGATTGTCTTCACTAGAAATTTGTAAAATTTAAATCATCAATTTTAGTAATATACTTAAGTATTCTATACTTTATTTTGCTTTCAGAATAGACACATTGTTTTAGCTGTTTATTTTATAATGCCCAAACTCCTGAAGTTTTTCTCTTCTCAATGATGAGAAAGAGGTCACTATCCTTATTGTTCTTTTCTTTGAGTATTTCAACTTTTATATCTTGCATCTCCTTCTATTTGTGTTCCAAAGTTGGTTCCACCACTACATAACTTTGACAAGCTATTTAATTGTTCTATGCTTGCAGGCTCAATAGTAGAATAAAAGATTAAACAGAGTTATTACGGGAGATTTCAATTAGACAAGTTAAGCATTTTGCTTAACATGAAACATAGTAGATCCTCAAATGAAAGATGTTATTATCTGGCAGAAGAGTAAATTACACCACAAATAGTCTAGTCTAAACCCCGCTAGAGGACTTGGTTGATGTGTGCTCTATAATAATAGCAGCCACATCTATTCAAAACCCTGGAGTCCTGACGTCCATCACGCTGCACTAGGAGATCTCAACTATCCAAGAGGGGTCGTCAGGGAAGCTAGGTACAATTGCTGCCTAGTTAGAATGGTACTTGGCCCATTGAGGACATGAAACTTGGACTCTCACACCACTTATCACTCAACAAATGTTTGCTGAACATCTTTCTGCACTAGGGAACGTACAGCTGGAAATAACTAGAAACAAAAGGAGCTCCCGCTCTTGTAGAGCTGACATTCTATTTTATAGCTTTCAAAAAGCATCACATCGTTTGAACCTCACAATCGTACTCCAGTTAAAGCGAGAATTACTCTCTCCACAAGACAGGTGAAAAACCCGGTGCACAAAAGTTTTTGCAACTCGTGTCAGCGTTCAACGAAAGCAATCTGACAGCTGGTAGAAAGAGCCGCCACCGCGGACCCCGTACACTGCGTGAGACGATCAAACGGCTGTGGCCGCGAGTCCCGCGGTCAGGCAGCGCTGCGCCGCAGCTAGTCCAGGGCTCTGGCCTCCGCTGCGCACGTTCCTCCCTCTAGCAAGCCCCTCACCTGGCCTCTGCGCTTCCAGAAGTGACAGCTGAAAGTAGCGGGAGGAGGCGCCAGTTGACGGAAGCTGTCACCTTTGACCTAGGAAGTTCCCGCGGCTGCTGGAGGCGCAGTTCCGGTTAGGCTGCAGAGTTTGTTTACGTTGCTCGCTGACCGGTTGGTTGCCTTCCTCAGCTCGGATGCCAAGATGGGGAAATCCTTCGCCAACTTCATGTGCAAAAAGGACTTTCATCCTGCCTCCAAATCCAATATCAAAAAGGTGAGTAGAAGAAACCCAAAGGGATCTGGCTTACGGCCACTGGGTCCCCAGGGGCTGCTGGGGTGAGAGTGGTGATGTCGCTGGGATGCCAGGATATCACCTCCTCTCCAGGCCAGAAGCCCAGGTGCTCTCGCCCCCTTTTCCTCACTGATGAAGCAGGCGCTCTACGTTTGTTCTACATCCAAGACGAGTTGGGATGCTCTCGTTGGCTCTGTCGGTCAAAGTGTAAATCCATAAAACGTGGAGCCTGCGCTCACAGTTGCTCAATACTTGCCTTAACTGGTTCGGGTTTGGTCTTTTCGAATCCGAGGTTCACGGCTCCTTAGTTTTCTCCTCTACAAAGACTACTGTTTATTTAAGATAGATCGTATAAAAGAAATCACCCTCATTGAATATTAGCGTTTTAAATAATTAATTACAGTCGGGGCGGTGACGCACTCCGGAGGATCTCAAGTTGGAGGCCAGCCTTTGCAATTTAGCGAGATCCGCAACTTCGCGAGACCCTGTCTCAAAATAAAAAAAAAAAAAGAAGAAGAAGAAGAAGAAGAAGAAGAAGGGGTTGAGGATGTAGCTTAGTGATAGAGTACATCTGGACTCAATCACTGGCACCAAAAATAAATAAAGCAAAATTAATTTATTAGAGGCTGGAGTTGTGGCTCAGTGATAGAGCACTTGCTTAGCATGTGTGAGGCACTGGGTTCAATTCTCAGCACCGCATATAAATAAATGAATACAATCAAGGTCCATCAACATCTTAAAAAATATTTTTTAAAAAATAATTAATTAGGGCTGGGGATGTGGCTCAAGCGGTAGCGCGCTCGCCTGGCATGCGTGCGGCCCAGGTTCGATCCTCAGCACCACATACAAACAAAGATGTGTTCGCCGAAAACTAAAAAATAAATATTAAAATTCTCTCTCAAAAAAAAATAATTAATTAATTAATTAATTACAGTTTGGCTAAGCTCAGGGCAGAAAAACCATAGCGAAAATGATTGTGGTGAAAAGCAAAAGGATGAAGTAAAAAGTCAGGGCTTTGGAGGCAGACGAGGATTCTAACCATTCCAGCATAGTCGGTATTAGACCTTGCATAAAATATTTATATATTTATTTGTTTATTGGTATTGGGGATTGAACCAATGGGCTACATCCCAACCATTTTTTATTTTGAGACAAGTTCTGCTAAGTTGCTAAGGATCTCTCTCTACAAGTTGCTGACACTAACCTTAAACTTAGCAATCCTCCTGCAGTCCCTGAATTACAGGCATTGTCACACAAAATAGTTAATATTCCTGATCCAAAATTTCTTAATCTACAAATAAAGGATGATCAGTATCACTTGCTTTGACTTGTAAAGTTGTGAAGAGTAAATGAGATGGTGTATCTCATCCAGCCCCTAGGACTGTCCTCCATAAATATTAACACCTCATACCATTGAACTGCCATCCTTTTCTTTATACCCTGCATTCTTCCTTGAATGTGTATCTACTTTCCTAAATCTCTATCTGTGCCTTTGGGGGGAAAAAATGAGATAGTGTGGGTAGAGGATTTGAAACAAAGTGAGTGCTTACTACTGTGTGCATCACATACAGGGGGTACTAAAATTGTTAATTGACTATACACACAAAGTTGTGAAATGAACTAGGCTTTTAATTTTATATATAGCATGTTTTATGTTTTTGAGTTTTATATAGCCATGTGAATATGTACATATATATGTAAAGTATGTTACCACCATGTAAATAGAATTATGTTTTATATACTAATGCATATGCATTAGAAAATCTTTGGCAGAACAGGGCATAATAGTGCACACCTGTAATATCAGTGGCTTGGGAGACTGAGGCAGGAGGATCACAAGTTCAAAACCAGCATCTGCAACTTAGTGAGGCCCTAAGCAACATAGAGAGACCCTGTCTCTAAATAAAATTTTAAAAGGGCTGAGGGTGTGTGGCTTGGTAGATAAGACCCTTGGGTTCAATCCCTGGTGCCAAAAAAAAAAAAATCTTTGGCAAGGGTTGGGGTTGTAGCTCAATGGTAGAGCACTTGCCCAGCACATGTGAGGCACTGGGTTCAATCCTCAACAGCACATAAAAATAAATAAGTCAAATAAATATATTGTGTCCATCTACAACTTTAAAAAAATTTAAAAAGAATCTTTGGCAGGATATGCAATAAATGGATAACACTAGCAACCTGTGAATACAATTACTTGATAAAAAATAACTTTTAATAACCAAAACTAAAAAATAAATAACCAAAACTTATAAAGCATTCTATGCTTGTAAAGCATTCTAATCTATGTCTCATTCTCTTTACTATTTTTATGGTGTTGTGAATTTCACACAGACACCTTTACCCTAAGGTGTTCATGCTCCTGAGCACTTCTGTCTTATTTCTTTGGTTTTTTGTTTTGTTTTATGCTGAGGATTGAACCTAGGGCCTCCATCATGTTGGGCAAGCACTCTACCACTAAACTAAATCCCTAGCCCCTGTCTTATCTCTTTGTTTCTTTTCTTGTATCTTTCTTTTTTTCCTACAATTTCATTTCCTTTCCCTTTTTTCTCTTTCTCCAGTTCTCCTCTCTTAGGGTATTGGTGACACCCAGTAGCATTGGTGGCCATTGCATAACACTACTTCTAATGTTCTGTACTAATGGGTTATCTATGTTAAACATATTCTATGTAAAGAAATGCTTTTTTTGCTCTCTGAAATAATGTAGGGACCGGTACAAGGTGCTGTTGTACCACACATACTGAAAGCAGTTCTCATGTTTGTGTGAAAGTATAGCTATGTTGAATGGTTGAATTTTAGGATTTATATCAAGATACAAATCATATTTTCAGATATTATTTTGTGATGATGTCATTATTACTAAATTGGACTGTCATAAACAATGCCATTTTATATTTAATTATGAAAAAACAAACTTGCTACTTAACTTAAATCCAACTATTTAATTTACTTTTTTACTTTACTCATTTAGGTATGGATGGCAGAACAGAAAATATCATATGATAAGAAGAAACAAGAAGAATTAATGCAACAGTACCTTAAAGAACAAGAGTCATATGATAATAGGTGAGATATGCCCCTCTGCCATTGTTTATAGAATAATCAATTACAGGAGACTAATCCCTTTACTCTCATAGATGGTCACTTTATTTGACTTTACCCATAATTCACGTAAAATGTATTTTCTACGACTCATATAGTTTCTGAGAAAAGCTGGGTGTGGTAGCTGCTTCAGAGGTGTGGCAAGAGATTTGCTTGAGCCCAAGAGTTTGAGACCAGCCTTGGAAAATAGTGAGACCACTGTCACAAAAATAGATTTAATAAACAAAGCACAGTGGGGCACATCTGTATTCCTAGCAGCTCAGGAGGCTGAGGCAGGAGGATTGGAGTTGAAAGCCAGCCTCAGCACCTTAACAAGGCTCCAAGCAACTCATTGAGACCCTGGCTGTAAATAAAATATAAAAAAGGGATAGGGTTGTGGCTCAGTAGTTGAGTGCCCTTGGGTTCAATCCCCTGTACAAAAATATAAATAAATAAATAATAAAAATAAGTAAACCAATCAATAAAAATCAAGTGAACTGTAGAACACTCCTCTGTTTATAGGCATTGGGTTGCTTATACTTTTGAGCTATTGTGAATAATGCTGTGTAAATCTTTAGAGGTAACTGCTCAAGTTCCTGTTTTCAATTTCTTTAAATATATTTTTAGGTGGGGCTGGGATTGTGGCTCAGCGATAGAGTGCTCGCCTAGCACTGGTGGGACTGGGGTTTGATCCTCAGCACCACATAAAAATAAAGGCATTGTGTTATGTCCATCTACACCTAAAAAATAAATATTAAAAAATAAAATTAAAAAATAATAAATATATTTTTAGGAATGGAATCACTGGATCATATAATTCACCAAATTCTTTTCTGTAGTGACTGTGCTATCTTTTTTTTTTATTAGAACTTTATAGTTATATATAGTAGTTGGGGGGCTCATCCCAACAAACTCATACATGCATGAAATTTTAATTCAGGTCATGATCCCCACTTTTTCCTCCCATTTCCTTCCCCTCTCCCATTCTCCTTCCTCTACTATAATTCCATTTGCTTATTTATTTATATTTGATCAGTTCTTTTTACTTATGCATAATGGTGAAGTTCCCTGTTGATTTTTGTTTGTTTGTTTGGTATCAGGAATTGACTCAGGGGCACTCAACCACTGAACCACATCCCCAGTCCTATTGTATTTTATTTAGAGACAGGGTCTCACTGAGTTGCTGAGCACCTCACTTTTGCTGAGGCTGGCTTTGAACTCATGATCCTCCTGCCCCAGCCTCCCAAGCCACTGGGATTTCAGGCATGTTTTTGTTTTTTAATTTATTTTTTATTTTTAATTTATTTTTTATTTTTTAGTTATAGGTGGACACAATATCTGTATTTTATATTTATGTGGTGCTGAGGATAGAACCGAGAGCCTCACCATGCTAGGCGAGCGCTCTACCTCTGAGCCACAACCCCAGCCCCTCCCGGCCACAATTTCTTAATCCATCATTTATTGGTGGGCACCTGGGTTGATTTCATAATTTAGTTATTGTGAATTGCTCTGCAGTGAACATGGAGGTGAATTTATTGCTGTAGTATGCCAATTTTAGATCTTTTAGGAAAATACCAAGGAATGAGATAGGTGGGTTATCCCTAGTTTTGTAAGAAATCTCTATACTGCTTTCCTGAGTAGTTGTACTAGTCTACAGTTCCACAAAAATGTACAAGTGTACTTTTTCCTTGCCAGCATTTACTGTTTGTGTTCTTGATCGCTGCTGTTCTGACTGGAATAAGATGAAATCTTGGTGTAGTTTTGATTTGCGTTTCCCTGATTGATAGAGATGTTAAACATTTTTTCATAGATTTTTTTGACCATTTGTGTTTCTTTTTTCAGAAGTTTCTGGTTAGTTCTTTGGCCCATTTATTGATTGAGTTAGTTGGTTTGAGTTTTTGTTGTGTTTTTTTGGGGGGGTATTAAGTTGAATTCTTTATATATTCTGTATGTTAACCCCCTATTGGAGACGTCACTGGTCAAGATTTTCTCCCATTCTGTAGCTCTCTCTCCATACTTTTAATAATTTCCTTTGCTGAAATGCTCTATTTAACTTTTTTTTTTTTTTGGTTTTTTGTGTTCAGCAGTAACCATCCTAGTAAGTATGAAGTGGTATCTCATTGCAGTTTTGGATTTACATTTCCATAATATTTAGTGATGCTGATCTTTTTAATTTTCACTTTTTAAAAATATTTTTTAGTAGTAGTTGGATACAGTATCTTTATTTTATTTATTTTTATGTGTTGCCGAGGATCAAACCCAGGGCTTCGCACGTGCTAGGCAATTGCTCTACTGCTAAGCCACAACCCAGCCCTTAATTTTCATTTTTTAATGGTGTTAATATAAGACAAAATTTACATACTTGTGTAAAGATATGTTGACTTCTAAGTATATTAAGAGTTTTTGGGGCTGGGGATGTGGCTCAAGCGGTAGCGCGCTCGCCTGGCATGCGTGCGGCCCGGGTTCGATCCTCAGCACCACATACCAACAAAGATGTTGTGTCCACCAATAACTAAGAGTTTTGGCATCATCACCATAATCTAATTTCAGAACGTTTCATCTCTGAAAAAGAAATCTTATACCTATTAGCAATTACTTCCAATTTCCCAACCTTGTCCTTCTTCTACCTCTCAGCCCTAAGTAATTGCCAGTCTACTATCTCTATAAATTTGCCAATTCTGGACATGTCCTGTACATGTGGCATCTTGTAACTGATTTCTTTTTCTTAGCATGTTTCATGGTATGACATGTATCAGCACTTAATTCCTTTCTGTTGCTGAATAATAATCCATTGTATGGATGTCTGTACCTATGTTCCTTTGCTTCTCTTTTTTTTTCCATAACAGTTGTTTATAGAATCCAATGGAAGTAAGAGAAGAATCTCAATCATGTAGCATATCCATTTTGATTGTCTTTTCCAAGTATGAGAGGAAATTCTATTTCCTTGTTGGCTTTCTTCTTTATAATTAGCACTTTACCTGTATTTTTTTTTTATATTTATTTTTTTAGTTATCGGCGGACACGTTGTTTGTATGTGATGCTGAGGATCGAACCCGGGCCGCACGCATGCCAGGCGAGCGTGCTACCGCTTGAGCCACATCCCCAGCCCTTTACCTGTATTTTTTGAATTAAACTTTAACTCAGGCATACAATTTGTGGCTGAGGATTTTTTATAAAAAGCCAAACATTTCTTTTTGTAAATGGAACCTGAACAGGAAACTTTCAGTGTTAAAATGGAACAATAAAAATAAGATTTTTGAGGTACAGCAGGCACTGATTCTATCATATTAAGTTGCTTATTGGAGAGTTTTTTTAAAATGAGTCTTTTTTCATTGGCCTCACTAAAGAATTTGATTCTCTCATTTAGATTCTTACAAGCATTAATTGGCTTTGACTTTCTCAAGAAAACCCAGACTCATTTTCAAAACTGATTCCTCACAATTAAGAAAAACTGTTGGCAACCTTGTCCTTGTCCAACTGTTTAACTTAATTCCAACTCTGTGATGACCTTCAGGATTTCAACAGCATTTCAGAATTTAAGAAAAGTCCTTTAGAGTGACCGTAGAGCTTTTCCTCTTTTTTGTTGAGAGGACCAGAATATTTCAAGTAAGAAGACGGTTTCAAAACTTACAGCCTATTATTAAAGAAATAGTATTGTGATTTCCATTCACATATTCTAAAGAAACAGTATTGTTTGATTTCCGTTCACATATTCTAAATGTCCTCTAATCAGTGGGGTAAAATTTTAGAATTTGAACTCTAACAAAAAAAATATTTATTTTTATTCTCTTGGGGTTCCTTTTGGGGTGGAAGGATAAAACTGTTAAGTTTATTTCTTATGTCATTTAGATTGCTTATGGGAGATGAACGTGTAAAGAATGGCCTTAATTTCATGTATGAAGCCCCACCAGGAGCCAAAAAAGGTACTTGCCCTGTTTCCTTAAAATATTTTATATGTTTACAACTACAGATTGAGAACTGCTGGGTGTGATAGCACAAACCTGTAGTGGCAGCTACCAGGGAGTCTCAAAACAGGAAGAGGCAAATTCAGGACCAACCTGCACAACATAGTGACCTCCATCTCAAAGAAATTAATTAATCAAAATTTTTAAAAAAGATTGAAAACTGCTAATAGACTTTTTTTAAGAGAGAGAGGAGAGAGAGAGAAATTTTTTTTGTTGTTGTTTTTAGTATTTATTTTTCAGTTTTCGGTGGACACAACATCTTTATTTTATGTGGTGCTGAGGATAGAACCCAGCTCTCCACACATGCCAGGAGAGCGTGTTACCGCTTGAGCCACATCCCCAGCCAGCTAACAGACTTTTTAAAAGTATTCTTTGTTTTTAAAGATTGTTATCATGTCAGGTGCAATGGTGCAAACCTATAATCCTTATCTGGGAGGCTGAGACAGGAAGATCACAACTTTAGTAACACCCTCACTTAAATAAAAAGGACTGGGTTTGTAGTTCAGTGTTAGAGCACCCCTGGCTTCAATCCCCAGTACTACAAAATAATAAATAAAAAATAAATAAAATTGGTTTTCTGAGGAGATAATAAAGAATAATATTATAACCAATAAAGTAGAATAAATATTAAAAATATTGTTCTAGTAATTTTTCATGAGGTGTCCTTTTGGGAGGAAAAAAAATCTCAACACCAGCAGAAATGCATTTATTCTTTTATAATGTGGTTATATCTTTAGTCTTTCCTTCTAAATATACTTGTGTATATAAAATACAATATTCACTATCTGTAAAAAGCATAAAAGTTTCAAAATTAGCAATTAACAATTAGCAGTTAACATGTTTGTTAAATATAGTATTGTTAAATTCAGTATTGTATTTTATCCTTTCGTCCTTGATTTTTATCTCATGCAAAAAGAAAGAAGTCAAACCAGTACAATCTTACAAATTATAATCAAATAACATATCATAGTGGTAATATACATTTGATTTTTACACTGATAATTTTAACTTGTCTTACTTTTTCCCCTCCTGTATTTTTGATATGCAATCAAGAAAACAAAGAGGTAAAGCACTATTTACTGTTTTAATTTACTTATAATTAATTTTGATTTTATGGAGAAAATTGAAAGACTTTTTAATGAATGTTTTAGAAAGAAGAAACAGAAGGAGAGACAGAATACAAATTTGAATGGCAGAAAGGAGCTCCATGAGAAAAGTACGGTCTGGTTTGCTTTTAAGATACAATATATATCACTATATCTGCAATCCCATCTTATGTTATTACCTTTATATGCGTTAGAGAAAGTAACTAATATGAAAACATTTTTATTGAACTTTCTTATGCAACCAATCTACTTTTATCATAGTCTTGTTTTATATTCTTGTTCTTTTTATTTATAAATTACAAACTATAAGCCTAGATATTTGATAACTATTTTGAAATATTAAATAGACTATAGTTCTGTATACTTATTGAAGTAATAACACATTTCATATTGTTTTGAGGACTATAACTTTTTCAAGTTAACTACCATTGAATTTATTAAATTATTCTTAATATTTTATTTATACATTTTCTCTATTTAATAGATATGCCAAAGATGACATGAACATCAGAGATCAGCCCTTTGGCATTCAGGCAAGTGACATGTATTTTACCCTTTACGAATAATTTTTATTTAGTAAATATCTACATAATTATCAAAAAGGTGTTCACGCTGAAAAAGAACAATATGGTTTGTATTGGTATCAGATGATGGTAGGAATAAGGAGAAAACATTAAATGTGGTAGACTGACCAAAAATGTGAATCAAAATTACTAATAAGAGTTATGGGGAGGCTGGGATTGTAGCTCAATGGTAGAGCGCTCGCCTAGCATGCGTGGGGCCCTGTGTTCGATCCTCAGCGCCGCATAAATTAAATGAATGGAATAAAGGGATTGTATCCAACTACAACTTAAAAAAATAAATATTAAAAAAAAAATTATAGGGCTGCAGTTGTGGCTCAGCTGTAGAGCCCTCACCTAGCATGTGTGAGGCCTGGGTTTGATCCTCAGCACCACATAATAATAAATAAATAAGATAAAGATATTGTATCCAACTGCAACTAAAAAATAAATACTTAAAAAAAAGAGTTATAATGATGTTGGTGTCTGCTCTTTTCCAAGAATTTAGAGAATTAGGTCATGACCAAGAAAAGATTTAAAACAGTAATTTGTTTAGAATCAGGGCAGCCTGTCACTAGAGGGAATCCTTATAAAGAAAATGTTGTTGGAACCTTTCCTTGCTTGTTCATTTATGTATTATCTGTAACTTAAACAGCAGAGCTGAGTCCTTACAGTTGGCACAGAGGTTGGGCCTGAAAAGCCTAAAATAAGTTCTATTTGAACCTTTACAGGAAAATTTTGCCAGCTCCTGGTTTAGAAATTTGAAACTTTTAATTTTGACTTATTAAAACTAAGAAATTTTAAGATGATATTGTTATATTGCAACCAACTAAGAAGTAAAAAACAATAGGATTCAGCTTAGGTGTTAGGCAGAATTTATAATAAGATTTTAGTATTTGTATTAAATTTACCAAACTTAGTTTTGTAGTATCTTTTCCTACAGATCTTTTTAAAATGTGAGTAATTTAACTTGAATCCTGCCAAACATTGGTTAGATTCGTAGTATTTTAGTAACCAAAAGAATATTCATTCACTTTTCTCAGGTTCGAAATGTAAGATGTATTAAATGTCACAAATGGGGTCATGTCAACACAGATCGAGAATGTCCTTTGTTTGGTCTTTCTGGAATCAATGCAAGTTCGGTTCCCACTGATGGCTCAGGTAGGCATTAGACATGATTTTTTTTAGAATTTAGGTAAATAAGGAAAGAAAAATAACATTTTTTTCTTTAATCTGAGTATTTTTTGTTTTATTTGAGTTTTATTGTTTTAGACTAAGGCACATTACCAAAATATGATTATCATTGAGAAATTCTGTGTTGAAAATAAAATGCTTTGTAATAGAATTAAAATGTAATTTTTCCAGCCAAACGCCCTATGAACTTGATTTTTTAAGGTAAGATAACAATAAATACTTTATCAGGTTAGTGGCCTAAAATTAGAAAATAAATAGTTGATTCTCATATTTAGATTCTCCTGATTTTTAAAAAAGTCTGGAGTGAAAGCCTCAGCAATCATTTCTCTTTGGTTCATGGAATTAAAAACAAAACTGAGTAAAAAAAGATGATAAATATGTTTAAATTGGGTTTATATTGGAAAATTATTTATCTTACTACGTATTATTTTCTAAAAAAAAATTTGTCCACTTGGGTTTGCATCATTTTGGCTCTTCATAAAAAGGATACTAAAACTGTGAAGTTTTAGCTTAAGTTCATCATTATCTTACTACTATTTCATTGAGATAGCCATACTAATTTAATCCTGTCTCAGAATAAGTCATAATAGAAATACCCTACTTAATTCTATAACCTTCAATGAGTAATTTCACTTTTATGGGCTTCAACTCCTGATTTTTTTTTTTTTTTGGTACAAGGGATTGAACCCAAGGGCACTTTATTACTGAACTACATCCCCAGCCCTTTATAAAATCTTTTACCTGGAGGGAGGGTTCCACTAAGTTGCTGAGAGTCTGACTGAATTGCTGAGGCTGACATCAAACTTGAGATCTTCCTACCTGAGCTTCCCTAGTCACTGGAATTACAGGCATGAGCCATCACACCCAGCTCAACTCCTGATTTTACAATAAGGATGATAGTATGACTCAGATTTTCAGCACTTTATAAAGCAGCTATAGAACTCTTTTTTTTTTTAAAGAAATCTTACATAAAACCCTAAAACATAAAAGCACTGCTATTTATTGAAACAAGTCCTCTGGGCATTAAGTCCCCTTCTTTCAGTCGCAAGGCCTCCAGTCATCTCTTTAGAATCTCTATGGCTTTTGCTGTTCACCTCAATCTTGAGCCTAGGGTTCACCCTCATTCAGCTTTCAACCTTTTGCATCTGTTCTTACTTTCTTCTAGAAAACCACGTTCAAAAAAGTTCATCTTAATATTAGGAGTTTAGGAATTTGATCCATCGTTATTTTGGGCATTTCCCTAGTGGTGGTATAGATGTTAGAATTGGTGAAGGAAGCATACCTATAAAATACTGTGATTGATTTTTGAAAAATCTTTATTCCTGTAAAATAAGTTCAGAAACCACCTTTTAAGGAGAAGGAGAACTAGTTGTTCAGTTGTAAGACAATGTTAATACAGTCTTTGTTCTGGCAAAATACCTTATAAAAGAACTTACCAGGGCTGGGGATGTGGCTGAAGTGGTAGCACGCTCGCCTGGCATGCGTGCGGCCCGGGTTCGATCCTCAGCACCACATACCAACAAAGATGTTGTGTCCGCCGAGAACTAAAAAATAAATATTAAAAAATTCTCTCTCTCTCTCTCTCTCCTCTCTCACTCTATCTTTAAAAAAAAAAGAACTTACCACTGATACCACAATACAGATACTCTTAATAACCCACATAGCTAATTCTCCCTCCTTCCCTGCCCTCTTCCAATTAGTAGAAGGGATAAAGGCCCCAAAGGAAATAAAACCCCAAAGAAAATGGAGTGGAGTAGGTCATACATCACGAACCCATTTGGCTCAAATATTTTTGACACTTCCCTTTCTTAGTCCAGAGATTCATTGTTACATCTTAAAAGTATATTCTGTTTTCAAGATAGGGTTGCTTCTTTCTCATCTTTTCCTTCATGCCAGTCTTATAGTTTCCTTACACCTACATGATTCATGGGTTGTTTTGAGACAGGCAGAAGTAGTAGCTGTCTTTCTTCCCCAGCCTCATCTTACTCTGATCCTGCTTCTGAGAGAATGAGTAGGATAGACTCCAGGCTTAGCCCTTTCTTTTAATAATCAGTAGGCCTGCCTTGTCTTGAGTCTGTATTAGAAAGTATGCTAACAACAACCCAAAGAACTTGTGTATTAACCTATTTTTAAAAGTATTTAAAACAAGAGCTGGGGTTGTGGTTCAGTGGCAGAGCACTGGCCTCGAACATGTGAGGCACTGGGTTCGATCCCCAGTGTCACATAAAAGTAAATAAACAAAATAAAAGTATTGTGTCCAACTACAACTAAAATATTTTTTTAAAATAAAGATATTATGTCCATGTTTAACTAAAAATATTTTTTAAAAAAATAAGTATTGAAAACAGTAAAACCCCACAGTCACATGCCACACAGTTAGTAAATTCCTGTTTAATGCAGCTGGTTATTGACTTTTCTTTAGCCCTCCATTTGTATCCATTAACCTTATGGTAATTCAGTGTATGCAATTCAGGTTTTTGTATGCCATTCATTGGGGTATTATTGTAGAACTATTCTTTTCAGTTAAGTGAACTTTGTCCAAATAACATGAATGAAGTAGAAAAATACATAACTTGTTGAATCCTATTGTTTTACCTATATTTAACCATATTTAAGAAGTCTACATATATTGACATATGTTACATACAATATATTGTCTGTTTTGCCTGTGAAATTTGGTAAAGACTTGAAAGAACTGTATACAGGGTGTTGGAGCAAATATGGTAAGATGAATATTTAAATCCTTTGTTAATAAATTGAACAGCCATTTTGAAGGGCCATAATATATATCAGAAGTATTCAAAACATCATTTGGGGCATGCCTGTAATCCTAGCTACTCAGGAGGCTGAATCAGGAGGATTGCAAACTTGAGGCCAGCCTTAACAATTTACTGAGGCCCTGTCTCAGAAAAACACAAACAAAAATCCACCATATCCTTTTACCTTCCAGTAGTTAAAAGAAAGCAATAAGGTATACCCTCAAAGATTCACAGTAGTGAAAGATTAGAAACAACATGTAGACTTCTCAAGTATGGTTAAATATAGGTAAAACAATAGGATTCAACAATTTATGCATTTTTCTACTTTGTTCATATTATTTGGAAAAAGTTCATTTGACTGAAGAGGAATTCTACAATAATACCCCAATGAATGTCTATCAGTAGGGGGTTTATTCAGCAGTTATTTATGAAGCAATTATAAGTTCTGTGATGAAAATGTAATTGGAATCTGTGATCAAAACTAACTGGGGAGTTACTATATTAAGTGGTCAGAAAGGCCCCTCTGAGGAAGTGATGTTAAGATGAGACCTGAATGACAAGATGATTACAGCAGTGTGAGATCTGGGAAAAGAGCATTTGGCGTATCAGGCAAAAGGAACAGCCTTTCATACAGAGGGACCATCAATCCTGATAGGGCACATACTTAGTGGCACTCACCTAGTGGTTAAAAACATTGACTAAAGGGCCTGGGGTTGTGGCTCAGCGATAGAGCGCTTGCCTAGCCATGTGTGAGACCCTGGGTTTGATCCTCAGCACCACTTAAAAATAAATAAATAAAGGTATTGTGTCCAACTACAACTAAAAAATAAATATTAAAAAAATATTGATTGAAGATGACTCCTTAGATGCCTGCTTTAGAACTTCTACTGTGCTGCTTCTTAATTGTAACTTTAGGCAAGTTATTTAACATCTCTTGCTGATATGTATAAAACATAATAGTACCTACATCTCATAAAGTTGTTATGAAAACTAGATAAGTTAATACATGATGCTTAGAATAGTGCCTGGCATGTAATAATCACTTCTTGAGTATTTTTTTTATTAATTGTGGAGTATCTCCCGCAAATGGAATACTCTACAACCGTATGTAATATATATACATAAGTAATATAGCTAGAGATCTATGTTGATTTGTAAGGATATAGGAGGATATATAAAGTGTAAAAAAAGTTAAATGGTATCAATTAAAAGTATGTAGGATAAACAAAATGTCAGGCATTCCATAATTAAATTGGCTTTCAAGGATGAAGTTATTTTTAAAATCTGTATGACTTTAGATGCTCTACCTTTTATGATAAAAGGATGACTTACTGATATAAGAGCCTCTATTTTTAGGGTTGTCGGTGTAGCTCAGTGGTAGTGCATTTGCCTGGAGCCTCTGGATTTGATCCCTAACCACCCGCACCCCCCAGAAAAGCCCTATTTGAAAATTAATTCTTAGAACCAGTTTATTATTTATTTTTCAAACACTTGTTTTTAGCAACTATGTATTTGACATCCTACACATTAGCCAATAAGTTTTTTAAACTTTATGTTCTGGTTTATTGAAGGTATAGACTATTCCTAATTTCCAATCAAATCAGAAACATTAACATATCACATAAGAGACAGTTGGGCACAGTGGTGCATGCTTATAATTCTAGCAGCTCAGGAGGCTTAGGCAGGAGTATCACAAGTTCAAAGCCAGCCTCATAAACTTAGCAAGACCCTGACTCTAAATAAAAAATAAAAGGGGCTAGTGACAATCTACTCAAAATTAGAATACGATTTAAGAGTCTGTTTAATAGAGGAAAGCATTGTTAAATTAGGTAGTTAACAGAGTAAGAAGGACTAAAATGATCTCTGAAGAATTAAAATTTAGATAGGTAGAAAGAAAGTTTGACACCTCCCCCCCCCAAAAAAAAGACCTGAAGAAAAACATAAGCACAAAAGAATTTAACTTGAATAGAATAAAATTTGAATGGCTCTCAAGATGGGATGGAGGGAATTTGTCCATTCATCCTGCAACCAGTGTTTCCCAAGCTTACCTACTGTAAGGAATCACTTAACACAGCTTGTTTAAATATTGGTTCTCAAGCTCCTGCCCCATAGGGGCTATTGAATAAGAGTCCAGAGAAAAGTCTGAGAATCTTATCCTCGGATAATGCTTATGATCTGTTGTTTGTCTTTGGAAGGCAAATAATATAGAGGAAAATGAAAGAGAAATGTGTTGAAAGAGCCTTTACATAAAAAAGGGGGGGGACAAATTTTCAACATTTCTAATTTTTAAGTATTGTAAAGAATCTAAATATCGTGCAATAGGGGAATGGCATGATATTAATTAAACTAGGTGTGGTATCGAAGGCCTATAATCCATCTACTCAGGAGGCTGAGGCAAGAGAATCACAAGTTGGAGGCCAGCCTCAGCAACTTATTGAGACCCTGATTCAAAATAAAAAATGAAAAGGGCTGGGGATATAGTTCAGTGTTAGAGAGCACCCCTGATTTCAATTCCCAGTACTCCAGATAAAAAATACTAACTGAATTTTCATTGGAATTAGTTAAGATGTTAATTTGATGAAATTACAAGCAATATTATTTTGTATTAAAATTTTAAAATAAACTTAAAATTTAGCCTTTTTAAGCACTAAAACTCTTCAGAAAGCTAATGCTTTCCTTTCTATTCCCATGTTAAGTTTATTTTCAGAATATTAGAACAGCTAAAGGAAGCAGAGTTATGGTTGTGGTGCAAAGGCTGTGTTCACAATGAGAAATACCTAACAGACTGAATTAATTCTTTGCCTTAATCTTTATATCTTTAAGATATTAGGGAAACTTTATCTTTATATCTTTAAGATATTAGAGAAACTTCCATTTCCAGTTTTTTCTTTCAAACTGACAAGGTATGAGAGTAAAAACTGCCATATACACAGGGTATTTTAATTTCTTAAATTCTGTATCTGAATTGTCTAAGAATATCTGAAGACATTGAACTCTGTTAAAATTGTGAAAGGAATAGGGATTCATTCAGTTGTAAAGCCCTTGCCTAGTATGCACAAGGTCATAGGTTCCATCTCCAGCACCACAAAAAAAGAAAAAGAAATCAGTAGCTTTCACTATCTAGGCTATTACATAAGGTGAAAGTTACCAATCTGTTTCTGATGTACCATCAAGGTTGAAAACCATTATCTTAAGCTGTTTATAAGAATAATTGAAGATTTGGGAGGATAGTACCTTTTACTGTATATTTGTTTGTTTAACTTGTGTTTTATTTATCATAAAGTCATAAATTTATCCTAAGGAAATAGTCATGAATATGTCCTAAAGATTTAGTCACAAAGAATTGTGTATGATAGTGAGAGACAATACTAAAATATCTAGTAAAAAAAAAAAAAAATTCCCTCATACTGGGGTTTGAACCCAGGGGCATTCTACCCACAAGCTATATCCCCAGCCCTTTTTATTTTAATTTTGTGACAGGGTCTTACTAAATTGCTGAGGCTGTTCTCGAAACTTGTGTGTGATTGTTCTGCCTCAGCTTACCAATCTGGGATTATGAACATGAACCTGGACTGTTGAAAGGAAATTAAGTGAATTATGGAACATTGTTATAATGGAATTCTGTACAATGCAGCATTTAAAATGATAAAATTTCTTAATGATGGGGATATTTTTTAAAACATTTAGTGAATTTTTTAAAAATAGGTTATAAGACAGAGAAGTTACAGTTGTATATCTGTTTATGTGTATAGGTAGACACAGAAACAGATATTTTAAAGAAAAGGATTGGAAGGAGATAGACCAAATTAATAGTGGTTGTGTTTGGGTAGTAGGATTACTAAGATTTTTAGTTTTATCTTTTTGCTTATCCATATTTCCAACAGTGAAGATAAATTACATTTATAAATTTTTAAGTGAGCATTTCTTTAAAAGAATTAAAAATTATACATAGAAATAAATTATTTTAAATTGTATTGCTCCATTAATGCCTCTAAAGTTTGACCTGAATTTAGCAGTAGTACTTAACTAAAGCTAATAGAAACTCTTAAAGTTTTCTCAAAAACAAAATCAAAACTCTACTATCTTAAATAGAAAAGTGAGTAATAATGATGTAATATTCTGAACTTGAATGCAATGAAAAATAAACTGACCAATTTCCTAATCCACTTGGTGATTCAAACTAAAAAAAAAATCTTTTCATTTAAAAAAATCACCTATTGAATAATGTCTCACCAGTGAATAGAGATTATTTTTGCAATAAGGCAATTTCAGTAGATGTGGTTATCATGGGATAATCACACCCCTGGGGTACAGCCTTGTGCCTGTAATCTCCCAGGAGTGTAATTATTTCATGATAACTGCACCCCCTGGTGTTACATTATTTCTATTATGAAATTCTTAGTTTAGTATATAAAGTAACTTACTTTGATCACTGGAAACTGCAAGGTGCTGTTAGAATGCTCCAGCTGTGAGGTTTACAGAGACCAGCTATAAGATTTACTTCTCCTTTACAAAGTTAAATTAGGCAATCAAAATGCTTCTTTGGGCTAAGCTGGTTTAGAATATCTTTTCTACTGAAAAGATCATCTTACCTTTTTCATCCACTCCAGATACATCAAAATTATCCTTAAAACTTGTAAGCTTCAGTGGTAACTGAATTTTTATAAAATATTCTATAACATAATTAAATGACTAATTCATATCTTTTATCTATACTCTGTAGAACTTATTTTTTATCACTGACTCTTAACATCTGTCAGTTATTTGTGTTTTTAATGTATATTGAAATTAAAAATCTTTTTCTTTTTTCTTAAACCACAGTGGAGTATTTCAACAGAGCAAGTGATTTGTTTGTTTTTTCTGGTACTAGGGATTGAACCCAGCCAGGGCCTCATGCATGCTAGGCAAGTGCTCTACCACTGAGCTGCATCCCCAGCCTTTTTATTGTATCTTGAGACAGGGTCTCACTAAGTTGCCCTCAAACTGAGGCTGACCTCAAACTGAGCAAGTATTTTTTAAACAGCTTTATTGAGCTATAATTTACATGCCATCAATGCAATGGCTTTTAGTGTATTTACAGAGTTGTACATCCATCACTATAGTCAATTTTAGAACATTTTAATTTTTCTAAAAAAGAAAGAAAGAAAATCCCTTGACCCTCACCCTCCAGTCCCCAGCTGTAGGCAACCACTAAACTACTTTCTGTCCCTATATCTTTGCCTCTTCTGGACATTCCATTCTTCCATGGAATGTGTTTTCCCATTATGCTTAAATGCCCAGATATTCACACACACATACACCAGTCTTATAATAGCCCACCAGGATACAAGTTTATATGTAGGCACCTATAAAACAGGTAAATGTGTAAGATTTTCTTCAAAGAACATAAAGCAAAATTCTATTTTTAAACTCCTTTATTCCCTAAACATGGATTTTGTATCTCTCTCCATGTTTGACTTTCAGATCTTTTTCTTCAGGAAGCAAATAGTTAGCTCTAAATAGTTACTCTATAGGAGAGCTAGACATGCTGAAGCACTTCCATTGCTAATATTTTATTAAAGATTATTACACCTATATTTTTATACCTCATGAGAGGTACTGGCATGTAATTTTTCTTTCTTGTTTGTATTTGGTTTTGGTATCAGGATGATGTTAGTCTTATAGAATAAGTTAGGTAATGTTCCTTCTGTTTCTGTTATCTAGAAGAGATTATTAATATAATTTCTTCTTAGGGCTGGGGATGTGGCTCAAGTGGTAGCGCACTCGCCTGGCATGCGTGCAGCCCGGGTTCGATCCTCAGCACCACATACAAACAAAGATGTTGTGTCCGCCGATAACTAAAAATAAATAAATAAATAAATATTTAAAAAATTCTCTCTCTCTTTCTCTCTCTCTCCCTCCCTCCCTCCCTCCTTCTCTTTCCCTCTCTCTCCCTGTCTCACTCTCTTTAAAAAAAAAATATATATATATATATATAATTTCTTCTTTAAATATTTGATAAAATTAACTAGTGAATCCATCTGGGCCTGTCACTTTTTGTTTTAGAAGGTTATTGATTGATTGTTGGCTAAATTTCTTTACTAGATAGATGCCTATCAAATGACCTTTTTCTCCTTTTGTCAGCTTTGGTAGATTGTGTCTTTCAAAGAATTGGTCCATTTCATGTAAATCAGATTTAATGGTATAGAATCATTTGTTGTATTCCATTATTACCCCTCTAATGTCCATGGATCTGTAGTGTTGACCCTCATTTCATTTCTCTTTCCTTGGTTAGCTAGAGCTTTATCAATTTACTGATCTTTTCAAAGAACCAGCTTTTGTTGTGATTGATTTTTCTCCCTTGTTTTCCTCTTTTTATTTCTTCTCTTCTTATTTTGAATTTAATTTGCTCTTCCTTTTCTAGTTTTATAAGACAGAAGATTATGTAATTGATTTGGGAGAGGTGATGAAGTTTGAACCCAAGGCCTCACCCATGCTAGTCAAGTTCTGTTCCACGGAGCTACACTCCAGCTCTACATATTGATTTTAAATCTTTCTTCTAATACATGTATTTAGTACTATAAATTTCTTTCTGAGTTGGTTTTTGCTGTGTCCTACAAAATTTAATAGGTTTTATTACAATGATTTCTGACATTAACTACCCAGAAATAGGCCAGACTTCATAGGTTAACAGTTCTCCAAAGACTATTCTCAATTAAGACACCAGCTACAAATTTGGGAGTTCCTAGACCACCCACCAAACCTGCTACAAATCCACGCTTCCTTCTACCTGCCTAAGGTTTGATAATTCACTAGACTGACTTACAGAACTCAGAAACTAACACTATACTTGTGATTACAATTTTACTATAGTAAAAGGATAAAAATCAGGGTAAGCCAAAAGAAGAGGTACATAGAACAAGGTCTGGGAAGGTCCCAGACACAGTCTTCCAAAGTCTCCCTGTAGAGTCAGTACCTGTCAATCTTCTTGTACATTAATATATAACAACTTTTATTAACCAGGGAAGCTTATCCAAGCTGTCTAGTTTTTATTGGTCTTTATTACATAGTTGTGAATGATCAAAATCATTAGCCATGAGATTTAACTCTTCTATCTCCAGCTCTTCTTTCTTCCTCAAAGGGCTTCTCTCACCTAGCTCAAAGTCTAGCCCTCTAATCACATGATTTATTTTTCTGGTATGGTCAGCCACTATCTTGAGTCAGCTCTTTTTTTGTTGTTTTGTTTAGTATTTTTTTAGTTGTAGGTAGACACAATACCTTTATTTCATTTATTTATATGTGGTGCTGAGGACCGAACCCAGGGCCTCTCACCTACTAGGTGAGTACTCTACCACTGAGTCACAACCCTAGCCCTTGAGCATGATCTGATCATGTATATTGAAATTAAAAATCTTTTTCTTTTTTCTTAAACCACAGTGGAATATTTCAATCATGAGTCACCATCATGAGGCACATCAATAACATAAACTATCAGGACCCACCAAAGATACTCTTATTACTCAGGAAATGTCAAGAGTTGAGGTTCCCTCAGAACTGGGGACAAAGGCTAGGCATGGGGACCAGCCCAGCCATTCAGGAAGCTGCGGCATGAGGATCACAAGTTCAAAGCCAGCCTCAGCAATTTATTAAAGCCCTGTCTCAAAAAATAAAATGTGTTGGGGATGTGGCTCAGTGGTTAAGCACCCCTATGTTCAATCCCTACTACTTTAAAAAAAAGAACTGGGGACAAAGACCAGCCCAAAATTGTTATACAGCAGTTGTATTGTCTATTCTTAGTTGAAAATATTTTTTACTTTTTCCTGAGACTTCTTTGATATATGTGTTTAGAGCTCTGTTATTTAATCTCAAAATATTTTAGGTTTTTCTTTTACTTTTATTAAGTTGTGTTATATGGCCCAGATGTGGTCTATTTGGTAAATGTTCTATATGAATGTGAGAAAATATATATTTTTCTGCTGTTGCTAGGTGAATGAAGTATTCTATAAATGTCAATTAGGAAAAAAATGTCAACTAGATCCAGTTGATGGATCAGTTCAATATATTCTGATTTTTCACCTGTTGTATCTGTCAGTTATTGATAGAGGGATGGGAAGTCTCCAGCTATAATAGTGGAGTTGCCTGTTTCTAAAGATACTCATCAGTTTTTGCTTTACACATTTTGATGCTCTGTTAGGCACATACACATATTTGGGTCTTTTTGGAAAATTGACCCTTTGACCGTTATGTAATACTCTATTTAGCCTTGGTATTTGTCCTTGCTCTGAAATCTGTTTGTCTAAAATTAATATGGCGCCAGGTACAGTGGTGCATGCTTGTAATCCCAGCTACTCAAAAAGCTGAGACAGGAGGATTACAAATATGAGGCAATCATACTTAACAACCAGAGCAACTTAGCAACCCCCAGTCACAGATTTAAAGAATAAAAAGGGTGGCTCAGTGGTTTTAACGCAGTGGTAGAGTTCTCCTGGATTCAATAAAATTAATATATATGCTCCATCTTTATTTGGTTATTGTTAGCCTGGGGTATATCTTTCTCCATTCATGCACTCTTTTGCTTTGTTTTTATTTTTGTTTTTTGTGGTGCTAAGGATCGAACTCAGAGGCTACCACATGCTAGGCAAGCACTATTACTGAACTAACCCCATCCCCCATTCTTTTACTTTTAATTTGTGTCTTTTTTTTTTTTCAGTACTGGGGGTTGGGCCCACGGGTACTTAACCACTGAACTACATCCCCAGTTCTTTTTTGAGATAGGGTCTCACTAAGCTGGCCTTGTCCTTAAGATCTTTCTGCCTTTGCCTCCCGAGTTGCTGGGATTATAAGTGTGCATCCCCCAGCTCCTGTGCCTTTATGTTTAAAGTAGATTTCTTTTGAATATCATACAGTTGGGTCTTTTTTTTTCTTATAGTCTCTTAGTTGGTATGTTAAGATTCTTTATATAAAAGTGATGATTGGTATACTTAATAGCTTTCATTTTTTTAACATTTATTTTTTAGTTATAGGTGGACACAGTATCTTTATTTTACTTTACGTGGTGCTGAGGATTGAACCTAGTGCCTCACACATGCTAGGTGAGCACTCTACCTCTGAGCCACAACCCCAGCCCCTAGCTTTTGTTTTTTGTAATTGTTTTCTATTCATTGCCCTCATTCATCGTTTCATTTTTGTTCTTTTTCTGCTTCATCTGGTTTTAAATGAGTATTTTATATGATTTCACGTTTTCTCAACATTTCAATTATACTATTTCTTGATATTTTTTTTAAATTGGTCATCTCAGACTTTGCAATATACACGTATAACTAAGTCTACTTTCAAAGAACACTCTACAACTTCCTGAATAGTGCAGGTGCCTTTTAACAAAGTACCTAGTTCCTGTTATATAATAGAGTTCTTCCTTCCTATCCCTTAAACATTGCTGTTATAATTTCATTTACTCATAAGCTATAATTATTTATTTTTGCTATCTTTATTTTGAATCAGCAGTTATCCTTTGGATCAGTTAAGAATATGAAAAATGGGTTGGGAATATACCTCAATGGTAGAACACTTACCTAGTATGCACAAGGCCATGAATTGATTCCCAGCACTGCAAATAAAGAAAAAAATTGAAAAATAAAAGATCTGATTGATTTTATTTGACCTTCATTTATTCTTTCTTGAACACTCTTCCTTATGTAGACCTGAGTTTCTGACCTAGGTTATTTTGTTTCTCTCTGAAAAACTTAAAGACAGGTGTACTGACAGCAAATTCCTTGTTTGTCTGTTTATTTTATATTTTAAAGAAGGTCTTTGTTTTTATACTTTTGAACAATAATTTCAGTGATACTGAATTCTACATTGGTGGGGTTTTTTCTTTCTTTTTATTCATTTATTAGTTCTAATCAGTTATACCTGACAGTAGAAAGTTCTTCAATTCATTGTACACAAATGGAGCAGAAATTTTCACTTTTCTGGTTGTGCATGAACTCAACCTATACCCTAAAGATTTAAAAAGTGACGCAACCACTTCAGTGTGTTGTGTATATGTACCATCATTCCATTTGAAAAATAGATACCTTCTTTATCTATTCATCTGTTGAAGGGCATCGAGGTTGCTTCCATAGTTTAACAACTATTCACAATTGCTAAACTGTGGAAGCAACCTCGATTCTGTCCCTCCTTCCTTCCCTTCCTTCCTCACACTAGATAGCATTAATCCCTTTATGAGCGTTGATCCCTCAGAGACTAAACACTTCTTAAAGGTCCCACTACCTCTCAACACCATAACACTGGGAACCAAGGCTCAACATGTGTATTGGTGGGGTCAAACTATATTCAGACCATAACAGACAGATATTACAACTACCAAAAAATTGACTTAAAAATAAAGAAGTTAAGCACCAATTCTCTCCTTTATAAAGTTGATCACAAGTGCTTATACTTGATTGTGGTTGATTTAATTTTTTCCTTTATATGTAGATGATTTTATGTTGTTAAATATTTTATGCAAGAAGAAGCTAGGTAGTCGTTGAAAAAAAAATGTGGACCTATTAAAGAGATTATCTAGGCTGGGTACAATGGTGCACACCTATAATCCCAGTGGCTCAGGAGGCTGAAGAAGGAGGATTGTAAATTCAAAGCCAGCCTCAGCAACTTGGCAAGGCCCTCAGCAACTTAGCAAAACCCTGTCTCAAAATATTAAAAAAGTCTGGGGTGTGGCTCAGTGGTTAATTGCCCCTGGGTTCAATCCCTGGTACCAAATAAAAAGAGAAGTTTATCTAGTAAAACTTGTCAAGTCATATTGTGGCAGAAGTCAAAATGATACTCTTTACTAGTACTTTAAATTTTAAGTGACACCAGTGGTTAAGTTATTTCAGACTATTTGTATATATTATTATAAGTTAGTGATTAAATTTGTTAAAGTGTCTGTTCCTTGAAATTCTATTGATGTGAACAAATTAATTACAGTCCTGTTCTAAATGACTCTGTTCTGTGTTAAAGGTGTGTGTGGGATTAGAGGAGGCTACAACTCCCACATTCTCAAAGGGGTATTATGATTCTCAGATAACAATCATAATTCTCTCTTACATATTTCTTCCTATTAACATCATTGCATCCTTTCAAGGTCTTCCAGCCTCAAGTAATAGAAATTAGTTTGAGATTACCCAGGAAGGAAAAGGAGAATGAATGGAATTCAGTACACCTAGTAAAACTAATTCTTCTACCCAAATCAAACATAATAAACTTAATATTAACCTTCATCATGTTCCAAATGCTTTGCTTTTTACCTTTTCTAAATTCTATGAGAATTTGAAAATCTAACTCAAATTCTATTTTATTCCTGAAAAATCTTAAGTTTTTCTGAGATAGGGCCTGTGTCTTATTTATTTTTGTATCCCCATTGCCTTAAACAATGTACATACTTAGTAAATAATAGTATAGTTGGTGAATAGAAAGGCTTTGCTAATAAACATCATTGTTGATCATCTCCTCTTAATTATATATATATATGCATATATGAGTATATATTAGGGGTACCAGGGATTGAACTCAGGGATACTCGACCACTGAGCCAAATCCACAGCCCATTTTTGTATTTTATTTAGAGACAAAGTCACACTGAGTTGCTTAGCACCTCCCTTTTGCTGAGGCTGGCTTTGAACTCTCAATCCTCCTGTCTCAGCCTCCCTAGCCACTGGGATTATAGGCATGTGCCGGCTTCCTCTGATTATATTTTATAATAGAAATTATAATTTGTTTTACTTATGAACTAATTTTCCCCAAAATATTATAAGTTTAAAGGTAAAATCCAAGTTCTTGAGAAGTTCTAGTAAGATGAAATAACAAGCCCTCACTAACACACAAATTTAAAAAAAAGAATTTTCTGTGTTATATACTAGGGATACATAAGTTCAAATTCCCTATACAGGGCTCTCCTCAGTTATATACATACAAAATATATATGGGTATAGCCAGAGTCTATAGTATCATGGTCACTCAGTAATTACTAGTGACTGAAAAGATCATGTGTAACTTTTTTTTTTTTTTAATAAAATACACTAGTCTTAAGTATAGGGTTTAAGTTTGGCAAATGTACACACCTGGTAACAAACATACCTGACAAGATAAGGAGCATTACCATCACCCTAGAAAATTCCTATCTGTCCCTTTCTGGTCTGCCTCCTCTAATCATGAATTTCTAATCCCATCTATTAGTCATACCTGGTTTTTTATTTGGTTTAGTTTTTGGTTTTTTGTTTTGGCACTAGGGATTTAACCCAGGGGCACTTTACCACTGAGCTACATACCCAGCCCTTTTTATTTTGAGACAGGGTTTCACTGTGTTGCTTAGGGCCTTGCTAACTAAGTTGCTGATGCTTGCCTGGAATTTGTGATCTTCCTGCCTCAACTTCCTGACTCATTGGGATTACAGGCCTGCGCCACCATGATTAACTTTATTATTGCTGGTTGTATCACCACTGTAATATTTGCATATAAATTAAGTTGAAAACAAGTTATAAAGATATAATGAAATATGTGTCAAATATCTTCATACTGATTCTGTAAATCAAGGTTGATTTTAATAAATAGTAATTTTTACTAGCATATAATAAGGACAGTTTGATATTTTTTTGCCTTTGTGTATTTTTTAGACACATGGACTAAAATGAAATGTTTGATTTTCCTTTATATTGTGTGTTTTAATAGAGATCAGTTAGTTGTCTTCAGTATGAACTTGGGATGAGGGCAATAAGAAATCCTATTGTTTCCAGCCTCCTCAAAGATGAACTGGCAGTGTGTCAGGAAAATTCCCAGTATGGAGCAGTTTTATTACAATTCAGTACAATTGGTTCTTGCATAACCTTTAGAAAATCATACATAAAACATTCTCATCTATATAAATAAAAATCACCCACACACTTTATTAATAGCTTTGTTCACTTTTTTCCCTGGGAATTATGCTGCATGTTCCTACTGTGCCCCTTTTTTAGTCTTTTTTAAAAGACAACTTTCTATAAGCTTTCTTAAAAGCAAAATGGTTACAGTAATATAAGTGTGAGGTAATTCTCAATAATTCCCACAAGACCTAGATCTCCCTCTTAATAATGTACTATAAATAGTGTTTCTAAGTGTCATAGTCAGTTTAACCTTAGGAAAGAAAAAAGGACAGAAGATTATGCTTTCATGGAAATGATAGTCATGTTTTCTTTTATTTGTGATAATATATGATGATTTACTTATTTGTATTCATTCTGGGGATTGAACCCACAGTCTCGTGCATGCTAAGCAGATGCTCTGCCACTGAGCTGTATACTCCCAACCAACCACTGGGTGTTTGGGGGGTTTTGTTGGTAGTGGTGGTTTGGCTTGCTTGTTTGTTTCTAGTGTTACTAGGGGTCGAACACAAGGCTTCAGAATTGTCAGTCAAAAGCTCTACCACTAAGCTGCATCCCCAGTGCAGGGGGGTTATTGATCTTATTTATTTATTTACTTATACATTCTTGGAGATTAAATCCTAGGTTACTCTACCACCCAACTTTATCCTCAGCTCTCTTTATTTTTTTTATTTTGAGGCAGTGTCTCTCCAGCAGTGTCTCCAGGTTGCTCAGGATGGCCTTGAACTTGTGATCTTCCTACCTGGGCCTCCTGAGTAGCTAAAGTTATGGGGCATGCAGCACCACCAGCCAAGGAGTGTTATTTTAAAATACACATTTTCAAGTTTATGCTGCTGTTCAACTAAGGCCGCAGTAAATACATGGTAAAAGGGGTTACAGAACATACTAAGTAGAAGTCTTACTAGCCTGATTTGCTTAATTGGAGATATATTTGGGGGCTATCATTTTCTGGAATACAAACTTTTTGGAAAATTTTCTATATATTATTCCAAAGGTAATAATGTAATAATAAACCTGTAGATCCAACTACCAATTTACAGAAAATTAAGGAGCTGGAAGAACATGTTCAACAGTATTACCCTCCATAATGTGGGATATTTAACAGGACAGATTACCTGGTTTCTTCAACAAATGAATAGCAGGGTGAAGGGAAGGAGCGGGTAAATTTTTTAAGATTAGAAAACTAGATACAATTGGAGAAATTTAAATATAAACTGGATATTAGATGGTTTTTTAAATTATCAATATTGATAGGTATAATAAAAATAATGCAATGTTAAGAAATTGTCCTTACTGATTCATACCAAAGTGATATCTGAGATTTTGCTTAAAATACTTTTCCAGAAAAGAAATTTGGATGTAATAGATGAAACAATAATGGTAAAATAGTAAATGCTTGAAGCTATGTTACATAGGTTTGAAACATTCTGTACCATAAAATTAAATTTAAAAGACATAGTTGGGCTAGGGATATAGTTTAGAAAAAGATTGCTTGCCTAGCACACAAAATCCCTGGGATCAATCCCCAACACCACTGAACACACACATATATTGGAAAGGGAAAAATATAGATCACCACAGTAAAAGTGAGCAAAACTGTATTCACTTTCAGAATAGCAGTTTAGTTTAGCAAACAACATCCCTATAAATTAACATGTAAAATTTGGGGGAAGGATAAAAAGGCATTTATAATGAAGCCTTACTCAACCTACAATTCATCCTATTTTCTCTTATACCATTAAATTTTTAGACAATACTTCATTTAAAAAGAATAATGAACTCAGAATGGAAGATACATCTGACAGTGGGAATAGTAGATGGACCTAACTCTGGCAGCGGAACACAACAAGGGTCTGTCTTGTCTTCCACCTTAGTCTCCACCTTGTACCATTTGTGGCATTCACCTGGGACTGCTGTCTTCTAATTGTGGAGGAGTCAGATTTGTGGCCTTTCCTCATAGCCAGACCTTTGGCTTTGTATATTTATCTGGGATAAAATACCTATTTTACTACAGAACATTTTTGACCTTCTATTGCTCATTGCTTTTGTTCAGTTTTATATATTTTTTAAAATATTTATTTTTTAGCTTTAGGTGGACACAATATCTTTATTTTATTTTTATGTGGTGCTTAGGATCGAACCCGGGGAATTGAGCCAAGGGCCTCAAACATACTCTAACACTGAGCTACATCCCCATATACACCCCACCTCCTCAGACAAGGTCTCGCTAAATTGCCCACACAGCTCTCAAACTTGTGATCTTCTTGCCTTGACCTCTCAAATAGCTGGGATTACTGGTATGTACTAGTGAGCCTGGCTAAAATAAATGTCCTTAATGAGTAGATTCAGCCTCTTACAAACATACTTTGTGCAGCTTAATTTACCTTCTGAGAATTTTTTCTTTCCTGAGTTACTGATTGCATGGTATTTTTCCTGGGAGAACATAGTCCACGTCTAATTAGTATATAGAACTGAACACCATAGCACTGGTACTTTGACACTTTACAGTATTGCCATATTACAATAAGAAAAGTTTGCAGAATAAATTAATATTGAGATTAATTCCTTCAATGGACTTGCTTCCTAAATCAGAAATTGTTTTTTATGCTATAGAGGCCTAACCCAGTGTGGCTGAATGATGTAGAAAGCCCTTGCAAGTCTACGTTTTATTGAAATCTCTAGAATTATTCTGCCATAGTAAATTTAAGAGTTAACTAAATATTCCTGAGACCCAACTCCATTTGTAATTTAAATTAAGATATCATACATTAAAAATGTAGTTATTTTTTGTATTTGAACATTTGCATAATCTATTTTATTAGCATATCTGTATTATCAATGAATTTTGAGTTCTCAGCCTAGTGTCATTTCTGTCAATATAACTCTACATAGCCACTGCCATAGTGACATGAAAGTATAAAGATGTCTTGCTAAATATATCTTAATTAAACTTGACTTGTCACATCTTCTAAACACAGAGACTTAAACCTAGAACTTTTGATGCTAGGAGATTTAAGTACAAAAATAAGCCAGGCATGGTGGCGCACTCCTGTAGTTCCAGTGACTCCGGAGGCTGAAGCAGGTAGATCACAAGGTTGAGAACAGCCTCAGCAACCTAATGAGACCCCTAAGCAACTCAGCAAGATCTTGCCTCAAAATAAAAAGTAAAATGTGCTAGGAATGTGTCTCAGTGGTTAATAACCACTGGGTTCAATCCCCAATACTGGGCTGGGGTTGTGGCTCAGTGGAAGAGTGCTTGCCTAGCACACATGAGGTACTGGGTTTGATCCCCAGCACTACACATACACACACACACACACACACACACACACACACACAAAACCAACTAAATAAATCCCCAGTACCCAAAAAATAAAGGTGAATAAGACTAGATTTGAAAAATGTTACTACTAAGAACAATTTTTAAGAATTATAGACTGTTATAAAATAATCATAAAGATTATATAGCTACTGGTAAAAATGAATTGTTACTATTAATTGAGTACTGTTTGTCAGGCACTTCACTAAACACTATTTACAAAGTAGTAATGTATGCTGTTTTTGTACTGCACAAAGTTCGGTTGGGGTTTTAAGAAATATAAATGCCATAAGAGTAATAGTTGTGTAATCTGTATAATCTGTCGCATTGATAAAAGAGAACATTTTCTTGAAGTAGTTGGAAGTACTGTAAAAAATGCATGCTTTCTAAAACATTAAAATTATCCATCTTGTGATGAAAACTAATGAAATTAGTGGTAACCTCTCATCCTAATGACCAAGCTCTTTGGCCCTTTACTAGAGTGGTTTTTATCTTAATTCTTAGCATATTTGCTTTCTGAATTTATATGACATATAATAAAGTTAACAGGGAATTGTATTTTTGACAGTTCAGAGGACACATTTTCTACTTTCTAAAAGTATGTTCCTACATGTGAAATTTGAGAATCCCACCAATTCAATTGTTTTGGGTTCGGGGTTTGGGGTTTTTGGTTTTTGCTGTGCTGTGGCTCAAACCCCCGTCTTTGCAGATACACTAGGTAAGCATCTACCACTGAAGTACATGGAGCTGTTATTCATTCATGTGAAGCCATTAATTGTATGAGCACTTTTATGCCATTTACAGACAACTAGTAACTAATACTTAAATTTTGAATTTTTTAAATTTTTAGTTGTAGATGGACACAATACCCTTATTTTATTTACTTTTTTTGGTGGGGGGAGGGAGGTACCAGGAATTGAACCCAGGGGCACTTAACCACTGGCTGAGGCTGGCTTTGTACTTGTGGTCCTCCTGTCTCAGCCTCCTGAGCCACTGGGATTACATGCCCCAGCGTATTTACTTATTTTTATGTGGTACTGAGGATCAAACCCAGTGTCTCACATGTAGTAGGTAAGCACTCTACCACTGAGCTAAAACCCCAGCCCCTGAAATTTGATTTTTATTTAAAATTTTATTGTCAATATATGCAACCATTTTGTAATTTTAAAGGGTCATTAAAGTAATCCATAGGAATTAAATATGAACTCTCCCCATATGTCAATGATAGGCAGTTTCCTCCCTATTCTCTCCTTCACAGCTAGAGTAGCCATTCAGTTTTTCTTGATAACATGACTAGAATGGTAAAGCCTAGAGAGCAGTACCCTTTTCCACCCAGTTTTACCAAAGCTGCTATTGACAAATGAACAGATTTGGATAGATTGCCTTTTGTTTTTTTTGTTTGTTTGTTTTAAGTTCTTTTTTTTCTTCTTTTTAAAGAGAGAGAGAAAGAGAGGATTTTTTAATATTTATTTTTTAGTTTTCGGCGGACACAACATCTTTGTATGTGGTGTTGAGGATCAACGCAGGCCTCATGCATGCCAGGCGAGCGCTTGAGCCACATCCCCAGCCCCTTGATTGCCTTTTGTTTTCCATGGTAACAGATAGTTACCATATTAATGATAAATAAGTGGTAAAAGACCAATAAAGAAGAGAAAAGGGAAAAAATAGACAAAATTTTTAATCAACAAACTAGAGAATCTGTTTCTGAATGTTTCTCTGTCTCCTACCATTTGTTATGAAGTCCTTGTCTTCAGTAACTGTCTCAGTCTTCCTTGTATTACAGACATGTGGCCCAGGGTAGTTCATTTAAGCTAATGTACAGAAATTTGGGTGTAGTTACCATGAAATGTTGTCAGTTTCTTAGCTACAGGGAAAATAAAATGGAACAGGAATATAGAAAAGAAGGAGCTGGGGTTGTGGCTCAGTGGTAGAGGGCTTGCCTAGCACATGTGAGGCACTGGGTTCGATCCTCAGCACCACATAAAAATAAATGAGTAAAATAAAGGCATTGTATCCATCTACAACTAAAAATATTTAAAAGAAAAAGAAAATTAAGAGTGAAGAATCTCTTCTGCTTTACATAGCCTTATTTTAAGGGAATAGGACAGACCTTTCAACTTTTTTTTATAATGTATATTCTGTTAGTCCGTATCACAGGACCAAAAAGAAACTCACTTTTCAGTTTGGGATTTTGCAAACAGTAGCTTATGAAAAATATAAAATATGCACACCTATACCTATCCTAAAATTGCTTTTATCAACCCAAATCTAATAACTAGAAATTTCAAAATCTGGGCATATTTTATAAGCGAGATTAAAGAGCCTAGTCGTTACTCAGTAGACATGGAGGCAAGACTGTTGATAATATCAACCCCACAGCATTGTATTCAATATTGGTGTTTGATAAGCAGGGGTAAGGAATTTTCTTTTGGAAAGTAGGATAATAAATTGTGTATGTACCTGTAAAAATATCTCTTTTAAGTGAATTCTTACTGAGAGAGTAACTATTAAAAGTTTAATTGTAGTTTGTCATTTTGTTTTGATCTTATACTAAAAACTTCCAACCAAACAATATGTAAATATATCTTTTTCAATATGACAAAGTTGCATAAGAGAATCCCCTTGCACGTAAAGAAAAATGCAATTATTTTCTATTCTGAATCTCCAGACTGCTGTTTTAGAAAATCATATCTGATTATTTGCTCAGCAGAAGATTATTGAGTTGATTTAGCTGTGATTTTACTTAACAAAGCTTCAACTGCATTCCTACTGTGGAGTCCGAAAAAGGTAGAGAGATATAAATGATACATTCAAACTGTGATTTTTGTGAACAGGGCCATCGATGCACCCCTCGGAGCTAATAGCGGAGATGAGAAACAGTGGGTTTGCACTGAAACGAAATGTACTGGGGAGAAACTTGACCGCAAATGATCCATCACAGGTAATGATCTTTTTATCAGTAAGCTGAAAATGTCTATAAATCTAAATGTGATTGCTTGTGAATTGCTACTTAATGTTTCCAATGTGCATATATCCATAGGAAAGTCACATAGAGCAAAGAAAATTCCTAAAATGTATTTTGATTTTGCCTCTTTATTATTTTAACCTAAATGAGAAATTGTTTATAAACATATATTTTAATAAATGAAACGGCTCCTCTGTGTTTATATGGATAAAATAACCGAATGAGTGTTAAGATTGTTTTTCCCTTCCTGCCAACTCACCCCTGACATGACATTAAATTGAACTAATGGTAAGAAATATATAGGCAAACTCCTAAAAATTACAGAAAATATTTTAAACTTTTTTAATTTATTAAAGTTAGAAAATAGTTGAGTTTGAAGGGTTGTATTAGTATGTATTCGATAACATACAACTAATATTATAAAGGCTAAAATTATGGATATCTGTGGATATTTTGACCTTCCTATAAGATTCATGATCTTTTTTTTTTTTTTACAGTGTTGGTAATTAGCTACATGCTAAACAAGTGCCCTACCAGTGAGCTGCACTCCCAGCCTCTCATGATCTTCTTGTTTTTTAAATTTCATTAAATTATTTTAAAGATAAAATATTTAAATAGGAAAATGCTGAAATTCAAGAAATCTAAAGATTGTTTCTGTGTTCATTTTTTCTTTTCTTCCTGATAAAGTTTTCTAATGTTAGCAAGGCAGTTGTACTAACATCTTATGATCCACTGTAACAGGTAGACTACAAAGAAATTTTTAAAATTCCATTTGCAGCCAGGTACAGTAAGATATATCTGTAATCTCAACGGCTCACAAGGCTGAGACAGGAGGATCACGAGTTCAAAGCCAGCCTCAGCAAAGGCAAGGCACTTACAACTCAGTGAGACCCTGTTTCTAAATAAAATACAAAAAATAGGGCTGGGGTTGTGGCTCAGTGGTTGAGCATCCCTAAGTTCAATCCCTGGTACCAAAAAGAAGAAAAAGAAAAAATTCCATTTGCAGTTCCTAGTCCAAAATACCATATTCATCTATAGTATGTCCCTATTAAAAAAAAATCTTGTTTATGTTTTCTTTCCTGATAACTACTTGTCTGAAAATTTAGCAATTTGATGTCTTTGTTGACTCAGGAGTATGTTGCAAGTGAGGGTGAAGAGGATCCAGAAGTGGAATTCTTAAAGTCACTCACAACCAAACAAAAAGAAAAACTTCTCAGGTAATTGGAAAAGTATATATTTAATAGATTTTATGTGTGCATGTTTGTGGTGCTGGAGATCTGAAGCAGGGCCTCATGCACTACAAGGCAAGTGTGCTACCACTAAGCTACACCCCCAGCCACACTAAGAGCTCTTGAAGCTATTTAATATGCATCGTGTTGATTTATTCTTCAGCCAAAGTAATACAATTCTGTTGTCTTTTTTTTTTCAATAATATAAGATTGTGTACTTGGATAATACCACAAACTATTGCACTTTTCAGTATATTTAATTTGAAAATTGACTTATTTGTAGGTTTTACTTTTCAGAATAGATTTGTGTGTATCTTTGCACAGTTTTTCTTAGAAACTATTTTTGGTGCTGGGAGTGGTGGCACACGCCTGTAATCCCAGCAGCTCAGGAGACTGAGGCAAGATGATCCCGAGTTCAAAGCTAGCCTCAGCAAAAGGGAGGCTTGCTAAGCAACCCAGTAAGACCCTGTCACTAAATAAAATACAAAATAGGGCTGGGGGTGTGGCTGACTGGTTGAGTGCCCCTGAGTTCAATTCCGGGTACCAAAAAAAGGAAGAAAGAAAATGTTTTTGCCCATGTGTCTTTGTTTTCTTTCTACATCTTGTAAATTTTTGAGAAATGCTGAAAGAATGTTTAAGGTACATGTAAACTTTATATTAGACTACCTTTGGATTAATAAATCTAAGAAATATCTGCTGAGTCCAATAGAGGGAGCTCATGATGTTCTCAGGAAGTAGAGTTTTAAGAATGGCTGAGAAAAGCCAGTGAAGACACTTACCTCAGAGAAACTCAAACATACCATATAAACAAGAAGTTACTCTTCTGAGACTGCATATTCGTCTTTAGAAATTCTCAATGCCCTGATGGAATTGCTCTAATTATTTATAAAACTGAACAGTTGTTGAAAAGTAGTATGTGATTGTTTTGTTACATAAACCTAGAAAGGTCATCAATTTTTATTTATTTTTGTGGTACTGGTGATGGAACTCAGGAGTGGTTTACCACTGAATTACATCCCCAGTCCTTTTTGTTTATTATTTGGAGACAGGGTTTTGAGCCTCACTAAGTTGCTAGGGCTGGTCTTGAACTTGCCATCCTCCTGCCTCAGCTTCCCAAGTAGCTAAGATTACAGGCATGCACCACCTTGCACAGCTAAGGGTATCTTATTTTTTTTTTTAGTTGTCAATGGACCTTTATGTTATTTTATTTATATGTGGTGCTGAGAATAAAACCCAGTGCCTCAGACATGCTAGGCACGCTTTCTACCACTGAGCCACAACCCCAGCCCTAAGGGTATCAATTTTTAAAGTGTATTTTTATTTGGAATTTTTGGAGAATATATTCTTGAATATTGATAATGTAATATTAATATTCTTGAATACTGATAATGTAATATTAATATTTTCATACTTTAATACACAGAAAGTTTCAACAGGTTCAACTAATGTGTACACCATTCACAGGCTTTCAGATATATATAGATATTTCTCTCTTTTTTTTTAATTGTAGATAGACACAATACTTTTATGTATTTATTTTTATGTGGTGCTGAGGATCAAACCCAGTACCTCATACATGCGAGGCCAGCACTTTGCCACTGAGCCACAGTCCCATCCCTCACAGGCTTTCTTTAGATCAGAATTACTATACCTTTAGAGTACTAAATAATTTCAAATTCTAACCCAGTAAGAATTTAATAGTCATTTCCATTGATGAAGTACAATCAGAGAATTGACTTAATACATTTATTTACTTAAATATAATGTAAACATGCCTTGAACAATTTAAAAGAAAAAAATGATTTGCTGTTTAATAAAATAAGTTGTTTATATATGGATACCATTTTTTAGTAGCTTCTAAGAAAGCATATTATCCATTAACAATTTTATAGTTGGTGAAATGGCTACTTTTTAGTTTGCTACTATTTTTTCCCCAATTACAGGAAATTGGACAGACTTGAAAAGAAAAAAAAAGAAAAAAGATAGAAAAAAGAAAAAGTTACAGAAGAACAGAAGTAAACACAAAAAACATAAAAGCAAATCCTCCTCCTCTTCCTCTTCCTCCTGCTCCTCCTCTTCCTCCAGTACAGCTTCAGAAAGCAGTAGTGAGAGTGACAAAGAAAAGAAGAAAAGAAAGAAACACAAATGTTCAGGAAATAACAGTGATTCTGAAGAAGACAAGTCTAAGAAGAGAAAACTTCATGAAAAACTTTCTAATAGTCATAGTAACAAGGAAAAAGTCAAGGAAAAGTCTAGGTCTTTAAAAAAAGAGAGTTCCGGAGAGAATAGCAAACAGAGCTATCCTGATAGCCACAGGTCCAAAAGCCACCACCACAGCCCAGAGAAGAGAGGATCAGAAAAAAAAGAGGGGAGCAGCAGAAGCTGTAGCAGGGATGAGAGGAGTAGGAGAAGCCGAAGCCGAAGTCCTGGTAGTTATAAGCAAAGGGAGATAAGGAAGCAGCCACAGCAGAGTCCCAGTGAAGAGCGCAGCAGAGGAAATGACAGCAGGAGCCATGGCACCAGTGTATACAGAGGAGAAAGAATGCACAGGGAGCATCCCGGAGATAAGCACACCAAAGGGACCCACAGAGAAAGAAGCAGAAGTCGGGAGAGAATAAAGAGACCGCATGTAACAGTTACCTAGTAATAAAAGCATCTCCACTTTCTTACTAAACACTTTTAGTAAGGGCTAAATTATGTACTATTATCTTTGTAATAAATAAAGCTCTATTTTAATTTTCCATCTCTGTAAACTGTCATTTCAAATATAAAACCATAAGAATGAATTTTGCAAATATTTGTAAGTAATGTATTTTGAGAATGTAGAAGTATTTTCTGTTGTTAACTGTTTCTTGTGCCCCTGTACCAGATAAAGCTCCATATAATTCTGACATTTTCTTTGTTCTGAAACAAATTAAAAGAGTGACAGTACATTGAATGGTTATAATTTGATTTTCTTTTTGGTCAATTCAAATTTGTTATTACTTTTAAGATTTGAATTTGCTTGAAGCAAAGTGTAATCATTGAAATTCACTAGTGTGAATTAAACAAGGGATATTTATCAATATTTCTTTAAGGCTTTTAAACTCCTTTCAGGTGTTTTGTTCTACAGAGTAAGCTAATTACATTTGGATGATCCATTAGCTTTCTGTGCTCCCATAGAAATAACATAGAATTTTACCTCAAACTTAGAACAACATAATAAAAATCAAGGCAGAGGCAGGACTGTGTTCCTTCTGGGGGCTCCAGGGGAAAAAAATTCTGTTTGCTCACCTTTGCAGCTTTTTACTGGCTCCCTTCCTCCATTTTTCAAAACTAACAAAGGGGAGTCAAGTAGCAGACACTTCCATATTCGGCATTCTACTTTTTTAGGACCCTTGAAATTACATTGGGCCCACCTGCAGAATCCAGGATAATCTCCTATTTTAAAATCAATGGATTAGCAATCCTAATCCTCCTTTTCCATGAAACATAATATGTACAGGTTCTGGGGTTAAGACATGTATATCTGTGAAGGACCATCCTACCTACCATAGATGGCCTTTCTACTACCGGCATATAACTATTATCAGATTTTGCTTAAAAATATCAAGCATTTAGATTATGTCCCAAATGAAATAATATGGACTATTTCAATACATTTCATGAGTATAAGAATATAAGACATATTTAAACTTAACTGTAAATTCTCCTATATTTCAAAGGAAAGATTTAGAAAAAAGTTAGCACAAATCATAAGTAACATGCAATTTCAAAAACACATATGATGGACATAATATTAGGGCTCTACTTTTTAAAGACATCTGTCATTTAATACAAAACAAATATTGATTAGATGGTTTTGATAGTTGGCAGTCACAATTTCTTAGGTTCTGTAAGAAAGTAAATTTGAAAGAAAAGTTAAATAAAATCATTCCAAGTAGTCTGATACATATCTCTTATTCTTGTCTGCACACACAGAAAACACGTGTGCTACAATTTAAAAGAAACTAAGGTGGTAAGGAATACTTTGGTTATTTAGATTAAGAGAACTAGAGGAGGGGAGAGGAACCTGAATTCCTCTTCACTGTTCTTTCATAATTTACAGTTCATCTCAAAGACCCCATTCCTTCACATTATATATATTAATAACTGTGCATTTGAAATTGATAGACTAATAATTTACACCTTAAGTTCATCAGTGTTGTAGTGATTATTTTATCTTATACCTTCTTAGACTTTATAATTTTCATAATATCAAAACCTATGCAATACTTAGTGCTTTAAAAATGGTTTCTGAACCAATATAGTACTCATGAAGAGAAATGTTAAAAATGAATCTTGTAATTAAGAATGAATTAAAGAAATACATATTTCTTTTCACTTTGACTTTCACAAAAGTGCAGTCCACTTTTAACTTTAAAATAGCTGTTAGGTTTTTTTTTTTTTTTTGGTGTGTGTGTGTGTGTGTGTGTGTGTGTTTTAAATTTACTTATTCCGATTTGTTATATGTGACAGCAGAATGCATTTCAATTCATAGTACACACATGGAGCACAATTTTTTATGTCTCTGGTTGTACACAAAGTATAGTCACACCATTCATGTCTTTATACATGTACTTAGGGTAAGGATTTGTTTGTTTATTTTTAAATCTCTGATTTAATCTTCATTGTTAAGATTGAGAAACCATAAAGTGCTATTTCTTTATGAGAAAAATTTTCTTAGAGAAAAAGTCCTACATAGTTATGAAAGATGTCAATTTGCTGTTTGTCTTATAGCCTTGGTCACCCAAGTGTGTGCTAAACAACCCCAAAAAGCTAGCATTCTAACTTCGTAAACTTAAAAATGGAAGGGAAGCATTTTCACACAGTCATAACATAATAAACAGCTTTAAAGAGGTTTTATCTAGTGTACTTTGTGCACCCTAATGATATAGGGGGGGAAGTGATTTTTTAATAAAAATACTAGGCACCTAATTCTACTTTTGCTTTTGAAATGTAAAAACCAGAGATGAACCTCAAAAAAAGGGGGGGATCTGTCTAATTGTATGTGTAGAGATTCCTCTAAGTACAGAAGCCAAAGAAGAATCCTCCAAGTTTAATATGATTTAAGAACCCAAACAAAAGTCCTCAACAGTCTAGGTTCAGTGGCTACCCAGGAGGCTAAGGCAGGAGGATCACAAGTTGGAGGCTAGCCTGGGCAACTTAGCCACACTCCAGCTCAGAAAAGTAAAAAAAAAAAAAAGGCTGGGGTTTTAATCTATGCTAGAGTGGCCCTAGGTTTAATCTCCACTACAAGGCAAAATTAGTACTCCAAAGTGACAATTTTGTGAAAATCCATCCGGTGAGGTTGGTCATTCTTCTTACCCTTAATAGAGAAGTTCTTTTAAAGGAATCTGGGTACATGTAGACATTTCTTGATGTGTCCATAGGCCTGGAACTGCACTGAGAGGCATAGAACATGTTTGGGGGACATCCCCTTAATCCTTTTGCCCCAAGCCTAACACTTAACGTAACACTAGCAAACTGATTCCTGTAGGAGGTGCTGTCAATTTACAAATGACCAGGAACGATCAGGCTGCTAGGTTAGGACTTAAGTTATCTGAATGTCTACATAGTGAATTACTTATAATTTCTTTTAATAAATGACAAAATAGTAAGAGGTTGCTGCAGCGTAGCGGCAGGTCTGCTTACCTTGCAATGTGAAATCGATCTTGTTTTGAATCATACAGATGCAATCTGAAGAAAGCTTTTTATGTGAAAGGTTTGGACCTTTCTTACTGTTCTTCCATGAGACGGCTTGCTGACAGAGAAACAGATCAAGTCCCCACTGCTGGAAGCAGGCTTCCCAATTTTAATCATGGAACATTTTTGGTATGCTTTAGCCCTGAAGCTCAGAGTTCAAAATCCACTTGGCCCATATCACTTTTCTTACTTAACGACCAACGAGCCAAGACGCTGGCGGAGGCCTCTAAAAAAGGCCACATCCTCCACACCCTGTGCTTAAGACCAGGAAGAAAGCTGCATTTTTAGCTCCAGTAGCTAAAGGATACTAAAACATCTTATTTAGGTTTTCTGAAAAGAAACCTTTGCTATAGTTACCACTTCTTGAAAAGAAATAAAGAAAGGCATGCAATACCTGCGGGCCTTGGGAGCATTTTAAGATCAAAAGGAGAAATGCTTTTTAAAAGTTGTGAGGAACAAATAGAAACGAGGGAACTTAGCTTTGGGAAACGCAACTGAGAGCTGTTCTGATTGAGGCTCCTAAATCCCGGTTCCTGCTAGCAGAAAAGGAAGCAGATAACTTTTCGACACCTTCTCCTTTTCTCCTCCCTCACACCACACTTAACAGAACCCCAGAACCCCCAGAATGTAACAGTAATAATGAAGCGAGGTTCGGAATGAAATGCCAAGAATTGCTTGGAATGGAGAGAAATGCACGCTCCGGCCGCACTGCCTGTGAGCCGCCTTCCCCCACTCGGAGACACACAAAACCTCTGTCCCTACTGCTCCAAAGACTTCCCGAGGGGGTGGGAAGAATTAAAGGTCCGGGAACTCTGGTGCAGTTCGGAGCCGGGCTTCCAAGGACATCACCCTAAACTTGTCCATTTCCCTAAACCAGCACTCTACCCCAGCCTCTTCCTGCTTCCTTTTGGTTTAGGGTACAAAGTAGGTTGCTAGAAAATTTGAAATTGCCGCTAAGCAGTGCCCCCCAGTAGCGGAGCTCGCTCCCTGATAGAACACAAAACCCCGCTTTTCTTTGCTTGATTTGCTGGGTTGCTGCAGCTCACAGGAAAAGCCAGTTTCCGCACGCTAAGAGCCAAGCTCCAGGCAGACAGGGCGGCTCTCCCATTTTGGAGCTCTAGATGGCGCCAGCGAGCCGCACTCGCCACGCTCCTCTTGTGGGAATCAAGAGCTACTGTCAAACATAAAAGCAAATTAGAGTTTTCAGTTTTTTTAATGTGTTAAGAATGTTATTCCTTAAGAAAATTTGTAGCTAAATTATTCTCACTTAAAATAAACACTTAGTATACCAATTACCCAAATGGGCGGGATTTATGTGAGATTTACTTCATCTGCATTTTTGTAGTGGAAGAGAGCTTTGGTGAATACAGATAATAGATGCAAATAAGATTAGAGTTAAAATAAATAAAGTTTCCATCTGAATAATAAGAAATTCAATTTTACACGATTTGCAACGACTTGACCGAATGTCCAGACACGCCGTTCAGGTGCACAATCTAATCTCATCAAAATAATGTTTTCTCTACTTTGCATAAAGAAAAATTTTTTCCTTTCCTTTTTCCTCACCAGGAAGGATCCAATTCACTCCAGGGGGTTAAAGCAGCGTCCGTAAAGGAAAGCACGGAGGGAGGGTGTAGTTTGGGGATGGATAGGCGCAGGCCGAGGAACGCTGGGTCTTGGTTCCTCTATTGCCCTAGAAGCTGCGGAACAGAAAACTTTGAGAAACCCGCTAAAACGAAATCGCATTTTCCCTCACCCCGGGTCGGGAGGGACTCCGGGCCCCCGTGCAACGGCCTCCAGCCTCGCACCGACCTCCACATCTGTGCCCGGGTTCAGGCGGCGGCCTTCACCTCCTCTGGGTCGCGAAGCCAGAGAGGCCCAGGCCACCCGGGCCCCGAGGTGGCCCTGGGGAGGCACGGCCCCACCTCCGTTGGGGACCCAGCTAGTGTTCTCGCTTATGGACTCTCTCTTCTCACGGACGCCCTCTCCAATTTGCTCGGCCTCAGCTGGTCGCCACCCACTGGGGTCAAGGTTCTCCGCGCCCCTGGGATGCCTACGGCTGAGGGAAGGGACGGAGGAGGGGCTGGAGGCAGTTGGAATCCATGTTCCCAGGTTGGTTTCGGCCAAGAACGGTTGTCCCGCTCCCACTGGGTTCAGGTTCCGCGCACTCTGGTCTCCCCGCAGGACACTTGGGTCTGTGTCGCCGCCCGCCGTTCTCGGGAGCCGCAGTGATGGACATCGGCTGACCCGCGGGGCAGAGGCAGGGCGCAGATGCCTTGATCACTGGCCTGCGGAGGGAGCTGCGCGGCAAGCGGGACCTGCACAGCCAGGCCCTTTGATCTGCTTTCATTATAAAGGAGAAACAAAGCTTCCTGGACCCGACACCCGGGCGCCCTCATTCCTCGGGAACCCTCACCACGTCCTCACCTCCACGCCGCCCGCCCCCGGCCCCAAAACCTACCCGGCACACTCTGGGCCTGCAGCGCTTCTGTCCAAAGCACCTCTGCCAGCTTCTCCCCAAGACCAGATATGAACCCCGAAGGAGCATGAGGGGCGAAGAAAACGGCTTGAGCGGTGAAAGAAAATGGCCAAAGTGAAGAAAAACTATAGAATAGAGTTTTCCCTGCGGAAGAGCAGGGCTGCCGAAGCCGGGGGTGGGGGTGGGGGGAGCGAGCAAAAGAAGCAAAGAAGCCACTGAACCTCACATTGCAAACGCCCCGCTGGGGACCTTCGTTCTGTTCAATCGCTACTTCACTACTTAGCTTTTCAGAGCGGAGTTCTGATGACTGTTAATAACAATAATTATTTTTTTTTCTTTTCTAAGAATTAAAATCTTCAAATTTCCAAGGACAGTAATCGAAAAAGAAAAAAAAATCTGTTGGTGATGACTTCTCTTGTATTTCCTATTGTGTAGGAAGCCTTTTAGAAATATTTTTATTCTGCAAATATGTACTTTATTTTCCAAATTAACATTTTTTTTCCGAATTGCAAAAATTGTCTCATTGACCAATTTTCTTTTCTCTCCCTCCCTTCTCCCTCTTTTTAAACTGGTGCTGTTAAGTTGGTGGTCAGAAGACAAAGAGAGTGAAAATAATTTTCATTTCAATAATTGCCTTCTGGTCAATTTAACTGTGCCTTATTTTGAAAGAGACTGTCTAAATGAGATTCCTGTCCCAAATGTGTTCCCAGGCCTGATCCCAGCCTTTAATTATTCCTGAGTTTTTTTCTTCAGAATAAGACGCCGCACTGAGTAATCACAAAGAAGCATCCTTGAACCTTTTCAGAAGCAGCGCCACTGATATTCAAATAACCTGCGAGGGCCATTTGATGGCTCTGGGGACCTAGGCATTTCCAATTCACTATTTGCATAGATCAGCCTTCTTTGAAAAGGAAAGGAGCAGTTGTCTTCCATAACATTAAAAAGCCTAGTTATCAAATCAAGTGCTTAGTTTGGGGGCTTTTAAAACGTTTACATTTTATCTCAGGTTGCCCTTTACTGTTTGACATGCAAATTTGGTGCAGTTAATTTAGACAATTAAAAAGATCTTCAAGGGAGCTTTGTCACAGAGAATATTTGGAGTTTTCCCCGTGGACCAGCTGAGATAAAGTTGGCCAGAACAAATGATGTCTAGGAGATTAATTAGATATTTGATAAGACATGAATCCCTAATAAGGGAATACAAGGCACAGGGGGCTGCTGTGTGCTCTAAGTCAAAATTAATAACATTTAACAAGATTTTCATTTAGGCATGAAATGTCTTTTCCGGGGTATTGACTCTAGCGATTTATTCCCCTAAGATACCTCCTAACCTAGAGGGTCTTAAGAGCTAAAAGACTTCTCTCTAAAAAGCTTTTTCCTTTCACAGATTGTTTTCAAATTACTTTCAAAAAACAAACAAATCCACCAGCGTTGTCTCTGACCCCTCTGGGCAGTTAGGTGTCTCCCCAGTTAGACTTGCCAAGGAACTCTGCTGTTTTTAGGTGATGCAGATACTTAAAATGTCACTTTTCCAGAGCCCACCCATTAAGTAATACAACTTCACGTTCTTATAACCCAATTTAATTTATGCTGTTGATATACAAATAAATAATTTTGACTTCTCAAAAATGTATATGTATTATGGCTTTTATAACCCACATAAACTTTACATTACCTACAACTAACATTAATGGAATTGTTTCCCAACAAAAAAGTCAACCACATAAAGGTTATTAAGGGGGAAACAGGATTTAAAATAAAAAAAAGGAAGTGTATTGTTCAGAGTCCTTTAATAATACCAAAATGAAAATATGTCAAGATTTTCTTCATACAGATAAACGCATTTAATTTCTTTAGATGACCTTAACTTACGTGTTTGAGTGAAATGATAACTCAACATTTTAAATATCTTTTTACATATATACTGACTTTCACAAAGTGCATCAGAAAATTAAAAAAAAAAAACCTCCCTGAATTTCAGGAATTCACCAAAAAGAAAAAAAAAATTCTATTCGAATGAACATTTACAAGAAAATAAAAGCGAACACAATCTTTTGAACCCTATTTATACAGATGTTATGAAATACAGAGAAACTGTCGCTAGACTTCCAGTTTAATTTCTCACCTTAAGCCTCTTTTTTTGATGCTTCCTTTTTAGGAAAAAAAAAAGTCTCATTGTAAGTAGATATCAAGCAGGACTTGGAGCATTTTATATATAATATAATCCACACAAAGGGTCTGTTTTCAGTTTTACACAAGACAAAAGTCTAAATCTACAGTAATAAGTAGTGAATCATTGTTTGCCATGGGCTAGTGAGTGAGGAAAGAGTGTGAAAATATGAAGGAGAACTGGGATATTTTTGATGTGATGGAAGGGATATTTTGATTATCACGATGTTAACACAACTATCACTACTTTCCCAAAAGTATAGAAATGAACATTTAAAATAACTGGACATTATGATGTGTACATCAAACCTCCATAAATTTAGCTGAAGTTAAAATTGCAAAAAATGGAAAGATTAATCATAAAAATTTGGCAAAAGTATGGCCACAGAAAATATTTGGAAGAAACTCCAAAAATCAAATCATACAAAGAGTTTGTGAGCTGAGACTTGTCACTAAAAGAGTAAGTCACCTATAAAATGTGGGATCATCCTAAGGGAATTCCACAAGATCAGTGCTACAGATAGGAGACAAGTTTCAGACCAGTATTACATGTAGGATAGAATTAGAGACTCCCATGTTATATCAGAACACTTTGAAGGGAGAGAAACTTGATCCATAAAATTAATAAATAGGGAGACAAGGGGAGATAGCAAAATTATTAGATAACAATGGAGATATGAAAAATAGAATGGGAATGTCTAATATGTGTGTCTGATCAGATATCCCAAAGTAGAAAAGAGAAATTGGCAGACATGAAATATTTGAAGATATAACCATCTAAACTTTTCCTGAAGGTATTAAAATATAAACCCACAAAGAATTTCTCAAAGTACAATTTAAAATTCATATGGTAAGAACAAAAATATAAATACATAGAGGCTTTTAGGAATGCTGAGAAACACCATACTCAAGAGAGGGATTTTAAAAGTAGTCAGAAAATGCCTGGAGGTATTACTTAGTGCCAGCACAACAAAATGATAAGTACATACATAGTAGCTAGAGAAACATATAAGATCAAATATGCATCAAGGAATAATAATTAAACTGATTGCAGATTTCTCAGCAATTAAAACCTGAAGATAGAATTCTATATTTGGGGTAGAATGTTTCTAGAACATCATTACCAATTAAGATTTGTATATCTAGCAAAACATCATTTGAAAGCAAAGTGAAAATAAATAAACCTTCTCAAATATATAATAATTGAGTATACCATTATCAGGATTATATTTTAAAAATTTTAAAGGAAGTTTAATATTTTAAAGAAAAACACTGAATAAGAAAACAATGTAAATAAAACAAAATCCAAAATTTTTGAGAGATAATGCAGAATAAAAATGTTCAGGATAAAAATGTAGGATAAATAAGTAAAAATTCATGATAAAATTCCAAAAAGTAAGAAATCCCACTTGATGTATATATAATCAGGATGATTATAAATATATTAATATAGTGCTTAAATAGTGGTAGCAGTTTGGATTTTAAAATTTCACCCTTATGCTCTGAATAAGAGACCAACCTAAACACAAGTAGTTGAAAATATGTTAAGTAAAGGGAAAAAAAGAAACAAGTATTGCTAATCAAAATAAAGTTTATATGGCTTTACTTATATCATACAAAATATACCTTAAGATAAATATGTTATTAAGATCATTTTGTATGATAAAAGTCCTAATTTAACAATTTTAGATTTTATGTACCACATAAGATAGCAGGAGGAATTTGAGAAATCTATCCTAAATATCTGAGATATTTGAAATATTTCTTGCAATTAAAAGTATCTCATATACAGAAAAGTTTACAAATGTGTAGTAACTTTTTTAAAAAAATGAACCCAGTTCTTAGAAATCAACTAATTTGCCTACCTCCATAAAATTGATATTAGATCGTCTTCTCAAGCATACATGAAGTATTAAACTGCTGACCACATATGAGGACATAACATAAATTTTTGAAAAATAATATGTACAAAATGTTCTTCGATCACAATACCTTTGAAGTCAATAAGGGGATCAGTAATATGAACTCTTAGATATTTTGAATTCTACAATCACATTTGTAAAACACTCATAAATCAAAAGAGAAATTATAGTGGATAATATAAAAGTAGTTTTAAATGAATTTTAAAGCACTAGTTACAGGAAAAATTCTTATTTTTAAATGCTTATCTTACACAAAAGTAAGGACTAAATTATTTATATATGTATGTATTTATTTTTGTGGCAATGGGGATAAAACTCAGGGGAATACCATCACTGAGGTATATCCCCAGTCCTTTTTATTTATTTATTTGGAGAGATGGTCTTGCTAAGTTGCCTTGGCTGATCTTTAACATGGGATGCTCTTTCCTTAGTCTCCTGAGTCTCTGGGATTACAGGCATGTTCCACCATGCCCAGCAAAACTAAAAATTAATAAACACACTTGTAATACAAAATTTTCAAACAAAATTACTAAATAGTACAATAAAACTCAAAAGACGAAATATAATCATATGACCAAATGTTAATGAAATTGAAGATATAGTAAAAATGATCTACAAAGCTAAAACTTAATTAATGAAAAAGTCTAGTACAATAAGCAAATATTTACCCATATAGACCAAAAATGAAATTTATGAGACCAAATAAATACTAGCTATTGTAAAATAGGATAAATGGCCCCAATAATTCTGATATAATGTACATAGGCATTGAAAAATACTTACAATATAGTCAAAATGCACATATTCCAAGATAAATTAACTCACCAGAGCTCAATTTCATTTAAAAATTTAAAAATCAAAATAGATCTATGATCATTAAAGAAATGAAATATCTAGTCTATAATTCCCATCAAGAAAATAATAGGTGTAAATCATTTCTGGAATGTTTTTCATATTTTCAAAGATGATACTACTACTATATAAATTCACTGAAACATAGGTATAAAAACAAAAGGAAGGAAAGTGATTATTCTCTTTATTTGCTCTCTCATTTAAGCAGACATGGAATCATTTACTTGGGAGATCTGATGTTCACTTATTTGTACTTCTCTGAAATTCTTCAACAGAACATGCTATTGGGAACAAAATTAACTAAGAGTTACAGATTGTTACCTGTTTGGATCCACTGTTTAATTGTGTGAAAATCATACTCTCTTGGCTGCTGTCAGTCCCTGAAAAATTGGGGCACTAGTATCAGTCCAGTCTTACTAGTGAGGGCATTCCAAAGGCCACTCTCTGCTGGGTACTCTTTGCTCTAGAATTGTCCTATTTCCTGTGACTCCTATTACTCAGTCATGCTTTCTTCTTCTTTTTCCTTTGTACCAAATCTACTTTGTGATTTCAAAAGTCTTGCTTGCCAATACCTGCTTCTTCCTTTTCCTTTATACATATTTCTCGTGAATCATTTTATGAAGATCTAATCCAATCTTTGCATTTTCTACTCAAAGGTAAATAATAGGTGTAAATCATTTCTGGAATGTTTTTCATATTTTCAAAGATGATACTACTACTATATAAATGATACTCAAATTGAGTGACAAACACTAAGATCATGTTTGGGGACAGGCCATCTATGATACACCTGTCTAGGAGGACCCATCATGAGTGATATGAGTTCTACAGAAAGTTGTTGGCATGGTTATGTGGCCCAATTGCAAACTTTTACTCATAGTGACCCCTAAGAAAATTTCCAAGTGAGGAGAATTTTAGTGTTAGTGTGATGATTCAGGCATTTAAAAGCAATGAGAGGGAAATTCCTCCAAAGATAAGAGAGCTGGCAGGTTATTATTAAGTTGTGTTGAAAGTCAACAGAGGAATAGAGCCTTGTCTTTTTTCAGTATACAAGTACAAATGAGGCATGGTCATAGGATTTGGGACTTTGAGTCAGAGAACTCCAGAAATGTTTTACATCCCCATTCATAACTAAGATTAGGATGCCATTTGAGAAAAAATGGAACTATAAAATGTGATATCAGGATATCTAGATGAATATCACCAAGAATTTGAACTCTTCAAACCTTTTAGAATCCTCTAAATTTGCAAGAGCAGCCCACTCATATGCTAGATGTAGCAGGAAGATTCTATGGAGGTCTCTTCATAAAAAAGAAAAAAAAAGTTATTGCTATTAGAATCTTCCTATGGTCCACTCCTGACTGCTAGGCTGAAATCAAGGCATAACTTTCATAACAACCCAGCTCTGGAAGAGCTATAAAAAACAACAAGCTTTATTAGTAGGCATCATATCTTGGGAACACTCTTGAGATTGTATTTTGTGATTGTTTGATCTAAAGGATCAGAACATAAGACTGAATAAGCCAGAATTCATTGAATTTTGGGTGCTTTTTTGGAACATGGGATTTAATGCCCTGTAAGAACTCAAGGGAAAATGTGGTTGAGAAAGGCCTCAAAAAAAGCAGTGGCCTATTCTGAATAAAATGCCTGAATTTCTCTAGTACATAGTAGAAAAAAAATAAAGAGGCTTAAGTCAGTGGTTACTCTAAGATACATATTTATGTAACACCAGAACAATAACAGAGATTATGTTCTATGTGACAACCAGAACCTAAGGCTATCAGAAAAGTTCTTGTGAAAGGGGAACCAGCATTACTAAGGTGGCAGATGGCCTTTGAAAGCTAGGACTGATGGTAGCAGAAGTAATTGCAGATCCAGCCTCTTTAATCACAATAGGGCCAGGCCAATGGGGCTGAAGTGATTTGGGCTGGGTAGTGATGAATTCACTAGGTTCATGGACCAAATCTGTAGTAAATTCTACTCTTTCTGATTATATAATTGGAAATGAAATATTCCAGAGTTGAAATATCTCAGCATAGATCCTTATTCTGAGAGGTAAGAGCTGTTTTAGTGGACAAAGCTGAATGGACCTCTCCCAGGCTACCCTTCTCTTGATGCTGTCCTACAAAAGACTGAAACAAAAATTATATAACATCTTTGGAAGAGTGGTAAAGATTAGTAATGAAATTAAAGATAAAAATTATGACAGGAAAGTAGTCCAAATTATATCTAAGTGTCATTCACCAATATGGCCTCAAATGAAGTTGAGTAAATCTTTGAGAATGACTATAGATTCAATCAAAGAGAAGCCACTAGGAATACCTGTGTTTAGAGGCTATCATTGCTTAAACAGTAAAGCATCAGGTATATATGTTATATTGGCAACAGATTTGATGATTGTTTCTTTTCTTTTCATTGTTTTCTTTTCTTTTTCTTCCTTCATTCCTATTAGCTGGAGGGATTAGAAAGAACAAATTTGTGTGATATGGGTAATTGTATTAACTTAAAGATTTTCTGTTAAGTCTCTTAATTCTTCTTCCCTCAATAGTAAAAGTCCAGAAAGATCTGGATTACTTGGCCATACCTCAGAACATAACACAGATATATTATAATGATGGCATTGTGCTGTTTGGACAGAAGCAATAAGTGGATAGTATGTCAAACATCTTGGTAATACATGTGCTCCAGATGTGAAAAGATAAATCTTATGCAGTTTTAGAGCTTGCTACTAAATATTTTAGGCCCTCATGTTCAAATCTGGGTAGAAATATAATCTTCAAATAAAAGAAAATCAGAGAATCTTGCATTTCCTTACCACAAAGGATGAAGATCCTGGTAGATTTCTTTTTTTTTTTTCTGGAGACTTTGTATTCTACCCACAGGTATTTTGTTCAGAATCACATATTGGTAGACACAAAAGCTGCCATTTTTGGCTGACACTTGCCATAGTCCAGCTGGGCAAAATAACCAGAGGTGACAAGCAACTTGAAGGTTGAAGGGAGTGAACTACTATTTATTGTGAGTGAACTCAGCGGGAAATGAGTGAGAACTCAAAGTAGCGGGCACCCAAGGTAGCAGGAGCCACTTCTCTGCGGGACAGCAGAGGTTCATATACCCAGCTAATTACACACAGCTTAACTTAATTAACATCATCTAGATACAGCAGTCAGTCATTAAGGGATCCTCATCATTTTAATGGCTCGCTGGCTTTACTTCACAAACCACTCCTCCTGGCAAAGTGCCAGGTGCCATCTTGACTTGATTTGCATCCCCAACAGAGGCTCAGTAAGGAAAGTGCTCTATGTTGCAGTATTAGAGGCCCCTAAATCTTGATCTATATGATTTGGCTGACCCTGTTATTGTGTCTTCTTGATAAAAAAAAAAAAAAAGCAGATATAGTTTGGGTCATTCCAGTGCAAGTTTGGGCAAATTACTGTGGAAGAAACATAAAGTAGACCACTAGGTCCTGTCATTGATAGTGAAGAATTATATGTTTGTTTTTTGCAGGTGGTGGGTATTGGTAATTAAACTCAAGGTAACTTGACCACTGAGCCACATCCCCAGCCCTATTTTGTATTTTTATTTAGAGACAGGGGCTCACTATGTTGCTTAACACCTTGATTTTGCTGAGGCTGGCTTTGAACTTGCTACCCTCCTGCCTCAGCCTCCTGAACAGCTGGGATTACAGGCATGCACCATGACACCCAGTCAAATTATATGTCTTCTGATAAAAACTTCTGCCATGTTACTGGGCCACAGTAGAAACAAGCATTTTATCTTCTGATACTTCATGGCTATGTTTCCACAACAGGTTACTGAAGCTGAAGAATAACAAATGAGATTGGAGTGGTAGGCAGTAAAGGCAGCTAGGGATAGATCATGCAGAATATAATTCGGCAGACAGAAGAGCTTCAAATGCAATCAGAATAGAAACCTATATAATTTTATATATATATATATATTTCCAAAAGAATGCTCTGTGAGTTGCTGTGAAAAAAATGAATGAAGAGAAAACAAAGATGTAGGAAGTACATTGGATGCAAAATAATGAAGAATTGGATTGGCAAACATGAAGATGGTAAAAAATAATTGTCTTCAGTGTTTTGATTTAGAAGGAATGATAATAACTGATTCATTGGGTATAGGGGGTAATATTTTTAAAATTTAATATCTATATTAATTACCTGGGGATCCTGTTACAATATAGTTTCTGAATTTGCAAAATTGAACTGGAAATGTGATTTTGCATTTTTAACGAGTTCTCGAATGATGATAAGCCAGGATCACACTTGGAGCAGCAAGTTCCTAATGACTGAAATTGAGAACAATCTGGGGGATTTTATGCTGGGCAACACTGATGCAGTAATGTGATAATAATGTGATACTGCAGATGGTCAGGAACAAGGGAATAAAGCATTTTGATTTGGTGAAAATAAATTTAAGATTGCCATTAAGTATACATGTTGAGATGGTAAATAAACAATTGAATGTGTCAATTGCAACTGCAGAAGAATGATCAGTCAGAGCTGACATTTTAAGATAATCAGTTTATAAATTATATTTTAATCTAGGGGATTTTTTGAGTTAATTCAGAAAGAATGGACACATATAAGCTCCAGTTGGGCCACATGATGAACTCTTAGTCACTCTTACATTTAATGTAAAGTATAAACTAAACTCAGAATATTTTTAAGTTAAAAACTGTTAAAATATGTTTCTTTCTTACTTTTTCAGCTTTTGATGAAGGAAAACAGCAAATTAACATAGACATCTTAAAACAAACAACTACAAAAATATTGAAGTTATTTTCCTTTTGTTCACAACAAAGAAAGGAAAAGTAGTCAAGTAACTTTATTTATAAATTAATTGACCAATAACAGGTAGATATTTTATTAACTAACATTTTTCCTAGTATCGCATTCCTCAAAGTATGCAACATTTTAAAAATTTCTCCACAATAATATATAGCATTTTGTAGTTGATATAAATCTCGATGGTAAAAGTTGTATTTCAGGTAATTGAAGACAGGCTGAGTAATAAAATAATTTGTAAGAAATATCATTTACACTGAATGAGAGGAAAAATATAATAAGTAAAATGATTCTTTTTTAAGTTAACCATTTATCTCAATATCATTAGATTGGAGGTAGGCTCTAGATTTTTTGCCTCCATAGTATGAAAGTGCCCTAATCTTTCACTTTTCTAAATAGGTAAAAGAAATTATTTGTATAAAAGAATGTGAGTAAATTTTTTCTATATCTAAGTGAATTATAATGCCATTTAAAAATTAATATTGATTTGATTATATACTTATATTCCTCCTGATTTTATAGGTTTTTTTATAGAAGAAGAGGCTAATTATTTTTGTTTCAATAAAATCTGATGCATGCCATATTTTAAAATTTCATCCTAATCAAATGAATGAATACTTCCTTAACATAAAATCCAGGTAATTAAATATAATAATGAGATATAGAAGAAAGAAAAGAGATAGAGAGAGAAAGAGAGAGACAGAGAGAGAGAATGGGAGAAGTGAGGGAGGGAAAAAGAGATATAATTGCAAGAAAACAGAAAAACATAATTTTTATTAATAAAACATTTGGACATACTAACAAATGCATTTAATCAAGTTTATTGTACTATATAGTGTAAATCCATATTGCATTATTAAATGCATTTTACATTTTTAAATGAATCATTCCATTTTAGATGAAATTATAAAATTAAATAATGTATAACTTGAAAGCCCCAGAAAAATCAGCTGAAAAGTTATGAGAAACAATGTGGGAAATCAGTGCTGTACTTCCCCATGTGTATGAAGTTATGGGCATTGTAAAATAATAAACAAATACCCCACCAAAATAGAATATGAATCTCTAAATTTGGATTTTGTATTGTAGAAAAAGTAAATTAGTCACTTTGGTAATTATTTAGTTAAATTATTTATCTTTTTGTAATTTTCAGATTTTGGAATATGATTTCATGATTTATTTAATATTGGAAAATAAAATTTTATTCAACTTGGCCTAGTTGTTCTTTGTAGGATATAAAGTTATAAATTAAACACTAAATGGATTTGTATACAACTCATATCTGGAACATATAAATAATATATCAGAGTGGCTTACATAAAATTTCAAAAACTTTGCTTTCCAGGAGAGGATAAAAATAACCATTCTGAAATCTATTCAGAGTACTAAGTCATTTACTTTGCTTTCCATAGCAAAGAGTAACTTCAATAAAAATCATTTTTACCAAAGTCATAAAGAACAAAGGCAGCAGATGCAAAAAAGGGAAAATGTGACATAAATCTGGTAAATATTAATACAATCATATCAATAATACTCAAATGTGAATCACCCAAAAGCACCAATTAAAGATAAAGATTAAAGAGTGAATAATAATAATAATAATAAACTATAGTTGTCTTTAAAAATTTTACTTTAAAGACACACAGATTTGAAGTAAAATATTGAGACAGATGTGTCATGTTAACTCTAATAAAAAGAGTCCTGAAGTAGCCATATTAATTTCAGAAAAGCAGACTTTAGAGCAAGAATAATTATCAAGCATAACAATGGGCATCATATAATGATGAAGAGGTTAATTCTGCTAGAACATGTAACAAAATAGTGTATCAACAATAAAGAATCAAAATACATGAGGCAAAAACTATAAAATGGCAAGAAAAAATAGATTATTCCAGCATTATAATATTTTAAAAATTTTAATTCCTTAATTATACTTGGAGACTTCAACAATCTTCTTTTAATAATTAGCAGACCCAGCAGGTAAAATATTGGGTGAGATATTATTGAACTAAAGATCATAATCAATTACCTGTATCTAATTAACATCTATAGAACACATCACTTCATGATAGCAGAGTATGCATTCTACTCAAGATCACATGAAGTGTTCACCAAAATAGTCTACATTATGGGCCATAAACACACTAAATAAATTTAAAATCCCAGAAATCCTGCAAGTTTCTTTCAGAACACAATAGAATTAAACTATAAATCAATACCAGAAAAATAGATGGAAAATTGCCAAATATTTGAAAGTAAAATAATACATTTCTAAATACCACTTACATAAAAGAGAAAATCTCAAGGAAAATTCAAAAAACATATTTTACACTAAGGGCAAATGAAAATAAAATTCTCAGAATTTGTTGGATACAGTGATAGCACATATATTAGATAAGAACATCTGAAATCAATAACATACTAGAGGCAGAAAAGTAACATAAAGTTGAAGCAAGTAGAAGAAAAACAATAAGAATTAAAGTGAAAATTAATGAAATTAAAATAGGTAAACAATAGAGAAAATCAATGAAACAAACATTTGGCTCTTCTAAAAAATCCATTGAATTGATTAACCTTTATCCAACCTAAGGAAAAAAGGGAAGAAGCAAACTAATAATATCAGAAATAAAGAGGTCATCACCTCTTTCCCAGGGACATTAAAAACCTAATAAAAGAATATTGCTACTCCTCAAATTATTCCATGAAATAGGAAAGGAAGGATCCCTTCCAAACTCATTCTTTGAGGCTAGAATCACCTTGATATGAAACCAGACAAAGACACATCAAAGAAAGAAAACTTTAAACTAATATCCTTGATGAAGGTAGATACAAAAATTATGGATTTTTTTTTGCAATCACATCAATAGACTTAAAGACCTTGCACCTAATTGAAGAAAAAATAGGCCCAAAAGTTTACCATGTCAGCTTAGAACATGACTTTTTTAACAAAACTCCTAAAGCACAAGAAGTAAAATTAGGAATCAATAAATTGGATAGATTCAAACTAAAAGGCTTCTTCACAGCAAAGAAGATCATCATTACTGTGAAGAGAGTGCCTACAGAATGGGAGAAAACCTTTACCACCTCCACCTCAGCTAGAGTATTAATCTTCAGGATATATAAAGTACTCAAAAAAACTTAACACCAAAACAACCAATAATCCAATGGAAATGGGCTAAGGAACTCAGCAGACACTTCACAGAAGAAGAAATACTATCTGTTGCCATATATATGAAAAAAATATTTAGCATCTCTAGCAATTAGAGAAATGCAAATCAGAACTACTCAAAGATTTTAGCTCACTACTGTCAGAATGGCAATTATGAAGACTACAAACAACAATAATTGTTGACAAGAATGTGGGGAAAAAAGGTACACTCAAACATTGCTGGTGGGACTGCAAGTTGGTGCAACCACTATGGAAAGCAATACGGAGATTCCTTAGAAAATTTGGAATGGACCCACTTTTGACCCAGCTATCTCATTCTGGAGTTTATACCTAAAGGACTTAAAAATCAGCATACTTTCTTGATGCAGCTACGTCAATGTTTATAGCAGTTCTCAATTCACAATAGCCAAACTATGGAATCAATTTAGGTGTCCTTCAACAAGATGAATGGATGAAGAAAAGGTTATATATATATACACACAATGAAATATTACTAAGACTTACAGAAGAATAAAATTATGGCATTTTCCAGTAAATGGATGGAGCTGGAGAATATGCTAAAAGAAAAATAAGATAATCCCCCCAAAACAAAACAAAAAAAAAAGATGAATGTTTTCTCTGATATGGGAATGCTAATTCACAATATGAGGACTAGGGAAAAATAGAAGTACTTTGATTAGGCAGAGGTGAGTGAATGTAGGGGAGGTAGTATAGGTGTAATAAGGACAGCAAAATGTATTGGACATCATTACCCTATGTAGATATATGACTACATGATTGGTATGATTCTACATCATGTACAGTCAGAAGAATGAGAAGTTATGGTCCATTTTCATATGATGTATCAAAATGCATTCTACTGTTTTGTATAACAAATTAGAACAACAACAACAAAAGAATATTATGAACAACTCTATGGCCAAATGTTTTTAATTTAGATGAATTGAACCAATTTCTTGAAGGAGATAATTTTCTCAAACATAGTCAAGAAGAAATAGAAAATCAGAACATGTTTTTATCTATTAAAGAAATTGAATCAATAATTAATAGTAATCCTTCAAAACAAGATCACTGAGCCCAAATTGATTTCATTAATTAGTTCTACTAGACACTTAGGCAAGAAATTAAATAAAGCTTTTATAATCTCTTCTAGAATTAGAAACGGATTGCATTCATCTCAACTAATTCTATGAAGCCAGTATTATCCAAAGTCAGAAATAGATGTCTTAGTAAAAATATAAAACAGTATCTCTCATGAACACAGATGCAAAAGCCCTTGAAAAATACTGCCAAAAAGAATCCAAAACTGTTTAAAAATAATGGAACATCATAATCAGGCAAAATCTATCCCATCCATTCAGATTTAATAATTAGAACATTCATGTACTCCCTAAATTCATTTTGAAAGCACCATTGTTATATTAAAAGTTGAGGCTGTTAGGAGGATTTAGGTCGCAAGGACAGAACCTTCGGGAATGATATCAGTGTCCCTATTAAAGAGTTTCCAGAGAGCTGTCCTGCCTCCTACACTATTTGAGGATATAGCTAGAAAGGATAATCTGTTAAACAGAACCAGTGTCTTCACTAGACACTCTTTGTGCCTTGATATTCAACTTTAAAGCCTCCAAAACAGTAAGTAATAAATTCCTGTTCTTTATTAGATATCAATTTATAGTACTATGTGATGGCAACAAAAACTGGCTAAAACAAAACTAGTGCAACCTTGAAAATTCATCAATTGGTGCAAGTTGCATCTTCAATGGGCTAAGGAAAACAAAAAAACATATGGCCATACAAATGGATGCACAATAATTTGATAGAATCCAACACATATTCATGGAAAAATCTATTCGGAAACTAGAACTAAAGGATGAATTTTCTCAACTTGTTAAAGAACACTTAACAAAAATCTATAGTTCATATTATATTAATGATTAGAAATTACATACTTTCTCCCTAAGATTGAGAACAAGACAAACTTCCTCATCATGCTGAAAGTCCTATCTAGTGCTATTCAAAAAGAAAATGTATATTGATTTGAAGAAAAAAATGAATTATCCTCCTTTGAATATAATACGTTTCTGAGGAAAATTTCAAAGAATCAATAACAAAGACAACAATAAAACTCTTGGAGCTAGTATGAAATTATAACAGCAAAGTTTCATAAGCTATTAACATAAAAATCAATTGATTTTCTACATATCAACAATGAAAAATACATATTCAAAATTTAAAACACAATACCACTTTCATTAGCACTAAAAATACTTAGTTAAAAATTTGACAAAGTACATAAAAATCTATATTAGGAAAATTATAAAACTGATGAAAAAATTAAAGAATGTGTAAGCAGAGACATATTCATGTTCATGTATAGGAAGACTTAATGTTTTTATGTTGTCAGATCTAGACAAATACATAATGGTCCATAAGAAATAGACCCATGCAAATGGGAAATAAGCAAAGATAATTAAACAAAAAATATACTCTTTTCAACAAATGTTTCTGGAAGTACTAAATATTGCATGAACAAAAGTAATCTAGACCCATATTTTATACCTAGAAAAATGAGTTTCCTAGATTGCCAGATTTTTCGAGGTACACTGAGGACTCCCGAAGGAAATTTTTATCATGCCTTATGTCATCTGAGAAATAACCTCTAACATGTTAAAACACTTTTCTGCTTATAAACATGCTAAATAACAAAAAAATGGATCAATAGATAAAACTTGATTTTATTAATATATTTATATGCTTTGAATTTATGCAATAAACTCAAAATCATTGTAATCACATTTGTTTATGTAAAAATATCACACATTTGAGCAAGAGACTTGGCATCTTCCAAGAAAAGAAAAAGGGAATGTTTCTACTGGTATATCTAAGAAGTTTTTTGCCAATTTCATTCATTCCATATTATCCCTGGATGATACATGCACATGATTTCTGGTGATTGTGGAGAAGCACAGCTGGTAGCTACCATCAAAACTCAAATACACATCTGTTGTGATATTGCCTAAAAGAATTTCTTACTAATTTATATGACAAAACATATTTTACCCACTACCCCTTCACACAGTAGTGTAAGATATTTTCAAAAACATCTGGACTCTCTGCTCAAAGGAGGCATTTCTTATCTAGTAGGGCATTATTTTCATTAGATTTTACTATAATTTGCTATTATTATCCAGTGAATCATTAAAAACAACATATTAGTGTCAAAGATATGTTAATTCATAAGCATTTTTTAACTTTCTTTTTTAATCCTTCTGAACTATTCCAACTGTCTCAGGATTTCCAAAGCAAAGCAAATTAATTCATTTCCCTACTTTAGCAAATTAATTTTTCTCCTGATTATTTTTTCTAGAGACTTAGCATTCCATACATTTTTAGATCTCCAAAAGTTGCTTGTAATAAATCCAGTATAAGAATACAAAATGAATTATTTATAACTCATACATTTTTAGGTTGATTTTTTAAATATCTAATTTGTTATTTGCTATATTGCATGATGGTCCTGTTGTTGACACATAATCTATATAGCAGACTGACCAAATAGTTGACAACTAAATTAACATGATCTAAGAGCCCTATCTTCGGTGTTTTCTAAGTTCTTGGAGTATATACTAAATTTTTATTGATTATGCATTACACAGTATCTATTTTAAGTTGAATGCATGGTATCAGGTGACATGAAATCATAGGACACTATAATGAGATACAAAAAATACTTAAAAGAAAAAAAAGCAATTTCCTAATTATAGATGGGTGTTAAATCTGTGAATTTTCAAGCATGAAAAAAAATCATTATAAATGTTAAATTTCACACTTAGGCAAATGTATTCAACAGAATGTTCATGTACAATCTGCACATTCTCCGCATTTCTAGCTGGTTTTCAAATTCCTCACAGTATACTTCTAAACTATCTTTGTGAAATTAGGCATAAAACAGCTTATGAAATTTACAAGGCCAGTCTAAAATGAATATACAATTTCCCTTCAAATATCCCAAGAGAACAGCAAATAAGGCAATAGGGTTGGACAGCAGCTATTTAAAATAAGGGAGGTAGGAAATTAGAGAAGATGGAATCAACTGTGATAGCGCCATTGTTGACTCTTTTAAGGAATTTGGAGTCAATTTTAATGTTATATAGCTAATATAGAGAGTTTAGTAGACAAAGTACTGCTTTCTCTAATTTATCTTTTTAAAGTTTATTTTTTTACGAAATTTTAAGAAAAAGTACAGGTGGTTAAAACCTAGAATGAGATCAGAAATGGGGCTGTCTTAATGTCAGTGTTACATTAAGTCTAAGCTGACCTCTCAGTACATTCAGATTGTGCAAGTATATTACAAATAAAGAATCCAGGATGCCCATGTCAACCATATCTCTTGCGTTGGCATCTGTCCTTCAACTCACATCTATTTCTATTGCCTCATTAGGTGTGTGTGTGTGTGTGTGTGTGTGTGTTTGTATATACACACAAATGGAAAAGAGAAAGCAAAATTCAAGGTTTAGACAGCTCAATGATACTAAAGTTAATTTTTTTGTTTTCATTAACAGTCCCTCAATGAAATAGTGTGCATATTGAAAATGGATGGTTAGAGGCAGATGTGAATGATGTGGAAGGTTGGAGGCACATATGAATGACTTGAATTTTTGTCTGGTTCTCAAAGTAGCGATATTGGAATATCACTGGAACAATCTTGGAAAACACTGTGAACCTATGGACTTTAGCACAAGTATAAGAATTCTTGTGTCTCATAGCAGCAAAGCAGGTTTTGTAGAAGAGATAGTAAATCACTACACACACATACACACAGTGATTCATTCATGAGTGGAATTCTTTGTCACCTCTGTGCATATAGAATAGTCCTATGAACAAAGTTGTTATGGTTTCAGGTATGTGGAATATTCCTGAGCCAAAGTGAATACTCTCCTTTCTATTAAGTTGGTCTAATTCTTCTATTAGCAGAGACAAACTTTGAGTTTCCATGATGGTATTATTTCAATAGGAAACGGATCAGCAACTTGATGGAAAGTAAATTCTCCAGCTTTCCTCTTTGACCATGGAAGGTGCAGAAAATTTTCTTTAGATAAATGATAAAAGTTATAGTCTAGTAGACTTTAATTTTTAACGTTACTTTTTTTAAGTATCATTATAGTCATTGTGACCATCCATGACTGTGGGAAATTAGTAACATAATGAGTGGTTCCAAACTGTGTAAGCAGTAGACTAGAATTCAGAAGATCTTGTTGGAGCTTCCATCTGCATTGCTTTTTCATGTATTTCATTATTTAGACCAAGTATTTTTTTCCTACTATAATCACATGTTCATCATTGAACAGATTTTTGTTGATGTCAGAGCAAGATCAGCCTGTACCTATGGCAGACTATAAAAGTTAAGCAATTAGTGACCTTAGGAACCCCTCAAAACCAATAACTGGTAGAAGCTAATGAATCTATATCAACAGTTGAAAATGATCATAAAATATATACTTTAAATCAATCTTTCCTGTAACTGTTTTTATCACTTACAAATTAAAATATTTCTATTCAAATCTTTCTTTCTGATTTGCTTTTGGCAGAAGATTACAGAAGACATTAAAAAAAATTCCCTGATTTGTGTTTCTATAAATATGTTCATCAATGAAAGTGAGATGTCCCTTTCACTAGAATCCTGGTTATATCCAGCTTAGCATGTCTCTCTGAGGAATAATGAAATTTCAGAGGATTGTGAGTGTTTGATGCTTCTTTCCCCAAAAATATTCTCTTGTTTAATTTTGTGTTAAAATTCTAAAGCATTAGCTGTGTGTGTCCACATTTTCTTTTCCATGGGAGTTTCTGCTTCTTAGAGATAACACTAATTCTTTATCTCATTCAGTACCACATTAATGCCCTACATTGTAAGACTAAACTACAAAGATTCTATAAATACTTACTTTGTATAAAATAATAGGGAAATATGAGAGGGGAATCTGTGTATTGGCTCATATGGCTCAAGTGGTAGGATATGCCTTATAACCTGGACCAGCTGAGAAGTCTTGTCTTGTTCTTGGACCTATTCAACTTATGTAGTTTTAAAGATTAAAGATATATTGGAAACACATGCTAACCTTTGGTATTAATTACCTCTAAGTCCAAAATGTCACTTATCTTGTGCTGCATCACTTTCTTTTTTTTCTTTTTTTTCTTTTTAAACATGTATTTAATTTTTAGGTGTAGATGGACACAATACAATGCATTTATTTTTATGTGGTGCTGAGGATTGAACCCGGGTCCCAGGGGTGCTAGGACACAAACAGACAACTGAGTGAATGAAGGAAGACTGTACAGGATATGAATGAGAAATTCAATAAAGAGATAGCTATATTGAATAAGAATCAAAGAGAAATCCTGGGGGGGGAGCACATTTCAAAACCCAGTTAAACATCTCACCAATAGGGCTCAGAGGTAGAACGCTCACCTAGCATGCACAAGGCACTGGGTTTGATCCTCAGCACAGTATAAAGTAAAATAAAGACATTATGTTCACCTATATCTAAAAAATAAGTATTTTTTAAAGTCTCACCAATAAATTTTAAAAAATAGAAGACAGAATTTCAAGACTGGGAAATTCATAGCAATAAAATAAAAAAAAATACAAAGCTCTTACTAGAATATACAAGAACCCTTGGACAACAATAAGAAACTAACTTAAGAATTGTAGGTCTTGAGGAAGTATAAGAGGTATAGGTCAATGACATAAGATATTCTGTAAATATAAAATTCCCTAAACCTCAGGAAGAAGATGGACATTCATAGACTAGAGGCATTTATAACCCCAAAAGATAGGATTAAAAAAAGAACCTCTCCAAAATGTATTACAGTTAAAGTGTCAGAAGTCAAGTACAAAGAATACAAGTTGCAAAAGACACATAATAAATCAATTATAAAGTCAAATCAGAATAACAGCAGATATCTAAGCAAAATATCAAGGGTCAGGAGGGCTTAGACTGTATTTCAAGTCCTGAAAGAAAACAACTGCCAACCAAGGTCCCTATATTCAGAAAAGCTATACTTCAGGATTAGAGAATAAAAACTTGCTATGATAAATGGGAACAAAATGAATTCATGACCACTAAATTATCATTGCAGAAGGATATAAAAGAAATCCTACACACAACCAAGAGGGCATGGAAAAGAAGAAATCTCATTAGAATTGTCCACAGACAAATGGGAATTAGAAATAAATCAAGACTTAGAAATGAAAAACAAGAACAAGAAGAAGTTAATATATAGCTATGCATATTTATACATATTTATAATGAAAGAGAATGCAAATCATCTTAATTATTCAATTAAAAGATACAGACTGCCCTACTGTATTTAAAAATAAATTTTATATTGTCTTCAAGCAACACGCCTCACAGGCAAAGACATTCACAGACTGAAAGTGAAAGGATGAAAAATGATATTTGATGCAAACACAATCCAAAAACAAGCAGGCACAATCACTCTAACACATGTCAAAGCACACTCTAAACCAAAACTAGTCCAAAGAGACAAAGAAGATGAAGGGAAGAATTTAATAAGAAAATAGTAGGATTATAAATAATACTGGCACAAATATTGGTGCATCTCATTTTATAAAACTAATGTTACATGATATAAAGTTAACCTCAATTGTACTGATAAAGTTCTTTATAATAAAATTGGGGGGCGGCCGACCCGCCTCTCGGAGCCGCAGCGGCGTGGGCCGCCTCGCTCGCCCACGCCGCCCGGCCCTCGGGTCCCGCGCCTAGGCGGCGCGCGCGGCCGGGTGGGGCTCGGCTCGGGCGGAGGCGCGCGGGGACGATGCCGCGGAGCTGAGCGGACGTGGCAGCGGCGCGACGCCCTCCACGGGGTGGCGCAGGCGGCTGGCTGCTAGGGCCCGGCCGAGCCCGCAGCCGCCGCGGGCCCGCCGGAGGCGCTGAGCCTGGAGGAGATCCTGCGGCTCTACGGGCAACCCATCAACGAGGAGCAGGCGTGGGCCGTGTGCTACCAGTGCTGCGGCTCGCTGCGGGCCCCCCGCCGGCCCGCGCCGCGTGCGCTAGGCCGCACAGGTCCGCGTCTGCAGGGACCCCGTAGTCACGCTGGCGCCCGGAGACGAGGGCCCGGCGGCCGCGGGTAAAATGGGAAATTCACGTTGTACAGAAACAGAGGTTATCCAGTCCTTGGGAATTATTATCTATAAAGCACTGGAAGGAGAATGAGGAACGGGAGCTAAGCCCTCCCCTGGAGCAGCTCATCGACCGGATGGCCAACACGGTGGAGGCCGATGGCAGCAAGGACGCGGGCTACAAGGCTGCAGACGAGGGCCTGGAGGAGGAGGAAGATGAGAAGAGGGCCCTCTCTGCCATGCGCTCCTACCGAGACGTCATGAAGCTGTGTGCTGCTCTTCTCCCAGCCGAGTCAGAGGCACCAAATCATTATGAGGCAGTGTGTCGCGCACTGTTCGCAGACACCATGGAGCTCCACACGTTCCTGACTAAAATCAAGAGTGCAAAGGAGAATCTTAAGAAGATTCAAGAAATGGAGAAGAGTGATGACTCCAGCACAGACCTAGATGAGCTGAAAAACGCTGACTGGGCCCGATTCTGGGTCCAGGTGATGAGGGATTTGCGAAATGGGGTAAAACTTAAGAAGGTCCAGGAGCGGCAGTACAACCCACTGCCCATCGAGTACCAGCTGACCCCCTATGAGATGCTGATGGATGACATCCGGTGCAGAAGGTACACCCTGCGGAAAGTGATGGTGAATGGTGACATTCCTCCTCGGTTAAAGAAGAGCGCTCATGAGATCATCCTGGACTTCATCATGTCAAGACCTCCTTTAAACCCCGCTTCAGCCAGAAAACTGAAACCCACCCCACCACGGCCTCGGAGCCTGCATGAAAGAATATTAGAAGAAATTAAAGGAGAAAGAAAGCTGCGGCCTGTGTCCCCAGAGGAGATTAGACGGAGCCGATTGGATGTGACTACCCCAGAATCTCCAAAGAATGTTGGGGAGCCATCTATGCTGAATGGAGGCCTGACATCGCAGACAGAGATTGGGGGGACCCCTGCTGCCCAGCAAGCACCTGCACAGCGCAAGAAGCTCCTCAAGGCCCCCATGCTGGCCGAGCTGGACAGCTCTGATTCGGAGGAGGAGACTCTGCCCAGGTCGTCCAGCGACAGCAGCGCGTCTCCCTCCTTCCTCGAGAACCCAGCGCTGGAGGCCACGTGCGAGAGGAAGAAGCCCCAAGAGTTCCTGCCCATGTCGTCCACCCCTCAGCCCGAGCGGCGGCAGCCGCCCCAGCGCCAGCACTCCACCGAGAAGGAGACGCCCACCAATGTGAGGCAGTTCCTGCCCCTGACCCGGCAGAGCTCCCGCTCCCTGGAGGAGTTCTGCTTCCCCGTGGAATGCCTCGCTCTGACGGTGGAAGAGGTGATGCACATCCACCAGGTGCTGGTGAAGGCAGAGCTGGAGAAGTACCAGCAGTACAAGGACATCTACACTGCCCTGAAGAAAGGAAAGCTCTGCTTACGTTGCCGAACCCGGAGGTTTTCCTTCTTCACCTGGTCTTACACCTGCCAGTTCTGTAAGAGGCCCGTGTGCTCACAGTGCGGCAAAAAGATGCGGCTGCCCTCCAAGCCATACTCCACTCTACCCATCTTTTCTCTGGGACCTTCCACCTTACAAAGAGGGGACAGTACTACCAGGTCAGAAAAGCCCCCAGCAAGCCACCAGTGGCCACTGCGCAGCATCGCCAGGTTCTCCTCAAAGTCTCCCAAGGAGCTCATGGAGGACTGGAGCACCATGGAGGTGTGCGTGGACTGCAAGAAGTTCATCTCGGAAATCGTCAGCTCCAGCCTGCGCAGCCTGGTGCTGGCCAACAAAAGAGCCCGGTTAAAAAGGAAAACACAGTCCTTCTATGTGTCCTCTCCTGGCCCCTCGGAGTACTGTCCTTCAGAGAGGACTATCAGTGAGATCTGAGCCGTGCCTTCCACTGGCTTCAGTGTGCAGAGTTGGGGCAGCCATGTCCGAGGATGCTGACCAGGCCGCTCCTTTCCGTGGTTTGACTAAACAGGCTTAAGTTTGAAGTGGACCAGAATCCTGCTGCATCACCTTGTCCCACAGGCTCTACCCTGAGTTTCCTCGACTGGTAATAGGAAAGGCCAGCCACCTGCTCGTTGGCCCTGAGAGGACAGTACTCTGGAATTTGCTTTGTGTGTGTGGATGTGGTGGCTGGAACCTTGCTGAGTCCAGTTCCTTGCCGCCCCTCCAGTGATCCTGGCTGAGGCAGAAGCTGCTCCCGCAAGTAGTCAGTCCAACAGAGATGTCGATGGCAGCAGGGCTGTGCGCAGGAAGGCACGTTGGCAGTTCCACCTGACAGTGTGCCTGTCCAGGGTGCCTGGTGATGGCGGGCCAGGCTGTCCATCGTCTCAGCACAACACCTGAGGGACTTGCTGATGCCGACCAGCTGACTGAAATCGTCATTGTTCCAAGGTTCAGGTTTGTGCCGGCACTGTAGTGCAGAGCATCTGAGGGAGCGGGGCCTCGAGGTGGCCATGTTGTCTTGGTGCCTGCATCGGTGTTGCTGAGCCTGTGACAGGCCTCCTTCCCCATCACGAGGGTATTTCAGTTACTGGGTGTCATCATGAGGATCTGAGAATGACAGTTCTGTGGGAGTTTCAGGACAGAGGAAGGCTAAACTGTTCTCAAGCAGCTGAGGGTATTTGGTCAGCCCTAGAGTGGCTGGGACCACAGAGGGTGCCGGGAGGAGGAGCTGGGGCTCAGCATTTTCAGCTGCATTTTTCATGACTTTATAGTGCAGCCATCATGACTAAATTAAGCTACAATTTGGTACCTAAGGTGTCGGAGACCAGCTCCAACAGGGGGTCTCAGGAGACGAACGGATGGTGAGGAGTCGGCGAAAGAGGGGGTGGAGAAACAACACAGACACCAAAGTGAAGGTGTTGATCCCAATCTTTACTTGTGAAGTTGATCATATATACTTTTCATTTTGGCAGGCTCACAGTATATTGTGGTTACAAAACAGGAATCATTATTCAAAGAAACAAAATATTACCTAGCTACAATTAGAATAGAAGAATGTATCTTGGCTTATGCATAAGCAAGCATTTGTACTTTCAGTTCGAGTTTTGTTTTGAGCTGTTTCTGCTTAGTTAACTTTTAATAATAGTTACAAATGTCCCAAACTATTGGCCTATACCTTGACTATTTTTTCTTGACTTACTGACTGGAACCAGTGCCATGGTTACAGCAAGTGGTTGATTTGTTATTACTTTTCATCAAACAAAAGTAAGAGCACAAACCATTGTGCACAGGAACAAGAACAAGTTGCCCAGTACTAAGCACTAATCTATCTTCTTAACATTAATTTTTCTTCTCTAGATTTTAATTTAATTTCTCAAAAACTTCCTTGACAGGAATACAGGGAGTTTTTCTTTAGACATTAACAATTTACACTCCACAGCTGAATCATTGCATTTAGAGCAAACAGATCTATGCTTTAGAAGTAGTTGCATTAATTGGGAAAGTCATGATTTTTCCTTCATACTTAATGGTCATATGAGAAATCACAACTATACTTATTAAAGGAATATAAAAACAAATCAGCCCATTCCCAGAAACATACTGCGCTCCTCCAGAGGATGGACGCCTTGCGCCATCCACCTCAGTAGGGCCTTGCCATTGCCTGAGTCAGGGGAGGGGCGCAGCACTAAGGTCTCAAACTGAAATTTATTTTTATAAATGAATTTTGAAAGAAAAATGTCTAGCTCTTTTAAAATTATATGAAAATTAACCTGCTGATAGGCAAGATTTTTGGATGCTTTTTGCACTGATTTCCTGGTAGATAACTTGAGTGTTGGCTGGGTTTCAGATGAAGGAGGCCTGGAGGGCAGTTTCCCAGTTCCAGGGGCCCTTCTGTGGGCCAGCCTTTATTATTTTGGTATGCTTAGAAGTGACCAGCCAACCAAATCAGCATTAACTTTCAGAAAGTCACTTAATGCACGTGCACAGTAATTTCCTGAAAGCTGTAGATCGTGTCTGTGGTCACACCCCAACAGCCTAGGGAGCTTCGGGCACGGCAGTCACATTTCTAGCCACATTTCCATATTAAGTTAACAGTAATACCTCAGAACTGCTCTGGTAGTAGTTTTTAAAGGATTGAAATTTACAATTTAGTAAATGGCTTTAAATTACTGATACTTATGAAATAAACTTTAACAGTTGACTAAATAATACATGTTAACAGTTGGTCTGTGCTGCTTGTGAAAGCGGGTCCCCAGAATATGCTGCTGGCTGCTTCAGCCATATTCAAGTCTTTTTTTAAAGAGCTTTAGAAATCACGCCAGGGAAGCTTGCTTATGCAATTTTCCAAGAGACTCTGAACTTCACATCCCAGACAGTTAGGTGAGGCCACCTGCTTTGGTGTGCACTCGCATGCAGGGCGGTGACTAGTTACTGTGTGTGCAACACAAGAAACAAAGCCCAGGACGAGGATTTTACTCGTGTTCACAAAGCAGTGACCTGGTTAAACCCCTTGTCCCTTCACTTCCTCATATGGGATGACCGGGCATCACGGTCACCCCTTAGCAGGCTGTGAGGGTGTAGATTCTTCAGCAGCAGGGATGGGTTTGGCCAAGTGCACAGAGGTCAGATGGATGGCATGTGGTTGAAACCACCAAAACCAATAGGCATCGCCTGGGCTGCCAAGAAGGATTCTGAATTAGCCCTGGGATGTGTGCCGCCCCCTGCAGGCTGCAGGAGGTAACTTCCTCAGGCTGACTCTTACCCCTAGGCTCCTGGCATGCCCTCCCTCTGCACCTTCCTCTGTCCTGACTGCCCAGTGGGCCCCTCTGACTTCCACGCCAACAAGAAGCATGCTGGCCTCAGTGTCATCCAGCGAGTTTTGAACACTGTGCACATCTGAACGGTCACCCTTGTCTCATCCTCCTCTCCTTCCTGAGTGCTGCTTCCTTTTGTCCCATTTGCCATGGGGTCACGTTGTCAGGAAATCTTCCCTCCTGTGGCTTGACTTTCCAGTCAGTGTCAGAGTATGTGAGAATGCTTGTAAATACTGTAGTGTATTTATTAATATTTAAGTCATTCATCCAGTGGACAGTGGGAATTAACTCTCCCCAGCCAGTAAAAATTAAGTCAGGTAAATGACATACATGTGCATTGACCTAACGATCTCACTAGATTTCAAGTCACGTCTTTCAAATTAAACCAGAGGTTGTTATATAAACGAGTCTTAAAAATAATCTTATGTTAAAGAAATTATGTGATTAATACATGAACTCATACCATGAAAAAAAAAATGGGGGACTTCAATATATCTAACTCACTGACAGATCACCCAAACAAAAAAATCAAGAAAGATACATTGGATTTACACTTTACTATAGATAAACTGAACTTAAAAAAAATTAGTTGTACATGGACACAATATCTTCTTTTTATTTATTTATTTATTTATTTTTATATGGTGCTGGGGATCCAATACAGGGCCTCACGTGTGCAAGGCAAACGCTCTACCACTGAGCTACAGCCTCAGCCCCAGATAAATTTAATTTAACAGAAATCTACCAAATATCTATCCAACAACAATCAAATACACTTTTGTTTAGACATCTCATGGAACTTTCTCAAAAATAGATCACATTTTAGTCCATACATTCACAATGTTATGAAATTAGAAACCAATACAAACTGTTCAAATACATGAAAATTATACAGTACACTTTTAATAATGAGTGGGTCATTGAAGAAATTAAGGGTTAAACTTAAAAATTCTTAGAATTAAATGAAAATAGAGCCAAAATATACTAGAATCTGTGATACAGTTAAAGAAGTGCTAAGAAGGAAGAATATAGCTATGAGTGTCTACATAAAAAAAAGAAACAGATTTCTCAAATGGTAAACTTAATGACCCATCTCAAATCCCTTAAGAAATATGAACAAGCTCACTCTAAAAACAGGAGAAAGAAAGAAATAATAAACAGTAGAACTGAAATTAACAAAATAGAGAGTAAAGAATAATACAAAGACCAACAAAAAAAGTTGTTGAGATTGATAAACTCTTCATAAAACTAATCAAAAGAAAGGCAAAGAAATTCCAAACTAATAAAATTGAAGAATAAAATAATTATTTTTGTTACAGCAGATGTTACAGCAGACACAACTGAAATGCAAAGGATCACCAGGGATTGTTTTGAAAACATACATTTAAATAAATTGGAAAATTTAGAAGAAATGTATCTATATCTAGGCTCACATGAACCTAGAAGATTTAGAAAACCTAAACAGACTAATATCAAATGATTGAAGCAATAATAAAAATCTTTCCAGTAAAGAAAATTTCAGGATCAGATTGATTCATACTTAATTTTATTGTATATTTGAAGACTAGCTAATACCAACACTCCTAAAATTATCCCATAAAATTGAAAGCAAATAATCGTTCTAAACTCATTCTATGAAGCCTATATCACTCTGATACTAAAACTGGATAATGACAGTTCAAGGAAAGAAAACTCTATAACAATATCTTTGATAAACAAAGATGAAAAAATTTTCAATACACTATTAGAAAATCAATTCAAGAACACATTAAAAACATTATGTATATAATTAAGTTGATTAGTTTTCAAGGATGCGAACATTATTTAACAGATGTAAATCAATAAATTTAATATACCACATAAATAGAATCAAGGACAAAGCTACACAATCATGTCAGTAGATGCAGAAAAATCTAAGAAAATTCTACACCCCTTCATATAAAAACCCTGAAGAAACTAGAATAAAAGGACCTACTTCAACATAATGAAAGCTACATATGACAAACCCAAAGTCAATATCATAGTGAATTGGAAAAGCTGAAAGAATTTCCTCTAAAATTAGGATCAAGGCAAGGATATCCACTCTTACCACTCATATTAAATATAGGGCTTGAAATTTTATCCAGAACAATGAATCAAGAAAAGGAAATAGGAGTTTACAAATAAGAATATATCAAATTATCACTATATGCAGATATACTTAGAAGACCCTCAAGTTTCTAGCAGAACACTACTAAACTGATAAATTGAGAAAAACAAGAAGATTCAAAATAAACAAAAAAATAACTAACTTTTCTATATATCACTAATTATTCAGCTAAAAAAGAAATTAGGAAATTAATTCTATTCACAATTGCTTAAAATAATTAAATCTGACCATAAAGGTGAAACTCCTCTACAATGGAAATTATAGAAAAATTAATATGACTTTGGAAAATGGAAAGAACTTTCTCTTCATGGATAGGAAGAATTAAAATAGTTAAAATGACCATTTTCAAATTATATGTAAACCCATCAAATACCAATTAAAATCTTCATAAAACTGGAAGAAGACCATCTTAAAATTCACATGAAAGAAAGAAAGACCCAGGACAGTCAAAATAATCCAGAGCAAAAGAGGAATGCTAACAGCATCACAGTACACAATTTCAAGTTATATTGTTATAGCATCAAAACAGCATACTAAGTACTATGCACGAAAACAGACATGTAAAACAATGTAACAGAATAGAAGACTCAAAAACAAACTCATTCTGATTCTTGACAAAGATACCACAAATATGTTTTGGGGAAGAGGCAGCTTCTTTAAAAACTGTTGCTAAGAAAATCAGTTTAGTGTTTGTAGAATAAAACTATATCTCTTATCTCTCACTCTATAGAAAAGTAAACTCAAAGTGGATCAAAAACCTACCTGTGTATATTACTAAAAACTGTTAACTGTTGCATCTGTTAGAAGAAAAAATAGGAAAAACTCTTAACATATAGGCAGAGGTAAATATTTCCTGAATAGGAACCCTACATCTTGTGAAATATGAGCAATAATTAATGAATGGCATAGCATAGAATTTTAAATCTGCACAATAAAGGAAACCAAAGAGTCAAAAGCCAAAGTACAGATGGGAGAAAATCTATGCCAAATACTCTTTTAATATAGAATCAATATCCAGAATATATAAAAAGAACTAAAAAAATCACTATAAAAACAAGTAACCTAATCAATAAAAAATGGACAAATAAACTCAATGAAAACTTCTCAAAAGAAATACAAATGACCAATAGTTATGTGAAAAAATATTCAACTCTTTAACTCTCAAGGGAATTCAAATCAAAACTACACTTAATTTCCATCTTACTTCAGTTGGAATGGCAATCATCAAGAATGTAAATAATAATATTAGCAAGGATAGAGAAAATAACTTTTGCTCTGTTGGTGGGAATGTACAATCATGTAAAAATCAACATTCAGTTACATTAAAAATCTAAAAATAGAACAATGATATGATCCAGCTGTACCACTTTTTAGAATTTATCAAAACAAAAATTAAGGTCAGCATACTTTAGACGTATATGCATACCCAGGTTCTTTGCAGCACAACTCACAATATCTAAGTGGTAAGAATCAGACTTACTGTCCATGAACATATGAATGGATGAAGAAAATGTATATACACACAATGGAGGTTTATTCAGCCACAAAGAAGAAAAAAAATTATGTCATTTTCAGGAAAATAGATGAAACTAGAAACCATATTTTAGAGTAAAAGAATTTTTAAAAAATTATATGTTGTCTTTCATATGTGGAACGTTGAGAAAAAAAATATAGGTACTATGCTAGGGTAGAGGAAGGAGATCAGGGAGAAGTAGGGTTCTATGATGGAGCTATTGAGGAATGAAATTTACCATATTGCATTTTTATGTATATGAAAGTATGCCATGATGAAACTCAATATTTTGTATAAACAATATGAATCAATATAGAAAAAATGACATTAACCACATTAATTTGGTCCAATTAAGAAATCATATCAGGAAACTATCTGTAATCTGGGTATCATCATTTATTTTCATGATAATCTACTTAGGTTCTCTAAACCAAAATGCCATTCATCTTTTGCCAAACCACAAGAATTTTCTATAACCCCCAAATTAATATCAACTTAATGTATATAAATCAAAATCCCTCTAAATTGAGTATTTTCTTTTCACTGATACGCATATTCTCTTTAGCAAGTCACTACAAATAAACATTATCATATATCTGGCAATGTTAAAATGTCCTTCCTCAAATAAAGTTTGTTCCCTTTTCATTCTAAATGCACTGTGTCCATGAACTGACTCAGGTCTATAAGTTGGTAAAATATCTGCACCCTCCATTATAATAATTCCAAATAAATACATTTCCCCATGCATGAAAGTTTTTATGTTGTGCTTTGTTTTAAATTTGTTTCATTTATTTTTACAAATCACTTAATTTGTTTTAATTAGTTATACATGACAGTAGAAAGCATTTATTCATTTTGATATATCATACATAGATGGTGTATAATTTCTTATTTTTCTGATTGTACATGTTGTACAATCACATTGGTCATGCAATCATATATATAATTATATATGTATATATTTATATATATGTTATTACATGTAATAATATATATATTATTACATAAAGTAATAATGTCTGTTTCATTCTACTATCCTTCCTATACCCAGATTCCCTTCCCTCCTCTCCCTTCACTTCCTCTACCTAATCTAAAGTAACTCTATTCTTTCCTAGTGCCCATCCCCCTTATTTTGATTTAGCATCCACATATTGGAGAACAAAAATGGCGTTTCGTTTTTGGGGGATTGGTTACTTTGGTTACTTTTTTTAAGCTTACTTTGCTTAGCATGATATTCTTCAACTCCATCCATTTACTGGCAAATGCATAATTTCATTCTTTTTTAAACCTGAGTCATATTCCACTGCGGGGAAAATATATATATCACATTTTCTTTATCCATTCATCTATTGAATGACACTATTTTATAAGAAAATATTTTGTCACATGTCCAAGAGGATTTTATTAGATTGTTCATCTATTTTTGTCCATGTAAAATCCTGAAGATTTGTCTTTCATCAAGAAAACAGAGATGGCATCCAAACCAGATTTTTTTCATTTTTTAATAAATTTTATTTTATTTTTGATTAAGATATAATATTTCACATATTTATGAGGTATTACTGAGTAGATTTGCTGTTTATGACAGTAACTATATCCATTCTGCTTCTGGCATTTTTTTGGGCCATGTCTTTCAAGAGAGATAGAGAACATAGACACTAATGTAGGTATTTCTACCAGAAAGTGATTTATTGCAAGCAAGTCGGTAGTGAAACATCACAAGAGTGTCTGAGTAGTAACCTTCACAAACACATCTGTGTTGCTACAATAGAAAGCTCTAGCCATTGTGCTCTTTTCCTCTTAATGCTACCTCTGATCTCATAAAGATAAGAATATGATAATAGAATACAAATCTATCCATTTCACATTTTCGTGTGCAGTGATTTGCAAGTCAATTCTTTTGACCCAGCTGGGTATAACTGATATCCAATCACTCAGTGTAATTGATAAGTAAAACCCCTATACATTTATTGCACACAACATGGTGTTTTGATATATACCTATACACTGTGAAATGTTTAGAATTAAGCTAATTAGTATATCTACTACCTCACAGTTACTTTTGTGTGTGTATGGAGAGCATTTAATATCTACTCTCAGTGAATTTTGGGTATACAATACAATATTTTTGAGGATAGTCACCATGTTGTACCACTCATTCAAGTCTTCAGCTACTGCATCTAATTATTGTAATCTAATTATCTAGAAATGTGAAGATGTAGCTTTTGTATAGAAGTTTTCCAATGCAGGAAGGTTGAGTACTTATATAATAGTTACATAGTTTCTAATTTTTATGTATTTTCTTATTTGTGCTTTTCCTTATATTATTAGCATAAGGAATTTAAAAATTAAATTGGCAAAAACTCATGAAAAACAATGAGAGTGAGCTTAAGGTGTAATTCAGTGTTAGAGCACTCACCCAGTGTGGGCAAAAACCTGGTTTTGATCCCCAGCATTACATACACACAAATAGTAATAATAATAATAATAATAATAATAATAATAATAGAAATAATAGCAGCTCTTTTTTTGAAGACTTGTGATATGATAAGCACTGTTATCATATTACCTGCTTTATATATTTTTCTTTTTCACAATAGCTCTATGGGGTATTATAATTATTTTATAGATAAGAAAGTTGAAATGCAGAATGCTACATAAAACAACAAATATCACAGAGGTAAGTGGCAGAAATGGATTTCAAACTCAGACAGTGTTTTTTCAGAGAATGTACCCTGAATCACTGTGATACACCATCCTTATTTCAATATTTTCTCAGTATAAGGCTGATTCTTCTATTCTCTCTCTAGCTGTAGCAAGAAAATTAAACAATGTTTTTAAAGATCTAGAGTCACTTTTACTATGGTTTTCTTTCCTAATTCTTTTCATTTCTTTCTTGACCTAGGTATGTACTATTTCTTATGTTCACTAAATTAGTAATTGTATATCTTCTAAGTAAGGTTTTCATCTCAATTTCTTTCATTAAAAGCAAACATTTTTAGCAAAAAATAAGGATGTATACTATGCATTTATACATATCAACTGTTTTTCTAAATATACATTTATTTACTATGAATTCTAGTGATTGAAGAATATTTTTTAATTTATTGCAAGAATAGGAGGTATAGAATGTTTGTATTTTAAAAACTACAAGAGATTAATACTAATTTTAAATATCAAAAATATTTCCAAACACATTGTTTCTATTATTAAAACTACTGTCTCACCATCACAGTTTTTTTTGGGATTACATATATATAAAGAACAAAAACTTAAACACAAGATAAAGAAGATAAAGATGATGAACAGAGATAATTAAAAGAGCAAAGATATTATTTAGCACCATGTAAAAGGGAAATTCCAAATTAGAAATTAATAGTGAATATATATAGGAGGTTTGATATGATCATACAATATGTGTTATTCCCTCTATCTCTTTTCTCCTTCTGGGGCTGAGGATTCAACCCAGGGTCTCACACATGCTAGACAATCTTTACTGCAGAACCATACCTCTTCCCTGTGTTACTAAGGAGAAAATGGTCATTTAGCTGGTGCTCCAGTGTGAACATTGGAATGTGTCCATTGCTTGCATAACTAGGCTACCCAAGTAGTTTGCAGTGAATGGAAATAGGAAGACAATTCTTATTATTAGTTGCAATATTGCAAGCTTTTGTGTTCTGCCCCAAGCAGATAACTGTGGACACATGTCTGAATTCCCCTTTGTGAAATTAAACCTCTTAATGGGGATTCATAGAAAATATTCTGAAATTGTATTAGTTGAAACTATTATACGAAGTAATTGAAAGAACAGATCATTCAATTCATATATTATGGTATAATTACTGTTTCTTAACAAAATCCAAAGCATTAAAGAATCTGACTTAATTCACATGGCTTCAGTGACGGGAAATCCTGGGGTTATCATACCTTTTCAGTCTTAGTGGCTTGGAGGTCAGTATTTCTAGTAGAATTCAGCACTTTCCCATCACACATGCTAAATTTTATTAATTTCACAAGTTATTTTAAACTTCAGCAGAGATATCAAATCAGGTGACACTTTTCTGATAAACTTATTGAACAGAGATTTCGTTTTGTAGTTAGAATTGAGGTTTAAAAATGATCTGTAACTCTGTTGAACATTGGAAAACCTGTGGAAATATACCAGAAAAGTTTTGTCACATTCTTACACCTTCTACATTTCTAAGAAAAACTTAATCCATATCAAAGAATATTACTTTTAAATATCATTCTGTCTTGGATTTCTTCCAAAGAAAGATGACTATCCTGGTGTTTGACATTTTTCTAATTGAAAGCAACTGATACATCTGCAGACCTTTTTTAAAAAATTTTACTTTTAATATATAATCTAAAAAATAAAGTTTTTCTTGAAGCTATCTCATAACATCCTCTCATTAGCCTCATAGTTCTAATTTTGTTGACAGAAGTAAGTGAATTTATTAACAATAGTTCTAAAGGGACTAATATGACAAATATTTAGTAATAAAAAGTTATTAATAATTAAACTGCTTAGGTATAAATACATAAATAACCAAACATTTGATGGATGCTTTTCAGAATATTCCAGAATGTAATCCAGAATACATGAAATTGAACAAAAAATTCTCAAAGCCTGAGTCTAGTCAATATTGTAATTAGTATATAAGTCTGCAATAAGTAAAAGGAGGTTCAATTATTGTGGTGAATTGTATTTTTACATATATATAAATTTCTTTTCCTGAACTCATTTCAGCTATTACAGGATAATGAGGATTTAGTACAGTTCAGTATCACAAATATGCTCTTTCTCAACCCTGTGACAATTGACTCATGTCTAAATTAAACTCTTCTAAGCTGCCAATCTTGTTGAACTCCATTTTCACTGAGCACTATTAATTCAATTATTAACACTCTACTTCTTTTGACTGATTGCACCTTGGAGTTTCTAGAGAAGTAATTGAACTGAAAACTATATTCTTTTCTCCCTTTTGTAATTACAGACTGCAATGATTATGGCATAGCTATGCCCAATTTCCTATTTCAGATGATCAAGAGGACCTCATTTAAAAACAGAGATAGTAGGATCCCTTGTGAGTAAGATTTAGTATGTATAAATGTTTCCCTTTTGAGTTTTAGGAAGATTTGCAATTATCAACTCATAAAATATAATTTAAATTTTTCTTGGATATATACTATGTCATTTTCTGGCATATGTATTTAATTTTATTATAGATTAATCTTGATGTGTTTTAGTACTGTTAGATGAATAGCAGTATTTAACTAAATTTCTTTATTCAGAATAATTAACTGATTTAACAGTATGTGCTAGCCTTTTCAATAGCAAACAATTGCGTTGGCTCTTTGGAAGATATTCTTAGAAATCCAGATATATGGGTAAATTTTCCAATCAATAAAAATCTTAGTAATATTTCTTTTATCTGATACATTTTTAAGGCTTTTTGTATTTAAAAAATTATTACAGGCATGCAATCCAACTGTAAATTTAATGTACATTTAAATGCAATTAAAATTTATTATGGTACTTGAAAAAGATTAGACAAGGCTACATCAGTAATTACACTGTACTATTTAGGGAATAATCATGAGAAAAAAAAATCTATACATATTAAGAACAAATGCAATATTTTTTCAAACATTTTTATTGGCAGTGAAATTTATGAGTGCAGAATCTATGGGTATGGGATGGCCAACTGCATTCATTTGAGTGGCTTAATATGCTTAGTTTCTTGGACGGATTTTAAAATCCCTCCACTAGGGTTTTAGAAAATCTTAATCTGCTCTCTATTCTTGGTTCCAACCACAACTCAGTTCTGTAGAAGCTGCTGAGATATCAAATTAATTTTCTTGAATAAAGAACATGAAGTGACTTTATTTAAATAAAAGATTCCAATTAGGCTTCAATGTTAAAATTTTAATATGATAATAAATGATAAATTTTAAATAACCTTCTATTTTACAACAATATGTATCCTCTTATAATTTGAAATACAAAGTTCCTATATATCCCTTGCCCTCATTTCTCTAGTATTGACATTGTGCATTATGGTGTATTTGTTCCAAACAATTACATAATATTGATAACATGGTTCTTAACTAAGTTCAGACATATTTATATTTCCACTGTTTTTGCATAATGCCTTTTTGGTGCTTTAGATTTCCATACAGGATGCATTACATGTAACTATTATGAACCCTAGGCTTCCCTACCCTTTGACAGTTTCTCAGACTTCCTTGATTTTAATAATTTTGAAAGTTTGAGTATTGACTGTTCTGCAGAACATTCCTAATTTGCATTTCTCTCATGTTTTTCTCATAATTAGACTATATTTATCAAAAAAGAAAAGCACCATTCTCAATGAGGTTGTATGCACATGTGTTAACATGTGTTAGTCACTAGTAATGTTAACCTTGATTCTCTGAGATATGGTTCCTCATTTTTTTAAAATTGTAAATTAACTTTTCCCTCTCCTTTCTAAACTGTACTCTTTGACAGGAAGTCACTATGAGTAGCTCACATTTAAAAAGGACACCATTTTCTTGAGAGTATCTACATAACTTATTTAGATTTCTTTGTGGAATATTTATTTCCATTATTTTTGTATTTATTGTGTTATACTTAAATTCCATTATTATTTTTGTTTGTCACATGCTTCCAGCTTTGGCCAATGGAAATTCTTTTACTTGGCTCCTATAACCCCATGCCCTTTGTTTTGTTAGCTCTTATTTTTGGCAGTACTTCAGTTTTATCTTTTATAGTCCATGTCCCAAACCTAGAATCAACCATTTCTCCAAGAATACCTCATTGATTTTACTGAAGAACAGTATCAATATCAGTATCAGTATCCAGACACTGGATTTGCTCATTGCTGCTAGTATAAACTGATATCAAGAGAAAACCATAAATGACTGATGACTTAGAACATCATAAATAAGCTAACAAATTCATCTCTGATGAATCCCACATCGTGGGACAATATTCTGTGGTTTATCTCTCTGCTGCTACCTATGTAGAAGGCCATAAGCATGTCAGTGTGCTATTTGGAATCAAATTCTTTTAAAATAATGGATAAGAGTAATGGACACGGGTTGTTCAGGAAGAAAGCGAGCCTAATTTGCAGATTTGCTGGTCTACAGTGGGGTTTTTTTTCCAGTTATGTAAATACTCCCAGCATGGCTGATTCCAAACTACCAATCAACAGCTTGAAAAAACTCCTGAAATTTTATTTTTTTTCAATTTTCAAATTTTTTATTGGTTTAAAAAATGATAGTGGATTGCATTACAATTCTTATTACACACATACAGCACAATTTTCCTTATCTCTGGTTGTATGTAAAGTATGTTGACATCAATTTGTGCCTTCATACATGTACTTTGGACAATGATGTCTATCACATTCCACCATTCTCACTAATCCCCTGCCCTCTCCCTTTCCCTCCCACATTCTGCCTGATCTAGAGTGCATCTATTCCTCCCATGCTATCCCTACCTACCCTACTATGAGTCAGACTCCTTATATCAGAGAAAACATTCAGCATTTGTTTTTTGGGGATTGGCTTAATTCACTTAGCATTATCTTCTCCAATGTCATCCATTTACCAGCAAATTCCATGATTTTATTCTCTTTTATTGATGAGTAAAATTCCATTGTGTATATAAGCCACTTTTTGTTACTCATTCATTTATGAAAGGGCAACTAGGTTGGTTCCACAGTTTAGCTATTGTGAATTGTACTGGTATAAACATTGTGTGGCTGTGTCCCTGTAGTATGCTGATTTTAAGTCCTTTGGATATAGACTGAGAAGAGTGATAGCTGGGTCAAATGGTGGTTCCATTCCCAGATTTCCAAAGAATCTCCATACTGCTTTCCAAGTTGGCTGCACCAATTTGCATTCCCACCAGCAATGTATAAGTGTACCTTTTTCCCCACATCCTCACCAACACTTATTGTTCTTTGTCTTCATAATAGCTGCCATTCTGACTGGAGTGAGATGATATCTTAGAGTAGTTTTGATTTGCATTTCTCTAATTGTGAGAGATGATGAACACATTTTCATATATTTGTTAATTGATTGTATATCCTCTTCTGAGAAGTGTCTGTTCAAGACCTTGTCCCATTTGTTGATTGGGTTGTTTTTTAAGTGCTTATCTTTTGAGTTCTTTATATACCCTAGAGATTATATGATGTGTGAGGAGTAAAAATTTGCTCGCAAGATATAGGCTCTCCATTCACCTCACAGATTGTTTTTAATGATGTGAAGAAACTTTTTAGTTTGATTCCATCCCACTTATTGACTCTTGGTTTTAATTCTTGCACTATAGGAGTCTTATTAAGGAAGTTGGGGCCTAATCCCACATGATGAAGATTAGGGCCTACTTTTTCTTCTATTAGATGCAGAGTCTCTGGTTTAATTCGTAGGTCCTTGATCCATTTGAGTTGAGTTTTGAGCATGGTGAGAGATAGGGGATTAAATTTATTTTGTTGCATATGGATTTTCCCAGCACCAATTTTTGAAGAGACTATCTTTTCTCCAATGCATGTTTTTGTACCTTTGTCTAATATAAGATAATTGTAGTTTTGTGGGTTAGTCTCTGTGTCCTCTATTCTGTACCATTGGTCTACCAGTCTGTTTGGGTGCCAATCCATGCTGTTTTTGTTACTTTGCTCTCCAGTATAGTTTAAGATCTGGTATAGTGATGCCATCTGCTTCATTTTTCCTGCTAAGGATAGCTTTAGTTATTCTGGGTCTCTTATTTTTCCAGATGAATTTTATGATTGCATTGTCTATTTCTATGAGGAATGCCATTGGGATTTTGATCAGAATTGCATTAGGTCTGTATAGTGCTTTTGGAAATATGGTCATTTTGATAATATTAATTCTGCCTATCCAAGAGCAAGATAAATCTTTCCATCTTCTAAGGTCTTCTTTGATTTCTTTCTTTAGGGTTCTGTAGTTTTCATTGTATAGATCTTTCACCTCTCTCATTAAGTTGATTCCCAAGAATCTTATTTTTTTTTAGGTTATTGTAAATGAAGTAGTTTCCCTCATTTACTTCTAGAGGTTTTGTCTCTGATATACAGAAATACCTTTGATTTATGGGTTTTGATTTTATATCCTGCTACTCTGTTGAATTCATTTACTAGATTTAGAAGTTTTCTAGTGGAGCTTTTTGGGTCTTCTAGTATAGAATTATATTGTCAGTAAATAGTTCTAATTTAAGTTCTTCTTTTTCTACAAGTATCCCTTTAGTTTCTTTAGTTGTCTAATTGTTTTGGGCAGTGATTCAAGAACTATGTTGAATAGAAGTGGTGAAAGAAGGCATCCATGACTTTTTTTTCCCTCATTTTTAGAAGGGAGTGCCTTTAATTTTTCTCCATTTAGAAAGATTTTGACCTCAGGCTTAGTGTAGATAGCCTTTACGATATTGAGATGTGTTCCTGTTATTCCTAGTTTTTCTAGTGTTTTGAACATGAAGGAGTGCTGTATCTTGTCAAATGCCTTTTCCATATCTATTAAAATGATCATATGTTTCTTATCTTTGAGTCTACTGATGTGATGGATTACATTTATTGATTTCCACATATTCAACCAATCTTGCATTCTTGGGAAGAATCCCACTTGATCATGGTGCACAATTTTTTGATCTGTTTTTGTATTCAATTTGCCAGAATTTTATTGAGAATTTTTGCTTTTTTATTGAGAATTTTATTGAGTATTTATGTTCATTAAAAATATTGGTCTGAAGTCTTCTTTCTTCAATGTATCTTTGCCTGGTTTTGACATCAGGGTGATATTGGCCTCATAGAATAAGTTTGGAAGTGCTTCTTCTTTTTCTATTTCCTGAAATAAATTGAAGAGTATTGGTATTAGATCTTCATTAAACGTCTTGTAGAACTCGGATGTGTATCCATCTGGTCCTGGCTTTTCTTGGTTGGTAGGCTTCTGATGACAACTTCTATTTCATCACTTGATATTGGTCTGTTTAAATTGTGTATATCTTCCTGTTTCAGTCTGGGCAAATTATATGACTTAAGAAATTTGTTTATGCCTTTAGTGTCTTCTATTTTGTTGGAGTATAAGTTTTCAAAATAATTTATAATTATCCTCTTCATTTCTGTAATGTCTGTTGTGATATTACACTTTTCATCTCCAATGGTGGTAATTTTAGGTTTCTTTCTCCTTCTCTTTGCTAGCATAGCTAAGGGTCTATCAATTTTATTTAGTTTTTTAGAAAACAAATTTTGTTTTGTTATCTTTTTTAATTTGTTTCTTTTGTTTTGATTTCATTGATTTCAGCTCTAATTTAAAATATTTCTTGCCTTCTACTGCTTTTGCTGTTCATTTGTTCAGCTTTTTCTAGGGCTTTGAGATGTAGTGTGATGTCATGTACTTATTGAATTTTCTTCTTTTAAGGAATGAATTCTATGCAATTAATTTTCCTCTTAGTATTGCTTTTATAGTGTCCCAGAGATTTCAATGTTGTGTATATGTTCTCATTTAGCTCTAAGAATTTTTAATCTTCTTATTAAAGTCTTCGCTAACCCTTTGTTCATTCAGTAGCATATTGTTTAGTCTTCAGGTGATGAAGAAATTTTTATTTTCATTTTTTTGTTGATTTCCAATTTCTTTTCATTATGATCTGATAAAATGCATGCTAATATCTCTACATTTTTGTATTTGCTAAGAGTTGTTTTTTGGCATAATATATGGTCTATTTTAGAGAAGAATCTGTATGTTCCTGAGAAGAAAGTGAATCAGCTTGATGCAGGTTGAAATATTTTATATATGTCAGTTAAGTCTGATTTATTGATTTTATTTTTGAGTTCTATAGTTTCTTTATTCAACTTTTGCTTAGAAGACTTATCTAGTGGTGAGAGAGGTGTGTTAAAGTCACTCAAGATGATTGTGTTGTGGTCAATTTGACTCTTGAACTTGAGAAGAGTTTGTTTGATGAACACACCATTGTTTGGAGCATATATATTTATGATTGTTATGTCTTGTTGGTGTATGGTTCCCTTGAGCAGTATGTAATGTCCATCTTTATCCCTTTTGATTAGCTTTCGCTTGAAGTCTGCTTTATTTGATACGAGGATGGAAGCCCCTGCTTGCTTCAGCAGTACATGTGAGTGGTATGTTTTTTCCCAACCGTTCACCTTCAGTCTGTGTATGTCTTTTTCTATCACATGAGTCTCCAATAGGCAGCATATGATAGGGACTTAAATAAAAGTGCAATAATTGTGGCTTTAAATTCTGGTTTGCAAAACTATTAGTTTATAAGTAAACAACAACAAAAAGTCTAAAATTTACCCCAAGGGGGGAATATATACATATATATATATATATATATATATATATATATATATATATATATGTGTGTGTGTGTGTGTGTGTGTGTGTGTGTGTGTTTTATGCATTTCATAACCATCTTTGCAAGTATACAAATTCATTGCAATAATGTTTGTAGATATGTGCATTGATATTTTAATCATAATTTAATATTTGATTTCTTTAAGAAAACTGATTTCATAATTCAGTCACTTGCATCTTTTCTACAGAACATAATTGGTGGGCAGAATTCTCAAACACATATTTTTTTATTGACATATCTGAGAAGAAGATGTCATTGTGTAAGTTGTATCAGGGATATGAATACAGATATATATTCTTATTTGGCCATGTGAAAAATGCGGTCCTGTAAGTTAAATACTTATAATTTCAAATCAGTTCTTCCCTTGTTCTTATTATTCTTTTGTTGCTTTTCGACCTATGAGATGGAGCTGCCCTTGAACTTGGGGGTTCCACCCCCCGCCACCCACCCTGATCATTCAAGTGCAACCATCAACTTGTCTGTAATATTTTAAATCTGAGGCCTCATAGTGTTATTTTACAAAATAACACCACATAAAAGTCTGGGCTTTGGTTTCCTTAAAATACAGTGTTGGTTGCTTTATGAATAAAAGCATAATTTCAATTTAGGAGACTTTTTGCCTGAAGCCTGCAAGACAGATGCATCTGATTAACTTTAGGGAAACTGGCCTGGCCTGTTATTGTAATGTAGATGTTTTGGGGTTGGGAGGATATTTTAAAAAGGCATGCAAGAAGGTCTCTTTTTAAGAGAGTCAGAGAACAGTTTTGCTACAGAAGCTGCATCTCAGATCGCTTTTTTCCACACTTTTATTTTCTAGTGGAACCTCTCCATTAGCCTGTCTGAATGCAATGCTTCACACTGACACTCGGATAGGGGATGGAACATTCTTCAAAATCCCTGGAAAGTCAGGCCTCTATGCTCTCAAAGTAAGTTGTATTATTCTGCATGTTATGTGTGTTATTACCATGTATCATGCATTTTTTTCAAACATAAGAAGGTAAACAAAATTAAGTTTGAGTGAAGGGTTGAAGAATGACCCCTATGCCTTTTAAATGTTTTCAGATGTCATAAAAATGATTTCATACTGAGAATAAACAATGACATTTTTCTTTAAGGAAAGCTTATCTGTGGTTTCTCCACAGCATCTGGCAATGGAAAATAGCTACGGCTTCCTTAAAACTTTTGATTTTTCAAAATTTATAGGGAGGAGTATCATGAGTCATCAGTGAGGAGTTTAAGACAATCAAAGTTGCCAGAAACTCTTTGACTTAATGACCATCAGCTTCATTTTTACTTATTGCTATTATTCTCACCAATTCTGTGAAGTCTAGAAAACTTGGACTACTTTTCTTGAGGAAATATATGATCTTAGTTAACTGATATTGACTGGGAATAAATAAAATATTTTTTTGTTATTTTTATCTTCAGAAAATAATGGAATTATCAAGTGTACATTTTATATAGCTAACTGTAGTTAAACCACAAAAATTAAAAATGGGTTGCTCCAGAAGTCTCTATTCTTAGATATTAGGAACACTTATGTAACATTTCTTATTTTTCACTTATTTTTTAAAATTACAGTTAATGCAAAAGTTAATCACCCTAATCAAAATTACACAGTTTAAAACTCTATATCTCTGTGTATATATTCATATACATACACACACATACACATATATACATTTATATAAAAAGCAATAAAACTTCAATGTTTTAACAAAATATCTCTAAAAGTTCAGAAGTTACTTACTTTCTATCAAGATGCATTGGAGGAATCATGATGTCCCAATTTATAAAAGAAAAACAAAGAAAAAAAGAAGAAAAGAAAGTTAGTTTTCCAACATTAAACATGATTCCACATTTTACCATTTCCATGCATAGGATAATGTGTAAGAACTAGACCAAAGCCTTAGATTTGGCTGCCTATGAGAAGATAGGAAGGAAAAAAAGATCAGTGGGCTAAAAGTTACTTTGCTTTCCTTCCTAATTCTTCTACAATGTTTTCATTTTGTTCATAATGCACATATATTTTCAGATTATAAATACAATAAGAAACAAATAAGCAGGACAATGTACACCCCCAATTCTTTTCTTTCTTCCATCCTCTATAACTGGGCCTTTTCCTATACACCTGCCAGGGTAGATACACAGCTTATTCTGTTTATTTGTTTTTTTCCCCTAGACTGTAAGGTTGTGGAACCCTTCTAGTTTGTTTTCATTTCCCACAACCCCTGAAGCAGAACAGGGGTGGAATTTGGAGGCAGGGGAGCAGGCATAATTTAAACTCTCTAGACATCAAAGAACCCCCAGAGACACTTTGCAGAGCCCCAGTGCTGTGTGAAACATAGAAAAACCACTGCTTTATACCATCAAAATGCTGATGGGACATACAACATTTTACTAATAGTAAACACTTGGTGAAGGGAATGAATAGCCTCTCTATTTAAATAACTTTAAAATTCAGGAAGAATAGTGGAGAATGTGACTGAAAGACTATTTGCAAACATGACAAAGAAATATCATAATCATGAGCCTCCATTCCTTTATATATAAAGTAAAATGCTTTACATGACAGTACTGAAGTAAGCTTAATATTAAACTATTTTATTAATGTACCTGTTACTTTATAAAAAATTTAGATGGAAGCTATTTCTCATAAACATTTTTAAATCTCATTTTCAGATATGGAAATACAAAAAATAATCCTTTTCAACATAAGTGTAAAAACAGATTGAACAAGCAATTATTAAGCACCATTAGTTATTAGAAGTACTATTAATATCAACAATTATATGCTCACTCTCCTTTCAGAAAAATTATAATTGCTTTGTTCAAGTATTTCCAGTATCAGTTTTCAGAAAATATCTTAATTATAAAGAACACATCTTTAAGAGAAAAGTATGTGGGCCTCTGGCAGTGCAAATATGATTTCAGCTGTTGATCTCTGTGTTTGGGTTATAAAATTAAATTGTTTATACTTAGGATATATGCACTTAAATCTACACGTTTTACTTCACAAAAAAGTTTTTGAATGTTGAAAAGGAAATAATGTACCTTTGGATATATTTGACTATTCATTCTACAAGTGGAAAATTAAACTATTTTTACCAGTGAATGAGGATAACATCTAAGCACACATAGTAATATAGTATATATCAGCTGATAAAGCAGAGGCCTAGATGAATAAAAAGAACCCTAAAAGTAAAGACCAAACTAATGTCTACTCTAAAGAAATGTTACTACTAGTAAGATATTTTCTTAAATGACTGCTAATAAAACCTTTATTAAATACTAAGGTCTTTTGTATGTTATATGAATAATACATGCATGTAAGTATGTAATTGTTATCTGAATAACCCCAGCACAAAACATGCACAAAAATGACCAAAGTAAGCTTGAAATTGATTTTGAAGAACAGTCTCCTAAACTACACATTCCCTTCAAGAAGCTCACTAATGAGAGTTTGATGAACACTGACACAGGAGAAATAACAAAGATTAGAGGTTGGGGAAAAAAAACAGGAATAACTCAGGAACTCAAATAAGAGATGGGTTAAAGGAAGATATTGGGTAAATTTCTATGTAAACATATTTACATGATTTTCAATATTCAGCATGTCTGTAATAGAAATGTAATCCTAGTCCTCTTTTATCAGATGAAGATATTGAGGCAAGAAATGATCATCAAATGCCATATATTATGCAACTTACTTCTTCAATTCTTAAATGAGAATTTCAGACTTCAACCTTAATGCACATCTGATGGACTTCAATATAAGAAGATATTCTTAAACAGATATTGAAACTTAGACATTTTATCCATTTCTATATACTACGATACTGCTACTAAACAGATGGTAATAATTCATACATTGTTACTAAACTGACAATAATTAGGAAACAAAAATTTCAAAACATTAAAAGAAAGATAAAAGTTTAATTAGTATCATTTTAAAATAGGACCTAAAAGGGCATTAAATATCCCTATAAGTATAAACAAAGTATAAAATCTATATTATAATTTTCAAAGTCTTTCCAGTAAAACAGGAGGACAGATATCATCTTTGATTGAAGACATCCAACAGCCTGTATGCCACATATGGGGCTAGATATTGATAACTTTTCCTCTACGAACATGCATGTCCTGACACGCTATGTTAGCCTGCTCACTACGGAAGGCCACAGAATGAACACGACTGTGGTCCCTGGAGGCTGGCAGCCTGAGTTCAACTGAAGCAGACTATTCACAAGATGCATCACAATGAACTCAGCCTTCCTGGGTCACACTCTCTTCAACTACAAAATGTGAACACTTAAAGTCACAATATCATAGAGAACTATTCTAAAGATTAAATAAGTCAAAACATGGAAAACATTTAGAATGATGTTTGACATGTTCTAAGTGTTCAAAAGTTACCACTGCTACTCAACATAACCAATATCTATCTGTAGGCTCAAAGAATGGAAAATGGAAAGAAGTTAGTATTTCATATCTTGTTTAAAAAATTGGTTCAGGAAAAAAATACATGTATAAAGACATGAAAGAAAGAAAAAAAAGAACTGGTTCAGTTAAGATACTGTTTAAGTTCTAATTTCATTTTCATCTCATTAGTAAGAATTAGCAAGTGAAGACAAAGACAGTGAAACTCCTAGTCTGCAGTCCTTCACATGTGAATAATATTGAAAATCAGGGATGACTTACACAGTCAGAATACAGAGAAAATAACAGCAATAAATGATTATTACAGTTATTGATTATTAAGAACATCTAAAATGTGTCTAGGCTTTCACAACTGATCCATATTTCTTATATCCCTGACAGCTACATAAGATGTAAGCATGATTCCCAGTTTTACATATGTGGTTGAGGCTCAGATATTAAGAATCTTATTGACGTACAATAACAACTAAGTGATAAAGTGAAATCCAAAATTGAATCTAATTCCAAAACTTTCCACTGTCCTATATTCTGTCTCCACAAAACTGCCTGCTACACTTCACCCATCTTGACCACAAAAGGAAGAATATTTAGCACTTGAAGGAAACACACCAAGAAATGCCAGATGTTGCTGAATAGTAAGGTGGTTGGCTCCATCTTAAGTCAATACTGCATATGGCTTTGAATTCCACAGCACAGATTTTAAATATTATAAATATAGACCTAGGCTATAGAAGATTTTGTCAGTTTTCTTACTTGGGTAACGCTATCCCTGGAAACTAAGGAAGGACAAACTTTGAGAAAATATGAGAGAGAATTCAGACCTACAATTGAGATGCCTTTGTAGAATTGGATCATTAAAGAAAAACAATCCATTCATTGAACAAACATTTATTCAAACACTATATATGTCAAGATAATCTTGAAATAAATTTGCACTCTGACAGTGCTTCGCACATAATGGAAATGTAGGCTGAACTGAACTGAATTTTCTGAATACATATGAAAGGACTGGGATTCGGGAAAAAGGCTGCCATGGGGCACATTACAAATGTGAGGTGAACCATTTAGAATTGAAATGTTGCCCTTAGTTTATTCCAAGGAGGTGACTGGAGATATGATCATGTGTAGATTTCTCATGTCATCAATTCCAAATGCAACAGTCAATCCATGTCCACTGGTGACTCTCTGGGACTATATACTTTTTCCCCAGTCATGCAAGCCCAAAGAGAATACTGCCAGATCAAAATGAAAATTTGTACATTCTACTAGGACCTACGCATCCTCTTCCATCTTGTCAGCAACAGTTAATACCACAACTCCCTTCCCAAAATCTGTTCTCTGGGATATTATTCCCAAGTGATGCTCAAAAAAAAAAAAAAAAAAAAAAAAAAAAAAAAAAAAACCTGACAAATGTGTTTGGAAAACACAGCATGCTGTAGTTGACTCTGGCAAATTTACCAAATATATTAGCAATGTATATTAAAAATCTCTGAAAAATTCTGGTTAACTCCTTGTTTCTTAACCGCATATAATAAAATAATTCTCCACAGCATGATATTTAGCAATGTCTCCAATTATATGCCAAAAAATATACATGGTAAAAAAATGCAATACTATGTTTATATGGTTAGGATCATTTGGAGGAGAGTACTAGTAGTCATCATTCCCAATGTGTTTAATTCTATTAGCGAGAACTTAAAAAGATTATTTTAAAAGAATACAATATATCTATTTTTTATGAAAACATAATGCAAGGTGAGATTTTTTCCTGTGTACATTTATAAAATTGAAAAATACTGACAAGAATTTTGAGTAGTATTGAGATATTATAAGCAGTAACCATATATAATTGAGAATACTGTGAATTTTCAAAACTATATTACCCAGCTCATCCTCCCCAATTTCCAATTGCTTAGTGAGCGGCACCATCCTCCTCTTCATCATCATCATCACTTGGGACAAACATTTCTCAGACTATTCCAACTATTTGCCTCCACAAAGCCTCCTCAAAGTTCACCTTAACTTTACTACATTATTATTATTATTATTATTATTATTATTATTATTATTATTTTACTTTCTCACATTCTAATTCAGTCCTTGCCTCACTCACAAGAGGATAATTCTATGGCCCCTAAATGTTTTCTCTGCCTTCAATATCTCCCTGCTGTATAATAATTCATCCAACACAGTGGTGCCAAATAGTTTTCCTACTTTAAAACAAAAAAACACTGTTCAGACTGCTTCTTAGGCTATACCATTCACTGGCTTTGTTTTTTAATTTGTGGGGGGTTTTTGCCCACCAAAGGAAGTACAATCTCACCCCGCCGGCAGTGTAGTCCTATACAACATGCTCGGCTCTCATCTCATTTCATCGGCTTCAACCCTCAGACATTCTCCCAGTCCAGTCCAACTCAGTAAATCACAATGCCTCTGCCGTTTTCCACCTCTCTGCTTTAGAGCTCAGGTTAGGACCTGTGCCTGCAACCATCACCTCATTCCTACTGGGTTTCATTTTGCCACTCTAATACAATTTTTAAAGGAGATGTTAACCACCTACTATACAGTGAAGCCCTTTGAACTCAAGTATATCCCCCTTCCTCTGGAAAATATTAACACTGAGGTCCTCTTGCACAGTTTCTTGTCTTCAAAAACTGTTTATACCTCTAACTTTGCTATTCTTCCTACTTCCAAAATGTTTGGAAACTCCCCTGGAGATAGACATATATTTATCTCTGTATCAGCTGACAAAACATTCCAATATACTCAAAAGGTGTTCACTGAAGTAAGTTTGATTACTGCTATAAAACTGTTGCAACCATGGATGCATAGACATAAAACACCTGTGGTGAATATCATAATGGCTCCCTTCATGTCAGAAAACACTCCACACACCCGTCTGCAGAGGTCATCTTACAACTGGCATGCCCTGCAGTCTTTCTTGCAGAAACTCTCCTTCCTTATTAATGTGATTCCAGTGCAGAAATCAATGAAATGGTCCAATTTTCCCACCAAGAACACTGGCCAGATTAGGCTGGGGATATAGCTCATTTGGTAGAGTGCTTGCCTCACATGCTCAAGGCCCTGGGTTCAATCCCCAGCACCAAACAAAAACAAAAACAAAAAAAGAACCCAAGAAGACTGGCCAGATTAAACTATGTTCCTGATCATAGTGATTAGTCCTCGGATGGGAATTGAGTATTTTGGTGGGTGGGGGGTGAGTGGGTAGAATTTTTAAAGAAATAAAGAGAAGGAATATAAGTAATTTTCAGTAGGAACATTAGCTGTAAAAACATAAAAAATATTACCTGGTGCGTATCTCTCTGCCTCTACAAGGATAGAGCCTACTGAGAATAAGGCTACCAAGAGGAAAGCAGAGCAAAACACAGAAAGAAGAGGGAGAAAAATTATCCCACCGAATCTACTGCATTATGTAATCATGTTGAAGATCAACCCATTCATTAGATGTTGAAGTCAAATAAGCCAATAAATCTGGCTAATTTTATTTTCGATACCTGGCTAATAGAAAGCCTAAATGACTTATATAAGCTGACCTTATTTTTATGTGTTTCAATTTCAATTTCCTCATCTATAAAATGATGAGTTTAAAACAGGTATGTTTTAAGGCTCTATTAATCTCTTTCTGGCTAAAGTTTTAAGGGCAGCTAGTGGTTGACTATTAGCTTTCTAAAGCTCATTCCACTTGGGCTTCCTGGCTACATGCTTCCCTCATTCTCAATGCCCTTTGCTCCTATAAACTGCTAATTACCTCTCCAGCCTCTAAGGATCCTCTCTGCACCTCCACAGGCAGTGTAGTCTGTGCTGCTATCCTAGCACTTAGCTCTGGCCAGTCTAACACTGCAATGCTTGTGGCAATAGCTGCCGGAGGACTCCGGCTTTATTAATGATTCTTCCTTTTCCCCTCATTGGAACCCACTGGCCTTGAACACTCAGAAAAATTCAGGGCTTGTTAAGAAGCTAACATTTCACAATTTACAGAGAGGAACAAAATTTAAACCTTGAGGATTCCAAGTATTGGCTGAGGATGTCCAGACATGGGAATTATGAAATACTCTAGTGAGAACATGAACTGATATAACCAATTTGGAAAGACATTTGGCAATATCTAGTGAAAATAAGCATACATGCTCTACAGACCAGTAATTCCACTTTTTGGTATAACTCTAGAGAAACTCACACTTTTACAAAGAGATGTTACTCACTATGGGGGTGGGGGGAACTATAAATACTCTAAACGTTCAGTAGGGTACAACTATAGGCAAACTTTTCACCCAGATAATCAAAGTAAAATGTAAAGTTCCAAACTTTAGTAATACATAACAAATCTATAACAGTGGCTGCCTCTGAGCAGAAAGAGAAGGAAATTGAAGGAATTTCAGCTTTTTCTGATACTTTATTAAAAAACAAAAAAACAAAAACAAAACCTGAAAAACTATGACAATATGTCCAGAACTGTTAATTCCAACTGGTTTCTGCTGGTATATGGGCACTCTGTGGTATTTTCAAAACAGAATTTTATATATATATATATATATATATATATATATATATATATATGATTGATCATTGTTATTGTTCTTTTACCCATGATTCAGCTTCTCTCTAATACTATCGGATTTCCTGCTTGATTCAATTTTTGTTAATGGCTAATTTTTATGCAAGCAAATTAATATTTATGTACATAGAAAGTATAAAGATAAACATTATACTTGGTTAAAAGTAAAAGTGCCTCTCAACTCTCCTCAATCCTACCCAACATTTTCAGAAGCAATAACTACTGAAAAATGTACAATGTTTTCTTTTAGCTCTTTTTGTATTTACATCTATTTATGCACATATTCAAATGGTTTAAAGGCTTTATTTTCAAAACAAACAAGAGCATCATAGTAGGTATGCCTTTGTACTTAACATGATTGGGAGATTTCCCCACAGAATAATTTTTGTTCTTTTTGTTTGTTTGGTTTTGGTGGTGCTGGGGATTGAAGCCAGGGCCTTATGCATGCTAGACAAGCATTCTACCAACTGAGCTATATCCCCAGCCCCATGTTTTATTCTTAATAGTCTACAGAATCTGAATGATTTTAATATTCATTTAAAGCTTTTAAGAGTCTATAGAATCCATATACTGTATCATGACTTAAGTATTTCCCTATTATAAAGTAATCAATTTGCATATAATTTTTTCATTTTGAATAGGGCAGCAATAAAGAGACTTGTTTATACTTTCTAGAATATATACATATATATATATATATATGTATATATTCTAGATTTCATATAAATCTTTTTTAATATTTATTTTTTAGCTTTTTTTTTAGGTGGATACAATATCTTCTATTTTTATATGGTGCCGAGAATTGAACCCAGTACCTCAGGCATGCTAGGTAAGCGTGCTACCACTTGAGCCACATCCCCAGCCCTAGATTTTATATATCTTGAACCAATTCCAAAAGTTGAGTTTTTAATTTGAAGAGTGCTTTAAAAATGTTGATGGGTACCTTCCAATGAGAGTGCCTAGTTAATGAAGGATCTTAAATCTTTGAATTTTTGATAAGCCCATCAAACGTGGGTGTGGCAAGATCATTCCAAGTAGAGGGAGCAGCACAAATGAGGCATAAATGGAAAGGACAGAATGCCCAGTGCAACATAATTAGCTGGCATTTCCTCAGCAGACAGTAGGAGAGAGTCTAGGGTAGGGAGCAGATTCCTGAGGGAAGGCATGCACTCCATCATAGTGCATGACGTTTACTAACACAGCAAACAGCTTACACTTCATGCAGGAGGTGATGGTGAGGCCCAGAGGATTAACAGGAAAAGTGCTCTTGTCCCTCAGCCAGCAGCAGAACAGATTTAAACTGAGACACTCCTAGATACATACCAATTAGGAACCTGTAAGACTGGCCTGCAGGGAAGATGGGAAGAGTTCCACCAGACAATGATATTAGTATAAAAATGTGTTAGGACAAAAGATGTGGATAAAAGTCAAGAAACACATGGGGAGAAGTAGGGCAGACAATGACAGGATTGCTTCAGGCACTAAATGTGAATAATGCTTTGATTAATTAAGATGGACAATAAGGCTTGGCACCGTGGCGGATCAGGAAGCTGAGGCAGGAGGATAGTGAGTTCAAAGCCAGCCTCAGCATAAGCAAGACACTTGGCAACTCAGTGAGACACTGTCTCTAAATAAAATACAAAATAGGGCTTGGATGTGGCTCAGTGTTCAAGCATCCCTGAGTACAATTCCTACTACCAAAAAAAAAAGATGGGCAATAAGAAGAATGGTCAGAAGACAATATGGTGAAATTAGTTCTGGACTTTCTAATTTAAGGTGTGCATCCAAATTCAGATAGACACAGACATCACAGAGTCAATACTGGGGTTAGAGATAAACACTGGGAACCATCATTTCCTAGATAGCATTTAGAATACTGACAAACGATAGGCACACTTGTAGAGAAACAAAAGAAAACTTACTCATTTGAGTTTATTATACTCCAACTTCTGAAAACTACAGGAGAAAATGTTCCTGAGACCAAAGAATGGAAAAATTCTATGAAGACTTCGTTATAATATTGTAAGATCTATTCTAACATCAGCATTTGATTATTTTATAAGCCAGAATTAAAAAATCTGATTTCACAAGGAGAAACAACTTATAAATAGGATGTTATCTAGAGAATCTTGCCAGCAGAAACCCTTCCTTTAACAGTCTTCTTTTTCAAATTAACAAGAATATTACAAAACATCTGCCAATTGAAAAAAAAGATGAGAAAAATTGCTCAACTTCATAACCCCTTAAAATACTTTCAGCATTTTGTGAATTTTCTTTTAGACTATTTTTATTATTCCCCTATTTTAAAGTTATAATTTACCTAAATATTACAACTCATGATAACGCTTTTCCATACTACCACAAAACCACCATTAACATCATATCACATATGGTTGAACACATTGTCAGTGGTCTTCAACCTGGCTGCATTTTAGAATCTTAAGTGAACTCTTCAAAACTGTGAATTTCAGGACCCATTCTCTATCTATTAAATAAAAATCTTTGGGTGTGCCCAAACATTAGCATTTTCTTAAATCTTTCCAAATGACTCCAATGTACAACCAAATTTGAGAAACACTGATATCACCAGTGAACATTTACATTATGTTCTTTATTGACAATTGAAATAGCATCGATATGAATCTCTCAGTGCATATAATATCTTTTCCTGGGAATCAAGAATAATTTCTTAAGATGGTGTGCAGAAGTGGCATTATTAATTCATGAGATGGAGGTTATTTAATGACCTTTGGTGAATAATATCAACTGACTTTTCATATAAGCAAGAAGCACAATTTGGAGTCGGGACAAAAGCATGGACTTATTAATGTATTTGGTGCGCCCAAAAACAATCTCAAAGGGTTGCTTTAACTTGCACTTTGATGATTATTAGTAAGAACAGATATTTATCCACCTATTTGTTTATTATTCATTAATCTTCTCCACTGGAGGTCCTCTGTTCACATCCTTCCACCATGATGCTTGACAGTTATTATCTTTTCTTATTGTTATAATAATTTATTTATATAGCCCTTCTAACATGTGCACTAAAATATTTTCTTCATGGGTTTATTGTCATTTTTATATGCAGGCATATTACAAGCCAATTACATCCACCTTTTCCCTCATGCTTTGTTTTATAGCTTCTGTGAAAAGCTATTTCTCTATCAGTGGTGAATTTAAATGTTAGATTTGATTTTTTTCTGATTTTTTCCCAATGGTATGAATGTTTCATATTTGAATTTTCTATCAGGCTTGTATCTTCTTCAACATAAAACACAACTACCACACTACAGGTTCAATAAAAATTTATCATTTGTAATGGCTTTCTATGGCTCAGAAAGAAAAGGTATATAGTTCCCTTGTCCATTACTTCAGTTCAAATGAATCCTCCCACTCCTTCTCTGCAAAAGACTCTGGCACTACTACTCTGAAATTCCTTGATCAGCAGAATGTCAAAAGAATTCAGCTCAGAATTTTGCTGGCTATGGGAAAAATTTTACCTTTAAATGTTTGATAAAGGAAATGCCTAAAAATAACTACACGGACCACTACTGCTAAGATTGGCATTCACACCACAAAACAAATGCCAATTTGATTTAGTTTTCTTCTCTCCTCTCTCCCTTCTCTTTCTTTGTCCACACATATTCTTACTTTGTTCATAATGCCTTCTACTTGATTAGAAGTGTTAACATAAAAAGATATTTAATAAAAATAACCTTTTAGGAAAAAGATAACTTTCTGCTATAAAATGTGTTTTGTAAAAATTCAAACACCATAGTTATTTATAATGATAAATTTTTGATAGAATTATAATGTAAAAACAAACTTTATTTTACCAAAGGCATAATTTCAAGATAATACTTCTTATGGAAATAATGTGCTTTGGAAAGAAGTATAAATACAAAAACCAATGATTTTAAGAAGCATCCTTCCTTTTCCCAAACTTAGCATGCAACACTTAAAAATATATCTTAAGAATCAGCAGGAGGTCTAAAAGAAAGGCAATACACCTAGTTCTTGCTTTACTTTCACCCTAAGGAAAATATGATTCATGAGAGATATAAATAGGAAGCAGGGGATTGCCGAAATGCTTATGTTTACTGTAACCCACAGTAATACTCTTTCATACAGTAAAAGAAAAAAAAATAACATAAAGTTCAGGATGGATACAATCAATGTAAATGTTTAAAGCAAACAAATACTAATGTTTCAGGCTACCAGTTTTGAAAATTATAAAATCACATATACATACATATTAATAAACTACAAAAGTAATGTTACTATTAGGTTATGTATATATTACTTCTGTTTTATAGTAATAAATATCTTCCTCTGGGAAATTGTGCATTTTGATTACCCATGAGGAGAAATACATGTTTAGATAAAACAAGATTTCTTGTACATTATTTGACAGCAATATCAATGTTCCAAACAGGCATACACAGACTCCCCAGAGAACAACCACAGTAAGAAAGAGGGAGAACAATAGATAAACAAAATTGGGGTGGCAAGAAAAAGAAATGGTGAGCTAAGGTAACATTCAAGAAAAACTACTTCAAACTCGTGGTCTTACTCAACCAACTAACCGGTTGTTAAAATTACAGAAAACCATCTATGTTTACCTAACTACAGGAGAAAGATTTTTTCTGTCTTCATGTCTTAATTGTTTTAAAAACACAACATGAGCTATCATGGTTTCTAGCAATTTGTCAAACATCTTATTTAAATAAGCATAACTCCAATCCATTCAGTTAACTGGAATCAATATTCCTGAATTTTTATACTGCCACTTGCATAAAGCTTTCAGGAAATATTTCCTTGATACACCTGCCACCCAATTCCATGAAATCAATATTTCATTGGAGCCAAGCTGGGAAATCCTAAGGCACTGAACTCAAATATGAACGCTGCTTTATGAGTTGCTAAGATAGCAATGAAATTGAACACCACTATCGTCAAAGAGTTTTACCTCTCTTTATTGCAAGGGGTTTGTTTTCTAAGGTACCAATGAAGTAATTAATAACAACATTGTGCTAGGATAACAGTAACAACTTTAATTTATTATATAGCACTTTCCTATTTACAGATGCCAGTCTGTAAGCCCAGAAACAACACTCTTTTGGGCTATTCCTGAAATAAATTTATTGTGGTGGTAAGAGATAGCTACCCATCAATATAAAAAGGAAGACTAACAATACGAATCCCAACTTTGAATCCAATTCAAAGATAAAGACAACCATTTACTAAAATACATACAAATTACTCTTTAGGCAGAACAAAAAAAATTCAGCACACTATCGGCCACATCTATCATGTTCACGTGTGAGAACACGTAAGCAGAGGTTCCAAACAGAAAAATTCTGCACATTTTTTAAAAGCCTTTATTCACAGTAAACACCTGGTATTTGCCTTCAAACGTTGTTTTTTCTCAAATAATTACTACCTGAGTACTTCATGCATTGATCTTTAAAAGTAGTTTCCTAGGATCCAATACAGGGTATCATTACTTCATTTTCAGCACCAATAGTGAACAAATGTCAGAACAAAGATATAAAATCCAAACTCTAAACCTATTCATCTCTTAAATGGTAAACATTTGCTGACCCTAAAATTATACCTTTTGTCACTTGGCTTGTCAAACTGGGTTGTAAGAAAAACTCTGAAAGTTTTCAAAATAAACATTCAGCTAGTACATTCCTATGTCTCCCATTTCCTCCTTGGTTTTTTTCATGGCTCCTAAAAGGCCATGTTTTTCTTTTTTTTTTCTTTTTCATCTTTTTGTTCTTTTCTCTGGAGACCCCACTTAAAGCTTAACATTTGCTTATAGCCCACTGTGATTGAATCTAGAATCAGCCAACCTAGGCTCAAATACCAGATCTTCCACTTCTAACTGTGAAGTTAGGCAATATACCCAACTTCTCTCAGCATCAATTTCCTCATGTGTAAAATGAAGACACAGCACCCACTTCTCAATGTTACTGTGAGGATTAAATTAGCCAAAAAAATAGAAAATGCTTGGCTCAGTGCCTGACACTGATCACTTACTGCATAAATGTTAGTTTCCTGCCCTTTTGCCAAAATGACATTCAACAGACAATTCTAATGATATTTACAGACACATACATCTGTGTTTCTTCTTTTCAGTTCTTTACCCACAGGCCTAATAAGATTCCTCTATGTGCAGTGCTCAAAACGATTTTCATTCTTCCAAAGGAAAATAACTGAAACTGCATTGCATAAATAAATAACAACCAAAAGAGGCACCAGATTTCTAAGAAAACATGTCCAAAATTGAAGAAAATCTACCATATTGCTTGTAAAAAACTTAAAATGCCTGAGCAGCTTAAGGAAAATTATGTTGCAGAATTCCTTAAAAGTACAGCCCAATTTGATTCTCGGTTAAACAGAGTCACAATAATGAAGTGCTTTCAATGAATAAAAAAACAAAATCACTGGGAAAAATCAGCCATCAGCCTCCAGCATATCGATTAAACATTACTCAAATTGTAATAGGGTTTTTATGATGAGATAAATTTGTGCTTAAAAATATGGCCACAGTGTACATGAACTGTAATTCTAACAGAGAAATTAGAAAGCACACCAGAGCGCCCCACATATTTTCACTTTCCTACATGTTACCCTTTCTCAATTTCCATTCCAGACGGCACTGCCACACTGACAGACGGAAAGTATGTGAGCGACATCATTCTGGGAATCACTCTCATAACCTTCTACCCAGTCATTCAGATCGCACTGCCTGGTCTTTAAGTTGTCCTCTCATGTCCACTAAACATGAACTGGGAATGAGTGACCACTATGGGGTTCCATATGGGAAGACCCTCAATGTCCATTTCACCCACATCACTAGCTGGTACCTACCCGGAAGGAATGAACGGAACCACTCCAATGCAATCCCAGCCACTCCTGCTAGTTCAAGCATTCGGTTCAGCATCACCCCATGACCAACACGAAAGCAGCTGAGGCTCTAATATAATCATCATGGAAAGTTGTCCCAAATCCTTCATTTGAGGAAGATCCTTCATACACACCAACGCTGTCTCCAAGCCATGCCGGGGTCTGAAACCAGACTGGAAAATATTATATATGTGTATATATAGTAAAACTCCCACAAACCACTCTTCTACTTTGTCATATTTATTTACAACTGCTAATCCCATCCTCTATGCATCACCTTTGCAAGGTGAAAATATGACCATTCAAGGAAAGATCCTTTCCATAGTAGAAGGTAAACTTAAAGCATATGAAGACCTGGTGCTGCCTGGTAAAGTGGTTGAGGCGATCCCAAATGGAACATACTTTGTCCTGAAGGGAAGAGAGAAAACACAATATTGGTTTCCAAGGCTAATTTTCTAAACTTGGTGGACAGGATCAAACTATTCTGATTGTTTTAAAAGCCTTGGCATTTTCAGGGGATAGAATAACAGTGCCAGATTAATTCTTGAAGCTCAATTTGTTATTACCAATTGTGCCTCATCTCCTGAATCCCACTGGGTAGATACTGCTTTCATAATCCTAACTACCACCACCTTAATCACATTATCAGACTCTGTGCTCATCAAAGAGCTCTACTGCACTTACTCATCGCGGAGACAGGGAGGGCTAGGAACCTTAGAGTGAACCACAACTTCAACTGGGAGGAAAAACAGAAAAGTGATCAATCGAGCCCCAAGATCTATTATAACTTAAAATAAAATAAAATAAAATTCAAGACAATTTTAAAAAAAATTTCCTTCTCTCTCCTTAATGAATAGACTTTTTAGAAAGAAGGTGATAGAGTATACAAAGTTTAATCAAAGAGTCACCATTTTTATTATCTTGAGCCCTTTATTAAAAGATTGAAGACTATTCCTTTCAGCTTGCCCATTTTACCTAAAAGAAAATACAGACAACTACAACTTTCAATCCCACCACAAAATTTTACCAAGTTTCTATTTCCAGAATATGTTTTAAATGAGTTATATCACTGCAACATTATTTTCTATGTACTTACCCTAAATTATTTTGTATCAAGCAAACAGCTACCTATGAAAGTGCTTGTCACATGTAATTCCATTTAAAAGTTAGTAGAATTCTGTCTTATCTCCATTTTCACTTGCTCTCCTGGCCAGACTCACTCCATCCTTATCTGTTACATTCAGTTTATATTAAAAGAGCTTGGAAATGTCCATCTGCTAGCCTGCCTACATACATTCACTCCCAACTCCGTTAAGTTCTGTGGACATTAAATATCCAGAAATCTTTCAGACAGATTTGGACCTGTAATACTTATTATGTTTTTCTGCACAGTCCCCACTACCTCACTACATCTCCTAAAACTGACATGTCCCTCATTAAGGATCATTCACGTAGTTAAGACTCAGAAAACATTATTTAAAAATTTATAGAGATATAAAAACTGAAGGGACAGTATACTTGGTTGTTTAGTTTAAGCTCACAGACTGCTTGGTGCTTGCAAAATAGTGCTTTTCCTCCTAAATGTTAAGTTCTCAAATTGAACCCTGCAGCATTATCTGGTTTCTGACCATAGCACAGTAAGTTTATCAGTTTTCAAACCATCACTTATGCAGATAAGGCTAAAGGTTATCTGTAAGTAATAAAGGTTTGGTCAATAAACATTTGCTCTGATGCCTACTATGAACTAGGAAACGTACAGGATGTGCAAATATAAGGTATGTCACTCACCATTGAGGAATTCATAATTCAGTTGAAAGAGAGAGGTATAAACAAAACAATTATAATAATGATACAGTAAAAAACATTCCCATGAAATACAAAAGAAAATTTATTCTGCTTGGATGCTATGGGAAAAGTTTCATCAGGAAAGTGACAATCTGTATCTTAAATGATAACAAGCATTCGAATGACAGTGACAGTAATAACCCACAGAAGCTAAGCCATTAGATCTATGCAATTTACAAGAATCTTGGAAATCAGTTCAATACTTGCAACTAAAATATACACTATGGTATATTTAGTTTCACAGGCAGCAAACTATTTCATTATAACAGAAAACTCCTCACATATTATAAATATTCAAATATATAAAAGCTGTGAGAATCTCAGTGACTGAAGTACAAAAATAATGACACAGATTTTCCAAGAAATTAATTATTTACAACATATATAAATTTAGAGCTAAGAAAAAGCAAAATGGGATTGTTCATTAAAGTCTCTTCTCCAAAATTTTATTTTGTGTTTTTAAAATTTCGTAATTGAATTTCAAACAAAATTTAGGTGATATGTAAATACACAGGACATTATGATGCATCTTCCTTCCTCCAAAAATAAAAAATAAAACCACGCCAATTAGATAATTAGGAGTACTTTCAGGATACTATATGTTAACGCATATGAATTTAGAAGGTGAGGGAGCAGAGGAAATTCTACATCAAGACTGTAGATTCAGAAGGCTCGGGTGGCTGAACAATGGGAGTTACCTAAGGAAATACACTCTATAGATTGCAAATAAGACCGAGGAAAGCATATTATTTCACAAAAAATAATTTAATTCCTGGTATTCTATATCAGGAAAATCCCTAATCCCACACTCCCAACGTTCATCCCTGGCATATTTCATTACTAATAACAACTGGCTTTGCTCTACCAACTCACAGTAATTTAAAATCTTGTCATGGAGTCTGAATTAAGAAACTAACTAGAATCCCTTTTCTAATCTTGGATGAAATTTTAGATAGAACTTAACTGGTCAATGATATTATACATTTCTTATTGAAATGTGAAACATTTGGCACCACTGTGACAAAATACTACTGTAAATAGCTTAGGAATAATATAAATTGGACTTCATCCCATCTTGATTAACTGCCTCCAAATTGCTAACAAAATGGCCAACATGAAATCTCATAAACCAAGTATCTTACAATTGGCAGCACATTTTCAAATTTTTCCACATTATTTATATCTTTATATAGCCTTATAATGCAAATAAAGTTAAGTTTCTTCTATTTTACTGGAAAGATGAGAAAGAAATGACAGAAAGACTGACGACTGACTGACTGACTTATCCAGGATAACACATTATGTTAGAAGCAGAAATAAATCTGGAATTCAAATTTCCATTCCCTCAATCAGAAAACATCATGAGCCTATTATGTGAAGGGCACCATAGGGAAGAAAAGGATCAATGAGACATGAACTTTACCATTAAGGAAATTGTAGTCCTATTACAACAAGAGAAAATTTGAGAGAGTTTATTAGGTACTACAGCAAAGGAACACACACATTATGTTATAATGGAAAAGCAAGGATAAGATGATGAACTGAAGCTGAAGGAGTTAAAAGAATTCTACACTGAGAAAGTGGACTTCACATCTGAGCCTTGAAGATGGGGGCGGAAAGCAAGAAACAGTGAGGGTCCTTATAGGCTGGCAGTGACAGACCTAAAAAACACATGAAATGTTTACATAAAGTATACAATTTTTTCAATATAAAAACACATATTTAACTCAAATCAAGTCCAAGCATGAGATTAAATGAAAAAATAGGAATGGGAGAGGTTGTTATTTCATCCTCAATAAGGACTTCCCTGCACTTAAGTCCTGCCCACTGTTTAACTGGGAACATGCCTCTTTTGCAATAACCATAGTACACCCACCCCCTGCCCACCCCCAACCACCGCCTCAGCTTCTCTTTGAGCTTAGTACAAGTATAGGTAAGGCCAATAGGACATAAGGAAAGAACTGATGCCCTTAACGTCCAGAACAAATCTACAAAGGGATTACATGTGTTCCTTCTTCCAACTGCAAGCTCTCTCAGATCAATGAGATAAGAAGAAAATCACAGAGATGGGAACACAACAAGCTGCAAGGATCTGGTTCCCAGGACATCTTGGTAGAGCAAAGCTAATCCCATCACTCCTGGGACTCCCCTTCAAACACCTATTTGATTAAGCCACTTATGTGGGAAATCCATCATACCTAATTAAACTTATACATAAGCTTGTATAATAGGTTACTGTATAAAGTAAATAGCAATCAAAAGTAATTCTCAAAAATCTAACAAAACAATCTGAAAATATGTAAATTATTTGCAAGGGCTAAAATAAAATGTGCAACATGCAGTTGTAAGAATTTTTAAGTGTATTTTTAAATTTTAATCTATGGAACAGCCATAAACATTAGAAAATTCAGGGTTCAATATTATTTTATATGTGAGGAATAATAAAACATATAATTAATTACAAAAGATATTTGATAGCCACAAATTGTAATGAATTTAACCTCATTTAACCCATTAAAAAATCATTACACATATTCCATGCTACGTTGATACCTAAAGACCCATTCATTAAGTCAAATAAATTATTAATATCAGAAAAATAGGAATCAATGATTGAAAACTTGATTTTTGCTGTAGGTTCACATTGGTCTATGTTTTCATTTACCCAATGGACTTTTCAGACACCTCAATTTCATTGATTATATTTATATATTTAATTATTTTTATATATGTGCATTTAACTGCTATCCACCTGTGTTTATATAGAGAAGAGAAAATATAATAAGTAAGCATAAAATAGAATAACATTTAAGAATATTAATACATAAAAGCACAATAGGCTGCAAGTCCACTTGGAAAAACTGAAATCAAGAGAAAAATGGATGCTGGATGAACCGTTTTATTCAAACTATCTGCAGGCAAATCTATTGGCCCTTGTTTTACTCGTCTTATTCTCATGTACATTAGAAAGAACAACTAGACTAGGAATAGTCAATAAAATTATCTGTTCCATTTTCATTGGTTCACTGAGCCTGGCTCTCGCTGGATCTCTTCAATCAGCCCCCAGCAAGGAAAGTCTATTCTCCTGCTACTCCTTTGGGGAGCCAAGGAGCCCATGAGACCAGAACCAAGAACTTTAGATCACGATTATAATCTACAGTACAATCTTTCTTTTACCCTTATGCCAAGAGTGCTACTGGAGGCAAATGGGTCATCAGGTAATAAAGATGATAATAAAATCAGGTAATAGAAGATGACTGGATCACAGTCATCTTTAACTCAACACTTCAGTAAAAACAACTGAAAGGCATGATCCTTCTACTAGTACCTTAGAACACACCTGTTTTCTTTATAAAGTCTAGTCTTCACTCACTAGTAGGCTTTTGTATATTCTACTCAAACTCCAAAACAATCACCCTTTTCTAAGTTGAAAGATGACTCAAATATTCACCAACTCTACTATTGTGGACAAGTGACTTACATTTTCAAAGTCTTAGTGTACTATCTGTAAAATAAGAATCTAAAACTATATGATTTGTGAAGTCCTCCCCAGAAACACAATGGTATAATTCCAAATTAAACTTCATCACATCTTAGCTTGCATCGTAAGTCGGAGCTGTCTGAAGGATCTGCTTCTAGAAGGGAGTTTGCGCTTCACAACTATTCTCACAAGAATAGTTTAAGGTTGACAAATGACAACAGTAAAACTAGTCCCGACCTTCTCTCTACCAAAGCACTTAACCCCTCCTGATACTGAGGGCTCTCACTACCCGTCCACTTTGTTTTCACAGAGCCACACTGTTTAAATAAAGACTAGAAGTTTTGGGAAACTAGGTAGTTGAAGTTGAGTAAAGGGAAGACTGGATTTTAAATTTTAGATAATTATCCTAATTTCCCCAAATGCCTTTGAGTTTATTTCATAAGTACCCATCCCTTTCTTCAAAGAAGACTGTAGGTTCACATTATTCTACCACTGTGCCTGATTATACAAAGTAATTTATGAAAGTATAAAAACTAAAGTTTGTAACTTTTTTTTGGTAACATGACAGATGAATGATTTGTAAAAATAAGCATTAAGTGATCATCTTAAAAATCAAGTTAAAATTCCCAATATTGAAATTGGAATTTTTAAGAGGGTGGGGGGCTGGAGATATGGCTCAGTGTTCTAACATTTGCCTAGCATGCATGAGGCCCTTGGTTTTGATCCACAGCACTGCAAAATAAATAAAAAATAAATAAATAAATAAATACATAAATAAATAAATACATAAATAAATAAAATTAATATTTTTAATGTTAGAAACTGGTTTGGTAATGCCTAATAGAATCTCTGTTCCTAGATGTGCACTTCCCTTCTTGGAGTGAACATGTGGGGGATTCCTAAGTGAACTTTGCCAGCAACCCCAACACTTAGCAACTTAAGATTGGAGGCATTCTTTCAACTATCCCACTAACAAAAGCCTATTCCTAGATCTGCAGCAATGCCATTTTCTAGCAATGAGCAGGTCTTCTTCAAAGAACACAACATAAACAACAAGTTGAATAATTTGTTATATAAATCATTATACTTCATGAAGACATGTTAGGAAAGAATTAAGTCATGGATTCAGGAGAACCATGGCCTGGCAATTGTGCATGTCTATTGTAAAAGTAAAAATTAAAAGGAAAGAGAAACGATCTTGTGACTCCCAGCAGGAGTACAGGAAGGCTGATAGATAAGTGGACATGATACAAATTACAAATAACAGTAAATTGTCTCTGGTCATTTTCTGCTTAACAAAATTTCCTAAAGGAAGCACTGATGGTGCTTCTGAAACTATATTTACTTATGCCTCTCAGCCTTCTAGTGTCTTTTCCTACTTGCGTCTCTCAAAAGAAAAATGGGATTAATAACCCAGTGTTCCAGTACCTCCACCCAACCACGGTTTAAACAATACCATCTATTTTCATTCAGTTGTTTCCACAAATGGACAGACTGCTAATCTCTAAAATTGTCTTTTGGATTATCTACATTTTGTTAGTAATCATGCTTTGATTAATCAAGTTAGCCAGAAAGAAGAATTTTAATTTCTAAGTCTAAGATCAACAATAAAACAGTAATATTCCTATGAAGTCTTTGGTTCTCCCTTTATTCACAGTACAAGTCACATTCTCACAGTGTTACCTTGTTAAAAAAAAAAAGTAAAAATTTTGCATTTGAACGATGTCTTGCTGCTGCCCATAACCTTGATTCTTTACTCAAAATCACCTCCTCATATTAGACAAGCATAGTCATCAATGTCTGTCAAAGGCGTGGCATCCCACAAATCTCAGGGTTTATGAGAAGGCTTTTTTTTTTATCCATCCATCCTAATTACAAATAGACTATAAACTGAAAGCACTTCAACACATTTACCTACAAGTTAGATTTTAATCTTGGTGAGTAATATATACAAGATATCAACAATGAACCAGAAAAACCACTAAAGAAGATGGGAGGAGTATTTATTAATAGAATCTTACAGGTTTTAACTTTGTAAAGTTGAAATCCTGTTTTATCACTAGCCACTGGAAGAATTATCTCAAGGTACTTAACCTCACCTTCCCCCATTTCTTCTCTGTAACATGGGATATAGCAGAATATCTACTCACCGCAGTGCTTATTTTACAAAGATAATTCACACAAAGTCCTCAGCCTAATATAAAGGATCAATAAACATCAGTATTCTTTTTATCATCAAGTCCCTACTCATTAATTTGCCTGACATGCTACATAAAATACAATGTCTTGGCACTCTGCTAAGAAAATTAATGGATAAAGGTATCAGTTTCTTATTTTAATGATTTTAGATTTGTGCTAGAAAGACAATCTTTACTGTCATGTTGGAATACCAGATATTTGTAAAAAAAAAATCAAGAGTTTAGACATTCCCAAGTATAAAAGTTAAACATTATGCACTAGGTTTAAGACATGCTTCACAGAGATTAGAAGATTGAATTAAATAACACAAAGACTGATCTGGAACCACAGTGTTAAACCCCAAAGCAGAGACCACATTTTGTTTTTCTATTAACCCCATCATGGGCTTAGAAATGCTAACAGAATAAATATTTGCCTCTTAACTTCCACAAAGCCCCTAGGATCTTGTAAGTGAACACTGAGTAGGCCCTTAACTGGCCAACTTTGTGCAACGATAGTCTCTCTCTACAACTTATATTCCTTGATGCCCTTTAATTTCTCTTATGTCCCTCTAATGTAACTCCTATGCATCCTGGGCATACACACTTGCATACTGAGAAAAACCCAAAAGATGATAACCAACAGACTGAAGAGACCAAATACAAAAAAATCTTTACACTACACCTAGCACAGGTCTTGACTTAAACAACAAAAAAAAAAGGTTAACAAAATAATCACCTGAATTTCAGGCAGAGTTCCAGCCAACAATTAGCAATTTAATTTTGCTTGGGTATGTGAGGAGGCATTAGATAAATAGTCTTTTTCCCCCCTAAGAGAAGTACAACTTGTTCTTAGGAATTATGCACTATAGCTTTTAGAAAACCTGGCTCAACAAAATACCATAATTTTTATTCCTTCTGAAAACAAATCAACTATAAAAAGAAGTCCCCATGTCAGCATATCAACTATTTTGCATTTGAATTATGTTGTCAAGTTCAAAACAATGAAGCAAAACTAAAATCATTTAGGCGTGTGGCAATTAAGAGCACAAGGAATGTAAGAAAGGATGAAGAGAAAAGCACCACTTAGGAAAGAATGAAACAAAATCACGACACTTACAAGCCTGCTCCTCCCCAAAGATTTTCACCTGCACAGGATACTTAGAAAGACTCATGCACAGTGTAATTTTATATCCATTTCTGGTTCTATTTCTGCACTGAAATATTTTTTTTTTATTGGTCGTTCATAACATTACATAGTTCTTAATACATCATATTACACGGTTTGATTCAAGTGGATTATGAACTCCCGCTTTTACCCCGTATACAAATTGCTGTATCACATCAGTTACCCTTCCATTGATTGACATATTGCCTTTCTAGTGTCTGATGTATTCTGCTGTCTGTCCTATTGTCTACTATCCCCCCTCCCCTCCCCTCCCCTCCCCTCCCCTTTTCTCTCTCTACCCCTTCTACTGTAAATCATGTCTTCCATTTGTATTCTCTTGACTTACCCCTCCTTACCTCTTATATGACATTTTGTATAACCCTGAGGATCGCCTTCCATTTCCATGCAATTTCCCTTCTCACTCCCTTTCCCTCCCACCTCTCATCCCTGTTTACTGTAAATATTCTTCTCAAGCTCTTCGTCCCTACCCTGTCCTTGTTTACACCCCTTATATCAAAGGAGTCATTTGGTATTTGTTTTTTAAAGATTGACTAGCTTCACTTAGCATAATCTGCTCTAATGCCATCCATTTCCCTCCAAATTCTATAATTTTGTCATTTTTTAATGCAGAGTAATACTCCATAGTGTATAAATGCCACATTTTTTTTATCCATTCATCTATTGAAGGGCATCTAGGCTGGTTCCACAGTCTTGCTATCGTGAATTGAGCTGCTATGAACATCGATGTAGCAGTGTCCCTGTAGCATGCTCTTGTTAGGGCTTTAGGGAATAGACCGAGAAGGGGAATAGCTGGGTCAAATGGTGGTTCCATTCCCAGCTTTCCGAGAAATCTCCATACTGCTTTCCAAATTGGCTGCACCAATTTGCAGTCCCACCAGCAATGAACAAGAGTGCCCTTTTCCCCGCATCCTCTCCAGCACTTATTGTTGTTTGACTTCCTAAAGGCTGCCAGTCTTACTGGAGTGAGATGGTATCTTAGGGTAGTTTTGATTTGCATTTCTCTGACTGCTAGCGATGGTGAGCATTTTTTCATGTACTTGTTGATTGATTGTATGTCCTCCTCTGAGAAGTGTCTGTTCAGGTCCTTGGCCCATTTATTGATTGGGTTATTTGTTATCTTATTGTCTAATTTTTTGAGTTCTTTGTATATTCTGGTTATTAGGGCTCTATCTGAAGTGCGTGGAGTAAAGATTTGTTCCCAGGATGTAGGCTCCCTATTTATCTCTCTTATTGTTTCTTTTGCTGAGAAAAAACTTTTTAGTTTGAGTAAGTCCCATTTGTTGATTCTATTTGTTAACTCTAGCGCTATGGGTGTCCTATTGAGGAATTTGGAGCCCGATCCCACAGCGTGTAGATCATAACCAACTTTTTCTTCTATCAGATGCCGTGTCTCAGATTTAATGTCAAGCTCCTTGATCCATTTTGAGTTAACTTTTGTGCACGGCGAGAGATAGGGATTCAGATTCATTTTGGTGCAAATGGATTTCCAGTTTTCCCAGCACCATTTGTTGAAGATGCTATCCTTCCTCCATTGCATGCTTTTAGCCCCTTTATCAAAAATAAGATAGTTGTAGTTTTGTGGATTGGTTGCTGTGTCCTATATTCTGTACCATTGGTCCACCCGCCTGTTTTGGTACCAGTACCATGCTGTTTTTGTTACTATTGCTCTGTAGTATAGTTTGAAGTCTGGTATCGCTATACCGCCTGATTCACACTTCCTGCTTAGTATTGTTTTTGCTATTCTGGGTCTTTTATTATTCCATATGAATTTCATGATTCTTTTATCTATTTCCAGAAGATATGCTGTTGGGATTTTGATTGGCATTGCATTGAACTTATAGAGAACTTTTGGTAATATCGCCATTTTGATGATGTTAGTTCTGCCTATCCATGAGCAGGGTATGTTTTTCCATCTTCTAAGGTCTTCTTCTATGTCTTTCTTTAGGGTTCTGTAATTTTCATTGTATAAATCTTTCACCTCTTTTGTTAGGTTGATTCCCAAGTATTTTATTTTTTGGGGGGATATTGTGAATGGAGTAGTTGTCCTCATTTCCGTTTCAGAGGATTTGTCGCTCATATACAGGAACGCCTTTGATTTATGTGTGTTGATCTTATATCCTGCCACTTTGCTGAATTCATTTATTAGCTCTAATAGCTTCTTTGTAGACCCTTTTGGGTCTGCTAGGTATAGAATCATATCATCTGCAAATAGTGATAATTTAAGTTCTTCTTTTCCTATTTTTATGCCTTTAATTTCTTTTGACTGTCTAATTGCTCTGGCCAGTGTTTCGAGGACTATGTTGAACAGAAGTGGTGAGAGAGGGCATCCCTGTCTTGTACCAGATCTTAGAGGGAATGCCTTCAATTTTTCTCCATTCAGAATGATGCTGGCCTGTGGCTTATCATATATTGCTTTTACAATGTTGAGGTATGATCCTGTTATCCCTAATTTTTCTAGCGTTTTGAACATAAAGGGATGCTGTACTTTGTCAAATGCTTTTTCTGCATCTATTGAGATGATCATATGGTTCTTATTTTTAAGTCTATTGATGTGGTGAATAACATTTATTGATTTCCGTATATTAAACCAGCCTTGCATCCCAGGGATGAATCCTACTTGATCATGATGTATAATTTTTTTGATATGTATTTGAATCCGATTTGCCAGAATTTTATTGAGGATTTTTGCGTCAAGGTTCATTAGAGATATTGGTCTGTAGTTTTCCTTCTTTGATGTGTCTTTGTCTGGTTTCGGAATCAGGGTGATGTTGGCCTCGTAGAATGAATTTGGAAGTTCTCCCTCTTTTTCTATTTCCTGAAATAGCTTGAAAAGTATTGGTGTTAGTTCCTCTTTAAAGGTTTTGTAAAACTCTGCTGTATACCCATCCGGTCCTGGGCTTTTCTTAGTTGGTAGTCTTTTGATGGTTTCTTCTATTTCCTCTATTGTTATTGGTCTGTTTAGGTTGTCTATATCCTCCTGGCTCAATCTGGGCAGATCATAGGACTCAAGGAATTTATCTATGCCTTCACTATCTTCTATTTTATTGGAGTATAAGGATTCAAAGTAATTTCTGATTATCTTCTGTATTTCTGAAGTGTCTGTTGTGATATTGTCTTTTTCATCCCGTATGCTAGTAATTTGGGTTCTCTCTCTTCTTCTCTTCGTTAGCATGGCTAAGGGTCTGTCAATTTTATTTATTTTTTCAAAGAACCAGCTTTTAGTTTTGTCAATTTTTTCAATTGTTTCTTTTGTTTCAATTTCATTAATTTCAGCTCTGATTTTAATTATTTCTTGCCTTCTACTTCTTTTGCTGTTGTTTTGCTCTTCTTTTTCTAGGATTTTGAGATGAAGTATGAGATCATTTATTTGTTGGTTTTTTCTTTTTTTGAGGAATGAACTCCAAGCAATGAATTTTCCTCTTAGAACTGCTTTCAATGTGTCCCATAGATTCCGATATGTTGTGTCTGTGTTTTCATTTAACTCTAGGAATTTTTTAATTTCCTCCTTGATGTCTTCTAAAACCCATTGATCACTCAGCAACCTATTGTTCATTCTCCAGGTGATGCTTGCTTTTTCCTTTCTTCTTTTATCATTGATTTTCAGTTTCATTCCATTATGATCAGATAAGATGCATGGTATTATCTCTACCCCTTTGTATTGTCTAAGAGTTGCCCTGTGACATAGTATATGGTCTATTTTTGAGAAGGTTCCATGTGCTGCTGAGAAAAAAGTGTAGCTACTTGATGTTGGGTGGTATAGTCTGTATATGTCAATTAAGTCTAGGTTGTTAATTGTGTTATTGAGTTCTATAGTTTCCTTATTTAACTTTTGTTTGGAAGATCTGTCCAGTGGTGAGAGAGGTGTGTTGAAGTCTCCCATGATTATTGTATGTTGGTCTATTAGACTCTTGAACTTGAGAAGAGTTTGCTTGATGAATACAGCTGCACCATTATTTGGGGCATATATATTTATGATTGTTATGTCTTGTTGGTGTATGGTTCCCTTGAGCAGTATGAAGTGTCCTTCTATATCCCTTTTGATTAGCTTTGGCTTGAAATCTATTTTATTAGATATGAGTATGGACACTCCTGCTTGTTTCCGCGGTCCATATGAGTGATATGATTTTTCCCAACCTTTCACCTTCAGTCTATGTATATCTTTTCCTATCAAATGCGTCTCCTGTAGACAGCATATTGTTGGGTCTTGTTTTTTGATCCATTCTACTAGCCTATGTCTCTTAATTGGTGAGTTTAAGCCATTAACATTTAGGGTTATTATTGAGATATGGTTTGTTCTTCTATCCATATTTGTTTATTGATGTTACTAAACCTGATTTGTTATCCTCTTTGACTACTTTCCCCCCTTTACTGTCCTACCTCCCATTGTTGGTTTTCAATGTTGTTTTCCATTTCCTCTTCCTGTAATGTTTTGCCAAGGATTTTTTGAAGAGATGGTTTTCTAGCTGCGAATTCTTTTAACTTTTGTTTATTGTGGAAGGTTTTAATTTCATCTTCTAACCTGAAGCTTAATTTCGCCGGATACACGATTCTTGGTTGGAGCCCATTGTCTTTCAGTGTTTGAAATATGTTATTCCAGGATCTTCTAGCTTTCAGAGTCTGTGTTGAGAGATCAGCTGTTATCCTGATTGGTTTACCCCTAAATGTAATCTGCTTTCTTTCTCTTGCAGCTTTTAAAATTCTCTCCTTATTCTGTATGTTGGACATCTTCATTATAATGTGTCTAGGTGTGGATCTCTTATGATTTTGCACATTCGGCGTCCTGTAGGCTTCTAGGATTTGGGATTCTGTCTCAATCTTCAATTCTGGGAAGTTTTCTCGTATTATTTCACTGAATAGACTGTTTATTCCTTTGGAATGGAGCTCTGTGCCTTCCTGTATCCCAATGACTCTTAAATTTGGTCTTTTGATATTGTCCCATAATTCTTGGATGTTCTGCTCATGGTTTCTTAGCAGACTTGCTGAGCTGTCTATGTTCTTTTCCAGTTGAAATACTTTGTCTTCATTGTCTGATGTTCTCTCTTCTAAGTGATCTACTCTGCTGGTAGTATTCTCAATTGAGTTTTTAAGTTGGTTTATTGTTTCCTGCATTTCTAGAATTTCAATTTGTTTGTTTTTTATTACCTCTATCTCCCTGTGAAATTGATCTTTTACTTCCTGGATTTGTTTGTCAATGTGATCTTTCATTGTCTGATTTTGCTGTCTCATGTCTTCCTTGAGACTCCAGATCATCTGAAGCATATATATCCTGAACTCTTTATCTGATATTCCATCTGTTGCAGCTATTACCTCTTCTAAAGTTGAGTTGACCTGCATTGCTTGTGGACCTTTCTTTCCTTGTCTTTTCATACTGCTCGCGTTTCTTTCTGCTTGGTGCAACTGTTGTGTTTTGAAATTTACCCCCTATTTATTTATGTTGCTCTTGTATACTTGAAAAGTCTCCCTTGCAGGTGCAGGCGGCGGCTGTGCCCCTACTCCAATTGGGGTGATGTGTCTACCACGCTGGCGGCTCTCTGGGCCTGTTCCGGGAGTGGAAGGCGGCTCTGCTCTGTCCCTATTCCAATTGGGGTGTCGTGACTACAATGCTGGCAGATCGCTGGGCCTGTTCCGGGCGTGGGCGGTGGGCTTGGCTGGCGGGATTCCACCTAATGGCAGTCCCTAACCTCCCTGCTTGCTAATTAATGGCTTCTCTGAGGCGCCACGCCTTCTGTAGCTGCGGGGCAGGCCGCGCGAATCAGTTGGCCTGGATCTCCGGGGTCCTGCTGCTGGCTGTTTTGATGTTGCAAGCTGTTGGAGAGTGGTGGTGTATTCTTCAGCTTTCCCGGATGGTGTCCACTGACTGCCTGGATGGAGTGTCCGCTGTTTTGATGTTGCACTCTGAAGGAGAGTGGCGGTGTATCCTTCAGCTTTCCCGGATGCTGGCCGCTGACTGCCTCGGTGGAGTGTCCGCTGTGGGGGATGGGACTGTACCGCTTCCTTCCCCTTCTGAGAACCCGTGCTCGGCCCAAGGGTCCGTGTGGGCTTGGCTGGTGGGATTCCACCTAATGGCCTTCCCTAACCTCCCTGCTTGCCAATTAATGGCTTCACTGAGGCGCCACGCCTTCTGTAGCCACAGGGCAGGCCACGCGAATCAGTTGGCCTGGATCTCCGGGGCCCTGCTGCAGGCTGCTGGGATCCCTGGCACTCTATCACTTTGATTTTTTCTGCTTGCCCCTCCCCCAGCGCTGGCTAGCCAGGTTTCCTTTTGGCTGCTACTGGGAGGAGGGGTTGGAGGTCAGGTGTCTCTGGTTTCCCCCTGGCCTGTATGGAGGCTCAGCTTGATACTCCCTCTCCCGGCAAGCCTAGGAGAGATTTTATGCGAATTCCCGCTGTCTGGGGGGTGAGCTGAATGACTCCGACCTGTTTTGATGTCGCACTCTGAAGGAGAGTGGCGGTGTATCCTTCAGCTTTCCCGGATGCTGGCCGCTGACTGCCTCGGCGGGGTGTCCGCTGTGGGGGATGGGACTGTACCGCTTCCTTCCCCTTCTGAGAACCCGTGCTCGGCCCAAGGGTCCGTGTGGGCTTGGCTGGTGGGATTCCACCTAATGGCCTTCCCTAACCTCCCTGCTTGCCAATTAATGGCTTCACTGAGGCGCCACGCCTTCTGTAGCCGCAGGGCAGGCCACGCGAATCAGTTGGCCTGGCTCTCCGGGCCCTGCTGCAGACTGCTGGGATCCCTGGCACTCTATCACTTTGATTTTTTCTGCTTGCCCCTCCCCCAGCGCTGGCTAGCCAGGTTTCCTTTTGGCTGCTACTGGGAGGAGGGGTTGGAGGTCAGGTGTCTCTGGTTTCCCCCTGGCCTGTATGGAGGCTCAGCTTGATACTCCCTCTCCCGGCAAGCCTAGGAGAGATTTTATGCGAATTCCCGCTGTCTGGGGGGTGAGCTGAATGACACCGACCTGTTTTGATGTCGCACTCTGAAGGAGAGTGGCGGTGTATCCTTCAGCTTTCCCGGATGCTGGCCGCTGACTGCCTCGGCGGGGTGTCCGCTGTGGGGGATGGGACTGTACCGCTTCCTTCCCCTTCTGAGAACCCGTGCTCGGCCCAAGGGTCCGTGTGGGCTTGGTTGGTGGGATTCCACCTAATGGCCTTCCCTAACCTCCCTGCTTGCCAATTAATGGCTTCACTGAGGCGCCACGCCTTCTGTAGCCGCAGGGCAGGCCACGCGAATCAGTTGGCCTGGCTCTCCAGGCCCTGCTGTAGGCTGCTGGGATCCCTGGCACTCTATCACTTTGATTTTTTCTGCTTGCCCCTCCCCCAGCGCTGGCTAGCCAGGTTTCCTTTTGGCTGCTACTGGGAGGAGGGGTTGGAGGTCAGGTGTCTCTGGTTTCCCCCTAGACTGTATGGAGGTTCAGCTTGATACTCCCTCTCCCGGCAAGCCTAGGAGAGATTTTATGCGAATTCCCGCTGTCTGGGGGGTGAGCTGAATGACACCGACCTGTTTTGATGTCGCACTCTGAAGGAGAGTGGCGGTGTATCCTTCAGCTTTCCCGGATGCTGGCCGCTGACTGCCTCGGCGGGGTGTCCGCTGTGAGGGATGGGACTGTACCGCTTCCTTCCCCTTCTGAGAACCCGTGCTCGGCCCAAGGGTCCGTGTGGGCTTGGCTGGTGGGATTCCACCTAATGGCCTTCCCTAACCTCCCTGCTTGCCAACTAATGGCTTCACTGAGGCGCCACGCCTTCTGTAGCCGCAGGGCAGGCCACGCGAATCAGTTGGCCTGGCTCTCCGGGCCCTGCTGCAGGCTGCTGGGATCCCTGGCACTCTATCACTTTGATTTTTTCTGCTTGCCCCTCCCCCAGCGCTGGCTAGCCAGGTTTCCTTTTGGCTGCTACTGGGAGGAGGGGTTGGAGGTCAGGTGTCTCTGGTTTCCCCCTAGACTGTATGGAGGTTCAGCTTGATACTCCCTCTCCTGGCAAGCCTAGGAGAGATTTTATGCGAATTCCCGCTGTCTGGGGGGTGAGCTGAATGACACCGACCTGTTTTGATGTCGCACTCTGAAGGAGAGTGGCGGTGTATCCTTCAGCTTTCCCGGATGCTGGCCGCTGACTGCCTCGGCGGGGTGTCCGCTGTGGGGGATGGGACTGTACCGCTTCCTTCCCCTTCTGAGAACCCGTGCTCGGCCCAAGGGTCCGTGTGGGCTTGGCTGGTGGGATTCCACCTAATGGCCTTCCCTAACCTCCCTGCTTGCCAATTAATGGCTTCACTGAGGCGCCACGCCTTCTGTAGCCGCAGGGCAGGCCACGCGAATCAGTTGGCCTGGCTCTCCGGGCCCTGCTGCAGACTGCTGGGATCCCTGGCACTCTATCACTTTGATTTTTTCTGCTTGCCCCTCCCCCAGCGCTGGCTAGCCAGGTTTCCTTTTGGCTGCTACTGGGAGGAGGGGTTGGAGGTCAGGTGTCTCTGGTTTCCCCCTGGCCTGTATGGAGGCTCAGCTTGATACTCCCTCTCCCGGCAAGCCTAGGAGAGATTTTATGCGAATTCCCGCTGTCTGGGGGGTGAGCTGAATGACACCGACCTGTTTTGATGTCGCACTCTGAAGGAGAGTGGCGGTGTATCCTTCAGCTTTCCCGGATGCTGGCCGCTGACTGCCTCGGCGGGGTGTCCGCTGTGGGGGATGGGACTGTACCGCTTCCTTCCCCTTCTGAGAACCCGTGCTCGGCCCAAGGGTCCGTGTGGGCTTGGTTGGTGGGATTCCACCTAATGGCCTTCCCTAACCTCCCTGCTTGCCAATTAATGGCTTCACTGAGGCGCCACGCCTTCTGTAGCCGCAGGGCAGGCCACGCGAATCAGTTGGCCTGGCTCTCCAGGCCCTGCTGTAGGCTGCTGGGATCCCTGGCACTCTATCACTTTGATTTTTTCTGCTTGCCCCTCCCCCAGCGCTGGCTAGCCAGGTTTCCTTTTGGCTGCTACTGGGAGGAGGGGTTGGAGGTCAGGTGTCTCTGGTTTCCCCCTAGACTGTATGGAGGTTCAGCTTGATACTCCCTCTCCCGGCAAGCCTAGGAGAGATTTTATGCGAATTCCCGCTGTCTGGGGGGTGAGCTGAATGACACCGACCTGTTTTGATGTCGCACTCTGAAGGAGAGTGGCGGTGTATCCTTCAGCTTTCCCGGATGCTGGCCGCTGACTGCCTCGGCGGGGTGTCCGCTGTGGGGGATGGGACTGTACCGCTTCCTTCCCCTTCTGAGAACCCGTGCTCGGCCCAAGGGTCCGTGTGGGCTTGGCTGGTGGGATTCCACCTAATGGCCTTCCCTAACCTCCCTGCTTGCCAACTAATGGCTTCACTGAGGCGCCACGCCTTCTGTAGCCGCAGGGCAGGCCACGCGAATCAGTTGGCCTGGCTCTCCGGGCCCTGCTGCAGGCTGCTGGGATCCCTGGCACTCTATCACTTTGATTTTTTCTGCTTGCCCCTCCCCCAGCGCTGGCTAGCCAGGTTTCCTTTTGGCTGCTACTGGGAGGAGGGGTTGGAGGTCAGGTGTCTCTGGTTTCCCCCTAGACTGTATGGAGGTTCAGCTTGATACTCCCTCTCCTGGCAAGCCTAGGAGAGATTTTATGCGAATTCCCGCTGTCTGGGGGGTGAGCTGAATGACACCGACCTGTTTTGATGTCGCACTCTGAAGGAGAGTGGCGGTGTATCCTTCAGCTTTCCCGGATGCTGGCCGCTGACTGCCTCGGCGGGGTGTCCGCTGTGGGGGATGGGACTGTACCGCTTCCTTCCCCTTCTGAGAACCCGTGCTCGGCCCAAGGGTCCGTGTGGGCTTGGCTGGTGGGATTCCACCTAATGGCCTTCCCTAACCTCCCTGCTTGCCAATTAATGGCTTCACTGAGGCGCCACGCCTTCTGTAGCCGCAGGGCAGGCCACGCGAATCAGTTGGCCTGGCTCTCCGGGCCCTGCTGCAGACTGCTGGGATCCCTGGCACTCTATCACTTTGATTTTTTCTGCTTGCCCCTCCCCCAGCGCTGGCTAGCCAGGTTTCCTTTTGGCTGCTACTGGGAGGAGGGGTTGGAGGTCAGGTGTCTCTGGTTTCCCCCTGGCCTGTATGGAGGCTCAGCTTGATACTCCCTCTCCCGGCAAGCCTAGGAGAGATTTTATGCGAATTCCCGCTGTCTGGGGGGTGAGCTGAATGACACCGACCTGTTTTGATGTCGCACTCTGAAGGAGAGTGGCGGTGTATCCTTCAGCTTTCCCGGATGCTGGCCGCTGACTGCCTCGGCGGGGTGTCCGCTGTGGGGGATGGGACTGTACCGCTTCCTTCCCCTTCTGAGAACCCGTGCTCGGCCCAAGGGTCCGTGTGGGCTTGGTTGGTGGGATTCCACCTAATGGCCTTCCCTAACCTCCCTGCTTGCCAATTAATGGCTTCACTGAGGCGCCACGCCTTCTGTAGCCGCAGGGCAGGCCACGCGAATCAGTTGGCCTGGCTCTCCGGGCCCTGCTGCAGACTGCTCCTGAAATATTTATAGAGTGCTCAGTGTTTCTGGAGTAAATTATACCTAGATCTTGGTAAAGCTAAAATCACTTAAATTACCTTTTTTGCTCAATTATTTGGAAGAATGGAGAAAGAAAGCTTGACAGAATAAAAAGATATATTAAGCAATGGCCATTTCATAGCTATAATTGCATAGCTAAGTGGATATTGATGCCTTGAGGGCTATATGCAGTCACCACAGCTATTTTTACCAAAGGCTTCAAATAAAATCCAAATCAATTTATGTTATGTGAGCATACACATTATACTTGAACATGAAAGTTCTTAAGCCAAGTATTCCATCAGTATGTATGTTAGGAATAACATAGAAAAACACATATTAGCAGTACACAAAATGAACGTATGGTACTATGTTAAGCACACAAGTATAAATACCTTCCAAAATAACCACTCAATTCTAGAAATATTCTTATGATATGCCATGAAATTCAGAAAATGTTCCAAATTTGGAAATCACTGTTATGGACTGAATGCCATTCACCTTCCCCAAGATTCACATGTTGAACCCTGAGCCCTCAATGTGATTATATTTAGTCCTCTAAGGAAATAACTAACCTTAAATGAGAAAGGGGTCCTGATCTGATAGGATTAGTGTTCTTATAAGAAGTGACAGACAGCTCTCTCTTTCTCTGCAAACTGTACTGAGGAAAGGCCCTATCAGGACATAAGCAAGAAGGTCAGCTACAAGTAAGGAAGAGACCTCTAATCAAAAATTGACCCTGCCAGGCTGATCTGGGACTTCTGGTCTCCAGAATTGTGAGCAAATAGATTTCTATTACTTCAGCCACCCAGTCTATGACATTTTGATATGGTGGCATATACAAACTAAGACAATCACTATTAATATGACTTTGATGTGGAGAATCCTGTTTTAAAGTTACTATATCACTGTGAAGCACTGCATGTGAAAAGTACATTAGACCCACTCACTCAGCAATTCAATCTTTCTTATATCAAAAATGTGATAACTATCAAAAGTATATGGGAGTGTATACACACACACACACACACACACACACACACAACTCAATTCATAAATGCCTTGTGGGCTCTACTTCTATTTTTCAAACCATTAAAGAAATAATGGGGGAAATTTCACAATGAAAGACAAGTCATCAACTGAGGCCACAATGTCAGATATTTGATTTTGAAGGCTCTACAGCTGCCCAAGTCCAAGTTAATTAGGGTTGTACTAAAGATCTGGAACCTGATCTTGTAGGATAATATTTCACATAATTACTTTTAACTTAGGAACTGCTTCCACAGTAAAATATAACGGTACTCCCCTCAAGAATTATTTCAATTATTTTTGTCACTATATAAAAAAGTAATTTTAAGTTTAACAAAAACTTAATTTATGAGATTACAAAATTATTTTTAAACAATTAGTAATATTCATATATGACTATGTATTTAATCAACACTATACCATTTAAGTTGAAAATTATATACAGAAAACATACAATGCCAGCAAATATTTTTAAAGATTTTTTTTGGGAAAAGTCAAATGTATATTAAAATGACCAGATTAGAAATTCAAAATTTCACCTACATGTAAAGTATAACAACATGCATTCATCATTCATATCATATATTGTCAGAAATATCATAATTTATACAGAGACCAAAAAATAGGAAAAATACCATGCCTAATTTCATCTGATTAACCACAAACATACAATGTATAGTAGTTTTTGATTCATAATTCACCAAGTGTGATACTGGTTCTAGAATATTATAGATCATTAGTAAGAAATGCTACAATAAATGTTGTTGTTTGTTTGAGGGTGAGAAAATAGATTTGAAAAGGGAAACCTAGGAGTATGGTCAACAGATAAGAAGACAGTGCAATAATACAGGTAAGAAATAATAAGTGCTTGAAGAATGGCAAAAAGCAGGATACAGAGAAATAAATGTGTACCCGAGTAGTAGAACTGACACTATCCATGAACCAACTGGCCGTAAGGGCTGGGAGAAGACTGTTAAGAATGACTCTAATGGAGATTTCTAATCTCACAGTGATGACAAGTAAAATTTTGCTATCAACCTCTAGAGGCTTGCTTAGACACATGGACACACACATAAATATATGCAAATTACCCTATGTTTCTGCTTAATAACGCCATTGTCTCATGCATCCCTCTCTCAGTAGCTGACTGTGCACACCATTTACACAATGAGATAATTAGATGTTAACAAATGGTAGGGATGACACTGTGTGCTAACACTATAATTCTAAAATGCCCCAACACAAACTAGAACACCATTTCAGTATGAAAGGAGGACTGCCAACATGGAGACTGGAGATAAGAATTGATTTTGCAATAGAAATTATTTGTGTCTCTCTCTTATCTCTAGACAAAACATTTCAGCAGCAAAAAAAGGAATCATCTCCTATAGCACTAATTAGCAACATAAATCTCACCAGGAGCAATGCCAAAAGATTGCAACTTAGTGAAGCTGTAAGAAAATCAACAAAACCCTTTTTCTTTATAGAATAATTTATTAAAGACTGAGAGTGTTTTTAGCAAAAAAGCATATCTGATTTCAATTTGTAATATGAGAGAGATCTTGCAAAAATAAAAAAAAATAATCAGTGACACTCTTAGTGTCAAGTATGTAAATAATTTTAAAGTAATAGTGAGCTAGTTGGAAAACACATCTAGGTTGTTAACTGATGCTTTGGAAAGTTAGTCTGCTCTCCAACATATAAAAGTGAGAGAGGAATTCTTTATTAGGGTGTGTATAAGAAAAAAGGGGAGTTTTGACACAGCTTTTAGTTGACCCAGACTGGGTCAACTTTAGTGGGTGATTAGGGTTCTGCCAAGATGATAAATTCTTGATTTATTTGAAATAATGTGATTTTATCTAGTCTTCATAAACAAAGATTGAGATCTAATATAAATCAGGCTTGGCTAAGGAAAAACATTTCAATGAAAAGTAAATGTATGAATAAACACATAAAACAATATTTAACAAAAAGTTAACATTCAGAATATTTATGCAATTATGTAATGATGAGTAATGTAAGAACAATGACAACTAAAGAAAAAGTGAATTAATAAAAAAACAAATAAATAATGTAATGGATTAATTAATGAATGAATAACTAACAAGTACAAAGATGTAATGTGACTGGAATTGTCAAAGTCAGCTCATAACCATGAAAAAGTGTAAAGGTACATAGAAATAGTGTTTTACTACTTACTGAGACATACCCTATGAACTATAAATTCCACTCCTAGGTGGGAAGAGTTGAACACAGAACCCATTCACCTGGCTCTCTCACTTGGGATCTGTGCAAAAAATTATCATTTTCTTTCCCCTCAAATTTTATTGCTGCTTCCAAGAACACTAACCTCTATATTGGGTATCATTGTAGACTTGTAGCATCTGAACCCCTCTACTGTTCAAGTTTTTCTTCTCTTTTTTCATTGCTCTTTTTCTCCCTACCCCCATATCATCCACCAATACTTATTTTGTATAGCAAAATCTACATACTCAGCAATCACCAGTCTTATATCTTACTATATCCATTTCCTACCTTGTGTATGACCACTTTGAGATCCCCTCCATCAAAACGTCAATAGTCCAAAGTGATCAGAATTGGGGGTAAAATTTGCAGAATATTAAAGGTCAGTTACATAACAAGAAAGCTATAAAATGTGGGCTTCATTTAAAAATAAAAAGAAAAAGAAAACCTTTAGACTTCACTAGTTAAAATAAAGGATCCAAGATTTATGAGTCTCAATAATTTGAATTATACTTGTGAGTCACTTTTTTGTGGGGAAGGGATATAAGGACATTGCTAATGAGTTTAAAGCTCAAACTATTTTTTATGAGACAAAGAACAGAAAAGTTAAAAAATATTAAAGTAATTGAGATATCATTTTAATAAATAAAAATATATACATATTTATTCACAAATTGCTTTAACCTTATAAACAGTTATAAGTGTCAATGCACTTCTCTCTGCACTAGCTCCTATTATTGGAAGAAAACTTTGCCTTAAAATAACCCCATACACAGGTATTTAATGCAATTTACAGGCCATTAAATAATAATAATAATAATAATGATAATAATAATAATAATAATAAGTGAGGTGTGGAGGATTTCAGGGTTGTAAAGCATACCTGTAATATAAGTTAATTGAAAAGCCATCACAGGAGAATTTTATACACTGACATATATATTTAAGACATATATGTAAATATTATTTATAAAAAGTGTTTATGGGTTCTGTAGTCTTTTTTTTCCCCACAGTCTTTTTTTTTTCTTGAATATTTTTTGTTGTAGATGGATACAATATCATTAGTAGTTTGTTGGTTGGTTGGCTTTTTAATGTGATGCTGGGTGTTCAACCCAGTACCTCACGCATGTTAGGGAAGCACTCTACCATTGAACCATAACCCTAGTCCCCAAAGTTCTTTACTTAATTCATTTTTTTGGAGGGAGTGTGTGCGTGTAGTGCAGGGGATTGAATCCATGGCCTTATACAAGCAAAACAAGCACTCTACTGACTAAGCTATATCCTCAGCCCTGATCTGGAGTCTTTAAAAAAAAATTAAAAAGCGAGAGAGAATTTCTGCAGACATAGCACCTTTGCTTGTACGTGGTGGTGAGGATCGAACCTGGGCCACACTCATGCCAGGCGAGCGCGATACCCCTCGAGCCACACCCTGAGCCCCAGATGTGTAGTCTTTATACAGTGACAATGGAGCAGCCTGTCATTCAGACTTTGATTGTGTGTCCACTTGGCTCAGGTTGGGGGCAGTGCCTGAAGCCTTGACCAATCAGTCACTTAGGTGAGAACTGTCCAATCCTCAAGCAGCCGGTGATGAGGGGGGGGCTTCCACAATCTTCCGTTCCCTTTTCGTATGGAGCCCGCCATTTTTTCAATCTTTTGGTAGGCTTCTGTCCTGGATCCGGAGCCCAGGTGTCTGTGCTATGCAGAATCTGAAAACAAACCACAGGGAGAATCCTGAGAACCCTGAGAGCCAGGAAATGGTAAGTGTGCCTTGTTATATTGAGACTGGGTAGGAAGGTGGCTTAAAGCTGACAGGAGTGGCAATGGTGGAAACTGGCAGTCATGGCTAGGGACTCCTCGTGGTCCTCTCCAGAGTCTTGTGGCCAGAGGGTCTCTCTGTGGTAGCTTAGCCTTCACCTCCCTCTGACTAGTCTAGTGAGGCTTAGATCAGCAGTTGAAAACCTGGGCATTTTATTCCATAATTGTATGGTGTTTTCAGCTTCTTTCTAGAGCCCTTTGTGGGCTTCCATGTGCCATGAGTCCAGCATGTCTCCAGATTGCATAGTGAAGACTGAGATAATTACCAGGAAAGAACTCCAAATCCATTTATTGTATTCATGCATGAGAGAGGCTGTTGATTTTAGGGCTTGTTACTCATGAGGGTTTTGTTTGTTTGTTTATTTATTTATTTATTTTGTATGTGTCAGTGTTTGTCTGTGTGTGTGTGTGTGTGTGTGTGTGTGTGTGTGTGTGTTGTTTTCTTCTTGGTACCAGAAATTCAACCCAGAGGTGTCCATCCACTGATTGACATTCCCACCCCCTTTTTTAGAAATATTTTTATTTAGAGACAGGGTCCCTTTGAATTTCTTAGGGACTCAGAAATTTGATGATGCTGGCTTTTAACTCATTCTCTTCATGAGTCCTGAGATTTTTAAATGTAGCAGAAGCAGTATCTCAAATCCAGAACAAAAATCTGAAATCCAGAACTTCAGCTCAGCTCTCCATAGGTCTCAGAATAAACCCCTAGTTTTCTAGCTCTCTGTTCACATATCCAAAACTAGGGTTCTCTGTTCACAGAGAATGAGTATAAAATAGAATAGATGATATAATGACCATGTAATTCGAATAATGGGCCTCACTCAAACACACCTGGTGGCTAACTGAAAGATATGTTAATGAGCACCATTAAGGCCTATTTGACATGTAAAAGACCTTGAAGCCCACTTGTGGGAACACCTTCTACAAAGTCCTTTGCCCCAGAGGTGATTCCTGATTGAATTTGAAGAAAAAAGGACGGGTCACAGAAAGTGAACCTATATGGTAGTCAGGATGCCTTTTCCAAAGCCTATTCTAAATGCAGTATGCTCCTTGTTCTGCCCAAAACCATCAGTAAAGTTGTAAGATGGTACACAAAAATGAATTTTTTTTCTGGTATCATTCCTCATACCACATGGTGGTCATTCTATTTCTTTTTGCTTAAATAGATTTTTTTCTTCAAAATTTATGAGACAAGCACCCAGATTCAATTGGCAAACTGAGAAATTTTGGTTCATCTCAAAACTGCACTTTCAGCATTATTAATCATTATTTTCCCATGTTTTATTTCAAATGTATGCATCATTTATAATGTTTTTCTTCAAGAACTTGAGGGCATTTTTAAAAGATTTTAATTTATCATCTGAGATTTTCACATGAGAAAAAAGCAGAATAAAATTAGGTGACATTAAAAAGAATGAATCTCTCCTAAATGAGATTTATGTGTCCCATTTAAGGATTTTTAAAAAGTTTAATGGGTCATCAATTGAGGATTTATTCATTTATTAATTAATTTGTTTATTTACTTATTTATGGTCAGATCATTTCATTAAAATAACCCACAGAAGGGGATGGGGTTGTGGCTCAGTGACAGAGCACTCACCTAGCATGTGCAAGGTCCTGGGTTCGATCCTCAGCACCACATAAAAATAAGTAAATAATAAATAAATAAATAAATAAATAACGCACAGAAACGTTCCAAACATTTCAGGAAACTCTTTTATTCTGGTGTGGCAGGAAAAAATAAAAGTGGGACTAACTTGAATTTAAATTACATGCAAGTTAAATCTCTCTCTCTCTCTCTCTCTCTCTCTCTCTCTCTCTCTCTCTGTGTACTGGGGATTGACCCCAGGGCCTCATGCTTAGAAGGCAAGCACTCTACAAGCTGAGCTATTTACTCAGCCCCATTTATTTTTTTTTGGGGGGGGGAGAGACCAGGGATTGAAGTCAGGGGCACTCTACCACTGAGCCACATCCCTACCCCTATTTTGTATTTTACTTAGAGACAGGGTTTCACTGAGTTGCTTAGTGCCTCGCCATTGATGAGACTGGTTTTGAATTCATGATCCTTATGTCTCAGTCTTGTAAACAGCTGATATTACAGGCATGCACCACCATGCCTGGCCAACTTCAATCTTAAGGGCTAAAGTACATAGCAAATTAGATCAAAGTCCATGTCAATATCTTGGTACTATATATAAAAGTTGTTGATAGACCTTATATTTCATTTACTTATATGTGGAGCTGAGAATTGATTCCAGTGCCTCACATGTGCCAGAAAATTGAGCTCCACTGAGCTCCAGCCTTAGGCCCCTGGTACTTTTTTTATGGGGGATATTGGAGATTGAACTCACGAACACTTGACTACTAAGACAAATCCCCAGGATTTTTTTTTTTTTACTTTATTTAGAGACAGGATCTCACTGAGTTTCTTAGCACCTCACTTCTGCTAAGGCTGTCTTTGAACTTTTGATACTTCTTCCTCAGCCTCTTCAGCAACTGGGATTACAGGCTTGCACCAACACACCCAGCCCCTGGTACATTTTAATACTGTTTTATGTAGATTTTAACCAGTAGCTTTAACTTTTTTTCTAATATATATTTGATTTGAATCCATAACCCAGAAATCAGTGAAACAGAATCTATTTTTTTTTTATCTCCAACACTGCTTTTGGTTATGACAGTGTCTGAGTTCAGATTCCCCATTAAAGAGTTTACTGTGTGTTGTGTTCTCATTCTGACCCCCCATATGACCTATTTCTGAGTTTTAGAATATCTGAAACAAGGTTCCCAGAGATTCCAAATTTTTTGGAGTATTTAGAAAACACCACTATCTAAGTCTTGCCTTCTAGGGACCAGTTTGAATTTTAAGTGTATAGCATCTGAAGGGATGGAGTAATTAGATGCTTTGCAGTTGGAAGACATTTTCTGATATACTTTCTATCTAAAAGGTACTTCATTTGTTTCCTTTAATTAGATACTGTGAATAAAGGTACAATAAAAATAGATGTGTGGCAATATATTTAGCAAAACGATTCCAATTTTTTTACATATATACCCAGAGTTATTATTACTGGATTGTATGGCATTTTTTAACCAAGAATTATTATTTATATCTTTTTATTTATTTAAATAATGGAAATTAACCCCAGGGCACTTTACCAGTGTGCTACATACCCAGTCTCCAACACTTTTATTTATTTATTTATTTTTGAGAGAAAGTTTTACTGAGTTTCTTAGGACCTTGCCAAGTTCTTGAGGCTGGTCTTTAATTTGAGAATAAACCCATAGTTTTCTACCTCTCATCCTCCTAAGCCACTGGGAGTACAGGCATGTACAACCTTGCACTGCTACCCCAAATTATTACTAGTGGATTATGTGGCATTTTTATTTTGGGCTTTTAAAGAACCTTAACCCTTTTATAAAATATATTTATTAAATTTACTTAAAATATATTTATTAAATTTATTTAAAAATGTCACCAACATTTTTACATATTTGTGTACCCTGGAATCCCTATTAATTATGAGATATTTGCTTGGTTTTGTATGGTTTGGTGCTGAGTATTGAACCCAGGGGTGCATACCACTGAGATACATCCACATTCTTTTTTATGTTATATTTTGAGATAGGCTCTCATTAAGTTGTTTGTAGCTTTGTTATGTTAATGAGGCTGTCTTTGAATTAACAATTCTCCTGTGTCATTTTCCATAGCTTCTCGAATTTCAGGCATCTGCCACCATACATGACAATTTTATATTTTTATAATAGCTATTCCAACAGCACTGCATAGGCTGCAGAAAATCTATTTGATTACTGCATTAAATCCCTGAGGCAGTTTATGTGAAGTAGCCAGTGTAGGAGTGTTGAGTAAAGATTATCAAGGATTGTGGAATGTGATAGACATTATTATCTAAAGTACATGTATGGGGCTGGGGATGTGGCTCAAGTGGTAGTGTGATCACCTGGCATGCATGCGGCTGGGGTTTGATCCTCAGCACCACATACAAACAAAGATGTTGTGTCTGCCGAACACTAAAAAATAAAAATATTAAAATATTCTCTCTCTCTCTCTCTCTCTCTCTTTTTAAAAAAATAAAGTACATTTATGAAGACAGGAATTGATGTGAACATACTTTATATACAAACAGAGGTATGAAAAATTGTTCTATATGTGTAATAAGAATTGTGATGCATTCCGCTGTCATTTATTTTAAAAATTTAAAAAAAAAAATCTTTATATGTATTGCTGAGAATCAAATTCAGTGCTTTGCACATGCTAGCAAAGTAGTCTACCACTGAGACATAACTCTAGCTCATGTACCCAGCTTTTTATACTCTCTTTGTAGTAATCAGAAACAACTTTAAAAATTAAAATTGCATTTATATCATTTTTCCTAGTATAGTAATGTATTACTAACTAAACTTATTCTTAGTATTTTTTAAAAATAATCTAATGGATGACTGTTATTTTTTCCAGAGATTATTTTATCACTTCTTTAGGGCTTGGTGAAGAGTCTTTTTTTTTTTTCAGAATTTAGATGTCTTCTATTATCAAATGGGTCCATGCTAAGTGTGTTGAAAATAGTGATTCTAAAAGTTTGCACAATCCACACCTTTCCAAGACTATAGGAGAAAGGGAAAGACAATATTCACAACCAAGAAACCATTTCCCATGGAAGCATAGTATCAATGTCCAACCTTTCAGTGGTAAGGTTGTTTAAGAACCACAACCATAGGTTTCTGGGATCCTCTAAAGAACACTGAATGGCTAAAAATGACTTACTCTTCTTCAAAATAAAATTTTTGCTACCTACTTAAAAAATAAAGCACTATGAATGAGAAAGGTGAATGAGACTTAAGTTCTGTGGAGGTACTGAGGTTGACATTTCATTATAGTTTATAAATAGTCAAATAAGAAGGGCCTTAGAGTTGTCTCATCTTTTCCAACACATGATATGGAATACTTAGATGAACTGACATGAAATAATGAAAATGCATTTCAGGGAAGTGATATCACAGAAATTTTCAGGGTAGAATCTTGGAAATGTGGGAAAAATATATTCATATTCATTTCTATAGAAAAAAATAAGTGATAAGTACATGAGTAGGGTAAATTCACTGTGCCTCATGTATTGTAGGTTGAAAGTAATGAGAAAGTAGAACTGAGGAGATCCAGAACTCTATAATTGTAGGAGAAATTAATAGCAATTTAGAAAAAGAAAATATAGTTAAATCCCTTTAGATTTGCCTCTGTCCTCTGTTCCTCTTATGAATTTGATTCTGTCAAATGAGATTATGTGGGTATGGTTCTCTTTGAATTTGTTTTCTTTTGTTTTTAGGATTTTGTCAGCTATGTCATGTAAAGCCCTGTGTAAACTCACTTTGGGGGCTCTTTTACCTCCTGTTCTGGACTGCAGAGCAGAGACCCACCTCACTCATTGTGTGCAATGAATTGACTTTTGTCAATCTTTGCCAACAATGGTTGGAAGAACAAGCATATTGGAGGGTCTTTCATATCCTATAATATGGTTGTCAGACCCTGTGGGTTAAAGGGTAATTACTTGCTATGTTAAAAACATCTTCCCTATGAGAAGGGCTTACCAATATATATATATATATATATATATATATATTGTTTTGGAAGCCCCATAAACACAAAAGGGAAGCATTTATGCTCAAAAACAAAGGAAAGCCAGAAGCCATTAGATGTGAAAAAATACAAAAAATAAAATCTTCTCTTAGAGCTTTCAGAAGTAAAAAGTTTATTTCTGTTTTGTGCAAGAAAACTAAAATTTCTCTTTGGCCTGACAATATTTTGATGTTTTAAACTTACTTGTAATTTCTACCTGTGTTTTGAATTCACCTATGCCTGGCTATCCCTTACCAGATAACAACCCTCTCTAAAACCTTACTTGTGCCTCATAAATTCTGGCTTCCACTGACCAAACAACAATTCTCTCTAAATCTCAGTGGCAGCTCATAAATTCTAATGTCTGGAGCTGAATTTATTCCCTCCCCTGAAATGTTAGTGATGTAGATCCTTAACCTGCTATCTGCCTTTGTATTATGATTGTCAAAATCTTGTTAGCTGTAAGCACCCTATACACCCACCTCCTTTGTAACTTTTTGTGCTTTAAAAACTTTTTCCTGAAGATCAGCGGGATGATCTCTAGCATGGAATCTTGAAAGAGACAGTCCTGGCCAGTTTTTGTGTACACAATACAATCTTGATTTAATTTGATTTAAAATTGGAGTTGGTGGTCTTTTCTTTGTGATTTGGTTTAACATTAACCTTTTTTTAACTTCACTGTAAATAAAACCAAAGAACACAACAAAACTCCTGTAAATGAGCCAGGTGCATAAAAATAGTCATTCTTTACTGAAAGCACAGTATTCATTATAGAAATGATATAAGCTTAAAAATTAAAAGATAGCTCAAATATCAAGGTAGTTTAGGAGTTAGAATTCTTTTCTTTCAGAATATAGGTAGTAAAATAGGACAAAAGAGAAAATGTGAAGCCTAAATATATTAAGTAATATGCAAAAAAAATCACCAAAATATTTATTATAAAAAATTGTTTCCACAGAAATGGTTCAAAAGAAGCAGTCTTTTTGTCAGGAATAAACATTTGGACAGGAATGGAAGTTTTGGTTCTCTCTTTAAGTAGTTTTACTCATGGTGAATAATCTTTACACTATTTCTGCATTTTACTGGTTGGAATTAATTGTAATTCATATGTCTGCAAAAAAGGTACTAAATGCAGAAAAATATTATCTCTGTATATTAGCAGCAACTGAGTTATAAAATTTGCTATGATAACTTGTCTCTTCATGTACTTAAAGACTATGAATTTGCTGCTTAGCACTTAGGTATAATTCTCTATGTTGTTCTCTAGTTATTTATGTCTCTATGTTTTATACCAAGCTCTTAGTATGTGCCTTAATTACTGTGTGTAGCAATGTAGGATTTATGTCTTATTTGTGACACTTTGTTCCCAGAACTGTGTCTAAAGGGAAATATTAACAAAATGATTCTCTCTAATATTATATTATATTTTATATTTATTTATATATTTATGTATACATATATTTATAATTTAGAAACATACTTTGGTCTGAAACTACAATGATACTAGTGTATTTTAGCTTGAATTGGTTGTGAGAAACAAACTAAAAAGACTTTTCTTTTTGTTGGTTGGTGATTTCTGCAACCTCAGGAACCTAATGAATAATGGCAGAAATAAATAAGTAACTCTCTAGTGTGAGGCAGAACCACCAAACTAGATGATGTTTTGCTTCTACTTTCTATATTGATCATTAGAAACATACCTTTAAATTTACATGGAACACTTTTGGAATTCTGTTCTGTTAGTTCTTCTAAAAAAATCAATGAAAGTGAAAAATAATGCAGGAAAGATAAATAATTAATTTCAAACAATTCATTTCTTAAAATAAATATTTTTTTCAAATCACCAAAAATTCTGAAAAGTTAGAAAAGTTGAAAGCTTTAGAAATAGCCTAAGGTCTTTAGTCTGCATTTATTCTCTTATTCAGTTGTTAGATCTTCTTTTAGATCATTGGACATTTTAATAATTAGTTTTTCATTATCTTTATCTGTGATTTTATGTACTTCCATAACTGTGGGATCCTTTGTTGGAGCATTGTGAAGGGGGGGGCGCGTGCCTGTTTCCTCATGTTTTCTGAGATCACGGACTTTCACTTCAAATGAGATGGATTTTCTTTCCTCTTTTTTTACATGTGTCCCTTTGTTGGTATCTTTCTCTGTTTCTGATACGAGTAGATGTCCAGGAGTAGAACCTGTGCAGAGGATTTTTTAGTTTGATTCATCTTGTTTATCTGTTTTTGCTTTTGTTTTCTAAAATAGGGGTCTTGTCTAAAAAATCTTTTCCCATTACAATAGCCTTAAAATGTTTAAAAATAAAATTTTATTTTTTTCAATTAATCCCTGGTTCTCCTGCATGGTAAGCAAGCATTTTACCACTGTGCTACACCCCCAGCCCATTTAATCCACTTTGAGTTGATTGTTTCTGAGTAAAGAGCCACAGGGTTCTAGTTTCATTCTTTTTCCTGTGGATTCCCTACCCTGTTTTCCCAACACCATGTATAGAAAAAAATGTCTTTTTTTTAAGAGAGAGGGAGAATTTTGTTTAAGATGGACACAACACAATGCCTTATTTTTTTATGTGGTGTTGAGAATCGAACCCGGGTCCCTCCTGTGCTAGGCGAGCGCTTTACCACTGAGCCACAATCCCAGCCCCAAAACTGTCCTTTTTCTACTGTACATTCTTACACCTTTTTCAAAAATAGGCTGCTGTAGGTGTGTGGGTCGAATTCTATGCTCTCTGTTCTGTTCCATGGGTCCATGCTTCTGTTTATAAGTCAGCACCATGCTGTTCTGATTACTCCAGCTTTGTCCTGTATTTTGAAGTCAAGTCATGGAACTCCTCTTGCTTGGTTCTTTTCATTCAGGATAACTGTGACTCTTCAGGAGCTTTGTGGTTCCATAGAAATTTTAGGATTGTCTTTTCTAGTTCTGTGAAGAATGCTCTTGGTGTTTTGGTAGGGATTACATTGAATCTGCCGATCTTGTTGGGTAGAATAGACATTTGAACAATATTGGTTATCTTTTTATTTGTGTGTGTGTGTGTGTGTGTGTGTGTGTGTTATTTTCAATTTCTTTCCTCATTGCTTTATAGTTTTCATTTTAGAGATCTTTTACCTCTTTATTTTAATTTGTTCCAAGGTTTTATATTTTTTGCAGTTATTGTAAGTAGTATTGTTTGCTTGATTTCTATTTCAGATGATTTGCTATTTGTATATAACAACTCTAATAATTTTATTTTTTGTATCTTGCAATTTTGCTAAATTCATCTATTACCACTACTAGTTTTGGATGAAGTCCTTGGAGTTTTCTAAATGTAACATCAGCTCATCTGCAAACAGTGAGAATTTTATTCCTTTTTTCCCAGTTTGGATGCCCTTCATTTTTTCTCTTGCCTGATTGCTCTAGCAAGCACTTCCAGAATTCCATTGATTAAAAGTGGTAAAATGGGCATCATTCTTCTGTTTCAGATCTGAGAGAAAAAACTTTCAGTGTTTATCCATTTGATATGATGCTTGCTGATGGCTTATTTGACACACCTTTTATCATGTTGAGATGTATTCCTTCTATACCTAGTTGTTCAGCATTTTCATCATGAAGAGATGTTGATTTTATCAAGTGCATTTTCTACATCTATTATATCGGTTTTGCCCTTCATTCTGTTAATGTGGGATATTACATTTATTGATTAGATAGTGTTGAACCATTATTGCATCCCTGAGATGCATTCCACTTGGTCATGTTAAATAATCTTTCTAGTGGGCAATTGAATTTAATTTGCTAGTATTTTGTTCAAGATTTTTGTATCTTTATTCATCAAAAATATTAGCTGTGGGGGCTGGGGCTGGGGCTCAGCAGTAGCACACTTGCCTGGCATGTGTAAGGCACTGGGTTCGATTCTCAGCACCACATATAAATAAATAAATAAATAAATAAAAAGTTTTATCAACAATTAAAAAATATTCTAAAAAAATAGCTGTGGATTAGTTTTTGTGTGTGTTGTCAGGTTTTGGTATCATGGAATTGCTGGCTTCATCAAATGTATTTGGAAGAATTTCTTTCTCTTCTATTTTTGGGAATTACTTAAGGAGAACTAGGAACTGTTCTTCAAATATTTGGTAGAACTTTTAGCAGTAAAGCTCTCTTGTATTGGAATTTTCTTTTCTGGAAGGCTATTACTACTGATTCAATCTTGTTACTTATTATAGGTCTGCTCAGCTTTTTTATTTATTTATGATTCAACCTGGGTAAGATATATATGTGTAAGTGTTCAGGAATTTTTCCATTTATTCTAGGTTACCAAATTTTTGCAAATAATAACAAACATGGGTATCTTTGTTCCTAATAATCTCAAATGATCCTTTGTACTTTTGTGGTGTCAGTTGCAATCTTTCCCTTTTCTTGTCTGAATTTGAGTCTTCTCTCTACTTTGCCTAGTTGTCTAGCTACTGACTTTTCACCTGTGTTTAGTTCTTTGAAGAACCAGCTCCTTATTTCATTACTCTCTCGTGCTCCTTTTTAGTCTCTGATTCATTATTTGTGCTCTGCTCTGAACTTATTATTTATTTCTTCCTTTCCACTAATTTTGGTTCAGGTTTGGATACCAGATGTTTTTAATACACTTGATAAACAATAATCTCCCAGGCTTTCTTAAAAATCACAGTGGACTGGTCATTTTTCTGGCTTTTCTAGTATATCTAACCTGGCATATACAATTTTATGAACCACAAAGCACATACTTCTGATTCCTTCCTTTACTACCTTTCTTCAAACTATGAATTTTTCATTTTATTCAGATTACAATATCACTTTCCAACCTAAAAAGGGCAATCTCCTGGGACAGTAGTGCCATCTCCTAACAGTCAAGCTAAAAGCTATGAACCATAATTATGAACTCTTTCTCATGCAGCTGTGATCCCATCCTCACTGCACCCACCATGACTCAGCATGCACAGTCCCTTCTCCTGCGTCTGATCGTCCTCTGCCAGGCAGGCCCTTCCCTCACAGCAGGCCTGGCACTGCCATTGCCAGGTGATGTTCTGCTGGGTGTAGGCATCTTTCAAAGGGCAGAGGGGAAGTGGGCCTCCTCTTCAAAGGAGGGGAACATGCCCAACTTAAACAGGTGAAGCAGAGAGCTTGGGAAGGGTCATTCTTGGTCTGCCAGCTCAGCCCTTCAGAGGGATGGGGAGGGGGTGCCTAAAGGGTCCTTTCTCACCAGCCCAACCCTTACTCGCCCTTTTCCCTCACAGGCACTCACTCCCTTCACTATGACTTCACCGTCAATTCTAAGGCAGCACCTGGACAGCAATGGTTTACAGTCCATGCCCAGGTGGACCAGAAGAATTTTTTCTCCTATGACTGTGGCATGGACAAGGTCAAATCCTTGAGTGCCCTGGGAGGGAAAGTGAGTGCCACAGTCACCTGGGAAGAGCCCAAAATGTCACTGAGAGATATTGTGAATACGCTAAAACAGAAACTGGCTGACATTAAAGCAGAAAATGACATGGCCAGAGGTATGTAAGGATAGTCCAGGGATATGAGAGAGCTGATATTGGTTGAAGGAAATTGATTGTGTGCATATATATAAAAAAAGAGTTAGATGTTGGTCCCTCTAAAAGCCCAGACATAACTGTTTTGGAGGACAGAACACAGCCAGATTAGAAGGAAAACAGGGAAGGTGGTACTGGGTTGGACAAAGGATTTGTTAAGAAAGGAGGCTGATTTCTCTCTGATGGGGGCAGGTCTGAACACCCTGGAGGGCAGGATGTGTTGTCAGCATAAATCCAACAGCTCCTGGAAGTTTGGCTTCAATGGACAGATGTGGCTCCTTTTTGACTCAGACAACAGAAAGTGGAGAGAGATACATCCTGGGTCCAACTGGATGAAAAAAATGTGGGAAAATGACAAGGAGGTGACTGAGTTGTTACACAGGTCCTCGATAGGTGACTGTAGAACCTGGATTCAGAATTTGAAGGAATGGGAGGCAGAGTTGGAGCCAACAGGTAACTGGCAGGAGGGGGAAGAAGTGGGATTCACATGAGATGCTTCTACGTGTGTGTGTGTGTGTGTGTGTGTGTGTGTGTACAATCCATCAAGCATGAGTCAGACCTGGGTTAACATTCATAGGTATAGTCTTCCTATCTTTTTCCCTTCTCACCTCCTAATGCCTCTTTTTTAGTGCACATTCTTTTGGTCTGACATTTGCTCGTCTCTTTTTGGAAATTCCTCTAAATCACTTCACATGTCAGCTCCTGAGACCCTTCTCCACCACCATCCTCATGGGTCTCCTCATATTCTGCCACCAGGAAGGATGAGTTGTATGGTCACCCAGGCTTCTCCCATTAGCTGTATGAGCCCCTTAAAGACATGGCCCGTTTCCTGTCTCCCTCATTTCTCAGGACCTGTCACAGCAGCTGCCACATAGCAGAGATCTAGGAACTATCTGCCTTCCTGAATGACTTGGGGCAGCAGGATCTAAGCAGATATGTCCTCATATTTTGGTCTGAAGAAGGGCTAATACTCTTATGTTTTCATTTCAGGACCTTCAACCACCACCCCAAACACAGTAATTGCGAAGTCCTCAGCCAGTACCTTTAATCACTGGAATTCAGTACCTTTAATCACTAGAATCCTCATCATAGGATGCATCATAATTTTTTTCTCACACGTATTGTAGGCAGATTGAAGAGAGGGATGGGGGAGATGGGGAAGCAATGAGGACAGGAAAGTGAATTCCCAAGATCCTAGTCTGTACCTTGACTGGTCCTTCCCATTCTGAGGTGAGACAGAAGAATCAGGCCTCCTGTCACTGGAAGCAATAGCTTGACCATGCTCAGCCCTGAGTTCTGAGAAATCCTCCCTGTCAGGGCCCATGGGAAAGAGGAGTGGCCATACCAAGGCAGCCTGTGGGCTCTAAAGGGTTTTAGCTTATGCAGGTCTGATTCAGACCAGATTTCTATTAGAGGGACACAGTGGGGCATGGTGTGGAGATAAAAGGAACACAGGAAGGAAATACCCAATCCTGGAAGATGGCAGCATGGTATCTCCATTTAATGTGTACAGAGAAAGGGACTTCATACCCACAGTCAAAGAAGAGGGTCCTGGGACCTCAGTCCTGGCTCAGTGGTAGAGTGCTTGCTTAGCATGTGTTAGGCACTGAGTTTAAACTTAAAATCAAGGTATTATGTTCATATGTAAAAGAGAGGGAGAGAGAGGGTCCTAGGGCTAACACCAGGGTAAGGCGCAGGGAAGGCCTTTCCCAGCCCAACCTGGAAGGCTGGAGTTCAGGGCTGCATTCCGACAGGAGGCTCATTTCCAGAAGCTGAGTTGAAAACAGAGTGGAGTCTGTTCAGGATGAAGGCAGAGGATGCCAGCTCTCTGGGGACTCCTACAACTCCAGGATTGGGCTGTGGCCCTGGAACCCAGCCTCCTGCAGACTCCAGATCCTGAGCCAGCTCAGCAGCCTCTGCCTTGAGCAGGGCCTCTGCAGAGACTGGTGGGGCTGAGCAGCTGCTGGAGCCTGATGCTCCAGCTGACTTAACCAGAGTGGAGGGAGTAGGCAGGGCCAGTCACTTTTAGAGCTGTGCTGCTCCCAGGTAAGGAGAGGTTGAGGGAGAAGGGGGAAGAAAGATGTCATCTGCAACCCCACCCAAAGTCTGGGAACTAGGTTCCATATCCCCTCTCTTTGGCAGGACTCTCCGCATCCCCAGGTCCTATGGACCCTCCTATCGGGGGAGGAGCAGACTTCCAGTCAGGGAGCAGATCCAGTCATTAGGGCTTCAGTCCTGAGACCAAAGCCTATAGCAGGGCAGGAACTGATTCTGGCCTGTGGGAAAGAAGGGAGGAGGGGATAGAGGCTGTTGGATCCTTGGGTAATGGATGGAGGGAAATACATGACCCAAGCTGAGCACCCAGAAGAATTGAGATAGAATTTCTTCAGAGAGTTGAAGTAACACCTGTTTCTTTTCTAAAGGTTCTCCCAAGAAACTTCTGAAAATGTGATTCAGTTAAATAACTGGCCTTACTGGTCTTCTGCCAGTCTACTCCCTGCTCTTCCTCCATAGAGCAGATGAAGATTGAAGTACAAATCCAGAGGCCTCCAGCACATCATCACGTATTCTAACTTAGCCTACAGCTCTCCGTTCAGATCCAGCATGGGTGAGGTACCCATGGGAGAGATGGGCTGGCTGTGAAATAAAAACTGTGAAAGTAATCTATCAAGAAATAAATACAAAACGACAAGAATCATATTTTCAAAGCAGGGCATGACCTGTTGGTAAAGTGCTTGCCTTGCACAAGGCCCCGGGTTCAATCCCTAGCACCACAAAAAAAAAAAAAATTATATACATCATATTGTTAACTTTTAAATAAGCCAGTGTGTCTTAATTGTCTTTTAGAAATATAGTTTACTTTGCAGTGTAGAGAGTAACATAAAATTTTATAACGTATTTATTTAAATATAAAATATTAAATGACACCATTAATTTCCAATTAATTTGTTATTATTATATAGTTTAAGAGCTATTGTTGTAGAAACTTTTGTTTGAAGAACATCAGCTTAGTAAAATGTTCTTTTAAATCTTGTACTTTAATGACGTGTGTATTTGGGAAATAAAGATACAATTAATATGTTATTAATAATTATCATAATTACACTGATTTTTTATATTAACCAAGTTTAGCTTTTAAAGAAAAATTTGAAATATGGAATGTAATGTGGTACTTTTAAAATAACAGTTATTGTTTAATCAAAATGTTATATACCTTAAATCCTTTAAAACTAGTGTTTTTTTTAAAATAATAAAACTCAACAGACATAAAAAAATATTTTATTGGAATGAGAGTAGATTAATATTTTCAGTATTTCTTATTTCTTTTATCCTTTAGTTAGAATTCCCAAGTAATAAAAGTCTGTGAAAAGATCTTATCTATATTGGTAAATAAGCCTCATGTCAGAACCTTAGCAGGATTTAAAGAGTAAAAATCTTTCAATAACTTCAGCTGATTGTGTTAATTTCATGTAACCAATTTAGCTATATGTAAACATTTTGAAAATTATTTTGTACATATTTTGTTTTAATTTACTGAGACATTTATAGCCTTTCACTTTACTAGGTTAAATTTTTCTTAAACCTTTCTATATAAATCACACCTGATAGAAGTTTAACTCCCAGCCCCTTGGTTCTCATGAGGACATAGAGAATAAAGGAATTTTAGATCTTATTTTATATTAACCAAATTACAAACACATCTAAAGTTTAAGTATATTTTAGTTAATAGGGTCTGATGTTTTTATATTTAGTAGATGATATTTTAGCACCCAATGGATGACATTCTAGCACTCTAACCTTGCAAATCAATAAGTACCTCTTTTAATAAAGACATATAATTACTCCCCTTTACCTTAAATGTATTTATTCTTAACTGTAAGATACAAGACATCAAACAAATTTAGATAACAGTATTAATTATCTTTTTCCTGTTAAAGAAAATTGTTAGAAACAAATAGATATAAATTTTAAATATCATAGGGATTAACAACTTTATTATTATTATTATTTTAATATCTGTATTTATCAAGGGGGTCAGTAGATAGTTTTCAATGTGGTAGGAGGCTTGTTTTGGTGCTTGTTTCTTGGTGTTGCAGGGATCTTGAAGGAAATAGGTTGTTTGGTCCTAAAGCTGTGAGCCAAGACAAGGGCCAGCATGATCTGGGCTTTCTTGAACTGGGGAATTTCACCCAGGAGTTCCCAGAAAAGTGGCTTCTGTGCCTTAATGGCTCAAACAAACCCCTAATTTATATATGGTTCTTTTGCTTATTCACATCCAGTCAGGATTTAGAAGACCCTCAGGTATTTCACTTTTAGGGACACAATGGGGTGGACTATTCTGATAGCTGCTTTCACTCTCCTGTCTATTGCAGCAGCCACACCCACCTTTTCTTTGCCACCCATTGATTCCTGCTACCCCAGGATATGATGACCCTCATGAAGATCCTGTAACTTCAACTTTGAACTTTTTTTTAAAAGACATTTATTCAGCGTCATGATCAGACTATTACATTTAGCAATCAACAGCCCAGGTGCCAAAAACAAAGTAGATTAATACCCTTTGTGGAATGCTTTGAACTTTTCACAGAACAGAAACTAAAAATAGCCTGTTATACAATTAGTCACAAGTGTAGCCCTTGAGTTTTTTGCCCATACATATGAGTATTGTCTAAACCATGTCTTCTTTGTAGCAGCTAGGCCCTGCCAATACTGCTTGGCTGAGTTCACAAATCTATTGTAACCTTTAGCTTCCCTGTCACTTCTCTGGCTCTCCTCTCCTGCTAAGCTTTGTTTCCTGGCAGTATTAAAACCTTCTGCCACTGCCATGGCTACTGCTGCTGCTGCTGGAACCACCATTACCATCATGGTTTCATAATTTGGCAAATATTGGCCTCTACCACCATAAGGTCCAGAGCTTCTGCCTCCAAAGTTTCCACCCTTCATGGGTCCAAAATTTGATGACTGATTGTTATAACTCCCAGAATCATTGTAGCTTCCACCATCTCCAAAATTGCTTCCATCATTACCAAATGCATTTTAGCCATCCCCACTGCCACCATATCCACCACCATCATGGCTGCCACCAAAGCCACCATGACCACTGAAGTTCCCTCCATGACCAAAATTGTCATTTCCACCAAGACCACCTCTATGACCACCACCAGTTTCCAGAACCACTTCGACCTCTGGCTAGATGAGGCACTAGTCACCTCTTGCTTTGACAGGGTTTTCCTCACTTCACAGTTGTGGCCATTCACAGTATGGTATTTTTGAATGACAATCTTATCCACAGAGTCATGGTCATCAAAGTTACAAAAGCAAAGCCCCCTTTTTTTCCACTGCCTTGGTCAGTCATGTTTTCAATAACTTAGATTTTCCCATATTGTTCAAAATAATCTCGTAGGTGATGTTCTTCGGTGACTTCTTTAATGCCACCAACAAAGATCTTTTTCACAGGTCAGTGGGCCCCCGGTCTTTGAGAATCTTCTCTTGAGACAGCTCTCTTTGGTTCCACAACTTTTTTATCTACCTTGTGTGGTCTTGCATTCATGGCTGCATCCACTTCCTCCACAGTGGCACAAGTGACAAACCCAAAGCCTCTGGAGCGCTTGGTGTTTGGGTGTCTCACAATCACACAGTCCGTGAGTGCTCCCCATTGCTCAAAATGGCTTCTCAGACTTTCATCAGTTGTTTCAAAGCTCAGCCCTCCAATGAATAGCTTCCACAGCTGTTCGGGCTCTTTAGGGGACACTGATTTAGACATGATGGCAGCAGGAAGAGAGACTTTGACGATGCTTTCTATGCTCATCCATGGGCAGAAAAGCCAACTTTGAGCTTTTTTATTGTGTTTTGTGATAGTTCAATTCTGCACTTTTCATTAACGTGATAAGCCATGTCCTTTGCTAACCTGTGGAAATATACACTTAGCCTCTGGCTATTGGAACAAGAAATAACAATAGTTTCCATCTTGGTTTGTGTAACCAAATATTTCTCCGCACCTTGAGTTGACCTTTGTTATCGTTTAGAACTGGGGTATCCCCCAAAGATCCATGTATTGACTATGGTGCTATTGAGAAGTGAGGAAAACTTTATGAGGACAGGAGCTGGGTCACTCCCTGAAGGGCTCTTTGTGTCCCAGGCCCCTTCCTCCCTCTATTTCCTCTCTTCTCTGTCTCTCCCCCCCCCCCCGCCTTCTCTACTTTCAAAAAGAATAAATTGTTTACCATTGCTACCATAAAGGGAGCAGTCTCTTTTGCCACAGATCCTACTGTCAGGATATTCTTCCCTACCTCAGACCCTAAAGCAATGCAGTCAGCCAAACTTGGACTAAAAATTCTGAAACAGTGAGGCAGAAATTAATCTTTCCTCCTTTAGTTTACTGTCTTCAGTAGTTTCCTCACAGTGATGGAAATCTAACAACCTTGATGGTGCAAGCAATATTGTTTGTAAAATACCATGGCAGACTTTATTTTTAACTTCAGGGACTCTCTTTATATGATTTGTTGTACTTAAATAAACATCTCTGTTTTTAAGCAATTTTTAATGAATTGACAATTTTTTAATGCAGTGAATGTGATGGTTAATTTTATGTGTCAACACACTGCCTAAGGAATACCCTGATAGCTGGTAAAACATTATTTCTGGGTGGTGTTCTGAGAGTGATTCTGGCAAAGATTTGCTCTCAAAGAAGTAGACTGAGCAAAGTCTCCCTTCTTAGTAAAGCAAGCATCATCCAGTCCTTTTAGGGGCTCAACAAAACCAAAAGTCAAAGGAAGGGCAAATTCCTCTGCATGATCTGAGATGTCCATCTTTTCTGGTTCTGGGATATGACAAACCTTCACTATTTCTCAGTCTCCATGACTCAGATCAGGACTTAAACTATCAGCCCTCAGTCCCAGGTCTTTGGTTCAAACCGAATTATACCCCTTGCTTTCCTGATTCTCCTGCCTGCAGACAAACACTAAAATTTCTTGGCTCCATAACCCATCAGCCAATTTCTACAATAAGTCTCTTGTTTCTGATTCCCTGCAGAACTCGGACCAAAAAGTCTTGGTAGAGAATGAATGATATTTTATACTTTCTTCATATTATAGAGTAAAAACAAAACAAAACAAAAACCAGTGATTCTGCTTAGTTGGTTCATATAAGTAGAATGTAACGATCACTCTTAACAGGTAGTCTAGATTGCAATCTCAAACATTTTGCTGGCTCAAAACAAATGTTCTTGTGCTTAAGGTATGAAATTTTACCCCAGTGAACTTCACCCTTGATAGTGATTTTTTGTTGTTGTTGTTTTAACCACAATAACCTCAACCTGACCTCACTTTCAATTAGTAGTCCTGCTGCTTCCACCCGCACCCAGAGGTCCATTGCCAAGTTGCCTGCAGGTTTGATTGCACACAGCCATCTCCATCTTGAGACACTGTCCAGTGCCTGGGGGATGGGGGGAAGGATGCTTGCAGGTTTGCTGCCACCACCACCTCACCTCGTGGTGCAGCCAACTCTGTCTGGGGACACCAGCCAAGACCTGGAGGTCCTGTGCCAGGGTGCCTAGGGTTTGGCTGCCCTAAGGTCCTCCTGCTGGGAGTGCTGGTGGCCACCATCTTGCCAATTCTTTGCAGGGTCCCTCCTTTGAGCACATCCCTCATGGTCTTTCTGCAAGGTGAAATGGTGTTCAGATCCTAAGACTGCAACATGGCTGAGCCTGGGGTATCTTACATCCTTATCTGTCAGATAGTGAGTGGGTCTGCATGGGTCATTCATGTCCAGGCAATCCTGTGAAACTTCACAGACGAGGGGCATTTTGCCTGGGGGAAGCATTGGTTGGAAATGCTGGAGAGAGCCAAGTTTCCCAGCACCACTAGTCCTGAAGTGTCTGGGGACAGATGGAGCTGGTCAGAAGGTTGTAAGAGGGTGTGAGGGCATCTTGCTATCAACTTGCCCAGCCAACCAGTCTGGCACCCACCAGACTGGAGCTATCATCAAACTCTAGATAATCCCACCTATCACAACTCTAAATGATCTCAAGTCTAGCCTATTTTGCAGCCATTCTAACATGTAGTAAGGTGGGATGCAGACTCTTATTTCAGGTAAGGTGGGGATCCTGACAAAAAAAAAAACACAATACAACATTACATCTGAAACATAAATTAAACAAAGACTAAGAGAAATTTTAACTTTCTTTTTGTGAAAAAAAAGCAGCAAAATGCTTCCTTGTTTTACAACTTCACCTTTAAACAGATCAGACTCTCATTATTAGCTTCCAAAAATGTATTTAAATTCCAATTCCAATGTGAAGATTAACACCAAATTATATATATAACTTATTCAACATGTTACTTGATACAGCTATAAAACCTCAAATGACATGAATAAATACCAACCAAATTTGTTATTTTTATACAAATAAGAGATTTTGCTACACATAATTTTAGTTTGGAGAACACCAACTTGGCAAAGCTTTGCATTCAACTAAGTTTAACTTTAAAGTGCAATTTAGAATCCAGAGTGTATGGTAACACTAATCACAGGTCTGTATGGATTAACAAAATCAATAGCCTTAAGTTTCTTATAAATTTAGGAAACAGGGTTAATGATAAGAAATTGACTTACTCAAAGCAAACATATATAAGACAGGTCTTCAATTGAGAGCATGGTCCTTCAATGTCAGATACAATGTATAAAAGAGAGCACTTAGTGGTTATCTTGCCAGTAAACTTGCATATACTTTCATTTTATTAACTTTTTAAAAAATATTAATTTTCAGTTGTAGTTAGACACAATACCTTTATTTTGTTTGTTTATTTATTTGTTTGTTTGTTTTTATATGGTGCTCAGGAAAGAACCCAGGGTCTCTGCTCTACTGCTAAGCTACAACCCCAGCCCCTCGTTTTATAAATTTTTACATAATACTTATACAAGGCTTAGATAGCCATAGTTCTCAGTATATGTGACTAGGCATAATGAATACATTATACCTAGTCACATATACTTAGGGTGACATCTATATTGGTAGGTTTAAGTAACAGTTGTTTGATTAACCAGTTACAAAGTAATTGTTTCAGACTTTCAAACAGATACAAACCCTAATGACTTTAAGACTTAGTTTCCACAAGCCGAACAAATAGAATAAAATTATCTTGATAGATAAATTATAGCCAAATTAAACAAACACACTAAATTTTTGAGATTCATCTTCTTCAAACTTTCTGCAACTTACTTAGACATTCACAACTTTAAATCCTTAGTTTTGTCATCTTTAATCTGGGACGTTAGCACAAGAATATTACTTTACCAGACAAAATATTTTCTCATTCAGAAACATTTCTCTTACTTTCTAATTTTCCATACTAAAATATATTTCTATACCTGTAATTTTCTTTTATCTTTACTAGTTTGGGAACTTTTTTGAAATTCATATTTTGAAACAATCCTTATGGATGTTATCTGTGCATTTAATTTACACAACAAATTTCATTCCAGGAGAGGGTTGGACAATGCAACATATACAATAATTATGATTTAATCTTTTTTCTCCTATGTTGCTTTCAATGACATTTTTGAGCCTGACCTGTCTCCATGAACACTATCACAATGCCATCAACTTTAAGTGAGTTCCCCACTGTCACTTGTACCCAGAGGCTCCTTTTGGGCCTTTTCTTATACTAGCAGACTGATATGCAATGCAAAAAGCCCTTTCCATTTTTCTCTTTAGGGGTTCTTGAAGATCCCTTTGCAGAGGCTGCCTATGAAACACAGGTTGTCCTTAGTTTCTGTCTTTTTCTTTTCTGGGTGCAGTTATTTGTCCTGCCAGACTCCCCAGGCTTTTAGTTTATGGGATAGTGTTGTAGCAACAACACCGCTTTGTCCCAGTGATGAACTTGCCCTGGCCAAATGGAGTGTCCTGTCAGATCTTAACAGTGGAGACTATTCCTGTCCCCAGGTCATAAACTGACAGTTCTGGGACCGACTATCACATCCTTTGTAGCCAGCGGCCTCCACCCCCCACACACACCAGAACAAAAGGGGCAGAAAGGCAGGACAGAGGCCAGGCTCTCTTTGGCTATTGTTCTAGAGCCCAGGCAGTTTTCTGTGATTTTCCCCCAGGTTTAGGGCTGGTGTCCATGACCCACAGTGAGATGACCTGCAGCTGACAGGGGCCAGGATGAGGAACAGTGCTAGGAGTGCCAGCTCTGGGTTTAAAGACTGAAATCTTTTGACCCTTTCCTCTGGTGTCTTGCTATTCTTGCACACCAGCAGCAATGCCTTTGGCACCTTCCACTTAGTTCCTGATGGTTGAGAACCCTGATCTTCCTAAGTGCCCGCCCATACAGGATCCTTCATATACTTTACCCCTGACAGGCCTACTTCAACTTCTGAATTGTATAATAATCCAGAAAAACCATTCAAAGGTAAGACGGTGTTACAGTAAACTGTCTTTCTCTTAGGTTTATACCTATTCATGGTGAAAGGAAAGTAATCACTACACTCGGAGCAATCAAGGGATCTTTATTGCAGCGGTGTCTGATTGACTCGGAGAAAAAGAGGAGAGAGAGAGGGCCCAGCAGGAGAAGGTTTTTAATAGCCCTTTACTGTGCTAGCTGCCTTGTTGGTGTACAGTGATTGGGTCACACTGTAATTGATAAGGGTGTCATCTTCTGCCTTCAAGCAGATTGGGCATGGGCTAGGTGTGGGTTTCAAACTAAAAAACAACAAGAGGAAGTAAAGGGAAAAGGTGCCAAATAATCATCCCAAAAGAAAGGGCTAATGAAGGGTGGGAAGCAGACAGGTGAGGGTCGGGTGTTCAGCCTGCCCCACAGCTAACATTTGTTCAGCCTGATCCGCAACTAACAGTACTTCCTTATATGTGGAAGGCACTGGGTTTGACACTTAGCACCACATAATACTAAATAAGATAAAGGTATTGTGTCCATCTAGAACTATAAAAACTTATTTTAAAAAATGTAAAACCACGGACTGGGGCTGTAATTTGGTGGCAGAGCACTTGCCTAGCATGTGCAAGGCACCGGTTTTCATACTTAGCATCACATAAAAATAAAATAATTTTAAAAAGTAAAACTATGAAAATGGTATTACCTAATATTTTCCATAAGGTTAGTCCTCTATTCAAGTTCATCTGAAACATGAATACTGTTCAGTCTTACTGTGTGCACATTCATCATAGCCCAGGAATGGAACTTACTTGAACGGGAAATTAGAACTCACTGAGAACACTGAGGACTGTCTTTATCCTGGCTCTCTGCCCCGACCCAGCACTCCCATTTTCCTGTTACCAGGTCTATTCTCTTCCTCTAAGTCCAAGATTCACTCCACTTGGCTGAACACTAGAATTCTTGTCTCTATTAAAGTTAGGCAGAAAATCATTCAGTGCTTGAAGCTGCCAAACATGAATGGCAATACAAGAGTGGCACCCAGTCTGAAGCAAGGGATGGTGATCAGAAAAACATGGAAAGGACCAGACATTGAAGGGAGGTTTATAACCAATTATTGTAATTTCTGACTGTAAAATTGATTCATACGGATCACACACCATTTGAAATGTAAGAATACATAAATAACAAAATTAACTTACATGTACATTAACAACCCAAAGATAATTAGTGTGAGTGACATTAGGAAGATAGCCATGTAGGAGTGCTTCAGCTTCATCCTGCCCCTCCCATACAAATTCACCCCACAAATATCCACAGACAAGAGTGACCAGAGACAAACATTTAAATCCAGAAAAGCAGGGTTCAAGTGGTAAGAGAGACCATTTTTTCCCATGTTCTCCCTTCCCCAGCTGGAATGAAACCACACACAGCCCATCCCCCTACACACCAGGGTTTCTACAGTGGAAAATGTGAGGTGAAGATGGACATTCAGCTTCACCACCATTCTGGAGCCCTTCACAAGAGGCAGGCCCCTGTCTCTCCCCACTAAAAACATTGAGAAACCTTTCAAAATTGGATCAACTGTAGCAACTATAAACAAAGACAGAAGAGAGCTCACAGCAACAGATGTGTAGATCTTGGTGGTTGCCCTATGCTCTGGGCCAGGGCACACTGCAAAATTCTGACCTGGCTGGGCAGTTGTGGCAATCCTAGTCATATAGTGATAACTAGTGGTCCAACAGGTTCTGCAGAGAGACCAATCCAGATAGTCTGATGGGACTTTCTGAATAGGATGCCTCTTGGAAAACCTCACAGGACAAAGTTAACTAGGAAGAATGGAGTAAGTATACATACTTCAAGCTTTATAGTGTACATGACAAATATACACAATATTATCTGTCCATTTTTTAAAATAATAAAAATTGAAGTTTCAGCCAATTAAAAATAAAAGAGAGCTAGGTATGGTGGCTCATGCCTGTAGCAGCTCAGGAGGCTGAGGCAGGAAGATTGCAATTTCAAAGCCAGCTTCACCAATTTAGTGAGGCCCTAAGTAAGCAACTTAGTGAGACTGTGTCTCTAAATAAAATATAAAAGGGCTGGGGATGTGGCTCACTCGTTTAAGTGCCCCTGGGTTCAATCCCTGTTACCCCCCCAATATATATATATATATATATATATATATATATATATATATATATATATTTTCACATTTCACAATCAATTAAAATATAGCCTATAGGATCTGGAGTTGTAGCTCAGTGGTAGAGCACTTTCCTTGCAAGTGTGAGGCACTGGGTTCAATCCTAGGACCACATAAAAACAAATAAAGGCATTGAATCCATACACAACTAAAAATGTTTTTAAATAATTATTTTTTTAGCTCTAGGCGGACACAATATCTTTATTGTATTTTTATGTGATGCTGAGGCTCGAACCCAGTGCCTCAAGCATGCCAGATGAGAGCCTACCACTTGAGCCACATCCTCAGCCCCCCAAAATTTTTTAAATAGAGTAAAATATACCTATAGACTACATAAATTTCTCTCCCATGCAAGCTTGCACCCTGACATTAGCCACACACTCAAGATAAAAAATTTTATGGGATTATTTGTTATCCTCCCAGGGAGTCTTAACTCAACTCATGGGAATCTATTCTCCACTGGAAATTTTGTTACTGTTAGGCTCACTATGAATACTGTCACATTCTTGTTGAGAAAAATTGGACCGCTTTGCATTCCTACCATAGTAACAATTTCACTTCCCTTGTCAACGCTGGGTCTTAACAATTACAAGTTTTTACAAAAAAGTTGCCCTCGATGAAATGATGCACTTTTAAATTGAATCAATTTGCACAGCATTTTATTCTAGGAAATTGTATACAGGTTTAAACATGTATGATTATTGCAATGTTCTCTTTTTGCTAAAGTAACTAATGGGAGACCATCCTCATCTTCATCAAAGAGCTGGCTGCATATAAATCTGATGGACAGTCCATAGATTGCCATGCAGAAGGAAAAAGAAAAGTCCTTATAAAATGAGCTAGTCTGGGAGGATCTTTAAGATGTAATATTTTAAGATATATACTGAGAACAGCTGAACGTATATGGGCTCCATATTTGCTTTGAAAATAAACATTAATACTAGACACAGCTCTCCTTTCCCTAACGAGAAGTGTTCCCAAACTCATTCCAGGTTTTCCTGTCTGATGTCGAAAAATAAATGTATTTGAAAAGCCACTAGCATTAGTTATCAACTCCCCTGATTTTGCAGGGTCCGACAATCAACCTAGTTTATTGTCAAATTAGAACAAGAACATGGACCCAGCTCAGAAGCTTAAAGGTGTTGCTTGCTTTGGTAGCAAAGAAAAGCAGAGTGTGCTGGACATGACTAAGCTGGGCCCACTTCTCTGCCCTAGCTTCCCTGGGCCAGGTTCCAGGATCTGAGTGGGCGCCTGCTCCTCACCCACCTCCCCACCAAGTACAGCAACAGCTGCCTGACAGGACATTACCACTAGACAAAAAAGTGCTGTGCTTTTTTAAACACACGTGTAAGAAAAACAGAAAGAAAGAAAGAAAGAAAGAAGGAAAGAAAGAAAGAAAGAAAGAAAGAAAGAAAGAAAGAAAGAAAGAAAGAAAGAAAGAAAGAAAGAAAAAACAGCACAACTCGTTTGGGAAGAAAAGACTTGCAAAACATGTTTTTGAAAAAACCATTTAAAATTTTTTTTTAGTTTATTTATTTTTATTTTGTTATATGTGACAGCAGAATACATTACAATGCATACTACACATATAGAGCACTTTTTTCTTATCTCTGGTTGTATGCAAAGTAGAATCACACCATTCGTGTCTTCATACATGTACTTAGAATGATGATGAAGTACATGAAGATGTATGAAGGCACGAATGGTGTGATTCTACTTTGATAAAACCATTTTTATGGAAAAGAAAAGGGCGGAGACTAGAAACGATGATGCAGAAATCAAGGGAAAGCGGCCTCACTCCCTTCAGTGAAAAGTCTCGGGCAAGAGGAAAAGAGAAATCAGTAAAGTACTAAAGCGGAGGCCTAGAAAGTCTCCAGGATGCATCCCCACCACCGTGCCTAGCCCGGCCCACACCCCCGCGCCTCCCCCGCACCCAGAAATTCCCAGCACCCCCTGCTCGCCCTTACCAGCATGCACAAATTCCCTGCTCCCTGCTCCCCACTCCGCCCGAAACCCGCTCCCCCCTGCTCCGGGTGGATCCCAGAGCCCCACTCCCGGGCCCCAGCCCCGCCCCCAGGCCCCAGCTCCGCCCCCTGGCCCCAGCTCCTCGGGACCGCCCGGCACCCCTCATCAAGCTGCGCCCACAGAAGGTCTGTGCTACGGGCCACCCGCCCAGCATCCAGCTTCTCGCCTCATCCTGCCTCCTGCCTCCTGAGTCAAAACCGGTCTTAGCCCTATGTATAGAAGTCTCCACGCCCAGCTCCGCTCTCTGCCCCGCGCCCGCGGATCTTTTAAAAAGCGGCCGGCACACACGGGCACCCCCTCGCGCTCCAGTGTAATCCACACATGGCTCTGGATACCCTCACCTGGCTGCTCTTTTCGGTCACCCTAGCTCTGCTTCTACTGCCCGACTGTTTCTGGTCGGCGGGGACCGGTGAGTTCAACTATAGAGGACTTGGACCAGGTGGGACTGAGCCTGTGGGGGCGGTGGAGGGGCCTGAGGAGGGGACCCAGGCTCAGTCCTGCCATCAGGTGTACATATGTGACGCCTGTCACATGACTTTCTGCCACCCCTTAAGTTGTATCTTGTCTGGTTCTCATCCTCAGGCCATTGAGAGGAGCTGGAAAGAAAAAAGTAAGGGCAGGAGGTGGGAGGGGCAAGAGGAAAGGAGAATGCAAGCTGGCAATCCCTGCTGATGTCTCCCAGCCTCACCGCTGTCTCCCCAAAGCATGCCTGAGCCACAGCCACCAGGGCCAGGTGCACAGAGGCGTGACCCCACAAGGTTAGGACAACAGATATCCCTAGGCCCATCTCTGCTCTACAGACTCTCATCCCAAGGCTGTTGACCCTTGAACTTCCCACCACACTTTGGGAATCTCAGCACCTGCGCCCACAGAGCCTCAACTGCCACCAGCCACAATCACTTTTTTGTGATTCAGTGAGCCACCACCCAGCTCACCTCCCTTCACAGCTTTTCTCATCTAGCCACGCCCCATCCAGGGCCTCCCTACCTTCCCATCCACCTAGGGGACCCTAACCTCCACCAGGACCACCTGGCACCATATACCCATGCCTGAGGACATACCCTGCAAACATCCCCGCCTCACCCACAGATCCTAACACAAGAGGAGGGGGCCCCATTTTTCCAAGTATGACCTTGGTAATGGTATAGAGCTGGGGTCATCTAAGAAACAGATAGTGCAAAGACCTCCTCTTCAAACCCCAGTTCTTTTGATCAAGTCCTAAAGATTTCAGACATTTTACCAGAATAACAAAAATGAGTTTATTGAAGAGAGAGGAAAAGGGAAAGGCAGCACTCTCAAGGGAGAGAGTGGGTTCTCTCAGAGAGGAAAGAGACAACCTGCCTCTCCTGTGCTCCAGTTGTATTGGGGATCCCAGGAAAGTTTCCAGAGAATCCTGCCCAGGCCCATCTCTTGGCTTTTATATATATATATATTTTAGGTGTAGTGGGACACAATACCTTTATTTTATTTATTTTTATGTGGTGCTGAGAATCGAACCCAGGGCCCTGCATATGCTAGGCGAGCGCTCTACCTCTGAGTCACAACCCCAGCCCACCTCTTGACTTTTGACTGACATCAGGGTGACATCAGATTTCAAGTTAGCATTGCCATGACAACTCTCTCTCCTTGGCCCATGCTGACTGGTTCTAAAAGGAATTTTAATCATTTTTATAGGTTTTATGGTTAGGAGGAATTATCTTTATATTCCAAAATCTGTTCTGTGAAACACCCTTCACATAGCTCTCCCTTCAAAGTAACTTGGGTTCCTCTTATCAACATTATTTTCTGCCTAAATTTCTTCCAGATAACAGGTACTTTGCTGAGGAATGTGACATATCCTGTCTAGTAGAGTTAGATAAATTGCTTTTTAGCAAAGAAAGCATATGGGGGTCAGCACATTGGGACATTTTATAATTATTATTCAATTATTCTCTTGACATCATGTTCCCACCATTGTCAACTGTCTGTCTAACAGCAAAGGTGCCATCTATATGTTTCTGTTGTGGGAGCATCTATAGACTCCTGACCTTGGATCCTAAGCCTATGTAGTCTATCTCTTGGGGAGCCAACATCTTATAGTGGTATAAAGTAGGCACAAGTTGCAGACAGTAAAGGCAGACAGTAAGCACTTTCAACTCTGCAGGACACACTATACCTGTCTCTATATCAAGTACTCAATTCTGCTTTACTGTGAGAGGAACTAAAGACAACATGAAAATGAATGGGGCACTAGATTTGCCCACTGTCCTAGTCATCTGACCCTAGATTAGAGTGTCTCCAATGTTGGTGCCCATTCCCAGGTTGTCTTCCCCAAATAGTTCTTCAGATGCATATTTCATAGGGAGACGCAGGTCCTATGTTCCTGTGGCTTCAGGTTGGACTGGTTTTTAGGAGGGGTTCCTGTAGATTGGGGCTGACTATCACCCAAAACACACCATTTGCTACCCAGTGGATTCCTTGGTTCACTGGGCAGTAGGCTCCTTTCTGAAGTCACAGGTGTGAGCTGAGGGTGAGGTGTTGCACTAAGTAGAGGACAAATGTGTGTCCTCCAGGATGACATACTATTTTAAACAAACTGTCTGCGCAAGGCATTGTCAGAAGATTGTACTTGGCCTTCACTAAGAGTTGTCCTGATCTCACAAGTGACTTACTAAGTCCGTGGATGATTCATTTTGGTTATAAATTGAAGGAATTTGAAATGACCATTGAGGTTGGTCTGTGGTCGCAGACCTCTGTGAGCAGGACCTGAGTCAGGTCCATTCATTCCTGGCCTCACATGCACCTACCTTGTCAGTACCAGGGGGCCATGTGATACTTCAGATGCCTGGGCATGAGGGCAGCTCACACTGCCTCCAGGATGAATGTCGGCATGTTTTCTCTGTCTCTATGCACACAGACCCAACTGAGTGGGTGGATGGCCCTGTGGGACAGGCTGAAAGGGGACACTGACTGGCTCTGTGGTTGAAGGGTCCCTCCTGATAGGACCCTGGCCTCTCCTCCTAGGAATGAGTTCAGGCTCTGAGACATGGCTGAGGTCTGGAAACTGAGCCAACAGCCAGACTTTGGCGGGCATCAGCCATCCTTGGGTTTTGCTTCACTTCTTGGAACTCAGACAGAATCTGGGTTGCCTGCCCAGGTGCTTTGCCATGAGGTACCCTGTGATCTCTCAGCCCAGGCTGCCTTTCTGCTTCTAAGAATGTGCAGACTCTTTCCTTCCACCTGTTCATCACGTCCATTTGGGTTCTGTGTTACCAGAATTTTTCTTCTCCATTACTTGCTGAGAGTCCAGTTCTGGAATTCTGTCACCCAGCAAGCACTTTGGCCCTTAGCAGTCATCATCAGTGACCTCCTAGACAATGTTGGTGCCCTTCTTGCCAGGTTTTTTATTTTGTTTTATTTTTAATTGCTACATATAAACATAAAATTATATATATTAAAGGAGGTGCCATGTGAAGTTTTAATACTGTGTGAGATTTAAATCATGTTAAATGTGTCTGTCGCTACAAGCATTTATAATTTCTTTATGGTGAAAACTTTCAAAATCCTTTCTTTTAGCTACTTGAGATACACAGGACTTTGTTGTTGTCTATAGTCACCCCCACTGTGCCATAGCACACCAGAACTTCTTACTCCTACATAACTGTAACTGTAACTTAGGACCCATCAGTCAACCTTTCCCCAGCCCTCCTTTTTCAATTACCACATACAGCCTCTGGAACCATTCTCAATTCTCAACTTTTGGGATCAACTTTTTCGGATTCTATCTCCAAGTGAGATCATATGGTACTAGTCTTCCTGTTCCTGACTTACTTCCTTAACATAATGATCTCCATTTCCATCAATTGTGTTGAAGATGACAGGATTTTGTCCATTTTATGGATGAATAGTATTCCAGTGTGTGTTTTGTATCACATGGTCATTATCTGTTCATCAGTAGATTGTTTCTGTCCTTTAGCCTTTGTGAATAGTGCTACAATAAACATGGGAGTGCAGGTGTCTTTGGCCTTTGTGAATAGTGCTACAATAAACATGGGAGTGCAGGTGTCTTTGATAGACTATATTTATTTCCTTTGGCTAATACCCAGTAGAGGAATTCCTGGATCATATCCTGGTGTTATTTCTTAATTTTTTGAGGACACTCCATACTGCTATTCCTAGTGGCTCTATAAATTGACATTCCCACCAATAGTATATAAGGGTTCCAAGCCAGCACTTATTATCTTTTGTGTATTTAATAATGACCATTCTTAGTGGAGGGAAATGATATCTCATTGTAGTTATGATCTGCATTTCAAAGACAATTTTTGGTACTGAGTACTTTTGCATATGCCTGTTGGCTATTTGTGTGTCTCTTCTGAGAAATGTCTGTTCAGATTTTTCTCCATTTTTTAATCAGGTTGTTGGGTTGTTATTTTTTTTTAGTTCCTTATGTAGTCTGGATATTAACCTCTCATCAGATGTGCCATTTACACACATCTTCTTCCATTCAGTACAGTGTCTCTTCACACTGAAAATTGTTTCCTTTGCTGTGCAGAAGCTTTTTATCCTGGTCTAAGTCCAGGCCTTCTGGAATGGTATAGTGAGGATGCCTAAAAATCTGTTCCTCATAGAACTATTGAGAACAGGTACAAATGTTTTCAACAATCAGCTTTGTCAGGCCTCTGAAGATCAATCAAAACTTACACCAACGTGAGGAGCATTTATTCAAGAAAAATGCCAAATTTCAATAAGAACTGTGAGATTTATGGCATGTTAACATGACCCATTCCCATTCCCCACACCCATCTTGGAAGTGGCCTGGAAATGGAGCGAGTGCACAATCTTCTAGGAAAACTAGCATCCCAGCCCAGAAGGTGCACTCTGGCCTTGGTGCACTCTGGAGTTGCCCCATTCATAGGTCTCATCATTATTTGACTACACAGAACTCATTCTTGGCAAAAGTGGGCAAGGGGAATCCTGACAGCAACTTTGTCTTTATATATATATATATATATATATATATATATATATTTTTTTTTTTACTTGTAGATGGATATAATAACTTTAATTTAATTATTTATTTTTATGTGGTGCTGAGGATCAAACCCAGTGCTTCACATGTGCAAGGCAAGCATTTTACCACTGAGCCACAACCCCAACCCCTACCTTCTCGTTTAAAAGCAAACTAATTTTATTCTTAAGGGACTCCATCTTCATGGCCTAATGCTGCTACCTGAACTGCAGTTAATTCAGGAAACCAGACGAGGGGCAATAGGGGATTAGAAAAGATAAATAGATGGCAGAGTGCTTGCATTGCATGCACAGGTCCTGGATTTCATACTTAGCACCATAATAAAAAAGACAGACACAGAGGAAGAGAAAAAGCTGGGACCTGGTAGATATTACACTCTGGTGGAGTGCAGTGACCATGAGTCAGCTCAGCACATTTATTATATGTTTTATCACTAAAAGGGTTTTGTGAGAAAGTTTCTTTAAAGCAAGCAGAATCAAGATCATAGCTATAAGCAGCCCAATTATGATAATTAGCTTGCACCCATAACTTTCTACCCCTGAACAGCTGGCATCTGAACCTCAAGGTCAAGAACTGGATAACTCTGTGGCTAACAACCTCCTATTGAGCAGGGTGTCACCACAGCAACTGGGCTATCTTAATAGCACCTTCTCCCTGAGAGTTCCCAAGAGAGGCATCGCCTCTGTCACAGGACAGTTCAAGACCCATACTTCAGTCACCACTCCCAACAACCTAACTACCAACCAATGACTTTGTCACAGGAGAAGAAGTTTCTGGAGAAGGGGTCTGAGGATTCCCAGAAGCAGGCTGACTCGGCTCAGGACTAGCTGGGTCCTTGGCATATGCATCAGAGAAGAATTTCAGCATGAGCCAGACAAAGACATAGACTGGGCTTTATTTAGGAAGGTAGATACACATCCAAGGGAGAATGCAGCTGACTTGAGTGAGGAGCAGCCCTGACTTGGGCTGGGGGCCCAATATTTAGAGATGAGCTGTACTAGAAGCTGGAGTGGAGATGGATCCAAGGTGGGGCTGCAAAATTTCTCCCAAGTTTTTCTGCACTTGTGTATTTCCCTCATTTTACAAGGGCATGGGCCAAGGTTTGCAACTGTGTCTTCTGCATCTCGGTGGCATGATTCTGCACTTCAGTGGCTTGAGGGTGTTTCCCTTAAGATTCCATATTTCTCTCTCTTTATCCTAAATCCCTAATACACATTGTTGATTAGGTTTCAACATATAAATTTGAGGACAACTCAAATATTCAGGCTATAATAATCCTTCTGCTGAATTGTCTCACCATATAGATGAAGAAACTTGAATAAGGCACATAGCCCTTGTATTTGTCACTTGAATATGATCAGAGTAAAAACCAAAGGCCTAGGTATCTCTATAGTCAGGCCAACCATTCCCTACTCTGTCCCCTGCTCACTTAGTCCCTAACCCAGTGTTTACTCGCTGGTCTTCAGCATATTGCAGAATTCTCCAGCCTCAGAGCCTTTGCACTGCCATCCCTTCAGACTGGACTGTTCTTCCCTGAGGAATCTACTTGTGTCATTCTCACATCTAGTTCTCAGGTGACACACCCTTCCATGCCTCCCCCTTTTGAATCCTTTATTCATTTATTCTTTATTTAATTTTTAAAATTGTCATATAATAGAGATATATATTTCTTTAACCATTTTGTTTGTAAAGGTATCTATTTAAAATTATAATACCTCCACCTGCTGGAACAGTCCTGAACCTTCTCAACCTGAGTTTCCCCCCCCCCTCATTCTGTGACCTATTTAAACACACTGTGCCAGATTTTGATTGCTACTGTAATAAATTACATATATATATTCTTTCATTGTTCTGAAGATGTAAACACCAAACTCACAGGGTTATAATCAATAATCATTTCTTTGTAAGGCTGTATTCCTTCAGAAAACTCTAAGAAAGAATATATTTCCTGGCCTTTTCCTGATTCTATTCTTTAAGTCTATTGATGTGATGAATTCCAAAAATCTAAATGGAACACTGGACATCATTTTTTGTTTTAAGTTTAGTTTTAATTTACACTTCTCTAATTGCTAGAGATGTTGGACATTTTTTCATATAGCTTTTGACCATTTGGATTTCTTCTTCTGTGAAGTGCCTGTTCATTTCCTTTGCCCATTTATAAATTTTGTTTGTTTAGTTTTTTGAGTTCTTTGTATATCCTGGAATATGATGCTCTGAGGTACAAGTTGCAAATATTTTCTCCCATTCTATAAGCTCTCTCTTCATGTTCTTAATTGTTGCCTTTGCTGAGAAAAGGCTTTATAGTTTAATGCCATCCCATTTATTGATTCTTGATTTTATTTCTTGTGCTTTAGGAGTCTTCTTGAAGAATTTTGTTCCTAAGCTGACATGATGAGAGTTGGGCCTACATTTTTTCTACTAGGCACATTGTCTCTGCTCTACTATCAAGGTCCTTGATCCACTTTGAGTTGCGTTTTGTGCAAAGTGTGAGATAGGCGGTCAATTTCATTCTGCTATGTATGGATTTCTAGTTTTCCCAGCACCCTTTGTTGAAGAGGCTGTCTTTTCTCTAATTTATGTTCATGGTGCCTCTATCTTGTATGAGATAACTGTATATATGTGGGTTTGTCTCTTCTATTTGTTTGTCTCTTCTATTCTGTTCTATATATTCCCTTCATACTGGCCTGTTCTTCATAAATGTTTTTATGCTAATACCATGCTGTTTTCATTACTACAGCTTTGTAGTACAATACAAGGTCTGGTACTGTGATGCCTCCTGCTTCACTTTTCTCACTAAGGATTGCTTTGGCTATTCTGGGCCTCTTATTTTTCCAACTGAACTTTATGACTGCTTCTTCTATATCTATGAAGAATGTCATTGGAATTTTAATAGGACTTGCATTAAATCTGTATAGGACTTTTGCTAGCATGGCTGTTTTGACAATATTAATTCTGCCTATCCAAGAACATGTAAGATTTTTTTCCATTTTCTAAGGTCGTCTTCAGTTTCTTTCTTTAGTATTCTATGGTTTTCATTGTGGAGGACTTTTATCTCTTTGTTAGATTGATTCCCAAGTTTTTGTTTGTTCTTTTTTTTAGGTTATTGTGAATGGAATAGTTTTCCTAAATTCTCTTTCAGCTGATTCATCATTGGTGTGTAGGAATGCAATTGATTTATGGGTGTTAATGTTAAACCCTCTTACTTTGCTGAATTCATTTATGACTTTTAGATGCTTTTTGGTGGAGTTTTTGGGTCTTCTAAATGTAGAATCATGTCTTGGCAAATAGGAATAGTTTGAGCTCTTCTTTTCCTATTTATGTTCCTTTAATTTCTTTCTTTTGTCTAATTGCTTTGGCTAGGGTTTCAAGAACTATGTTGAATAGGAGTAGGAAAAAGAGGGCATCCCTGTATTGTTTCAGTTTTTAGAGTGAATGCTTTAATTTTTTCCCCATTTAGAATGATGTTGGCTTGGGTTTAGCATGGATAGTTTTTACAATGGTAAGGTATGTTCCTATTATCCCTATTTTTATCCTGTTTTGAGCACAAATGGATGCTGATTTTTGTCAAATGCTTTTTCTGCATGTACTCACAGAATCATACGATTCTAGTCTTTAGGTCTATTGAATTACATTTATTAATTTTCATCTGTTGAAACAACCTTGCAGCACTAGAATTAACCCCATTTGATCATGATGCAGTATCTTTTTAATGTGTTTTGATATGCTACTTGCAATTATTTTATTAAGAATTTTTGTATCTATGTTCATCAGGTATATTGATCTGAAATTTTCTTCCCTTGAAGTGTCTTTGTCTGGTTTTGGTATCAAGATGATATTAGATTCATAGAATGAGTTTGGAAGGTCCCTCTTCTTTCTTACTTCATGAAATAATTTGGTGTAAGTTCTTCTTTGAAGTTCTGGTATATCTTGGCTGAGAGGCTATCTGGTCCTAGGCTTTTCTTTGTTGATAGCATTTTGACGGTGTCTTCAATATCATTGTTTGAAATTGGTACATTCAAATTTTCTATGCCCTCCTGATTCAATTTAGTAGATCATATGTTTCTAGAGATTTAAGACAGAAACTTTTGACAAACTGGTAAACTGTTTTCTTAAAGAAACTTTCTCCAATACCAGAGATCTTGAATAGCCTCCAGATCAATAATCCAGAAACATCTCTCCACATAATTGAAGAACTTGGCTTCCATTTTGGGAAGAGAAGGACCCTTTTGTACTTTCTTTCATTTCTGTTTTTTTTTTTGTTGTTGTTGTTTTTGTTTTTTTGGGTTTTTTTTTTTTTTGCTTTGGCAGAAGTGGGTCTTTGGTTTTTCAGGAGTTTTTCTCTGTGTTCTGGAGGATTCTTGACCTCTTGATCTAGGTGTCAGTGGTTTTTCATCTTCCCTGTTCTTATGTCATTGTTGTGCAATTTTAGCTGGAGAGTCACAAAGAGGTTTCCTCACTAGTGCTTTTATTTAGTTTCTTCATCAACAAAATCATCACCTTTAGCAGAAACAAGTTTTACTGCTTTCTGTTGAACCTTGCTACTGCTTCTAGGGTCCAACAGCTTTTCAGATTCACTAAAGAGCTTGACATCCCTGGGATATTCCTCCACAGTGTGCACAGACCAGGAACCACACTTCATATCAAGACCATACATGGTGTAATTTTCAAGTCCCCAAGGGAAATTATTTACTGCACAGATATTTTTCAAAACTGCCACCATTGCCTTACTGGGACTGCCTTCATAATCTATTGCCTCTGTTTCAGCAAGGTGCAGTTCATTCTTTGCACCACCCATCAAAAGACCATTCTTAAAAATTACTTGTGTTCATTTTCATCATTATCCACCTGAAAGTGATCATCTTTGTCAGCCTCTATTTCTCAACCAAAAAGGTAATTCTGGGGCTCTAGGGCTCGTGTCTGTATTGACTGAATCTCTCATTGTGGGGTATTGAATGCAAATGGATCTCAGTCTTTAAGAGGAAGGGTTTGAAAGGTTAGAGGTAATGGGACAGAGGAGAGTGAGGTTGGGAGAAAATACAGACATGGGAAGAAAGCAGATAGCAAAAGAGGCAGGGAAAAGAGGAGAAGCAGTATGTAGAAGGAAGGAACTCATATAACCTCCAGCAAGCTCTGCTTCCCCTACAGAGACTGGGTATTCACAGTGAATTTTGTTTTTTAACATCTGCATTTCTAATTTTTAGAATTCTATTAATAAGTAATTCTGTTTTGCATTACCTGCTAAACATGCCTTAAACAACCTTTTTCTTCATTGAATTTCAATAGACTGGTCCTTAGTCCTCCAATGGTAGGTTTGGGGCATGCCCACACCCTAGAGGCTAATTTTGCGTGTTTCTCTGAGACTTATTCTCAATAGAATGTCTCCGGTATATTCCAATAGCTATCTTCTTTTGCTACTTATGCTGCTAGTAGAAGCTTGGAAGACTGTGAGTCATGAGCGTTAGCAAGAACTGGTTAGGGGTTGGGTTTGTAGCTCAATGGTAGAGCACCTGCCTTGCATGTGTGAGGTACTGGGTTTGATCCTCAGCACCACATAAATAAATAAAATAAAGGTTTTGTGTCCACCTAAACTAAAAATAAAATAAAAATAAAAAAAAGAACTGGTTGGAAACAGGGAGAAGAGATTGGGGCTCCATGCTGGGCACAGATAAGTGGATACCTCTTCTAAAGAATGGGGAAAGGGTGTGGTTTGGCTAGAGAGGTTCCCTGGAATCTGATGATCAGCTCCTAGGGCCCCAGCCTAGGACACCAGACTAGGTTCTGTGCTCCTGTGTGGCAGCTCCCCTCTGCTGCCATGTTCCTGTATCTACTCCATGATGACCTCCCTGAACACCAAGACCATGATGAATTGACCTGTGATCCCTGATGCCTCCTTTTTCTCTCTATTGGAAATACTGACTGTTCAGCTAGGTTTTAAGTTTAAGGAGAACAGATATCATCTTGTATTTTTTGTACCCAGAAGTTGGTAGAGGTCACTGAAAGTGCTTTCAGATTTTCTCCTGGTAACACTGTGCCTGTGAGGGGTCCCTGATAGCATGAGAGCATCCTACAATATCAGTTAAATGTGACACCAAAATAAGGATCTAGAAGATTGAGGGGGTCTAGGATGAAGAGTCCTCTATCTGCCAGCCTGGCCCTTCAGAGGGAGTCTGAGAGTCACAAAATGATGGGAACTAATGGCTGTCTTCTCCCTGTCCTGAATCTCACATCCACGTTTCTCTCACAGGTACCCACTCTCTTTGCCTCGACTTCACAGTCAAATCTCAGTCCAGACCTGGGGAGTCCTGGTGTGAAGTGCAGGGCTCAGTGGATAAGACCACTTTCCTTCAGTATGACTGTGAGAGCAACAAGATCAAACCTTTGGGTCACCTGGGAAGGGAGGTGAATGCCACCAAAACATGGACACAATTGACCGAAATGCTGAGAGAACTGGGGCAAGATCTCAGGATGATCCTGCTTGACATGGACTTGGAAAAAAAATAAGACCATGGGTAAGTATGGAATGGGGTGAAGAGATAGAGCAGGAGAGAGGAAGGGGTGGAGTGCACATGTGGAGGAGGCTCTGGATGTATTTGTGTAAAAGAGATTAACATTGGCCCAGCCTTAGAGGGATGTGGGGCTTAATGGGCAAGAAAGGGCAAATCTGGGAGAAAAGAATACAGGCCTCTAAATGTGCAGAGAAATTCTCAACTTATTGGGAGGTGATGAATCTATCAAGAGTGGAAGATGATAGTTTTGTTGTGTATTGCAGGTCATCTCACCCTGCAGGCCAAGATGTCTTGTCAGTTTGAAGGAAAAAATCACATTGGTTCATTCTGGAATTTCAGCATTGATGGACAGCCATCTCTCTACTTAAACGTGATGCACATGGAGTGGACAGTGATTAATCCTAGAGCCAGAGGGATCAAGGAGAAGTGGGAGAATGAGAAAGAACTGACAGAATTTTTAAGGAAGGTCTCCATGGGAGATTGCAATCACTGGCTCGGGGAATTCTCAGAGCACTTGGAGGAAATGCCAGGTAGAGAGCTGAGTTACTATGAAACTCAGCAGGATGTGAAAGATGTAGGAATTCTCTTTAAAGGTCTGATGACTTCCCTGTGGGATGTGAGCATGTGCATATAATGGAAAATTTGATGGGCTGAATGACTGACTTCTTCATCAGCTTCTTGACTGGACAATCAGTGATAGCCATGTGGATTTGTCACTAGCCTCCTTTCTCATCTCACCTCCCAAGGTCTCTTCTTTACAGGAGCCCCCATTGTCCATTAATCAATGATGCAGTCATTAATGGTCGGCCAACTAGTTCCCAGGTCTATATACATTTCTGTAAACTTCCAGGCCTTCTCTTGTTACAACAAATTGGATGAACTTTTGCTGTCCCCTTCAGTTGTAATGTGAGCTCTATAAGGACATAGCACAACCTCTGTTCATCTCTGTACTCCCAGGACCTGGTAGAATAATTGTCCCATAATGAGTCAGTATATATGAGTTGAATGCACTGTATGGGGAAAACGGGTGCTGAACAATGGATATTTTTAATTTTGACAGGGATTTTGCTCTTTTGTTTGTTTTAGCACCAACATCAACAGTCCCAGTTACCAGCAGATCTCCACGTACCTCATCTGTTTCAGTGACCAGCTTAGGGATCATCATTGTCTTAATTTTAGTCATCAGTCATCATCATCATCTCCATGGCCAACAAGTTCTACAGGAAATAAACAGACACCATGAAAGGTGAGGAATAGTCTGTCCTCTGGCCTTTGGGTGGCGCTGTCTCAGTCTGGTAGGGCCTTAGGACAGGTGTCCCACCAGTTTCACCCAAGCCCCTGGCCACTGATATCTCTCCACAGAAGTAATGCCCTTCCTTAGCCTTGAGCACTACCCACTCCACAGTAGTGCTGGAACGACTGCTGCTGAGTAGAGGAGGCCACTGTAGGTAGCACAGCAGTGCAGTGAGAGGAGGGACACACAGGAGTCTCCTCCTGAGTGGGGCAGTGCCTCAGATCTGGAGAATCTGGTGGGTGTTGGCTCCAGATCTTTGGTTGAGGAGTTATTTGCTCTCTGGGATAATATAACACAGGTTAATAATTTTCCTTAATGTTGTAGAAGCTGTTCCATCATCTACTATGTCTTCTGTGGACCACAGGAAGGCAACATCATCAGACCACCCTTGGTGGCAAGAAGTGTCCTTAGATGACTGTCTCTACTCTGCCACTCTTTCCAACAAACTTTCCTCCATTTGAGTGGAATTGGAAAGCCTGCAGACATTTCCCTTATTTATAGAGGAAGATGATTTAAAAGGATATTTATCTTGGTTTAATGAGGTTTATCTATGTATTCACACTTATTTTTGTATATAATTAAGTTACTGATGGACAGAAACCACAAGTCAACTCTGCTAACTCACTAGATATTATGACACAAATGATTAAGGCCATAGAGTGAAGTGACATGTGGATATATTAACATCTTGTTAACACTATTAGACTTTATTAGCAAAAACTCCTCCTCTGGCTAGTAATGTTTCTGATATGGGGCTCTGGCTCCAACATCTAAATGGAGAATCTCCATTGTGACCTGAGCTGCAGAAGAACAGTTCTTCCAGCTAATAAAGACTGAGCTGACTCAGAGCAGAACATTCAGTTGGGTTTCTTGGAGGCTTGTTTATAAAGACCATTCTCTGATGGAACAATTCCATCTTCAGGACGCCAGAGAGCAGCAGGGCTTGCAGACTGGCAGGCTGTTGGTGAGGACAATTATGCCCATCTTCAGAGGAGTTACTAACACCCCCCCCAGGACTTTACCCTCCGTGTGCCTTGAAATCTGGGGCTTGGGAGGGGTCCCCAGTGGCATCTGCCTCCTCCTCCTCCTCTAGCCTGCCTCAGAGAGACTGGTGTCTCTTGTTCTCCTTGATCTTCAGAGAGGATCTTACAAAACCCTCTAATACTTTTTTTGGCATTTCTAAAAGGAAATCATTATAATGCCAACTTCTTCTTAGCATTCCTGTGGTTTTAAAGCCTGGGCATTTAGGCCACCTATTAGAGACTGGACCAACAAACCTTCAAAGAAAACAAATTTCCTCTTGGTCCATTTGGCAGAATTATACTGGTCTGGGCTAACAATTGCAAAGCAATGAACCCCCAAAGAAAATCATCAGAGTTCTCATGTAATAGAGATATTTTCCCCTTTGAACTACCTTTTTAGAAGGTCATCAGAACACTAGACAATCAGCTTTCTTCAACTACTTGCTCAATGTTTTTAGCGAGACTCCTTTGGTATGAGTTTCTCTCTCCCAAATAATCCTCTAGTCCTTTTAACTTTTAGTTCAGCACTAGCTACTCTAATATTGCTATCTGTGGATGTTACATTTTGCCTATTGAATTTCTGAAGGCCAAGTTCCTGATTTGTTTTTCCTTCTATTACACTCCAGTACCTAAAATAAACTTTCCTCCATTTGAGTGGAATTGGAAAGCCTGTAGACATTTCCCTTATTTATAGAGGAAGATGATTTAAAAGGATATTTATCTTGGTTTAATGAGGTTTATCTATGTATTCATATTTATTTTTGTATATAATTAAGTTTCAGAGGTCTCAGTCCATCGACAGACGACTCCATTGCTCTGAACTGGAAGTAAAGCAGAACATCATGGCAGAAGGGTGTAGAGGAGGAGAAACAGCTCAGGAGGTGACCATCAGGAAGCAGAGAGTGCTCTCACTGAGCAGGGACAGAGGCATACTCCAGTGACCTAGTCACATCCTACCTGTGGATTTAGTTACCACCTAGCTAATTCCTATTGTTAATATATCCACATGTCACTTCACTCTATGGCCTTAATCATTTGTGTCATAATATCTAGTGAGTTAGCAGAGTTGACTTGTGGTTTCTGTCCATCAGTAACTTAATTGTCCTCTGCCTCAGAGCATGTCACATTTTCCATCTTGTAGTAAAGCTGTGTATGTATATTTTGTCTCCCCAGTATAGGGACAAAAGATATTTATGGAAGTGTAGGATAGGTATTTCTGTAGTTCAAATTCAGAAGTTAAAAAGGGTAAACAGAAACTCTTAAGCATGACACCATAGTACCCAATTCCTTTTCCCCCAGACTACCAATGGGACCAGTTTCTTCGAAATTGTTGATGTAAAATAATAACTCAACTTTAAAGGAAATAAGAAAATAGTTTACTTTGAGCCAAATATCAGTGTGACCATGGCCTTGAAACACAGATTCAAGTTAGTTTGGATGACGTTCCACTGTGAAAGAGGTTACATGAACTTTCATAGTCACAGAATAAAAAGTCATGAGTCAGTGTACTTACTAAATACATGGGTGAGGTCCTCCAGCACGTGAACCCCAGTGAGATGGCGCAGTCTCCTCCACAGGGTTCAGGTGTCTCAGCTTTGAGGTTGGTGGAGGCTAGAGGTGTTTCAAGCTTAGCAATACATTCTGAGAGTTTTTTCTGTAAGTCACAAGGGTGTCAGATACAGAGGTTGATAAGAAGTGACTGTTAAAAGGGACAAAAGTAGCCCAAGATAACTTTGACTTCCAATCTACACCACACCTCTGATGTTCCACTTAGCCAGGGTCACATGTCTGTAGGGTCTTTGGTACACAGATGCAGCTTCTTCAACCTCAGTCCATAGCAGAACCGTACTCATCATGCCATGTATTATTTATTCCCTCTATCAAAAAGCAGAAATGCTAATGTGGAGGAGGAAAATGTTTTCTACTCATCTTGGGTTCATGATTAAGATCTTATAACCAAAAATCAAAACAGAAAACAGAAAAGCATACAAATTATAACTTCCGCATGACTTGAGAGCCTTTATAACAAAATGGGAACTCAGTTAAATTAAAGTGATTTTTATAGTGGACTTGATGAGGAACGGTCAGTCATGGAGAAATATGATTGAAGGCAAAAGGATATGAGGTACCAGTGATCAACAAGGGACTTAGGAAGGCCTGTTCGGATTCTTCTTGGCTCATAGTCCTGGAGGGAGGATGCTCTTTCCTCCAGGTAGCCAGGAGGGCACTTCCTATAGGAAGGTCTCATGACCTGTGTTTTAGTCAGATTTCTCACTGCTGTGACTAAAAGACCAGACAAGAACAATTTTAAAGGAAATATTTATTTGGGAGCTCATAGTCTTGGAGGTCTTAGTCCATAGACAGCTATTTTTTCTTTCTTATAGAAAAGGTAGCATATCATGCATGTTTTTCTTCACTTTGCTTCCCTCAACACTGTCCCCTGGCAATCACTGTAGTGAGAAACCCTCCTTGGTGTTTCTACAGTGTATTTTGCTGTGTGGTGGAAGCTCTGCCTATTTAACTATTGACCCATCGGTTCCAGCTGCTGCTAGTCTTTATCACCAATAGTGTTGCAATGGTACCTGCACATCTTGTCTTGTGCTATTCTTGCTAGTATGTTTTTGGGATAGTGTTGTAGAATTTCGATTCCCAAAAGACTAACTTCCAGGGTGACTGCTTTGTCAAATGGTATCTTTCTGCTAGGTTTGGCCAAGTTCCTCTTCATCTGAATTGTGCCATTCTCCCCTCCCTCCAGCAGTGCCAAAGGGCCCTCCTGCATCACGGTTGCCTCACCAGTAGAGCACGTGCCACATTTTAGTTGTTTGCCAACCTAACCGGCAAGCAATGGTATCTTACTGTAGTTTCAATTTACATTCATCTTGTGATAAGAGAAAGTGATATTGGGCACCTTTTCAAAGGGCTAACAGTCACTTTCACTTATTTTCTGTGCATTGCCTGTTCATATCCTTGATGAAGCTTTTCTTTTTATTTTGAATTATTACCTTTCTGTAAACAGTATCAAATCCTAGCAAAAATACTCTGTCCAAGAGACCTCAGCTCCTGTGAAATACAGTGGAAGGTGGCATGGGACTCTAGAGTGTAATAAGGAATATTGGATTTCTTGGGTATTTTAATTCACATAATTAACTAATCAATTCAACTAATAATGTTTGCATACACACTGTGTCTGAGCACTGTTCTCTCTCAAAGAGTGGTGGAGAAGAGTTTCCTCCACAATTTGTTCTTGTCAGGATTTTTGTCACATATAGCAACAAACCACAGGGTCTTGAGAGGGGAAATCAAAGGATCCCATCAGGACTTGACAGGGGCCTATTACACTCAGTGAAGAAGATCCTCTGAGGATCTTTGGAGATAGGGCAGGAAGAAGGGTCGCTCATGTTCTCCTGGTTGAAATCCTATATAAAGAGGTTTAACTGAATTTGTGACACAGGAATGAAAGAAAGGCAAATGTGAATCAAAGGCCCCATCCCATTATTCCCACCCTAACCTCAGATCCCCTCCCAGCGCCTCTAAATCCAGGGAAGCCATTTCACACTACTCTCTAAGACTGTCTTTAAGCCCACCCACCATACACATGCACAGCAATTCTCTCACACTCTCCAGATGAGCCACTTCTGGAGGGTAAGCCTGGCTCAGGGGATAGGGCTGTGGTGTACAATGGGAAGCCCTTTCCTCCCCTTCCCACTAGGTGTTTATGATTATGCACAGCTTCCCTCTGGAAAGGAAAGGCATGAAGTCATGTCTCCATTTAGGGTCTGTGTGGCTTTGAGCTCCTTCTCAGCCCTTCTCATACTATCTGTTACCCCAGACAAACACAGGACTGAGACTGCATCTGTCCTCACAAGTCTACCTGACATGTGGACAAGGACATTCTCACGCCCATGGGTTTCCTGGTCACTAGAAACTACTAGTGTTTTTTCAGCTACTTGTGGTGATAGGGACAATTGTCCTGGGCTGGGCTGGAGAATCATTATGCAGGAGTGAGAACTTATGTTTTTATGTATGTCTATTTCTCTATTTTTTTAAGGTACTGAGACTGAATTCAGAACCTCACCATACCAGCAGGTGCTCTACCACTCAATGTACTAGTGAAGCCAGACTTTGAGAGCAAACTCCATTCTCCTCTTCTCCTGGCAGGTGGAATCAGCTCAAAGTGTGGCACCTGGAAGAGCCAGCTTCTTCCTCTGGTATTGAGAGTGTGTTACGGCTCTCAGGGTGGGAGCTCAAGATGGTGGGCCATGCCCACCACTGTTGCCATGGACACCATTGCTCATCACCAACTTTTCCCTGGGTTCTTGTCTTACAAACACGACAACAGAATCCAAGGGTGGAAAGAGCAGGATTTATTCAAGTGTGAAAAAGAACAGAAAGTATATCTAAAATGAACAAATAAAATTAGAAAATAGAAACAGAACTCTCACAGGGACAACAGGTGAGCCTAATAGAGGTTGCCGCCTGAATGTGCTAGTCTAGGGGGCTTTTCTACACTTGGGTTAACACCATTGGTCCAAATTCATGCTCATCAGGGCTTGGGAAAGTGCCATGCTATTGGCTAGCCCTACAATCCCATTCAGCTCTGCCTCACTTGTTTTATACCCATTTGTTGGGAAGCGAGAGGTTCGTGAAATTGGGGATGTTGCAGGGTGTGGGTGTATGTAGAGCAGGTGTCCACACCAGGCCAGCCTGCCCCTGTGAGGTGACAGGTCTGCACCCTCTGGCTCCCAGCTCCTGAGACCCACACTGTGATGGTGGTTCTGTGGCCCTCCAGGGCCACAGCTCCAGGACAAGGACTTGGCTTCATTGTTTAAATATACTTCAGTGGCACTAGAAGGAGCTTCTCACCTCTGTGTTCAAGTCGTGTTCAGAGCACTGTGGCCTCTGACATTTTGTTTTGGTTGGGGGTAGGTTAAAAACAGGTCCCAGAAAATGAGAAAAGTTGAAAAAGGCTGTTGACAGCATTTGGTAGAGTCAGGGTCTGAGGTCATTAGTTAGAGGCCTCTTAAGTGCTTGCCAGCCTCCTCTGTGACCTGTCCAACGTTCAGGTAGCTGTGCTGAACACCAGGGTGTGCCAGCAGGACCTTGCTACTCCCATGGCACCCCTGGCCTTTGCATGTTGTCGTGTACAAATGTTTGTCATGTACATGTTTGTCATGTACAAATTTCCTGAAATATTTGTGCACTCAATTATCCTCCCTTAACTATCTGACTTTTATTCATCTTTCATATCTACTCTGAAAAATCCAGCCTGGGTTAAGTGTTCCTGCTTCCTGTTCCCATGGCGTCTTATACTCTCAGTGTCATATCATTGACCTCACTGCATTATAATTGCCCATTTATTTGTCTGTATCCTTCACTAAGCTGTAAATTCCATGACAGGGACTCCTTTCTATCTTATATGTGGCTGTATTTTTATAGCCAATCATGTCAGTAAATTATAGGCTTTTGGTTAAATAAATAAATATTTTGGAGACAAGATTTCTCTCTACAATATGTGATAATTCATAAGCATCAATTAAATATTTATTCTTATCAAATACATTTAATATTTTTAGTCACTAAAATGTATAGCTTCAAATTGTCACACACTTGAATTTCATTTGGAGACATTTGAGATGTTATAAATTATATCAAGAGTGACACTCTACTCCAGGCACAAATGCACACAGCCAAACACAAGAAGTGTTATTAGACACAGTACTGCACAGGAAATTGGGACATTTAAATTCAGATCCCCATTTCACCACAAACATTGTGTCTTTGGCAAATCTCATCCTTTTCAGGATTCATCCTCATTTGTAACATAAAGGGATTATATTAAAATGTTCCACTTGGTTCTCAAAGATCTAGCCTTAAAATTCTGAGTACTAACAATATTAGCTTTGAAATCTGGTATGTCTTAGTTCAAAATCTGGTCCTTAAACTTACTGGCAGGATTTCCTAGTCTGTATAATGGGGGTAATTGCTACTCAATAATGTTGTCATTGATGAATTAAATAAGATCAAGTTAGTTCTTGACCTGGATCAGGTACTTAGTAAGTGTTCATTTCTTTTCCCTTTAGGAAATGTGAAATATCATAAATAGGATTTAACTGGGATAAAAGAAGATAGTTTATGTAATAAGTTCTGTTTTTCACCTTGCTAACTGCTAACACTGCAGGTGTGACTAGGGAGCAAATACCACTTGACTTTTGGTTTCATTTTCTTAGAACCCTATTCTATTGCCAGACACCCTGGTGTTGGTCATCTTGCTTAGGAGGTAATTAAACCTGGAAATTTGAACATGACAGGATAGCAAGTACCAAGCCGTTGATGTATGTATATAATGGGGGAAAGGAGAATCTAAATTGATGACCTTATACCACCTCCAAAGATAAGTAAAATCATACTTGATCATTCAAAAGAAGGACACAGATTAAAGTGATTCATAAAAAAAAGACCCAGATACTGGTGAAATCTGTTTACCAAGCCTTAAAATTTGGATACCATTATTAAGTCATTTCCAAGCAATAAGGAAATATAGGAAAAAATGGTCTTCTGATTAGAGCCAGTTCCAGAAGATAGACACCAAAAGGGTTCCCATTGTCAGATTAGCAGTTGAAAGATATCAGCAAAGTTGCTGAATTTTTTTTTCTATTTTCAAGCTATTCTTAGTTTTATATAGTGATTTTAGCCTTTATTTATTTGGTAATATTGAGAGCAATTTCATGTAGAATGTATTTTTGCCTTGCTGAAGTTCCTTGTTATCAATAGTTTCCAGAGAGTCCCACCAGGCCCACCTCTTGGCTTTTGACTGACAGCAGGGTGACATCAGAATTTCAAGTCTGCTCTGCCATGACAACTCTGTCACCTTGGCCCATGCTGACTGGTTCTATCTGGATTCTTAATCATTTTTACAGGTTTTATGGTTAGGAGGAATTATCTTTATCTTCCAGAATCTGGTCTGTGAAGGGACACATAACTTGGGTTCTTCTTGTCAATGTTACTTCCTGCCTGAATTTCCTTGTAGATAATAATTTGCTGAAGAATAAGACATATCCTTTCCACTTTGGTTAGGCAGAGCTGCAGGTAAATTGTTTTTTGGCAAAGAAAGCATGTGGGGGTGAAGAAAGCATGTGGGAGTAAGCACAGTGGGACATTTCATAGAATTATTCTCTTAATGTGTGTTCCCACCCTCCTCATCTGTCTGTCCCCTAACAGCAATGGTACATCTATACATTTCTGTAGTAGCATCTATAGACTTCTGATCTTGGATCCTAGGCTCATCTAACTCTTGAGGATCCAGCATCATATAAGGGTATAAAGTAGGCACAAGTTGTTTACTTTCTCCGTAAAGGCAGATAGTAAGGGGTGGCAGGCCTCTGCAGGCCACACTATAACTGTCTCTATATCAAGTACTCATGAGAGCAACTGAAGACCACATGCCAATGAATGGGGCACTGGCATAGTTTTCTATGCCCTAGTTTTCTGACCCTAGATTAGGGTATCTCCTGTGTCTCCAGTGTTGGTGCCCATCCTTATGCTGTCTTTCCCAAGTGATTCTGCAGATGCATATTTTAGAGTGAGCAGCAGGTCTTATGCTCCTGTGGCTTCAGATGGTCTGGTTTTTAGGAGGGGTTCCTGTAGATTGAGGCCTACTGTACCCCCACCCACACTCACACCCTTTGCTGCCCAGTGGATTCTTCGGTTCATGTTGATTATAGGGTACACTTTCTAAAGCCACAGGTGTGAGCTCAAGGTGAAGTGATACACTTAGTAGAGGACAAATGTGTGTTCTCCAGGATGAGATACTATTTTAAGCATTGGTCTGGGGAAAGTAGTGTCAGAAGATTGTACTTGACCTTCTCTACCAGGGTATCCCTGACCCCACAGGTGACTCACTAAGTCCATGGATGATTCATTTCAGTTACAAATTCAGAGAATTTGAAATAACCATTGAATGGATCTGTGGCCCCAGACCTCTAGGAGAAGAACCTGGGACAGGTCCATTTATTCCTTATTCCTGGCCCCATGTGAACCTTGTCAGAACCAGGGGGCCATCATGATGCATCTTGAGACAGGGTCTCCCTATGTTGCTTAGGCAGATGAACTTCTAGTCCTCCTGACTCAGGGTTTTGGTACCTGGGATTACAGACACATGCCACCATAACAGGATCAACTTTTAAAAATTATTGTTATATACATTTTTAATGGTTGATTTTTTTGCCCATTTCATTAAACTCTTATTACAATATGATCATTTCTGTGTTTTTGTTTCTGATATGAGTGAGACATGATCTTTTTGTTACCTGCTCCCCATTCTTGGTATCTATTCCATTGTTGTGTAAGTGATAAATATTTATTAATATTACTTATTAATATTGAGTTGATTTAATAGTTTAGTAACAATGATCATGCAGAAGTATAGAAAAGATGTTCTTGTATTAAAAAATAAATAGTACTTCTTAGTGAGATAAGAAATATTAGGATTCTAGTCAACTAGATCAAGAAGGTCATGGAGAGAGTGAATGTCCATTTTAGATTTTCCCTTGCCATTTTGTATAAATTTATTTAGGCTGTAATTCTCTCAATAGCCTGTAAAGGAAGTAGCATTTTCATTTTAGAACTGGGGAGATTAGAGTATTTATGTAAATGTTCAAGTTATTGTTGTAATTGTAGGGCTAGGTTTTGATTTAAACCTTCTACTTTGATCTTCTGCTGCTTCCCCTTTGCTTGTCAGACTTAAGTTCCCACAGTCCTTTCTGTGCCTCGAATAAGGCAAACTGTTTCCTACTTGGAAACTTTGTTGTTGCTCCAGCCTGTTCTCTAATACCTGGGAAGCCCTTATGCTAGAGCCACTTGTGGATGATTCCTCTCATCTCAGGTCTTGGCTCAAATGTCTTCTTACAGTTTAGTTTTGAAAGGCACCCTGTCTACCTTAGCTACTCTACCAAGTTCTCTCTGCTTTTACACAGCATCCTGTTTGTATCCTTCATACCACTAATCACATCTTACATTATCTTGTTTATTTGTTGGCATATTTATTGTCTACTTTTCCTTAGTAAGGTCTAAGGTCCAAATATGAGTTCTTGATTACTGTGTATCTTTAGCACCTAAAACAGTGATTGGAACATTGTGAGTACTCGGTATGCATTTATTGAGAAGAAGAAAGAGATAAAGGATGAGGAAGAGCTAAAGGGAGAGAGAATAAGAGTGAGTAATGAGAATCTAGGTACAAGTTTCCAACTTCTTTCTCACTGGATGATTGACTCCTATTGGAATAAGTTATGTAATTACAACCTGTTCTTTTTGAATTTCCTTATTTAGGAATCCAATATGCCATACTCCTTTTAACTCAAATCTGCAAGACTCCAAAATTAAAGTCTGAGTAATTAGAGTAAAAACCATGGGTTGCACAATTAATAATGCTAAATATTCACCTTGAAATAATTGCAGGTAGTCACTAGAACCCATAAATTGGGGAATGAAACAATAAATTTCATAAAATACTTTTCCAGATACAGATAGAATTGTAGATCAACCAGGACACAAGAGGTGATAGCATTATGTTGTTTGATGACTTCCCTGAGGAGAAAGTCTGCTGTGTGTGTGTGTGTGTGTATGTGTGTGTACACAAGTGTAAATATATATATATATATATATATATATATATATATATGCACACACATATATGCATGTATATATGTGTGTACCACTCAATGTACTAGTGAAGCCAGACTTTGAGAGCAAACTCCATTCTCCTCTTCTCCTGGCAGGTGGAATCAGCTCAAAGTGTGGCACCTGGAAGAGCCAGCTTCTTCCTCTGGTATTGAGAGTGTGTTACGGCTCTCAGGGTGGGAGCTCAAGATGGTGGGCCATGCCCACCACTGTTGCCATGGACACCATTGCTCATCACCAACTTTTCCCTGGGTTCTTGTCTTACAAACACGACAACAGAATCCAAGGGTGGAAAGAGCAGGATTTATTCAAGTGTGAAAAAGAACAGAAAGTATATCTAAAATGAACAAATAAAATTAGAAAATAGAAACAGAACTCTCACAGGGACAACAGGTGAGCCTAATAGAGGTTGCCGCCTGAATGTGCTAGTCTAGGGGGCTTTTCTACACTTGGGTTAACACCATTGGTCCAAATTCATGCTCATCAGGGCTTGGGAAAGTGCCATGCTATTGGCTAGCCCTACAATCCCATTCAGCTCTGCCTCACTTGTTTTATACCCATTTGTTGGGAAGCGAGAGGTTCGTGAAATTGGGGATGTTGCAGGGTGTGGGTGTATGTAGAGCAGGTGTCCACACCAGGCCAGCCTGCCCCTGTGAGGTGACAGGTCTGCACCCTCTGGCTCCCAGCTCCTGAGACCCACACTGTGATGGTGGTTCTGTGGCCCTCCAGGGCCACAGCTCCAGGACAAGGACTTGGCTTCATTGTTTAAATATACTTCAGTGGCACTAGAAGGAGCTTCTCACCTCTGTGTTCAAGTCGTGTTCAGAGCACTGTGGCCTCTGACATTTTGTTTTGGTTGGGGGTAGGTTAAAAACAGGTCCCAGAAAATGAGAAAAGTTGAAAAAGGCTGTTGACAGCATTTGGTAGAGTCAGGGTCTGAGGTCATTAGTTAGAGGCCTCTTAAGTGCTTGCCAGCCTCCTCTGTGACCTGTCCAACGTTCAGGTAGCTGTGCTGAACACCAGGGTGTGCCAGCAGGACCTTGCTACTCCCATGGCACCCCTGGCCTTTGCATGTTGTCGTGTACAAATGTTTGTCATGTACATGTTTGTCATGTACAAATTTCCTGAAATATTTGTGCACTCAATTATCCTCCCTTAACTATCTGACTTTTATTCATCTTTCATATCTACTCTGAAAAATCCAGCCTGGGTTAAGTGTTCCTGCTTCCTGTTCCCATGGCGTCTTATACTCTCAGTGTCATATCATTGACCTCACTGCATTATAATTGCCCATTTATTTGTCTGTATCCTTCACTAAGCTGTAAATTCCATGACAGGGACTCCTTTCTATCTTATATGTGGCTGTATTTTTATAGCCAATCATGTCAGTAAATTATAGGCTTTTGGTTAAATAAATAAATATTTTGGAGACAAGATTTCTCTCTACAATATGTGATAATTCATAAGCATCAATTAAATATTTATTCTTATCAAATACATTTAATATTTTTAGTCACTAAAATGTATAGCTTCAAATTGTCACACACTTGAATTTCATTTGGAGACATTTGAGATGTTATAAATTATATCAAGAGTGACACTCTACTCCAGGCACAAATGCACACAGCCAAACACAAGAAGTGTTATTAGACACAGTACTGCACAGGAAATTGGGACATTTAAATTCAGATCCCCATTTCACCACAAACATTGTGTCTTTGGCAAATCTCATCCTTTTCAGGATTCATCCTCATTTGTAACATAAAGGGATTATATTAAAATGTTCCACTTGGTTCTCAAAGATCTAGCCTTAAAATTCTGAGTACTAACAATATTAGCTTTGAAATCTGGTATGTCTTAGTTCAAAATCTGGTCCTTAAACTTACTGGCAGGATTTCCTAGTCTGTATAATGGGGGTAATTGCTACTCAATAATGTTGTCATTGATGAATTAAATAAGATCAAGTTAGTTCTTGACCTGGATCAGGTACTTAGTAAGTGTTCATTTCTTTTCCCTTTAGGAAATGTGAAATATCATAAATAGGATTTAACTGGGATAAAAGAAGATAGTTTATGTAATAAGTTCTGTTTTTCACCTTGCTAACTGCTAACACTGCAGGTGTGACTAGGGAGCAAATACCACTTGACTTTTGGTTTCATTTTCTTAGAACCCTATTCTATTGCCAGACACCCTGGTGTTGGTCATCTTGCTTAGGAGGTAATTAAACCTGGAAATTTGAACATGACAGGATAGCAAGTACCAAGCCGTTGATGTATGTATATAATGGGGGAAAGGAGAATCTAAATTGATGACCTTATACCACCTCCAAAGATAAGTAAAATCATACTTGATCATTCAAAAGAAGGACACAGATTAAAGTGATTCATAAAAAAAAGACCCAGATACTGGTGAAATCTGTTTACCAAGCCTTAAAATTTGGATACCATTATTAAGTCATTTCCAAGCAATAAGGAAATATAGGAAAAAATGGTCTTCTGATTAGAGCCAGTTCCAGAAGATAGACACCAAAAGGGTTCCCATTGTCAGATTAGCAGTTGAAAGATATCAGCAAAGTTGCTGAATTTTTTTTTCTATTTTCAAGCTATTCTTAGTTTTATATAGTGATTTTAGCCTTTATTTATTTGGTAATATTGAGAGCAATTTCATGTAGAATGTATTTTTGCCTTGCTGAAGTTCCTTGTTATCAATAGTTTCCAGAGAGTCCCACCAGGCCCACCTCTTGGCTTTTGACTGACAGCAGGGTGACATCAGAATTTCAAGTCTGCTCTGCCATGACAACTCTGTCACCTTGGCCCATGCTGACTGGTTCTATCTGGATTCTTAATCATTTTTACAGGTTTTATGGTTAGGAGGAATTATCTTTATCTTCCAGAATCTGGTCTGTGAAGGGACACATAACTTGGGTTCTTCTTGTCAATGTTACTTCCTGCCTGAATTTCCTTGTAGATAATAATTTGCTGAAGAATAAGACATATCCTTTCCACTTTGGTTAGGCAGAGCTGCAGGTAAATTGTTTTTTGGCAAAGAAAGCATGTGGGGGTGAAGAAAGCATGTGGGAGTAAGCACAGTGGGACATTTCATAGAATTATTCTCTTAATGTGTGTTCCCACCCTCCTCATCTGTCTGTCCCCTAACAGCAATGGTACATCTATACATTTCTGTAGTAGCATCTATAGACTTCTGATCTTGGATCCTAGGCTCATCTAACTCTTGAGGATCCAGCATCATATAAGGGTATAAAGTAGGCACAAGTTGTTTACTTTCTCCGTAAAGGCAGATAGTAAGGGGTGGCAGGCCTCTGCAGGCCACACTATAACTGTCTCTATATCAAGTACTCATGAGAGCAACTGAAGACCACATGCCAATGAATGGGGCACTGGCATAGTTTTCTATGCCCTAGTTTTCTGACCCTAGATTAGGGTATCTCCTGTGTCTCCAGTGTTGGTGCCCATCCTTATGCTGTCTTTCCCAAGTGATTCTGCAGATGCATATTTTAGAGTGAGCAGCAGGTCTTATGCTCCTGTGGCTTCAGATGGTCTGGTTTTTAGGAGGGGTTCCTGTAGATTGAGGCCTACTGTACCCCCACCCACACTCACACCCTTTGCTGCCCAGTGGATTCTTCGGTTCATGTTGATTATAGGGTACACTTTCTAAAGCCACAGGTGTGAGCTCAAGGTGAAGTGATACACTTAGTAGAGGACAAATGTGTGTTCTCCAGGATGAGATACTATTTTAAGCATTGGTCTGGGGAAAGTAGTGTCAGAAGATTGTACTTGACCTTCTCTACCAGGGTATCCCTGACCCCACAGGTGACTCACTAAGTCCATGGATGATTCATTTCAGTTACAAATTCAGAGAATTTGAAATAACCATTGAATGGATCTGTGGCCCCAGACCTCTAGGAGAAGAACCTGGGACAGGTCCATTTATTCCTTATTCCTGGCCCCATGTGAACCTTGTCAGAACCAGGGGGCCATCATGATGCATCTTGAGACAGGGTCTCCCTATGTTGCTTAGGCAGATGAACTTCTAGTCCTCCTGACTCAGGGTTTTGGTACCTGGGATTACAGACACATGCCACCATAACAGGATCAACTTTTAAAAATTATTGTTATATACATTTTTAATGGTTGATTTTTTTGCCCATTTCATTAAACTCTTATTACAATATGATCATTTCTGTGTTTTTGTTTCTGATATGAGTGAGACATGATCTTTTTGTTACCTGCTCCCCATTCTTGGTATCTATTCCATTGTTGTGTAAGTGATAAATATTTATTAATATTACTTATTAATATTGAGTTGATTTAATAGTTTAGTAACAATGATCATGCAGAAGTATAGAAAAGATGTTCTTGTATTAAAAAATAAATAGTACTTCTTAGTGAGATAAGAAATATTAGGATTCTAGTCAACTAGATCAAGAAGGTCATGGAGAGAGTGAATGTCCATTTTAGATTTTCCCTTGCCATTTTGTATAAATTTATTTAGGCTGTAATTCTCTCAATAGCCTGTAAAGGAAGTAGCATTTTCATTTTAGAACTGGGGAGATTAGAGTATTTATGTAAATGTTCAAGTTATTGTTGTAATTGTAGGGCTAGGTTTTGATTTAAACCTTCTACTTTGATCTTCTGCTGCTTCCCCTTTGCTTGTCAGACTTAAGTTCCCACAGTCCTTTCTGTGCCTCGAATAAGGCAAACTGTTTCCTACTTGGAAACTTTGTTGTTGCTCCAGCCTGTTCTCTAATACCTGGGAAGCCCTTATGCTAGAGCCACTTGTGGATGATTCCTCTCATCTCAGGTCTTGGCTCAAATGTCTTCTTACAGTTTAGTTTTGAAAGGCACCCTGTCTACCTTAGCTACTCTACCAAGTTCTCTCTGCTTTTACACAGCATCCTGTTTGTATCCTTCATACCACTAATCACATCTTACATTATCTTGTTTATTTGTTGGCATATTTATTGTCTACTTTTCCTTAGTAAGGTCTAAGGTCCAAATATGAGTTCTTGATTACTGTGTATCTTTAGCACCTAAAACAGTGATTGGAACATTGTGAGTACTCGGTATGCATTTATTGAGAAGAAGAAAGAGATAAAGGATGAGGAAGAGCTAAAGGGAGAGAGAATAAGAGTGAGTAATGAGAATCTAGGTACAAGTTTCCAACTTCTTTCTCACTGGATGATTGACTCCTATTGGAATAAGTTATGTAATTACAACCTGTTCTTTTTGAATTTCCTTATTTAGGAATCCAATATGCCATACTCCTTTTAACTCAAATCTGCAAGACTCCAAAATTAAAGTCTGAGTAATTAGAGTAAAAACCATGGGTTGCACAATTAATAATGCTAAATATTCACCTTGAAATAATTGCAGGTAGTCACTAGAACCCATAAATTGGGGAATGAAACAATAAATTTCATAAAATACTTTTCCAGATACAGATAGAATTGTAGATCAACCAGGACACAAGAGGTGATAGCATTATGTTGTTTGATGACTTCCCTGAGGAGAAAGTCTGCTGTGTGTGTGTGTGTGTGTATGTGTGTGTACACAAGTGTAAATATATATATATATATATATATATATATATATATATGCACACACATATATGCATGTATATATGTGTGTACACATATACAATAAATTTCATCATAAAAGGAATATTAGAATTATAACCTTGCTGCTACAAACCTTACCAGTGTGATAAGTATTGAGGGAAATCTACTTAGGATAAAGAATAAGATGTGATTATCTATTTCTCTTTAATTAGTCATCTTCAGTATCAATCTTTTAATTAAAATACTTCAGGAGAAGAGGTATTCTCTTTCACTGGTACCCCATATCACCTAGGAACTTGTACATTGGAGAACTATTTTATGGTTCATTTTCTATGAGGGCTCTGAGACTTTCCTTGGAGATCTTACAGTACCTGCAGTCCACAATGGACATTTTTATTTTGCTATGACACTCAGTAGTCAATTGCAGAGTCTTGAAATGATAGTGAAGCTCGGAATTTAAAATACATATATTAATGTGTGGTTAATACACTATAAAATATGATTAAAAGTATCAGTTTAAGATATAACGTATAAGACTAACTAATATATAAGTCTTACATAACATGTAAGATTAAGATATAAGACTAATGTTGGTCTATGTCTTTATTCTAGTCCTAAAGAATATTCTCACATATAATAAAGAATTTCCATTTGATGTTCGGCCTGTCCCATTAAGGTAAATAAATAAGCATCCATATTTTGTCTTCTGATTTTATTATCTATTTTATGCCTGTTTTTCAAATATTTCTGGATTTTTTCCCTATCAAATTTGGTATTGGTGATATGGCTGATACCATTGGTAGCAATGAGATGATTGACATTGACATTGATATCAACATTAACCTAATAATCAGCATCTTATCTGGGAAGTTAGTGGCTCTGAGGGTTAGCTGGTATATTAAGTGGAGTAGCTCACTATTTTTTCTATCCTTTTTTATATAGGAGAATTTCAGCCCCTGGTGAGGAAGAGCATTTGGAATTTGAAGAAGATGAAGAAGAAGGTGGCGCTGGAGCAGGGTCTCCTGATTCTTTTCCTGCTAGAGTGCCTGGTGGGTACAAAAAATGTACATTATATAATTAAAGGTCAGGTGTTTGGAACTTACTTTTGTACTTGTTAGTGGCAGGTAAAACATCTCCAGTTTTGCCAATCTTAAGCAAATTATCATGGCCATTCTGTTAGCGGTAGCTATTGGTTTATTGTGAAAGTATCTTACTATTTGTGTCAGGGATCCTCAAAACATCCCGTGTTTAGTGATTGGCTAGGAAGAACCACAGGACTCAGCATATAGCTGTACTCACAGTTGTATTCTGAGTCATTACAACAAGAAAACACAAGAACAAAATCAGCAAAGGGTAAAGGCACACAGGCAAATTCCAGAGGAAACCAAACTTCTAAGAGTCCTCTCCCAGCAGAGTCAAATATGTACTTGATTCTCTCAACATTCTTTCACACCTGTGAAATGAAAAATATTGTCTATTGGGGAAACACTGTAGAGATTCAGTGCACAAGACACTTATTGGGGTTAGCATGAACCAAAACTACAGACTCCAGGAAGAAAGCAAGTGTTCAGCAGAAACCATATTGTTTGCATGGATGGTTTAGGCACAGTGATCTTCTTAACAGGGCATGATAGGAATCCTGCTGAAATCCAGGTTCCCAGATGCTAGCCATGGGCCAACATTGTAAGTAGGCTTTCTAGAGTAACTGTTTGCTATGTTAATTTTTTTCTTTATATATCTAGCTGTTCTTTAAATAATCATATATGATTGTGAAACCTGGACCTGGAGGAAAGGATACTAAACAGTTGCCCTTAACGGGGAAATAAAGAATACATAGCAAGTCCTTTTTATTTGTGGAAGATCTTGACAAGGTTGTAAAATACCCTGGTCAAGCACCCTGAGTAAATTTTTTGCCTCTTCCACTTCTATACTTTCTTCTGTTCTTATACAGTGCACAGTTTTTACTTCTGATGAACTAGTTCATTTTTTGGAAGTGTGGATATAACACTGTACTATTGTGATGCATTTTTTATGCTTTATGGTATAATTAGATATAATATACATATCATCCAGAAAACTTCATAATTAAAGTCATATTCCAGTAATTTAAATACTCTTTGGTAGAAGACGTTTGAAATATAAACAGTATAGGCTTAGACAAACAAGATACCTGCACTTTTGAGTCTATCATCTGCCAATCAGTAGTTAAGTGACTGTACGTAATTCTTTATAAAAGGAGATGTTGACAATGCCTAATTCATAGGGTTACAATGAAAATTAAGGCACCACATACAAAGCATTTGGCATGATACTTTTCATTTGCTGGAGTAGTGGTGGCTACTGTATTTTCATTATCACTTCTAAATGGTGCTAACAGTCCTACACCATAGGATTACTGGAAAAATTACAATCACTATAATATGTTATTGTTAGTGTTTCTTTGATACAAGGTAATTATTTTCAATCTGCTTGTCCTTATGAAGAAAGAGCTATATTTTACTTGTCATATTTGTAGGAAATTTCAAGATTGCTGAGATGATGAGGTAAATAAATTTGCTAAAATTTTTCTGTATTTTTTATTTCCTTTTCAAACCACATGCTGTACTTGAAATAGATTCCAGTTCTATAAATTTCTGGTTTGATTATTTGTTCACTAGCTATACTTCTGTAGCAAACAAGATCCTTGAAGCAGATGATGTAAGTCATGAAATGGACAGATTAAGGTCTTTATGGGTTTCAGGTTGCTGAGTTGAAAAGAAACTCTGTAAATTAAGTCTATTTGCTATGAAAGATTAATCCCAAAGTAATTAAATTTTTGTATTCTGATATAGCATTTTGGTATTTTATTTCAGAGATACAGAAAGCTCACTAAACCCTTCTATTCCCTGAATTATTTTCCTCAAAGTAAGAAAGAGTACATATAGTTCAATTGGCAATATTTGATTTGTAATCATATTTTCCAGGGCCTATGTCATTATAAAATTGAAAATGTCATTGAAGGACAATTTAACCTTTAACTTAATTGTAGAATGGGAAAAAATTGTTATACTGTGGACATCCAAGATTTCAGTCGTGATAAGGCTGTTGTGTCTATATTATCATGGAAGGGTGCTTCTAAGAATTATAACATTTTTATTACCTTTATTTTATGTAATTTATATAATTGTAAGTTTGTTGTACTTTTTTTTTTGGTACTGAGGATTTAACACAGGGGTACTTTACCAGTGAGCCACATCCTCAGCCCTTTTTACTTTTTATTTTGAGACAGGATTTCACTTAGTTGCTTAGGGCCTCACTGAGTTGCTGAGATTAGTCTTAAACTTGGGATCCTCCTGCCTCATCCTCCCAAGTCACCTGGATTCCAGGCTTGTGCCATAGCATCTAGCTTATTATGATCTTTTGAAAAAAAATATTTATTAAGGTGTCCCTTGCATATATAAAAGGCATCTTTTTTAGTGTGCAGCTTTATGAGTTTTGACAAACACACATGCTAAACACTACTACTGTTAAGCTAATGAGATGAAGTATAATATATGACTATGGTATGACCAAGAGTAGTTTATTCCCATTTAAAATTAAAAATGGATTTTTATCCAACCTTTCTTGAAAAGAATAAAAAATTGTTAAACCTTTCTTTGACATTAATATCATTTTCAAAGCCTTCAATTCTCATAAGACAAACAGTAACTTTTGTGTACTGCTTTAAACACTAACTGGCTTAAGTACATATAGTAGTTTAATTTTCTTAAGGTAATCTCAGTAGATTTCATTTAAATAGAGGATATAAATTTATAACCTATTATTTATTACCTGAAAACTTATTTATCATGTTGAATATTAAAGCTTCTAAATGATAAACCAAAGTAATACAAATTAAAAAAAAATAGCTGGCCAGGATTATATGCTTATAATCCTAGCTACTTAAGAAATTGAGGCAGGAGGATTGCAAGTTTGAGGCCAGTGGGGGCAATTTAGAGAGACATTGTCTCAAAATAGAAAGAACTAGGGATGTAGCTCAGTGGTAGGGTGCTTGCCTCACCTGTGTGAAGCCCTACATTCGTTTCCTAGTACCACATGCAGAAATAGCCATGACATAATTTTAGACAAAATTAAAAAAAAAAACATTTCTGAGTGACCTAAACATAAGCCTAGCAATCTCAACATTATTCTAGATTTGTATTGGTTATTCATCTTTTATATAGTCTTAGATATGTACCAAAAATGTTTTTTTGAAACTCAAAATGAAGAGTGAATCTTACTTCTTTAATATCAAACCTGTACTTGTTTCTTTCCTGCATAAATATTCAATTCTGAGTTGAACTTGAGAGTTAAGCAAATATGGATTTCATTTTCAGCTAAAGTGCAGTTTTTTTCTTACCCATGCATATAGGAAGTTGAAAACTGCAACAAAATATTCATTGCTGTTCCATGAATATTAGGGCATCCTTTTTTCACAGAATTTTAGAATATATTTAGGGTTAAGCAGTAAATACCCTCAAAGTGTGCAGTTAGACTCTGGCTCTCCGTGCACTTCCTTTCTCTCAAAGTCTCAAATTCTCAGACTGAGCCGAACAGTCAGAGCCAGAGTCCCTCATCCAGTCATGTACTTATTTTTTTTTTAAAGGAACAGTTTCTTTTTTTTTTAATATTTATTTTTTAGTTTTTGGCGGACACAACATCTTTGTTTGTATGTGGTGCTGAGGATCGAACCCGGGCCACACGCATGCCAGGCGAGCGCGCTACCACTTGAGCCACATCCCCAGCCCCAGTCATGTACTTATATTGAAAGGAAAGGAAAATACCATTCAATGTTATCTGGTAGTTCTCCTAGCTGTTTTTCAATAGTTTTAAGGCTTGCTAATATTCTATTACTCTCAAGCAGTTTTGGAAACATTTTAAGATTTCTTTTTTATAATTTGTTTCTTGTTTGTTTGTAGTACTGGGGATTGAAGTCGGGGGTGCTCTACCACCTAGCTACATCCCCAGCTCTTTGACTTATTTTTTTTTTATTTTGAAACAGAGTTTTGCTAAGTTGCCCAGGCTGGCCTCTTCTGCCTTAACTTGCCAAGTTCCTGGGATTACAGGCATGCACCACTATGTCTGGCTCAGTTTTTTTTTTTTTTTTAATCCATGAATCTTGTCACTTGAAGTCAAAAGGTTTTCTCCAGAGCTTTGCAGATATTGGTTCATAGGAAATGTCTATTGAGTAGGCTCTTCATCAAGGCTCTAAGCAACATCTGGCCTGCTTTTTCTTGAAAGTCCTCTGGCCACTCAAATTTTTAACCCAACACCTGTAGTAACTCTTCCTTGCATGCTAAATGGCAACTGCGTATGAAGCATATACCCACTGATTCATCTTAGGTTTTGTGAGAGTATTTATTATTTTTTTCCAGATATGATGGTGACACTTAAGAATTCAGCCATTATCCAAAACACATATTTCTGAACACAGAAAAATACATATTTCTAGTACCAGTCAATAAAGAAAATAAAAACAAGAATATATTCATATAACTTATATACAAGCAACTTTAATCAGGTATAATTTTTAACAGACCTAGAAATATTATTATTTGAATGCTAATGAACCCTAAGATTTTTATCAAACTTTTAATATAATTTCAAATTGAACAAACTTCTTATGATTTTACTCTTTATCTTGAAAGGTTGGACCAGTTTCTCAACTACTAATCAGTTACCAACCAAAAGAAATTGTGCATGTGTTTTCATATTTTCACACAATTTGTATGTGTGTACAAATTGCAGATGTGCAGTGCAAATTGCAAAATTTTTCTCTTGCTAGATTTTTAAGACCCATTTCATGTTTTGTGCCATCTACAAAATGTTATGACCAAATAATGATTTGACAATACCATTATTTTAAATTATGTTAAAATTATCCCAAAATAATAGAAAATATTATTTTATATATATCCTTTTTATTGGATTTTAAAATTACAAAGAAATGTGCACTTAAAAAATGTGTGTGACAGACTTTGAATTGGTAGTATCAACCATCTGAATTTAATTGCAAGTATGATAAATCTAAAACAAAGAAGACATAAATATATAATCACACACATATGATAATGCTGAGTTTACATTTTAGATATTAGGTTCATCTCTGTCCTAAAAGTATGGACAACAAATTTTGTACTCCTTATTCATGACATTTAATTCACCAAGCACCAAGGCAAAATGAAGACTGACTCACCTCTTATTGAAGTAAATGCCTGTGACAAACATTTGTACGATATCATGTAAAAAGCAAATAAATTCAAATCAGTGTTTTGAAAAAATATAATCTTTGGTAATTTTCCTCTTTTAATGTTCTGACCTAGACAATAATGTACTATTTTGGAACAAAGACTGTCATGCCATTTCCAATTTTGGACTAGAAATTGTCCTTATGGTATGATATGAGATATAAACAATAGCAATTTTAAAAAGCAAAAATAAAAAGTTGAAAGAAAAGAATGACTTCCTCTTCTGCATGTGAGGACAGGGTCTTAAGGATCCCACTGACCTTCATATCCATGTCACTCCAGACTCATTCTCAGGCTGGTGGTCCTTTCATTGTCTGATTCTCCATGATCTCTATGGCTACACAGAGACTATTGAATGTGAGGCCATCCTACTTGATACTCAGACCTTCATTTTTTCTCAGCATCCTCTTGTAACAAAGAAGTTGTGGGCGATGGGCGGGGGGTGGGGGGCTTCAGATGCTCTCCCATTGTTTTTCTGTACCTGTTGCAGGTAGAGTGGTGCTTCATTTCTTGGTCTGTGTCAGTGCTGTGGGGTGCCCAGCAGAGGCAGAGGCCTTACTTGCACAATTCCCTTTCCTCTCCACAGTGGCAGTGGCTGTAACATTCTTGGCTAGGTCAGACGCTTTTACACAGTTTTTAAAACATTCTTGAGCGAACTTGTCTATGTTTAACAAACAGCCATTTGGGGGATCCATAGCTACCTTCATAAATTGTTTTCCATAGATGAAGCACAATGAAATAGAGCAACTTGAGTTTTTACCCAAGTACCACCTGTTAATAAACAGTTTCCATCAACAAGATGGACTTTTTGGTGTCCCCTATTACAGTAGTGTGGTGAAATGGTTCCAAACCTTCTAATTCATTGTCATTACTTTATCAGAGTTGTCTTTAGGTTTAGGCTTAGAATCTTACTCTCGCAGAAAAATCACACTGAATTGAGTAATTCCTTCCAACTCTTTTTGACACCAGTGAGAGCATGCCTGCTCTGGTTGGTGCATAAGAGGTGGTTGGGGCAGATAAGTCAGAAAAAGACGTGCTTTCTGTGTTCAGTACAACTTGGGGCTCACCAGCTACCAATGGCTTCCTTTGTCTTGCAGTAAAAACTGAAAGTGGAATTAACCAAATGAACACAGTCCTGCTGCTCACTGCTATATGAGTGTTAAAGACCTATCATATTGCTATCTGGGCTACTCAGTCTCTGTCCATTCCTGTGAATGTGCATTGCCCAGTGTACAAAGTTCAAATGTTACTCTTTTTTAATCACTCCCTTACTTGGAGTTCTTAGTGACAGCTCAATAACATCCCTGGGATGTTATTGAAAACTTGGTTTGGACAGCAGTAGCCATTTAGAGTTTTCCATATTTAAAAGTATGAGGCATAAATAGTGGCCTCACAAAAATGTCTATATTCTAATCCTGGGAACCTGTGACTGTTATGTTACATGGCAAAAAGAACTTTGCAGAAGCTTGAGATGGGGAGGTTCTGCTGCAGTTCCTTTTAAGGCTTTAGGGACAATTAAAATAAAGATGTTAAAATGGAACTTGATGGTTAAAAGCATGGACTCTGTAGCCAAACTGCTGTGTGATTATGGATAATTTGTTTTTCTATGTCTCAATTTTCACCTCTGAAAAATAGAACTAAACTATTGTTGTGAGGATTAGATGAGAGGATTAGGATAGTATGTGGCACATCACAAATACTCACAAGTGTTAGCTATTTCTTATTTACATAGCAATTCCATGTGGAAGAACATTTCTTCTGATCTTTGCTCTAGATCTGAGAGCAGATGATCTAGCTGGAATAGCACAGGTTACACTGGATTGTGTGTAGGGATTTCTTTCTTATCCTTGTTAGTCTTTGAATTTTATGAATGTAGTTGACTTGTTCTCATATTACACTATGTAATTGGATATGTTAATTCTTCACTTAGAAATCTTCCTTTTAATGCATTGGCTCAATTTACAACTATCATGGTTTTATCTTTGATGCAGAAACATGCACCCTTTTTCATCTAACCTGGGAGCTATTGATGGTATGGTATTATTTTAGTATTTGATCTTCTTTTATGTTTATTATTTCTTCACTCATTGATATAGATTTTCTAGCCATTTTTTTTTTTTACTAGACAATGATAACCTCTAGAACTGGAAATTCAGTCATTCATTCAATAAAATATTTCTTCAACAAAGATCTGTTTAATCCTTGTGCATACTACAAAAGGAACAGTTCCCACACCTTTCAGGATGCTTATTGTGTAGTCAGCAAGACAGAGCCAAAAGCACATGATTATGATTAGAGATGTGTACCAATGTCATAGGTTGGCAAAAAGAAGGACTGAGGGAGTTCAGTAAATCTAGACAGATTTAGGACTCACTGAGTATATAGGAGTTGACCATGCAGAGAGAGAGCACATCATAGACCATTCTGAAACACCTAGGCACCTTTCTATGTAATCTATGATCTTAATTACAGTCAGCTTCCTTCATCATGAAGCACAAGGTTTGACATTCTACCTTGAATTAAAAAAGAAATTCAGACTTGAAATCACTGCCTCCATATTAAATTATTTGAAGCATAATGATTACATTAAACCTTACTGTGTAGTCTCAGGCAAAAAGATTGTTGGTAAGGAATGTAGCATCAGCCCTACCATTTCAACTGAAAGATCTAGATGATGATAGGTTATAAAATTGACTTACCCCAAAGTAACAAGTTTAATATCAACTTAGAAAAAATAATCTTAACATCAAAAAGACTTTGAAAGTTGTAAAGCAATCATCTTTTGACTGTCAAAAAAAGTAGTAAAGAGGTAAGACATAAAAGAGGTAACATTCTTGGGGGTTTCTTAGGGTGGGGTGGGGTGGGTTCTTTTTTTGTCTTTTTGGGAACTGGAGGCCGAATCCAGGATTTTGCAAATGCAAGGCAGACACTTTGCCACTGAGCTACATCCCAACCCAACATTCTTTTTTTTTTTTTTTTTTTTTTTTTTTAAAGAGAGAGTGAGAGAGAGAGACAGAGAGAGAGAGAGAGAATTTTAGCATTTATTTATTTATTTTTCTTAGTTTTCGGCGGACACAACATCTTCGTTTTGTATGTGGTGCTGAGGATCGAACCTGGGCCGCACGCACGCTAGGCGAGCGCGCTACCGCTTGAGCCACATCCCCAGCCCCCCAACATTCTTAATATATAAAGAAAAAATTTAATTGTAATAACCAAAGCAGAATACATGAGAGGAACAGACAACATGAGCAAGTGCGCACTCGTGCACACACACACACACACACACACACACACACACACACACATACACACACACACATTTAAAAATACCCGTTAAACATATAAAAAGATACTAAACTTTATTTTTAATAAAAAACATAAATTAAAGCTACTGTTGGTGAGTCTTAGGAGAAATAGGTACTTATTAATCACTGGTGGGAATAGAAAAATGGTGCAGTTTCTTTGGAGGGGAATTGAGCATTCTCTAACATATAAGTACATATTTTTATTTTTCCTTAGCAATCCCATTCCTGAGAATTTACTCTGAAGATGCACCCATAAAATACAGGAAAAAGAGGGGGAAACACTTGCATATACACCAGATTCTCTGTTGAGGTGTTTTTTATAATGATAAAAAGTTAGAAATAATGTAATTGCCATATGAAGATTGACTGAATAAACTATGATAAATAGGATACTGTAGAAAATAATTCAGAAAATCTCCATGAACTAATGAGTGATTTTTCAAAATATATTATTAGCAGAATTTATCAAGATAGTTCACATTAGCAGATTAAGGGGAAAGATTTCATAATGTTGTCAACAATGCAGAAAAAGTTTTCAGTTAAGTTTGAAATACAGCCTTGATTTTAAACAATTCTTGGCAAAGGACAGAAAAACATTCTTAACTTGATAAAACATGGCTACATGACATTTACAGCCCAAAATCATTTAATGATGAATTTGAACAAAACAAGAGTGTCTATTACTTCTTTTCATCAGCATTGTTTTGGAAGCCCTAGCTACTGCACTAGGACAAGAAAAATGAAATATAAAAGGGGGGATGTTCTTTATTTGCATATTTATGAATATATAGAGAATATGCAAAAAAACCTATTCATAACTCATTAATAAGATAATGCAGTTCCTGGATATAAAATTTGTACAGACAAATCAATTCTATCTCAAACAAGTAATAGTTGCTTAGAAAATGAACTATTATAATATTTATAGTAGTATTAAATAATATCAAGGACCTTATTATAAATTCAACAAAAGAAATATAAGAATTTTATGTAGAAAATAAACCTTTGTTGAAAGAAATAAAAGAATATCAAAAGGAAAAGGAAACTGGAACAATCTTGAAATTAGGGAAAAAGATGGAAGAGTGACTTAATAATTGTTATGGTTGGTGAGATGTTAAATTGTACATTCTCTTTTACTTTTTTCATTTCTCTCAATTGAATTGTTTATGAGAATGCATTTTATAAAAACAGTGAAGTCATTATTCTTTTTTTTCATTTGTGCATAATAGGTATTCTTGACATTAGATTTATTTGGACTAATTATAAATGCATGGAATATAATTTGCTCCAATTCAGTCCCTTCACCCTCCCCATCCTCCCTCCCACTGTTCCCTTTCATCCACTTTACTGATCTATTTACATTTTTTAAAATTAGTATCTTATAGATATTCAAAATGATGAGTTTCATTATAGTATATTCACATATGTGCATTGGAAAGTTAGTTTGGGTTTATTCCACAGTTTTTCCCTACCCACTCCCCATTCCCTTCTTTTTCTTTTACTGATTTTATTTTTTTTAAATACACGACAATGGAGTCTATTACAATTTTTATTACACATATAGAGCACAATTTTTTATATCTTTGTATAAAGTATGTTCATGCCAATTCACGTTATACATGTACTTGTTTTTTTGCATTACAATTCTTATTACACATATATACCACAATTTTTCATATCTCTGTTTGTATATAAAGTAGGTTGACACCCAATTTGTGTCTTCAGACATGTACTTTGGATAATGATGTCCATCAATCACATTCATTCCACATTCATTAGGAGGCTAATCCCCTGCCTCCTCCCTTTCCCTCACTCCCCTCTTCCCTATCTAGAATCCAACTATTCATCCCATGTTCCTCCTCCTTACCCTATTATGAGTCAGCCTCCTTATATCAGAGAAAACATTTGGCATTTGTTTTTTGGGGATTGGCTAACTTCACTTAGCATTATCTTCTCCAACTCCATCCATTTACCTGTAAATGCCATGATTTTATTCTCTTTTAAAAAAGTTCATTGAGTGTAATATATCACATTTTTTAAAATCCATTCATCCACTGAAGGGCATGTAGGTTGGCTCCAGTTTAGCTATTGTGAATTGTGCTGCTATAAACATTGATGTGGCTGTGTCCCTGTAGTATGTTGTTTTTAAGTCCTTTGGGTATAGTCCAAGGAGAGGAATAGCTCAGTCAAATGGTGGTTCCATTCCCAGATTACCAAAGAATCTCCATACTGCTTTCCAGATTGGCTGCACCAATTTGCAGTCCCACCAGCAATGTATGAGTGTGCCTTTTTCCCCACATCCTTGCCAACACTTATTGTTGTTTGTCTTCATAATAGCTGCCATTCTGACTATAGTTGTATCTTAGTTTTGATTTACATTTCTCTGATTGCTAGAGATGTTGAAAATTTTTTCATATATTTGTTGATTGATTGTATATCCTCTTCTGAGAAGTGTTTGTTCAAGTCCTTGACCCATTTTTTGATTGGGTTACTTGTTTTTTGTCAGGGCTTAGCTTTTTGAGTTCTTTATAAACCCTAGAGAGTAGTGCTCTATCTGATGTGTGAGGGGTAAAGATTTTCTCCCAGGATGTAGGCTCCCTGTTCACCTCACGGATTGTTTCTTTTGCTGAGAAAAAACTTTTTAGTTTGAATCCATCCCATTAATTGCTTCCTGGTTTAAATTCTTGTGCCATAGGAGTCTTATTAAGTAAGTTGGGGCCTAACACACATGATGAAGATTAGGGCCTACTTTTTTCTTCTGTTAGATGCAGAGTCTCTGGCTTAATTCCTAGGTCCTTGATCCATTTTGAGTTAAGTTTTGTGCATGGTGAGAGTTATGAGTTTAATTTCATTTTGTTGCATATAGATTTCCAGTTTTCCCAGCACCATTTGTTGAAAATGCTATCTTTACTCCAGTGCATGTTTTTGGCACCTTTGTCTAAAATAAGATAATTGTAATTTTGTGGGTTAGTCTCTGTGTCCTCTATTTTGTACCACTGGTCTACCAGTCTGTTTTAGTGACAATACCATGCTGTTTTTGTTACTGTTGCTCTGTAGTATAGTTTAAGGTCTCATATAGCGATACCACCTACTTCACTCTTCCTGCTAAGGATTTCTTTAGCTATTCTTGGTCTCTTATTTTTCCAGATGAATTTCATGATTGCTTTTTCTATTTCTATGAGGAATGCCATTGAGATTCTGATTGGAATTGCATTAAATCTATATAGTGCTTTTGGTAGTATGGTCATTTTGATAATATTTTGATTTGAATTAACTTCAAACTTTTGAATTGAAGTGGGTAGGATAGTACCAGATTGCTTTGAAGGGAGATTGGATCAGTTATGATCTGTCTTATAGGCTGTTCCTTAGAGCTGGCCTAAATTCACCCTCATCTGATAGTTCTACTTAGAAATAGTGTGCCTTAATCAGATCAATATCTTATATGGGAGTGTTCCCCAGATTGTAGCTGTGATTTTTTTCCAGATGACCAGATTGTTTTTCTGAAAGTGAGCACATTTTTAGTCATGTTGATTAGTTGTTCTACATCACATTGCTATTGTTTCTAGGGTTAACATTAATGATTCTAGGGTTAACATTAAAACCATCTCTCTCAGAATAATTACAAATTTTTGGGTGGTTTACGTCTTCTAAATCATGTCATCTAAAAATAATTGAGTGAGATGCTAATGAGATACTGCAGGAACAACTGCTGTTTTTCTGACAACTGATTGTGAAACCTTAAAACCTGCATACCTTGTCTTTATAAAGTGATGAGTATGCAAAATCTGGAAAGATATTCTATTTTTTAAATATAGGTAGATATGACTGCCATTTATTTCCTATTTAGATATATTGACATTCATATGAAAATATGCAGGTCATTAGCCTATTATAATTTCACTATTTACATTACTTTTAACTTGATGAGACATAAATAAAACTTTCATAGTACACAAGGTGGATATTTGATACACAGAACATAAAGATTTGTGAGGAGCTTTTTTGTGGGTTACATGTAGAACCCACGTATTTTAATATTCACTATTTTAAATGAACAATGCATGAAGGGAATGCAATACTTGGCCTATTTTTAAACTAGTGTAAAACCTAATGATACCATCCGTTTGCTTTTTAAAACGAATAACAGTTATTTTAGCCCTTGCACTTCAAGAGATCTAGTCTTTAATTTTTCAGTTGTCTGTTAGGTCAGTTTTGTTTACTAGATGAATGTTAACAAAACTATATGAGCCTGAAAGAATTATCAACCAAATTTAGTCTTTTCTTTCATCTGGATTGGGTTAATTTCACAAGTACAAAAGTAGTTCAGTCTACAGTAGTTCTAGGAAATGAAGAATTTGCCTTAATAAAATGTTCACTCAACTGAAACTCTGAGTAGTCAAAATTTCCAGACTCTAAACTTCTCAAGAGAAGGGCCTCATGTTCTCCATGTCATGTAAACTTTCCAAGGTGCTTGGCAGCACTCTGTACCCTGTGGAATACTCAGTACCTTTTTGTTTGATGTTACTGATGTTTGATGTTGCTCCCTTAAAATCTACTATTAAAATGTAGCAAAACTGATACATTGTTCTTTCTGTTTTCTCATACTATAAAACATGTATATCAAAGTGATAATTTAAAAAAAACCTTTTTTTTTTGGTTGTAAATGGACACAGTACCTTTATATTTATATGTGGTGCTGAGGATCAAACCCAGTGCCTCACATGCAACCCCAGCCCCTCAAAGTGATAATTTATATGAAGAAACATTTAGCATCCTTCACATAAGAATGCTTTTTTAACCTCTATTTATTTATGTGGCGCTGAGGATTAAACCCAGGGCCTTGCCTGTGCTAGGCAAGTACTCTACCACTGAGCCACAACCCCAGCTGCCACCAAAGAATGGGGTTATATGGAAAAAAAGGATGCTTTGTATGAATGTCTGTTTCATCAGCATTAAACAAACTTAAATTGAACATTGTCATCAGCTTAGCTTTAATTAAGATATGAATGACCAAACCTCCCCCCCCAAAAAAGGTGATTTTATCTTGAAGCAATTAACACAAAGCAATCTGTATCTCACAAATTAGTTGTTTAAATTTACTTTCTAGTGTGGGAGGGGATGAGTCACTGGACAATAATTACAACTATAGCAGTAATACTTTCAGGTTGAAACACTACTGCTTCACAAATGAAATGATTTTAGTAACTAAATTCAAACACAATTTGCTGGAGAGGACTTCTAAAACTTTTGATACAAAAGTATAATTGAATCAAGGGACAGTATTCTCTACACAACCTGTACGTGGGCAGCTACCTTGGGCTTTGCTACAGAAGTGGTACAATCAGATGGATGTAAGGAGAGGCAACTATGGGTGGGTTCAGAACTGCTCAGATAAACTACATAGAACACATTATAACTTACTAATAGAATAAATACAAAAAAGGCTTTAGAGGGAAAACTACTGTTGCTTTGAATAAAATAATAAATCTGCCTTTCCTTGAAAATCTATCTTCCTAGCTGACATCACCTTTATTTAAATGCTATTTTAAAATTAGGAGTTATAGTAACTTCAGCATTGCCTTGTGTCCTGTAGAGGTTGAAAGATACATTCAAAATGTGTTTGTGACTTAAATTTTATTTTACATGGTTAAAAATGGCATAAGCTATTATATGGTTTTCCTCTTACACACAGCTGCTGCTTCTACTATTAAATGGAGGTTATGTAGATTGAATTCTTCCTAAAGGACTCAAATTCTTTTTGATTCTGAGTTATCTTCAGTAGTTTAGAGATTTTGTTTCACAGAGATTTTGTTTCACACTGAAGCTTTTGCCCCTATTTTGAGAATACTTAGGGGACATAAAAAGAACAATGATATGTTATGTTCTAGGTTTCAACAATCCTATTACTTTCTAGAATTTAAAAGAATGGAAGAATCTGGTCTAGCAGTAAGCAAAAGTACCAGGCTTTTATAATTTTATTTAAATCTTAAACCTCTTTAAAATGTACTGTTAAAATTGCCGTAATTAAAATTACAGTTCTGGAGAGCTAGTTCTTAGAAACATTGTTTTAAAGACAGTAGTTACAGATTCAGGACTTGCTTTAATTGATTTTTAAATAAAATATATTTGAGTATCTATCAAAAAAAAGAATTTAATTCAGCCCATAGTTGCTGATTAAAGACATTATAAGCCTTAGAGTTTCATTCATTCTTAGAGGATTATACTTTTCTAATTTTTTTTATCATATTCCTTGAAAATCAGTGGCAAGGTATGGGAAAGAGAAGAGTGTGTTGTGTACATTTTTAAAAAGAAATTTCCTAATTTTTTATAGACACAACATACCACCTTATATTTTACTGTTATAATGCAATAATGGCAAAAGCAGTAGAACTTCAGGTCAAACAACTCTTGCTACCAATGTAAACTCATTCTCAGAAAACCATTCTCACATGGACAGTGGTTAGAAAAAAGTACATGAATGTGCTACAAAAATAGAGCCACAAGACTTCTCACAAGTAAAAGAAATCCTTTGTAGAAGTCCACAGTTGACCAAGGTCCAGCCTCCTTAACAGTGAGCAACAGGGAATATGCTGACAAGTCACCATCTTCAGTTCTGAGAGTGAGTTGACATGCTTCCCCAATGGCACAAAGTCTCATGACGATCCAATGAATCAACAGACACTTGGGAAATATTAATAAACATTTTTTATGAACTATTACAACAAAGAACTTCAGCAAGAAGGAAAATGAAGTTTATGATCTTTGAGTAAAAATTTTTAGTGTAGCAGTCTCTGCGACCAGATATTGAAAGAGAAAAAAAAATCAAGCTTATAAAACACCATTTCTCTGTTATCAACTGGAATACACTAAAAATAGGATAATGGAAATACATGTTCTTAAAGCATTTCCACAGGAAATGTCCATAATTATGACACTCTAAATCATTTAGCAATTGTATATGCTACATTAACTAAAACAAATGTATTCCTTATTGCACATTTTAAAATTGGAAGGATACTCTAGCTTAAGTGGGGGATATTTAGGGGGAAAATATTTTGGCTCAAAATGTATACTGCACCAAGGCAGCTTCATTCTAAAAACATAAACCATTTAAAATAAACTTTTATATTTTGAAGCCAATAATCCTTTAACTTGATGAATAGTTTATAGTCCATTTTCTGACTAAGTGTCAAAGGTTAATTTTATGGGCCCTGTTTTAAGGCCTGTGAACAGCCCTCACTAATCTGAGAATTAGGTGTAGGTGGAGGTTCATCTTTAAAGCCTGAAGGCATTAAGTCTTTTGCAGCAGGTGGTGGCCCATAGTCTTGGGGACCATGAGTTGGAGGTGGTAATGGGGCACCAGGAATGAAGTACTCTCTTGGGCCAAATGAGCCTAAAGGTCTAAATGGTGCTGGTGCGGGTCCTGGAAAAAAATCACGAGGGTCAAAAGGCAAATCCCATTTTCCAGGTGGAACACCTGGTGCATATTCTCTGAAGCCTATTGGTGGACACATACCAGGACCTGGAAAATAAAAAGGAAGTTATGTAAATACCCAGAAATTTCTGAACTAGGGTGATTTCAAGTATGTTAATATAGTCTTTAATTTCTCCCAAGCCTAGAACATCAACTGGTGAACATCCTGACTTGCCAGATGAGGCAAACTGAGATGGAACAAGTTTAGTTATAGCCTTTGACCAACCAGCCATGAAGCAACATATTAAGGATTTAAACATGGCTCTACCTAGCTCCAGGCTTGTCTTTTTTCTTTCCCTACTATATAATTGCAGAATTATTTCTATCTCACAAGAGCTCCATTTATATTTGGAAGTACTATATTACCATGACAAGATGATAGATCATGAAATAAGAACTTCACTACATCAAAGAAATATTGATAAAAGGAAATTCCACTATAATTACTGTATCCATTAAAAATTCATGAAGTATTTCAGCATGGACTTTACACATGCCATCAGAATCAAGGTGCATGCCCTCCTGAAAAAGGCCTTCCAAAGCCACCTAATTAAATCAGCAATATTTATTAGGTCACTGTTAAATCCTCCTCTTTAACACTTCCCTCTGACTTTTCTCAAGGTAAGGAGGGTTTGACTTTTCTATATTCTATAACCTACTGCTTATGCTTCCATTATGGGTGATTACAAACTTTATGTTATAGGATTTTCATATCTGTGACAAAATTTTAAGTTATGGCATGTGTCTCATCCACCTTTCCATCTATTGCAGTGCATATCAACAGATTTTCAACAAACATCTGCAGAAGTAATATTTCTGGCTTTTCTGTATATAGCCCCTTATCCTTGTCTATGAGAGATAGCTATTGCCTATCTCAGTATAAGATTATGTAGTGTCCCATATGTCCCAGAAAACTGGAGGAAAAGTTAAAATGTACTCAGCTTTATCCTTCCATTGTTAAGACCTGAGATAGCAACCAACTGTTTTAGCAAGCAATAGAAATGAAAGATGAATGTGATTTATAAGTCAATCACTACTGTTCAGATCATCATACCAAACGGTGGAGGAATTGGCCGAGGCCCAAAAGGCCCACCAAGCTGACGTGGCGGTCCATACCAAATGGGAGGTGGTGGGGGCCGTCCCATCGGGGGTCCCATGAAGGGTACCCCTGAGAAAGGAGGGGGCCCTTTCATAGCCATATGAACCTGCAATTTAAGATTTGAAAGCAGTTAAAAGTTTTAAAATTCCTATGTATTAAGACAAAGTACCAACACCGATAAAAGCTAAAACCCAAAACAGGCACCTGTCCAGAGAACACCATCAGTGCAACAAAACTACCCACCCCTCCTGTGTATTCCCACCGACAGCTTACAGAAGTTGGAAGGATGCCACAAGAGGGAGCAGTTTGTTACTGATTATATCTGCACAGGAAAGGGAAAGGCAAGAGGACTGGCAGAGGTTATTAACAGAGGTGATTTCTGACCAGTATGTCATGCTGTATTCACTACAATCTATTTCAAAGGGAGTCCCCCCCCTCCCCATCACTTCCCTTTCATCACAATAGCTCATTACTTCCATATTAAGAATGAACAGAATAAAATGAAAAATCCATTCTCTACCCATGTAATAATAGCTACTATTCAGAGTATCTTCAGTAAGTCTTTCATATATTATTCAACCTCTGAGATCTTTAAGTAGACTGTCTTATTTTAAATAAGAGGGAACAAAAGCAAATGGAATATCATAATTTGTTGAAGGCCACACTGCATATTAAAGGAACTCAATCCCAGGTTTGCCTCCAAGCCATGCTTTTCCCACCTCTACTCCTCTCTAACAATGGGTCTTTTCTCTCTTTTAAATCTTCTACTACAAAGGGATTTGGGGTCTTATCTAAGGTGCCCTTAGATTTCTCTAGAGATGTATATTCCTGGAATATATATACACTGGAACTTGAGAAGTATTTTCCATCACAGTGCTATATACACAAATTAGGAAGACAAAGCTTTAATATTTACATTCATTTACTGTACACCATTTGAGATATTGATTTATCATTTCCTATGAGTAGTGGGTTTGAAACTAAACAATTAAAATTTATTTTGTTATAGAGCTGCAGAAGACCTACCAGATATAATAGCAACACAGTTACAAGAGAATACACTTATGTGAACAAATGAGACCATTTCTTGGGACTGGCTCAAGAGGTCATTTTAGATGATCATTGTTTCATTGAAACAGTATTTCAATTTCAGAAAATCTGATACCAATCTAATTCAAATCACTCAAAATAGGGTTTGCACAAATGGAGGAATTCTTAAATAACATTCTTCCAAAAAAATAAAAAAATATATGAATTATATAATTTATAATGAATTTACTTTGCCTTAGAACATTCAACACAAAACACCATATAAAGTTAGAGTGATAACTTTTCACATTCTGTAGTTCATTACAGTTGTACACACTTAAGCAACATTCCCAAGTTAAGGAGAAAAGTAAGCTCAATATTGCATGCAGTTTACAGCAAACAAGATCAGTGTCATGCTCTGAATATCCTTCCCAGAAATGCACAGAATAAAACCCAATTCAGTTCTCAACCTCTAAGCATCCAACTGGATGCTCAGTCAAAGAAGTAATGGTGGAGACTGAGGGGGTCTCAGGTTCTTGGGGAACAGTTTGCTTTTTAAAAAACAAATGGGATTGTACAAATAGAACACAAAGAAGGATAAAGCAAAGAGCAAGTACTGTAGGAAAGCTACATGTTCCTGCATGACCACATGATTCACAGTAACTACAGAACTTACCTTGCCCTCATTCGTAACCTTAGCTGGAGAAGAACTTCTGGAGCTGCTGTTCATGTGAGGTGGAACACATCCTGGGTCTGTTAGAGATCAAAGAATGGATTCAGACTTATTCTAACATGAAAAGAATAAAAATCATCCATCCACAATTACAGATTCTTTGAAATTACTTGGTCCCTTTACCAGAGGCAACAGGTTTCCCAGATGCCTCAGAAGACCAGTACGAGGTAAAGGTCCATCCATTGACCCTTGGGAAAGAAAGATCAGAGCCCTTGTATGTATTTTTCAGAAGAAATAAACCACTGGTGGACAGGTCAGGATTCAACAATACCTAGAAAGCAAAATGAAAAATGGGTTGCCCAGAGGTTGGGGTCATACCTCAGTTGTAGAGTGTTTGCCTAGCATGTGTGAGGCACTGGGTTTGATTCTCAGCACACATTTAAAAAATAAATAAAGATATCATGTCCATCTACAATTAAAAATATTTTTTTAAAAAAAATGGGCTGCCCAATACGTAAATCACAATTTATGAAGAGACTTAAGTAAAATAAAGAACTGCCTTGGGTTGATAGAACAGCAGATTAATAAGTATTGGTCCTAAACTTTAAGCTATAGACTTGAAGTATGTGTAGGCTGGCTTTTCTTTAGTCTGTATAACCTGACTTCCAATCTTACCAAGACTACAGTCCTATTTAGAATTGGAAATAAGACTCAGTATTTTCATGTAGGAAATAAAGTATGCTACATAAAGTTTAAGGCTACTTTTATAATATTTGGGAAAGGAACACCATAGAGATTTAATTTAAAGATAAAGGTTTACACTTCACAGAGTAAAATTTAAAAGAAAAAAACAATACAGAGACCTCCAGGAAAAAAAAAAATGTTTTCTATTCTAGAACAGATTTTACAGAAAACATTCACTAAGATAAAGTAAGAAATTATCTTCTATATATTGTACAGGCCCAAATTATATGTTTTCATTAAAATATTCAAAAGGGAAAAAAAAAAACAAAACCTTGAAGCAACATGTGAATGCTAACCAAATCCGTTTCTAGGCATATCTTTTCGATTAAGAGTAGCAGAAGGAGGTCTCCCAGCTGGCTCTGCTGTCAGTGGAGGGGAACATTCTCCACCACTCAAGGGGGATGGACCAAAAGAGCCATTATGGCTCAGTGGACCTAAAGACAACAATGCCGTGCTACTACTTTAAGGCAGCCTTCTCCCTGACACCAACCCTCACCTCCCGCTTTAGCAAATCATTCAGATTATTTCATAACCATTACACACAGAAATAAAAAGTAATTTACATACATTATGCACCAAGAAATAAAATAGCTCCTTTTACAAAGTGCCCCCTACCTCTCCGAGGAGGATTTTGTAAATTTGGTCTTCCCGGCATAGGTTTTACAATCACGGGTTCATCTTGCCGCACTGCCATCTTTTGGGTCATTTCCAATAGTCTTGAATATTGAGAAAGAATGGGCTGAATTATGAAACAGCAATCTATTCCTTCATAGATAATATCTAGGATAACCTTAAAACACTATAAAACATATAGTAAGATACCAAAATCACATACTTCTGTCTCAAATCAGCAGCTTCCCTTTTCTCTTCAGCTATAGCTCTTTCTGCAGAACGAGCTTTGAACTATTAAAGAGAAAATATTCAAATTCAGTTGCGGTAGGCTATGCACAAAATAAAGAAAAGGGGGAAAAAATCTTACCCAATTATCATGAGCTTTCTTCTCATGCATAGCAATCTGAAAAAGACAACACATTAAAAAAATATGTTTTTAGGGACTCATTATAATAGCCTATAATTGTCTGTATTAGATATCAAAGAATTCTGCAACTACAGGACAGTATTAATTACTACCTGGTTTTTAAATGAGCGCTCAGTTTTCTGTAGTTCTTTTTCCATCTCTTCAATTCTCCGCCTAAGAATTACAACAATTGAATAACATTTGAAACATTCTGACCATTTCCCTTTATTCCATCAGCTATACTTTTAAAGACGTTATCATACATAAGAAAAACATTTCTATGGTTATATGAATCCAGTGTGATCAAAACTAATACTACAGGCCAGGTGCAATGCCACATGCCAGTAATCCCAATGATTGGGAAGCTGAGGCAGGAGGATCACAAGTTCGAGGTCAGTCTCAGCAATTACGTGGGAACCTATGCAACTGAGACCCTGGCTCAAAGTAAAAAAAAGGTCTAAGGATGTAGCTTAGTAGTAAAGCACCAAAAATAAATAAATAAATAAATAAATTAATTAAATAAAAACCTAATACTAATAACTTCTTTATCATTTAATTGCTAGAGATTCTGAATGATAAATTATAGTTTCCTTAACTGTTCATGAGTGTGTTCTCAAGTAATTCTGCTAGAAATATCTTCCTCCTTAAAACTTTTTTTGTTTTTTTCAAATTATATCCATAGAAGATTTCCAAGGTCTATCAAATGCCACACTTTTGTGGGTCTTGATACATCACACAGCAAACTGATTTCTTAAAGAATTACTACAACATACAAAACCCCCAGAACTGTTTGCATTGACCAAGTTCCCTATGGTCTTGCCCATTAGGTATAAGTAAATCTTTGTTAACATTTTTCATTTGTTAAGTTGAAATTTATTTTTTCTCCTGTGTGAATTGAATGTATTCATATCCTCTCGTTATTTATACTTCCAAGCTATTTTCTTCTATCTACACAATGTAAAAAAAGATTAAAAAGAAAGCTAACACTAGTTCATTAGACACTGACACCCTCCTTTAGAAACTGAACTCACTTGTAATTTTTAACTTCCTGTACAGCGGAAACCACCTTTTCATCTGCAGCTGACAGCTGCTGCTCTTTTTCTAGTCTCTCGTATTCTTCTTGGCTCAGTTTCCTAAAATAAAGCCAGTTATCAAATCAAAAGTTTTTCTTTGTGAATATCACTTCCCACAATTCTATAAAATGCTTAGGCACATAAAATAGAAATTCAAACCTGCAATTTCGTAAATCAAACTCTGGCAAATCACTTACATTTTCTAACTTCTCCTCTTAATTCTCTACTTACCAGTAAATAAAATAAATGTGAAAACAACATGTGCCCCAAGGGCAAGTCTCCTGTGTGTAAGATAATAAAAACTCACTTTACTTCAATGTGGAAGATCAGGACTGATCAACCTAACATAATTAAACATATTAGGATAAAGCAGGGGATAATTCTTTTCTCGTTTCTGCCATGGGTAGGACATTAAGTATATCTTTGTCATGGGGGAACTCTTCTCAATCCAAGACTGGTACCATAATAAAGATATAGTCAGTCAAAGAAAAAATCTTCTAGAATATGTCTTTTAGCTATGCAATTTACCACAGAACATTTTTCACACTTTAGATATCTATTTCAAAAGAATTGTAATTAAGCAAAAAGACCAATCTGAGTTTTGATAATGCCTGTCAACCAGAAAAAGAAGCCAAACTGACCTACAATCAGAGTATTATCTACTGACAAGTTTTAACTCTGATCATGAAACTCAAGATGTTCATCTACTGAGACAAAGGTAGACACATTTAATGATTTAAAAAATACTATTTTCTGCTATCCTTGTACTACCCTCTTTAGCCATAGTTCCAATTCAAAAGATAATTAACTTGAAACTTAATTTTCCATAAATCAGAAGAACTATAGTAAAAAAGGATTATTGATACCAAATAGAAAAAGGGGATTATATATTCTTATATAGCTTCTCATTTAATTCTTCAGCAAGTATTTTATGAGTGGCTATAATATACTAGTTACCTTGTAAGATGCTAAAGAATAAAAGAGTTCACTGTTTCAGGTATAAATGATGCCTAAAGGAATATAATAATTTTCCCCACTGGCTTAAGATGGAATATGGAGAAAACTAAATCTTGAAGGACAGAGAGAATTTTGTTTCCAATTATCAAAGAGTTAGTCTGAGGAGCACTAAGAAAAATCAAAATATCTTTATAAGAATATAAAATTGTGTTTGAAGGGATCCAAGCTAAAAAGGCAGTGGAGATATATGGATGTGGCCAAGATCCATTAGAAAAAGGAATCTCAGAATTACAAGTAAGGTTGGCACTTTAAGGTACTTTTCTCCTAGGTTTACCCACATATTGAACATAACACAAAGATATAATGAGTCTGAACTAAGCCTTCATCCAATTCTTGGGCTTAGAAGAAAAAAAGAAGTGTTTGGGGCTACAAATAAAGGGACCCTTAATAAAAGCCCTAGCCTTTGAGTTTAGATTAGAAAATACTGCACACTTAAGTGATGAACAGGCAAAAAATCCAAAAGGAATAATACTGAAACATTGAAAAGACAAGTCATTTTTGAATTATCTTAATTGCTGACTAAGTTTAAAGTGACAATCTTACTCAAGTAACCTCAACACTTTTCTATAAGAAGATAACTTCATCTTAGTCCTCAAATTTCATCTATAATTATCACAACAATGTTAGCCAATCAAAACTGACCAGGCACTCCATAAGACAAAATTCTGTGAGAAAAAATCCCACAGAAAAGAAAACCACCTAATGGGGTTATCTGCACATGTTTTAAAATCACTGTGCTTTATACAGTCAAAAAAGTAAAGTCAAGATTATGAATTTCAGGGCTGGGAATATAGCTTAGTTGGTAGAATGCTGCCTTGCATGCACAAGACTCTGAGTTCAAACCCACCACCACAAAAGAGGAAAAAAAAAGATTATGAATTTTGTCAAAGGATTAGAAACTATAAAACCAAGAAAAGGTTGGGTGTGGTGACCTACCTACAGTAGAAGATACTCAAGAGGCAGAGGCAGAATGATGAGATTAAAGATAGCTTGGAAAGCAGTAAGACACTAGTCCCTTATGAGAAAGAGCAAGGAGTCTGGGGAGGTAGCTCAATAGTAGAGCACATGGCTCAATGTCCTGGGTTTGAGCTGTAGTACTGAAATAGGACTGGGGTTGTGGCTCAGTGGTGAAGCACGTGCCCCACATGTGTGGGGCATTGGGATCAGTCCTCAACACCACATAAAATAAATAAAATATTGTGTTGGGCTGGGGATGTGGCTCAAGCGGTAGTGCGCTCGCCTGGCATGCGTGCAGCCCGGGTTCAATCCTCAGTACCACATACAAACAAAGATGTTGTGTCCACCAAAAACTAAAAAATAAATATTAAAATTCTCTCTTTCTCTCTTAAAAAATCCTATAAAAAATAAAATAAAATATTATGTCCCTCTACAACTAAAATAATATTTTAAACCCTGAACTTTTTAAAATCCTAAACTCAATGAATGATTTTAGCAGCAGATTTGGGAAGTAAAATAAATCCTAGCACTTTTAAGATAGGTCAGAAGAAAATATCCAGAAGAAGTAAATCCAGAATGTAGGAGGCATGGGAAATCAAATTCTAATATGCATTATTATAATCAGAAGAGAGAATGAGGTAAAATCAACATTTAGAAAAAGACTCGAAAATTCAAGAAATGTTTAATGGTCCCAAGCAACATAACTGCAAGAGAAAAAGTGGGTGGGGTGGGGAAAACTACACCTAGGCACTTCCCAATACAACTGTTAAAAAAACAGAGAAATGACTACAGGAACTAGGGGAGGGATAAGACCAAACAACAATGATAATGGATTCCTTAATGAAAAAATTTAAAACAGATGGTAATTAATTGGATATTTTTAAATTGCTAAAACTAAGTAACAGTCAAAATTCAGTAGCCAAAAGAAAGAACCTTTAAAAAATGGAAACTGGTTTTAACTCTAATCATGAAGTTCATGTCAACCTAACACAGATTATAAAGGTAGCAATATTTAGTGGATAAAATACTATTCTCTATTTATCCTTGTACTACTTTGATACACTAATCAAATCTATCATTAAAGGACAATGTTCAAATAGAATGAAAATAATTTCAAATAAGAAACCAACAGTGTAGAATGCAGAACTACAGAAACTTTAAATATGTGTATAAATTGAATGAATGTTTTGTGGAGTTCACAGTATATGAAGTACTAACATACAATGCCACAACAGTTATCTGATTCAGGAGCTACTTAAAGCCCATAAAAAGATAATAAACCTATTAATCTATGTCAGGTTGTTATTAAATCCAGAATATATACCATGGCCTTTAAATTATGAGAAGATAAATAAAATTATAATTATAATCATATAATTATAATTCCATTATAATTTAGGATTACATCAAGCTTATACAGGGGATGAGGAAAATAATTAAAAATATTTAAACTATTAAAAAGATACAAGGGGGGCTGGAGATGTGGCTCAGCGGTAGCGCGCTCGCCTGGCATGCGTGCGGCCCGGGTTCGATCCTCAGCACCACATACCAACAAAGATGTTGTGTCCGCCGAGAACTAAAAAATAAATATTAAAAATTCTCTCTCTCTCTCTCCTCTCTCACTCTCTCTTTAAAAAAAAAAAAAAAGATACAAGGAAGAAAAAAAAGAACAGGTCATCAAATAGAAAGCAAATTCTTCATAAACCACAGGCACATATTGACATGGACAGACTTATATTTTAGAAAGTCCACTCAAGCGGCTATAGAGAAAATTAATAAGAATATATTATATAAAAGAATATATATATTATATAAAGTAATATATATTATATATTATATAAAGTAATATATATTATATATATTATATATTAATTATATATATTATATAAAAGAATATATATATATAAATGCTGAAGAGTAAAATCAGGTGCAAATAAATAAAATCTGACACACAAACTATTTTTAGAGAATTCAAGTATTTTTGTGGATTAAAAACTTCAAATGAACTTTCAAAAAATAACTAGCTCCACACTGAGAAGATTAATATATAAATATATACTACAAACAAGTACTTCTGTAATCATAACTCCTAAGGTCCTTGCCACAGTTCAATTTTTAGTGTGAACATCTGAGATATTCAAGTCCAAAACTTGTACCATCAATAAGTAAATATTATTCCTTTTTGAAGTTTTTATTCTACTAAAACATGTCATTCCAAATCACTCAGTATTTTTAAAGGTCCAGAGTTAGAGATACAAGTTCAAAACATTAGAATTACATAACTGATCACAATGAAAGGTAATTAAAATAAGTAGTGGGATCATAGAAAGGGTCTAGATCTTTGAGAGGTATTTCCACATAAGTGACTGTTAATACCAGTTTACCACTTCCTGCCTTCATATGAATTTGACAATTGATTACGATGTCCTCACAGCCTTAGTTTATGGTTCCAACTACCTCAGGACTCTTAAGACTGACGATGGAAAGAAAAATGCAACTTATAGGAAACAAAACACAAAGGAAAAAAGACAAATCTCTACTTATTACAACTAGAAGAAATTGTAAATAATCTTAAGAAAAGATAAAATTATCTGTTAGTTCACACAGTGATAACAATAACAAACAATGAAAATCTTACTTTTGTAATGCCATCTCATTTTGCTGGTAGAGTTCATTTAAAATCTCCACTTTCTGCCTAAGAGTTTTGCATTCCTCTTCCAGTCCAACTTTAGAAGACCGTAGTGAATTGCAGTCACTTTCTAATTTCTTTATTTGGTCTGTAAAGGATAAAACAGTTTATCTCTATATGTGTACAAGGACTCAAGAACTTGTTTGAGGGAGTAGTGCCAAGAAAAGTAAGAAGCATGAAAGCAAGAAGCTTTATCTTTCCAATAAAATTTTAAGTCTTTCCAACATGGCAATTTCTTCTCAAGAAGAACCCACCTTCTAGATTACATTTTGTGGACTTCGAGGCTCTTAGCTCAAGTTGTGAAAGTTTTAGATCCTCTTCAACTACTGATATTGTAGTTTGTGTCTAAAAATTGCAGAAAAGAGAGGTATTCTTAAAAGTGAGGCACAGGAAGAATTCACAGGCACTATGGGACTCTTACAAAGAACTATACCCGAGAGACATCCATCATCTGCTTAATTTGATCTTTGATCTTCTCGTTCCGATCACCTAAAAAACAAAAGACTTTAGCTTTTTCTTTCCTTACTTTTAACTCTATATTCTCCTAACTTCCCCAAACTAAAGAATGATCGTGTTCAAACACCGGAAGAAAAAAAAATCAATTAAATAATTAAACTGATTAGACTAATGACTTTTAAGAGAATTGCAAGCTTAGATTTAAAAAAAGAGAGAGAGAGGTGAATTTCAGGTTGGGGTTGTGGCTCAGTGGTAGAGTGCTCACCTAGCATGTGTGAGGCACTGAGTTTGATCTTCAGCATAAAAATAAATAGAAGTAGAAACCAAAAAAAGGTGAATTTCTAGTTTGCACAACTAAAATGTTATCTCTGCTATTCTTGTAAGATAAAAGCTTTTCTTCTCTCTCAGATCTATCTTCACCTGGGCAAGTAAGTGTCTTATTTAGAAAGATTCAATCCTATATTTTCTCCCTGAATCTACTACCAGGTGTGGTTTGAAATACTTGCTATGTAAGCAATATCCAACTTGGGAGAAAACATCTGGAAATATTTTCCTCATCAGTAAACACTGTTACACTCCCTCTCTAGCTTTCTGATAGTCTCTAGCCTCTGTTCTCACAGCCTTAGTTTATGGTTCCAACTGCCTCTGGACTCTTAAGACTGACTGTGGACCTTAAAACCACAGAGCCATAGAGATGATGAGTATCAAAATCAAGTATCATCTGCATAAGTTAAGAAATAAATTTCTCTTACTGTACAATGTTCAATACTTAGAGGTATAGGATGTGACTATTGTAGCTGCAGTGTACTTACTAGTTTTCAATGGGATAGAAAAAGTCAGTGTTCTTCACATGCCTATTGCTACATTATACCGCAGCAACCCACCTCTGCCAATGCAACAGACATATCTATAGATCCAGTGATATGTGTCTACAACCCTGAAGCTTAAGAAGAAATTCATCCAGCTGAAAAGTGGCATCTGTATACTTAAAGACAGGAAAGCAAAAAAGGATTCAACCTCCCTGAGACTGATCTTACCTGCTCTCTCTCCATTGGTTAATTCATCTGACTCATCTTCTCCATTTTGATCCTCAGATTTAGATTCACATTGTAACCGATTCAACAGTGTGATATAATTAGTCAAAGCCTAGAAAAGAAGCAAAAGGTTGGAAGACTTTCGATTTTAATTCAGAAGATTTCAGGAGAATTCATGAGATGAAACATGTATTTGGAGTATAAACTTACTTTATTAGTATTATCTTCGTAACTAAGAGCTACTTGTAAATCTTTCTGGGACTTCTCAAATGATTTGATTTGTTCACTGAGCTCAGCATGTGATGTACTCCAGTCTTTGACTTCCTGCTGCAACTGAAAAGTCAAAACACATGAATTCCTATGGGTTAGGTAGGGGTTTCTGCACTGGATACATTAGGACTACAAGACTTAGACAAAGAAATAGAGAGCCATACTCCTCGGTGGCCTGCCTCAAACGAGGGGGTTGAGACCTTGGTTAAGGAAGAGGGCAGAGTGGCCCCAACTCTCACAGCTGCAGTAAGAACATCAGAGCTATCAGGAAGTTGACCCTGTTTTATTGCATTCCCCAGAAAATTGCTGTCAATTCAAATAATTTACCTCCAGCAGGAATGGCTGGGCACATATGACTGTCTCCCAAATTTAGATTCCTTATCATGTAATCTTCCCTTGGCCGGTGAATCAGTAACTACTCAAAACAGGATCATAAAATACTTAATTTTCTGTTTTAAAAAGTTTCTTTGAGGCTATGCAAGTTAATAACTGATTGATATTTGATAAGAAAAGCAATAATCCAAAAATCCAAAACAGATGGAGAACATATATATGCACTCAATTTGGGGAGCATTGTTTAAACTTTGCATATCTAGAAAAGGTCCTACATGAATATTCCTTACCTCAGAAACAGATCCAAGAAAGATTCACTTCTCTAGTTTACATTATGTATGACATCAAATTTTCTTTACCTGCTCTTTCTCCTTCTTAAGCATGGTATTTTCTTTCTGAAGCTGACAGCATTCCAACTTCACCTTCTCTTCACGAAGCTTAGTTTCATTGAGGATAATTTGAAGCTAATGCAAAACACTACAGTTAGTGAATTAGTTCCAAAGAAAAAACAAAGTTATACTTTCCCAAACCAGACATCATATAGTTCTTATTTTTTGCACATTTTAGCACACCTCAAATTTTTGGTTCGCAACAAAACTAAGATGTAGTATTAATATCCGTTAGCAAGAGTTGGCAGCTTTACCTCTGAAAGCTCAGAAGTATTCACTGAAATGACATCTTTAAGCTTCTCTATAGATTTCTTATTTTCCATTATCTGCCAGGTAAAAACAGAACACAAAATATGCATTAGGATTTCAGTAGAAATACTGATACATATGTGTGTGTGTGTGTGTGTGTGTGTGTGTGTGTACACACACACATATATATATATATACTAAAAAAGATAAACACAACAAAATATTTGTCAAGCCATCCCATTAAATTTCAGGAAAATGCAGGGGATCCAGCTTGGACTAAGCAAAAAATCAAGAAATGAAAGAGATGAGGGAAAATGAAGTCATAAATATTTCATGGCATCCACAACATTACTGTTTATGAGATAACCAGAAAAAAAGGACAAAGTATAGAAAACCATAATGCAATAAGTAAATAAAATGTTTTAAAGCATAGAAAATTAACTAATTAATTACTGTTTCAAATAAACCAGTTCAAATTAGTAATTTTTTTCGAGTGATAGAGAAAAAAATTTCCCAAGATCATTTTTAAAATTTTCTTATCTGAAGTAAAAAATGATAAAATTTAAGGAAGAATAGACTAATCTCACATACAGAAGAATTCCAAAAAAATTATAAAGATACTCGCTCCTTAAGGAAGTGGACATAACTCTGCAATCTTTGTTTGCAATGCCTGGGATTGAATCCTGGGCCTCATGCATGCTAGGCAAGTGCTCTACCATGAGCTGCATCCTGAGCTTGTAACTCTTCATACTTTAACTGTGGGCTGTGCATGGTAACTTCCAAAGAATGCAATATGACAAGGATTGGAAAGAATTTTTACAGTGGAGAAATCTGATAAATACTACCTCAGCTAGGTGATCAAGCTTACTTGGGGGTAGGATATTTCAGAACACACTCTACTATCTTTTGCAACTTTTATGTAATTACAGAAACTTATAGAAATTGAAAATGAAATATGTAAGTAAAATTTTTTTAAGTGCAGAAAATTCATTAATTCATTACACTTTCAAGTAAAAAGTAAACAAATACTATTCAACTGGACAATAGTTTTTTAGTTGTTCTGCATGTTTCCAAGGGCAGAGCAAAGCAATATGAAAATTATCCAAGGTTGAGAATAAAAATATTTCCTAGGCCCATAAAAATAATTTGTTGTATCAGTACTTAAAAGTTCCACAAAATGGGCAGAAGTGTGTTCAACTTCCTTGACTCCTAATCTTACTTTAGTTAACAGCTGGACTAAGTTCAACTTAACCAATTTTACAAAATATTTCAAAAGCCAAATTGCAGTAACACTTAGCAGCAAAACTCATACCAAGTCCTGATTCTTAGCATTCTGTTCTCTCTCAGATTCTAACATAACAAGAAGACTTTTAGCTCTCTCATCCAGAAGTTCATTAGCTTTTTCAAGAAGCTTCATTTCATCCTGGAAAAAAAAGGTGTCAAGATCACTCACTCATTACATTTACTTTTGAGTTTAGAATGTAATTCCCCCCAAAGAAGGGATTTTTACCTTATATTTAGTTACTTCATCAGAAAGAATCATATTTTGTTTCATGGTCTCTTGGACCTGCTGTTTCTTTGATTCCTTCATCTATGTAAATAAAGCATTCAGAATTAAGATACACAAATTATAGTGCTACTATACAAGTTACTTCCAGACAAGTGACCCTTTCCAGAAGAAAGCAGTACTTAATACATATGACTGCTTAGAATTTGGATGATTTGTAGGAAATAATGAAACAAAAATTTTAAAATACGATTTTAAATTAAAACAGGTAGAAATGATTCAAGCTAGAACCAAGGGAGAAAGAAAAAGAATAATTATACCTTCTGTTCATAATTTGACAATTTCTGCATTAGTTCCTCATTTTCTTTCATGAAATTGTTCACCTTTTTGGAAATTTGCTGTTCATTGACTAAAAGGGGGAAATACACAAGATTATTACAATCACTAAATGAAATTCAATTACTCAATCTACTAAAAGCAAAGACATGTTATATGGTACTATGAGGAAATACTTCTTAGCATAACTATTATGCTTTTAAAAAGCAATCTATGCTTATTAGCAATAAGAGTATAAAAATTATTAAAATTTAAGAAAAATATAAGAACAATGATATTTTGCTGGGTGCAGTGGTGCACACCTGTAATCCCAGTGGCTCAGGAGGCTGAGCTAGAAGGATCCCAAGTTCAAAGCCAGCCTCAGCAAGAGCGAGACACTAAGCAACTAAGTGAGACTTGGTCTCTAAATATAGGGGGTTGGGGATGTGGCTCAGTAGAGTGCCCCAGAGTTCAATCACAGGTACCCCTCCCATCCAAAATGATATTTCAATTTAAGCTTATTTCACAGATGGGAAATACAGTAAAGTGTTGTAGCTTGATATTCCTCCCTTCTCAAAACACTTTCTTTTCAGAAAATGGAATCATTTCATTCTTTGCAAAGAAAAACAGAAATGAAAACATACTGATTCACATTACCATTCTTTAAATTATCTACTCAATTACTTAATGCATGATTAAATAATTAGCATAGAAATACTCTTCAAATGTAATACATCTGCATTACATCAATATTCAAAGTTAATCTGCCCCAAATTAAAACTTATCATCATCTCCCTATCCACAATTTGTTCCTCCTCTTTATCTCCTATCTCAGAGTTGGAACCATCATCATCTACTCTATTATCCATGCTAGCAACCTAGGAATAGTAAAATTTTCAGGAGGTAAAAAAGATAATAGACATTAAAAGTCACTGTATCTATTTCTAACATACATAAAACACACATCAAACACCAATACAAAGGGTTATTACAAGTTTAAGAAACCTAAAAATTTACCTTGATATACTCTATCTTTTACCTAGGAGAGAGAAAAAAGATTAAATTTGATGTCAAACATATGCTCAATAGAAACAGTAAAACAACAGTCAGAATCATAACCAAGTGAGAATTTAATAACATTCTGGTTCAGGATAATAATTTATAGGATTAAAAATAAGTAAAGGTTAACAAGCCTTTTAAATTTAATTGGTAGTGAGATTTCATAAATAGCCTCTGACATAAAAACACTAAGATATGTACCTTATTTCACAGTAAAGATGTGTGTGTGTGTATATGTGTGTGTGTGTGTGTGTGTGTGTGTCTTCAAAATCATTTACTTGACAATTCTAAATAACCAGGATAAAGTCTAGAAACAATGACTATTCAAAAGGAATCTGAGGAAACAATATTAAAGGCATAATCTTTGTACTAAGATATGCCACTTTCACTCACCAGAAAACATCTTAGAACTCCAATTTAAATTTGGCTATTGGCTGAATTTAGAAACTAAGAGGCTACATCATCTTATTTCTGCAAACCACTAAATATATAGCAAGAAATCTGAAAGGGAAGACTGCTAGAAGAAAATGCACAAGCAACAAGAGAAATGACAATTAACATATTCTGGAAAGGACAAAAACAATCATTTCCAAAAGACAGCAATAAACTGCCTGATAATAAAACCTAAGCAGAATTTTTTTTAAAACATCACTAAATTTCTTTGTAACTTAGCATATTACTTGTCCTTTCAAACTTATGTTATTAATGGTGATGGGATACTCAGATGTGTCCATGGATCATCCATGGGATCTTCGTAATAGGAAATTGCATTCAGAAAACTCCAACACAGAAATAAATGAACATTTCTTTAATGTCATAGCCTTGCTAACCTTTTACTCAAAATGGCAACAGAGGAAAATGGGAAGTAGCATAAAAGCAGTCATCTAAGGTAGGGACTAAAGTTCCAAAGTCAAATGCTGAAACTGAGGAGCAACAAGTTAGGAACCAGATCCCACATAACCTAGTGAAAAGAGAAACAGGTACCGCAGTTCTTGAAATGAAAGAAACAAGAGGGAGAAATATAAAATGGTTTCATGTTTTTCCCTTCTCTTTATCCTTCTATTTCCTTTTTCCTTTTAGCTGAGACAAAGTTCAATGAGATTAGAAAATTCCTCACAGGAATCCAGGCAAACGATTCTTCTATTTAAGAAGGGAATACTTTTTAAGAGATTTTACTCTCAATTGTACAAGGAGAGGAAACTTATCTTAACAATGATATGTCTGAAATAATTAAGAAATCAGAAAAAGAACACTCAGATTTGAAAAGATTTGTATCCAATGCTTTTGGCCTCTTTAAATGTTAGGATTTTCATATGCAAAGTCCATTTACCTAAAATAATTTTCTTCCAATTATGTTAAATAACTATGAAACAGAATAACCTACAGTACAAACATAAGTATGTATAAGCCTACACACACACACACACACACACACACACACACTTATACATATATGTACACACATACACAGACATAGACTAATTCTGCTCAGGAAAAAAAAAAAACTTAATGAACAAAACATTTAATGGATTTTTGGACAACACATAATCTATACTTCCAAATAAAAAGGTATTTTCTGAACATATGATCAAATCATAAAATCTGGGAAAATTTATATAAAAGACTGGAAAAATTATCTCATCTCCTTTTTCTCATTTTACTGTATTTCTTTGCAGCATTTCCCCCTGTTTATATGTGTTTATATTAACATACAGTTCATCAACATTTAAATCTTAGTTTCTGCTTTTTTCCCCACTTCACATTTAATTGTGAGCATTTTCTGTACCTCAAAGCTTTGAAATAAATAAATCTGCCTACTATTCCATTAATCAAACATACAATAACCCCTAAATAATGTTGTGCTAAGTCTTCAATCTAATACACTGTTCCATTGAAAAACATTACCAAAATCTTCAAAGCATAGTTATTTCTTTAAGATAGACTACTAGACATATATGCTACATAAAAGGATATTTATCTAACCTATCCCATCTTTTATCCCACTTTTAAGACTTCTGATACATATGAAACTACTGGTTAGGATGGCTGTAAGAATTACCAGTTATACCAACTGCACCCACACTAAATTATTTTATAAGGTTAGTTTGACTTAAACCACTAATTTGTGTTTTAGCAACTGAAAAAGAAAAAAAAAAGGGGGGGCAGTGACTATATAAAATAATCCTTGTGCTTATGTGCTAAGGTATAAGTAAGTCAATTTACTCACAACAACAACAGTTCTCCAAAAGAAAATGAGAAAGGATACAATCCCAAAGAAAACAGTGAAAACTACAGGCTTCCATGGTAGTCCATAAAAATCAGGCCCAGGTTGAGTATCATCAGGCAATGTAGTAAACAGCTGAAACAGACAAATTAGAAAAAATGGGAAACCTTAAATTTATAACAAAACAGTCACAAAGAATCATGGCAATTCTAAACCAACCTCCTCATCAGAAATCCACCTCCTCAATATTTTCCAATAGCGTCTTCAAGAGAGAGGATACTGGCAGTCTCATATTTTTTGTTCTCTTGCAGTGTTTTCAAGTATAATGAATCTAAATACTTTTTTAAAAATATTTATGTATCTTTAGTTTTAGGGTGGACACATTGTTTTGTTTTTTATATGGTGCTGAGGATTGAACCCAGTGCCTCATGTATGCTAGGCAAGCGCTCTACCACTGAACCACAACCCCAGCCCGAATCTAAATACTTTAAATTGAGCATACATTTCCAGTTTGTAACAGGCCCTATATCATCACATTGTCTAACACCTGGCTAGAATCCCTCTGGATCATTCTTTTCTCTGATAACCTGGTTTTTAGAATTTAAAAAATTCATTTAAGACAAAAACTTAAATATATGAAAGAACTAATTCATTTTATGGCAACAAATAAAAACAATGATGATGTATGTATAAGATTTTATATCTTACTTCCATTCCACTCTTATATAAACAGATAAGTGACATGTAATTTCAGACAACTCTTGAAAACTGGCTTAGATAAACTTCTCTGAATTTAACATCCTTCTATAAAATTCAAAGCCTAATTTTAAATGGTTGCTCAAAGGCAGTGTAGTAAACACCTGCCTACTCTTCCCTGTTTTCACCGCCCTCTACAGGTAATACCAGATAACTGTCATCTGGGCCCAATTCCCCAGCAGTCTCTAAGGGAAAAGACCTGTAGTAACGTTAGCTGTTTGGATTGTTGGCTGCATTTCGGAACATACCATGAGGTTGTCACCTCTATTCCGTCAAAAAAAAAAAAAAAGTGCAAGTGGGGAAAGCTCAAGTCCACTCTCACCGGCCTCGCTTAACAATACAGTCACATCCTGCCTGCCTTGGGCCTGACACACTCCATTTCTCCGTCGCCATGACAGTCAGTGCACCCACTCTGCCAGAACTCAGCCACCCGCCTGCCAGAGCTGGGGTCCCTCCCTGGGAATGGGACCGTCACCTCCAGTAGCTTGGCTATGAGGGCTGCGTAGAGCATGGACAGGGGTCCCAGGAGCTCCGGGTCCCCCGGGGAAGCACAGTGGCAGGTACTGTGAGTCCATGGTGTAGGGACAGGTGAGCAGAAGTGATGCTTCCCTGCAGAACAGCACAGGACCCTGTCTTTCACTGTTTCCTACTTTGGGAGGACCCAGCGCAGGGGGCGGGTACTGGGAGTGAACTTTGCCTTCCTCCACAGGCGCTTTTTGCCCAAAGCATGTAAAATGCGTCATCAGAGAAAGCCACTGGGTGGACTGCAGTGAGCAGATGGAGGATGCCGAGGGGCGGGGCTGGGAGCGGAAAGAACCAACTGCAGAGCCCAGCGGGGGACAGCTCAAGGAGAGCCAAGCGGAAGAGTCCAAATGAAAGGACTCCAGAAGGAAAGACACTTACCTGTCCCTGGATTACTGCTGTACATAGGTGTAATCTTAATATAATCTTCTATTTGTTCCTTCTGTTCTTTGTTCTTTTTCTTTTCTTTCTTTCTGTCTTCTTTTGCAGAAATACCACTATCGGTATTTTTAGTGATTCCTCTATTGGCTTATTATTCCTCTATTGGCTATAACTCTGTTTTCTAATCTTAGTGCTTCAGAGTTTAGAATATACATCTTTAATTTGTCACAATCTACCTTCAGATGATACTATATTACTTCACATATTCAATAAGAACGTTACAATAGTTACTACCCTTCTGAGATTTATACTGTTGTCATGTATTTTACTTTACATGTTTTCTAAGTCCCATACTACACTGATATTTGTCTTTAAACAGTCAATGACTTTTTAAAATGTTCAAATAAGAAAAATTATTTTAAACATTTATGCACACAGTAACCATTTTCTTTACTCCTTTATTCCATTATTTCCATCTGCTGTCTTGGTGCAAGTGTAGGGTGAATTCTTTCAGCTTGTATGTAAGTACAAGTCTTCATTTTAGAAAGATATTTCACTGGGCACGATATTATCGGCCAACATTATTGCTCTTCAAATATATTAAAAGTATCACTCCACTATATTCTGTGTTTCATTCGGGGTACTTCTCTTGCTATGTCTTCAAGTTCACTAACAATTTCATTGCAATGCTTATTCTGGCATTAATCCCATCCACTGTATTTATCATATATTTTCAACTCTAGAAGTCTGATTTTCTTAAAATATATCTTCTATATCTCTTTTTACCTTTTTAACACACGAAATATAATAGTGATAACTTTAAAAAAAATGCCATTACCTCATTCTAACATCTCCGCCAGTTCTCAGTTGGCTTTGATTGGATGATTCTTCTCCTCATCATTGTGGATTGTATTTTTCTTGCTTCTTTGCATGCCTGGTAAGCTTTGATTCGATGCCATACATTACGAATTACTGTTCTTAATATTTTGTATACAGTTAAATTACTGGAAACAATTTGAGTCTCTTGGGTCTGAATATTTGTTAGGTATGACATAAATTGTAATAGTCAGTCCGAGGTAACACCCTTCTGATTATTCTACCCAACTTCCTTAGATAGTTTTTTCCAGGTGCTATTCTGGTCCCTGTGTTAGGACCTATTCCTTCTAATCACTTAAGATTGTTTCTCTGACTTGCTAAGCAGTTTCATCACACTTATGTGCTGATCAATACTCTGCTGAACACTCAGGGAGCCTTTCACAAATTTCCAGAATTGTCTCTCAATGTAGAAACCTTCTTTTGTTACTCCACCCTGTGAATTCTAGTCACTTTGGTTTTCCTGGAATCTCAGCACCATCTCTCAATTCATGGTATCCTCTGGTTCTGCCCGACTTCCCCTTCTTTGTCATGGCTTGGGAATCTCTTAACATAGTAAAAGCTGGGACAACTATAGAGCTCATAGCATTTGTTCCTTATGTTTCCAGAACCATTCTTTGTTGCTTGATCTTCAATGTTGCTTGATCTTCAAATTTTATGTTTGTGGGGTTTTTTCATATTTATTTTAGTTGTTTCAGTTGGGAAGGTGAAGCCAGTACCTATATAAACCTATCATAGCTAGATGTAAAAATCATTTGCTTTTCTTTTTCTTTTTATGGTGCTGGGGATTGAACACATGGCCTCTTATATGGTAGGCAAGTGCTCTACCACTGAGTTACATATCCCTTTTCTCATTTGCTTATTTTTTTAATAGCAGAATACATAATGAAATAAATTTTTAAAGTTAACTATAAAAGAGAGTAACATCAGGATAGACAGAACTGGGACAAAAGCTAGAGTTCTTTCAAAATCAGGCAGGAGAATCACAAGTTCAAAGCTAGCCTCAGCAACTTAGCAAGTCCCTATGCAACTTAGTGAGAACTATCTCTAAATAAATATAAAAAGGCAAGGTATGTGGCTCAGTGGATAGGAGCCCTGGGTTCAATCACCAGTACAAAAAAACAGAAACAACTTATTTTTACAAATTAACTTTGGCTCTTCTAAATATTTAAATAATTGTAAAATAAATTAAAAAATCTTAAAAAGTAATACCTAAATATTGAAAGCAAAAATGAAACAACCTGTGATATCAACTTGGTGACAAACCACAGAAATGAGTTATTTCAAACACACCTTAGTGGGATATAGCTTAAAGACAAGAGAATTTCATTTCATTTCAGGAATACATTTCTGAAAGTATTTTAAATAATATAAATATAGTCGTATGTTGCTTAATGATGGGAATAAATTCTGAAAAACACATCGTAGGCAATTTCAGTGTGCAAACATCATTGAGTATACTTATACAAACCTAGAAAATATAGCCATTTCCACACTTAGGTATTCATATATGGTATATTATTGCTTTGAGGATAAAAACCTATAAGATATTATTATACTGAATACTGTAGACAATTGTAACATTGTAAATGTTTATATATCTAAACATATCAAACACAGAAAAGATATTAAAAATACTAGGTGACAAGAATTTTTTAGCTCCATTATTATGCACTAATGACCAAAATGTCATTAAGTGGCACAATACTGTAAACAATTATATTGATGTCATTGAAAACTGGAACTCCAACATCAGAGAAAGAAAACACAAATCTAAGATAGATGAAGTGAAGTAAAATCTCTAGCATCCTGAATTTTCATGGGAATTATCTAAATGACATGATGAAAAACCCCCACATATTTCTGAGCTTTGTTCACTAAAAAGGCCTACAAATGACAGTCAATTTGAGCAATAAGCAATCCTAGTACTTGGAATGTAGCCTCTAAATATGACTTCTTATTGAAAGGAACCAAAGTTATTTTAGAGAAGTAGTTCCTTCAAGGTCTGGACAGGAAATGTTTAAGATGAACGTGGAACATCTCATACTTCAAAAGCAAGGGAAATAGGTAACAATGACCACTAGGTGGTGGCAAAGGGTCCCAGGAGCCAAGATAAAGAGGCTTCTACAAGGCAAAAGGGGGGGGGGAATGGAGCATCAGGTAAGAACAATTACTATTCCTAATTGGATTAAACACACCAAATATTTTTAAATGCATGATAATCATATTGACAAATAAAAGTTAAAAAGATTTCAAGCCCCTTTGTGTATCATTTGATAATGCTAGAAGAATACCTTACTATTCTGAATTGAACCTAAACCTGACTACCAATTTGCAAGAAATATAAAGCAACAGACAGAGGCTGAGGTTGTTAGCTCAGCACTTGCCTAGAATGCATGGAGCCCGAGGTTCAATCCCCAGCACCACCAAAAAAAAAAAAAAAAGCAATAGAGAAAACAGGTTAAATTGTTGTACCAGGGGATGTCATTTATTCACCAAAACTATAATATATCCTAGAAGTCCCACAAACATATTTTTTCAATTATTGCAAAAAGTTACATATATATATATTTGGTACCAGGGATTGAACTCAGGAGCACTTGATCACTGAGCCACATCCCTAGTCTCAACCCCATTGTGTATTTTATTTAGAGACAGGGTCTCACTGAGTTACTTAGCACCTCACTTTTGGCTTTGAACTCGTGATCCTCCTGTCTCAGCCTCCCGAGCCGCTAGGATTAAGGCATGTGCCACCATGCCCAGTCAAAATATATTTTAAAAGAGCTATTTTTCAGATAGAAAGCCACAAGGGACATGCAACTGTCACCCCTAAGAGCAGGAGAACAAATAGGTGAGCATTCTACCTGGAGGCACCCTCTAGACCTCAGTTTGGGAAGGAGAACCCAAATGGGGCATAACAGTCTCACTGTGCAGAGAGAGACCAGAGTTCCAGGAGATTAAGCAGCCAAAAATATGTAGAGAAAACTACCAGAAAGATGGGAGCCACAAGAAAAAGAGTTCCAGAAATCTGCATGGAGGTGGTCTTCAGTTTGGGGCTACATTCTAAGCAGTACCTGTGAGGGCCAAGAACAACTATAAGCTAACCAATCCCACAGTTGGCACTGAGCTGAGAGAAGTCTGGATTCCAGCTAGCCAGAGAGAGTTGACATACAAAAACAGTATGGTCAACAAGCTCATGAAGAAGTATTTGATCCAGGCATCATGGCACATGTCTGTAATCCCAGCAACTCAGAAGGTTGAGGCAGGGGCTGGGGATGTGGCTCAAGCGGTAGCGCGCTCGCCTGGCATGCGTGCGGCCCGGGTTCGATCCTCAGCACCACATACCAAAGATGTTGTGTCCGCCGAGAACTAAAAAATAAATATTAAAAATTCTCTCTCTCTCTCTCTCTCCTCTCTCACTCTCTCTTTAAAACAAAAACAAAAAAAAAAAAAGAAGGTTGAGGCAGGAGGATCCCAAGTTTGAGGCTGGCAACTTATCAAGGACCTAAGCAAGTTAGTGAGACCCTATCTCAAAAGAAAAAAAAGTTCACTCAGTATCATTAATTATCAGGAAATAAACTCACAAAGACATACCCACTAGAATGGCCCAAGTGCTAGTGAAGATGAAGTCAAGTGGAAGTCTCCTAAATTGCTGGTGGAAGTATAAAATGATTGTAGTCATTTTTAGCATGGCTTGACAGTATCACACAAGATAAAAACATACATTAAACGTAGGAGGCAATTGCACTCCTAGATATGAGTCCACTTATAGTGGCATATATATAAAATAGTACTGTAGGAAAAATGAATCTATAGTTAAAAAAAAAAACTTATCAGTGGTTGCCTGAAACAGGTGGTGAAGGAACTCACTGGGAAGGATCCCAAGGAAACCCCTTTTCTAGTGAAAAAACTGTTCTATATCTTGATTATGGTAGTTTTTATATGGGTATCTACATTTGTTAAAACTCAGAGTGTGCTTGCTTTGGCAGCACATATTCTAAAATTGGAACAATACAGAAAAAATTAGCATGGTCCCTGAGCAAGGATGACACCCACATTTGTGAAGCATTCCATAGTTTTGTGGAACCAACCCTTCAACAGATGAATGGATAAAGAAACTGTGGTACATATATGAAATGGAATATTACTTATAGCATTAAAAGAGAAAAAATTATGGCATCTGTGGGTGAATGGGAATATCAGGTTAAGGGAAGTAAGCCAATCCCAAAAACCAAAAGCTGTATGTTCTCTCTGAAAGTGGATGCTGACCCATAATGGGGGTGAGGTGTGTGGTAAGGGGCATGGAAAGAATGGAGGAACTTTGACTGGGCAGAGGGGAGGTAGGACAGGTGAGGGGGCATAGGGATAGGAAAGATGGTAGAATGAGATGAACCTGATTACCCGAGGTACATGTAGGACTACACATGTGTTGTGTACAACTAGGAAAAGTTTTGTTCCATTTATATTCAATGAATTGAAATGCATTCTGCTGTCATGTATAACCAATTAGAACAAATTAAAAAAAAACCTCACTGATATTGGCTATCAAGGAATTACTGTTAAGTTGGGTGATGGCCCGTGGGTTCATTATACTATTCTCTATGCTTTTCTTTAAAGCTTTTCTAATTAAATTTATTCTTTAACTAGTACATAGAAACAAACACTACAATTATTGAAGTAGGTAACATGACATTTTGATGCATGTATACACTATGTAACGTTTAAATCAGGTTAAATATATATCTACCTCCTCAAACATCATTTCTCTATGGTAAAACTTTCACAATCTTTTCTTCTAGTATTCTGAAATGGACAGTATGTTATGGTTACCTATAGTCCCCTACTATTCTCTCTGCTCTTATTTGAAAGTTTCCATGATAAAAATACTAAAAATAATTTTTAAATTAAGATATAACTTCAAATATTTAAAGGATTTCTATGTAGAAAAGAATTCAATTTTATAGAGAAAATCATGTGAAGGAAAATTTGGAGTCAATACAAGGATGAACTAGACAACAGAAGAACATATAGCCTTGTAAGAGAGTGACTCATGCTAGGAAATACTGGTGTACAGGCCTCATAACTACTCGTCAGGGCCACAGTAAAGAAAATTACAGCAATGAATGAGAAACTAGACTAGCTGACTTCCAAGGTTTCTTCTAACACTAAGATTCTACTAAGATTCCATTGATCAATGAATCTGATTGGTGCACATCTCCCAAACACATCAGAGCCTATTACTCTCCAGTCCTATCAGATATCATACTACTTGTTTAAGATTTTACATTGACTTGTTCATAATTTTTGCATATATTTGTTAAGTCCTTTTCTTAAGGCTTTCAAAAATCACAATCGTGCCTTATACCTGTTAGACTCTTTTAGTCCTCGCACAATGTCCTGTACATACTGGGCCATCAAAATGCCTTTTTGAAATCTCCTTTCAAATCAGTCTCCTAACATTGTGCCTCTCCTTTACCACTCACATCTATGTCTTACCTATCACCGTACAATCACTGACCATACCTGCACCACATTTGTGTCCCCCGACCTAGAACTAGAGGAGGGCTCTGTGCATACCTAAAAATATGAATAAAGTAATCCTTCCCATATCGTGAGGCTGTTAACTTTCCAAGTGATGCTGATTCATTCTGATAATCAAATTATGACTGTGGAAGACTGCTTTAATCACTGGAAATATCACTATTCTAACTGCCTGGCTTCTATATACCTCTTACTCAGGTGGCTGCCACCATCATGAACAAACATGGAGCCAACTGAAAAATGATTTGTTTCTCCCCACCACATCTTTTCCACCCTGGTGGTCTTTCCTCCCCAGGTATATTCATTGTCTTTATACCACCTTCTGACTGCCTACATGAGAATTAGGGGGTACGTGGGGGTAAAACCCTTCAAAATGCCAGACACCTCACCAGACACTTTACCTTGTCAAATCATTAAATTCTTATGATTGGAGTAAGCATTATCTACATTTTTCAGATGAGGAAAACTTTTTTCAAAAGTTTAGTTATTTGCCCAAACTTCTAAATGATAACCTTGGGATTTGAAACCAGATCTACCTGGCTACAAAATTTATACATTTTACAAGGAAAACAACATCATCATCTTTCTTACTCAAGCCTTGAAATAACACAATCTACAGGAAACAACTTCAGTTTAGGAGGATTACTGTCACAATGGCCCTAGGACCATCTTATCCTCCAACCTCTAAAAGCTTTCTCATTCCTATAATTAAATTCTAAAAGTCCAATATCAACAAATACCAATGGGGGGGAGGTAAGCCCTAAAATGCTTAGATAAGCTTCTAGACAGATTAAATGTCTTGTTTGGATCATGATTTTCTTTAGAAAGATCAGCCTTAAGTGACTCTAAGAAACAGATCTAACCTAATTCCTTTCATTCTTAAAACTTTCTAAGGATCCCCACTATTAATGGTCTAATGCTACTTTGGCTCATGACTTCCTTTAAGATTTGCTGGCCTCTCCAACAGACCATCCCCTTCCAACTTCACACTTTACAACACCAATTATTCACATTCTCCTGCCCTCCCCAAATATCCTTTTCTTGATGTTTCCATTTCTCTGAACACATTTCTTCTGACTACCAGCTTCCCCCTCCGTCTTCCACCCCAGCCTGTCTAATCAACAACAAACTACATGTCAGACTCCTGTTTGCCCTTTGCCAGTGCTTCAAACACATCTCAACTACTTTATGACCTTATTGATCACCCTTCCAACCATAATAAATGCATTTATGGACAATAATGTTCTACCATCAAATAAATACCTCTCTTTCTGCCATTATCTTACTGTGTTTCAAGTGAATGCTGTTATCTCCCTGCCAGAAAGAAAGGTTCTGAGGGGAAGAACCAAGTTTTTACAGGTATGCAAATGACCAGCCTTGGTAGACAGCAAATCTTCCTCATGTGCTAAACCAAGTAGCCATTTAAGCCACACCCCTATGGCTTTTGTTTCTGGAGCTATCTACTCAAAGGGTCAGGAGTCATTTTCATAAAGACATTTTAAGTTCTTCACTTCATGACCAGAAGCCACTTACAAACTAATAAATAATCAACATTCTAAATGAAGAAACTATGTCAAACTTACCATCTTAGACAAATAAAGCAAGAATGAATGTAACAAGAAAAGTATGCTGTCCAAAAGGGTGGCATCTGCTGGCTCTTCTACCTTTATCTCTAGTTGGTTTTCTGTATCAGCAGCATCAACAGGAGTACCTTCTGTTATAAGTAGCTCTAAAATTGAAAGGGGAAATGGCTATTTTATTTTATGTTATAGAATAAGAATTGTCTCTCTTCAGTTTCAATATTCATCGAGTGTTTCACTAAATATATGAGTCACAGTGCCTGGAATATGTGGCTCTCCTAAAGACAATTAACACAGAGAAGAAAACTTCAAAATCCTAATTAGAGCTGTCAGACCCTTCAATTATAAAATGAACAATCTCCAGTCTACTCTCCACTACTTCCATGGCCATACAACTGCTACCAGAACAATATTAACTCAAGGAAAAATTTTAAAACCAGAGATATGTAGACAGGGTCACATTCAACAAACATGGATTTAGTGCTGGTGAAACTTTGTGTTTAAAATTTTAGGAAAGCTGAAAGAGAGGGAGTCTTGGTTTGCAGATTTGCAGGTGGAATGAGCCAAGGCTTAACACAGCATCTGGCACCTGGCAGAGATACTCAACAATTATGTATTGAATGGACAGATGACAGCTATTTAAAAAGAACACAGTAATACCAAGAGAGACTAAAGGGAATTGGGTACAGACCTGCATTGAGGCTCTGTGAATGAGGTAGAATTCCAGTTAGAACTGAGAGCTTGTAGGGGTGGAATTTCAGTATGAGTTACATGAGCCTGGGGTACGTTTGATTAAACAGCAGGAGTCCAACATGCAGTTATTAAGAAGTTGGACCAGTTGCTTCTAAGGTCTTTCTCAACCCTGAGATTCCATTCACTACTATTCTTTTAAGCTTTTGCCTAATTTTTTTTTTTAGTTTTTTTTTTTTTTTGAGAGAGGAGAGAGAGAGAGAGAGAGAGAGAGAGAGAGAGAGAGAGAGAGAGAATTTTTTTCATATTTATTTTTTAGTTTTCGGCGGACACAACATCTTTGTTTGTATGTGGTGTTGAGGATCGAACCCGGGCCGCACGCTTGCCAGGCGAGCGCACTACAGCTTTAGCCACATCCCCAGCCATTTTTTTTTAGTTTTTGATGGACCTTTATTTTATTTATTTGTATGCAGTGCTGAGAATCAAACCCAGTGCCTCACATGTTAGACAAGTGCTCTACCACTGAGCTATAACCCCAGGCCCTCCATTCACTATTGGTCTATGAATTTGACTGCTGGTGAAGTCTGCCCCATTGCCTCAGCATCTCAGCACCTGAGACACATTAAATGACATTTGGGAAGATTTTACCTATAGAGGTCATTGACATCACTTTGTGGTGGAACCTAAACATCTCCTGAACATCTGTCTCTTTTCCTTTAATATGAAGTTCGATGTCCACTTTTGGCTCTTCATCATTATCTGTCTTAGAGGTTTCCACAAAAAGACCATATTCTGCACTTTCAGGATAAATATAATCTGTTGCTGCTTGTGGTTTCTTCTTTTTTCTATCTGGGACTAAATCTTCCTCATCTTCTTCTTCTTCTTCTGAATAAGAATTCTCCAAATCCATCATATCTGTTTTCTCATCACCACCTGTGCCAATAAATAAAGTATCCTCCAAGGTTGTCAGTATATTTTTATCATCATCCTTGATGCCCGGGGGCAGAGTTACCTCAGCCTTATCTTCTCCATTTGAATTCTGCTCTTCACCTATTGAATATTTCTCCACTCCAAACTCCACTGTGAATTTCATGTCTTCTTCATTTATAAAGGTTAGTAACGGGGGCTCCCCAAAGCTTTCCTCATTCTCCTCTTCTTCCTTATCAAATGCATAATAATCAGCATTCAATTCCTCATCATCAAAATCATCTTCTAATGAAGTCACCAGTCTGGTCGTCTCACCATCAGACACAAGTGCATCAGCAGTAGAGCCAAATTTGGTTTTCAAGTCGAATGTCATTTCTTTTTTCAAAAGTTTATAAGCATCAGTCTTCTCCTGTTCGTTTGAGACCTGAGAAATGTTGCTGGTTTTGTTGCTTTCACTTTCTGGCACTTTCAATTTATCTGGTAGTATTTCTTCAAAAAGTTCAAATGAAGTTTGTTCACCCTGAGCATTATCTGTTTGACTATCTGCATGAGGATGGTTCTTCTGAGACAAAAATTGTTCCTACCATCCATAGTGTTTTCTGAGAATGCACTTTCAATGCGCTCTGAGTTTTTCCCAACCCCCGCCTCAGTCAGTAGAGAAAAATAAAACGCTGGCAACAAGTAGGAGGGCGCCGGCAGAGACGGAGGGGACACACACAGGGTCCCGAGGCTCTGTCACTCCTGCACCCCACCCGTTGTCCTTCGAACCCCTAGCCCAGACCACAGGGCTGGGGACCAGGGGATCGGAGCCCCATGCAGCCCCAAAGAGCCACCGCAGAGACCCCGGGCCGCCCACCCGCCTGCTCACTCACTGGTGCATTCGTAGTCTGCACAGAGTTTGTGCTTCGAGCAGCGCCTGCCGGTGCTTGGGTCCGGGTGGCCCGGCACTCGCCAGGTGGGACAGAGCACGAACAGCCAGAAGAGCAGCCCAGGCACCGCAGCCATGTTGTGGTCACCTCAGTGAGCCCGTGATGCGGTGGAGTAGGCTGAGGCAGGCAGTGGCAGGCGGCGCTGGAGGGGGCTCAGGGGGCGGGTGGGTAGCGAGGCAGGGAGGGGTGGTGGGTAGCAAGGCGGGGAGGGGTGGCGCCCGGGAAGGCTTAAGCCTTTCCCGGGTGACACGTCAGCAGGGATATCTGGGGGTAGATGCACAGACTCTACTGGAGAACTCACAGAGCCAGAGCTCTGTCCTTCTCTAGTCAAGACCTTCTCCTCAACTGAAGACCTTCTCCTCTAGTCGCTGCCTTGGCAACTAGAACTCTCCTTCTCGTCCAATCACCTGCCTTTGCTTCTATGCCCTCACAAGTCATCACCCACCCATCCCCCCCCACTCCGCCAACCGGTCCTTTCTGGCTTTCCTCAATGTCTCCTTTCTGGTCCATCCTGAACTAGCCCACTCCACTCCACCATGACTCCCATCCCCCATTCCTGGTCTGGTACCTCCTTTTCTGAACTACCAAATCCCACCCATGACTTGTCACAGCTAGTCTAGGGTTCCAGGCTCCCTCCCCTTCAAACTCCTTGAGGATCCTTGAAGCCCCACCCCAAGATCCCTCTGATTAGGAAAGGGGAAGGTGAATGGAACTGTGAGTGAGGGTGTAAACTGGAGACAGTGGCCTGCTTTTTTTTAAGGCGGGGACAGGTGGGGGCAGAGAGATGGACATTAGTCTTCCAGCTAAGATCTTGAGATTCTTATCTTTATCCATAAGGGAAGAAATTATTTAATTCAAAAGCATATTTTTAACTCTCATTTTGTGCTACCATTCATGCCAGACGCTGGACAAGGCCCTAGAATGGTGTTGGAGTGGATGAAAATCAAAAGACAAGATATCTGGTCCTGGTCGGAAAAAGTCCACAACTTAGTGGGAACCAACTGACAAAACCGATTGTCAGAGAAGAAAGCTACTAGCTAACGTTTCTTGAACGCTTTATGTCCAGTTG